>NC_092597.1:18256000-18960500 GCF_047663525.1 Anas platyrhynchos | reverse complement strand
AGGGGGATGCTTCCCTGAAGCTTCCTTCACCCTTTTTTCTTTTTTTTTTTTGTCCCAATGGGGGAGTTTGCGGGGTTTCAGCAGCACCCCAAAGAGGCGGTGTGACCCCAGTGAGACTTCGTGGCCCCCCAAACCCAAGCTGACAGGGGCTGCTCGAGGCAGCCCACGCGGGGCCCGGCATGTCGGATCAGTGCCTGGCCGAGTCCTGCCCTATTTATTTATTTGCTTAACCCCCCCCTACGCGCATAGCCCGGGCTGGATTCCCGCTTGTGCTGCTTTCACACCAACAGCTTCACCCCGATCTCGGCACCGAGCACCCTTGGGTGCTGCCCCCCTGGGGTCAGGGTGAGCGGTGGGCACCTGGGGCTGTCCCACGGTGGTCAGCTGTCCCCTGCCAGTGCCTCCCAGCTGGGGCTGCACTGAGTTTTCTTGCAAATCCTTTTGTACCCAGCCAGCAAAACCCTTCTGAAAACCAGGCTTCAGGCTTTGCTCTCCCCCTTGTCCTGTGGCTCGCTTCAGCTTTCCCGGGCTGTGGCTCTCCTCGGCTGATTTGCCTGCAACACGCCACTGCCTCCAAAAAACAAATGGGATTTTCTGCCCTTGGTCCATGCAGGCGAGGTGGCCGATTCCTAGTAAGGACCCGGCCCTACAGGAGGTGTGCAGATCGGTTATAAACGCCTTTTGTCTCGGCGGCAGGGAGGGATGGGATCGCAGCGTTAAGCCAAAATTGAGGAGGGGGGCTCGGAGGAGGCTGCAAGCAGCTCCCCTCCAGCGGGGCCGGGAGGATGGCGCCTGTGCGGGACATTGTCAGGGCAGGGAAAGGAGGGAGGGATTCAAACGTAAACCTGGAAATATTTTGGCTTCCTTGTTTTGCTGCTTGCTGCTCTCGTACTTGGAACAGGGAGTCCTCTGCGACTGCCAGCCAGGCTCAGTGTGAGGCTGAGCGGAGGCGCTGGGTTTTTAACACAGATGGGGTGGATGCCTTGCTTTTTGTCCCCAAAAGTCGCTTTCCTGAGATCCCAGGCTCTTGCTTGCTGGGACTGGGGTGGTATCAGGCATGACTTCAGGTTTACAATGGCAGCAGCCAAGGTTTCTTCTTCTGTGCGGCCTAAGCAGCTGCACCGAGACGGGTGTGTGCGTGAAAGTGCTCACAGAGCTGTGCAGCCCTAAAAACTTCCTAACCCCAGGCTTCGCTGGGGCTCTGCACCAACCTGCTGTTCCCAGAGAGCTGGGCCACAGTGACAACGAGCTCTGTGGGCTCCCCTCAGGCTGAGCCCATGAACCACCCATAGCTCTGGCAGGGCTGCGTGTGTCCCCCCCAGCTCCCTGGGGGTGAGCAAAAAATAAGGAAATCAAAAATGAGGGTGTTTGGCCCGGTTGGATGGGTGTCCTGGGGTGCTGCTGGGTTTGCTTTGCTTTGCCCATCGCAGCAGATGCCAAACGTGGAATGAGGGGCAGCAATAGGGAGTGTGAGAACCCAGGACCCAAATTAAAATTGGGGTTCCAGGTAGTTTGAAGGGGGCTCTGTGGCCTCAGGATGGATACAAACCCAGAGGAACGTGGGGATGGATGGAGGATGCTTGGAGATGCAGCCGTGATGGGGCAGGTGAGGGGACCCCATCCTTGTCCTGGCAGATCCTGTCCCCATGCTGCAGGTCAGGAGGGAGCTGTTGGGGGCACAGCCCTGCGTGGCACCAGGAGCACACTTCCGAAAGGAGAGCCACTATGTGCCTTTAAAAAGCTCTGCAACCTGCACTTGGCAGCTGCTCGGATTAAAAGAGCTCCCATCACCAAGACATTTATTCCCTTGTCCGTGAGCTCTCAAAATAACAGGGCGTTCGATTGCAGCCTGGAGATTGCTTTGCACTCAAGTGCAGCCGGGCTGAGTAAATCACTGCTTCACCAGCTGAAATTCCTGCAGCAAGGGGGAGAATTGAATTATGTCCAACTGCAAAACCAGATGCCATCCCCTTGATGAAGTCATAGGGCTCTCGCTGCGGAGAACAAGCTGGCTCCTACACACACGCACCCTCTCAGGCACAGACTGAGCAGCTCTGTGCAATGTCCCGGCCATGGTGCATGGGGCCCAGAGGCCCTGGAGATACAAGGACAGCGAAGCCTTCGGGGTGCGTTGCCAGCAGGGTGTTGAGGTCTTCTTTCCAGTTCTCGAGCGTCAAGGAGAGCTTGGCTGTTGAGTTCCCAGCAAGCAGAGCTCGCCCTGAGTATAAGGGGGGTTTTGTGGGTCAGGCAGAGAGCAAGCTTCGCATGAGCCTGAAGTATTTTCTGCTCCCTGGGTTTTCTCTCCTTCCCGAACAGCTGTTGATTTTGGTCCCCAAAGCTCTAACAGCAACCTGTGGCAGTTTGGTTTGCTGACCAGTTACCTTTTTTCTTGCTGTGTGATGCTTCTGAGGTGACGAGGACGTGTGGCAGGGACAGATTCTGGCGCTGGGCTTTGCAGCCCACGGGAGGCGAGAGCACATCTCCGGTCTCCCAGGGATGGGAAGATGAGGCTGGGCAATGGGGAGCTGCAGGACAGGAAGGGATTAGGCCCAAAGTTACTCTAAGTTGCTTTTTCTCATAAAAGATCCATGCAGGCAGCTCGGTCCCTGTGCATCCCAAGCATAGCCACAGCATTTGTTTGGGTGCCCACCTGGGTTTTGGGTAGACTTGTGGGGCCGTCACAGCTGCCGTGCCACCCCACGCCCCGCGCGCAAATCAACGCCTCCAACGGAGATGCCGCAATTTTTTTGGCAGGCGTTTAATTGTATAAATTTGCCTCATCCAGATTTATGTGCTCCGGGCTTTTCTCCATCTCCTCATTTTGTGTCTCATTTACCTCTGCGTTTGAAGGGTTGAAATTTCACAAGAGCACAGCGGGGATGATTATTCCTAGAGGGAATCCACACCTGTAAGCATCAAGCGCTTCCCTGCCAGCCCTGCCGCGGCCCGGGCGAGGAGGAGGAGGGCGAGGGACCCGCTGCCACACCTGGGGGGCCCGCGGGCGCTGGTGGGTGGCAGCTGTGCCTTCAAACGCTTCTCAAAGGCACCCTGGGAAAACGGCTTCGGCGCAAGGTGCTGGAAACCCAAACCAGCCCCGTGGGAGCCGTGCTGGAGAGCTGCCCCACCGCAGGGCTGGTGGTCGGTGGAGGTGGCCACAGGCTCCTTGTGCAGAGTCTGGGTACTGATGTCCTTTTTCTGGAGGGCTGGGGACAGGTGGTGGTGGTGGAGGAGGCTGAGGGTGATGCTTTGTGAAGAGGAGGAGAAAAATACCTTGTTCCCCACCGGGCTCGTCTTGAGTGAATCCCTGCATGGCCTCAGCATCCTCACCTGTAAAATTGAGCGCTCCAGAGGAGGTTTACACGCTCCCAGGAATGGTTGGTGTTGGGAGAGCAGCTGGGACCTCCCAGGGAAGGCCCAGGTGGGCAGTCCTGGCACAACAGAGCCCCACTTCCCATCCCGTCGTGTGCCGTGGTGTTTGTTGGCATCCTTCTGCAGACGAAGACTCGATGAAGGTCGCTTCTCTCCCTCCTCTTCCTCCATCCACCAGCTCTCAGTCTGCATCCGTGGAGCAAAACCCACCACCATGACCCCAGGCTGCTTCTTCAACAGCTGTGGCAAGGGCACTGCTGAAGCCTGAATCCCACCGTGAAGCTGAAGAGCAAAACGAGCCAGCCTACAACTCTGTTGCTATAAATGCTTGTCCTTCCTTCCAGTCCATCGTGCCTCCCGAACTCGTGAAGATTTGCTGATACCTCAGGGCAGCATCTTCAGCTTCCTACAGCCCCAGCTGTGAGCTCCAAGGCTGTAGTTGCTGCCCCCTCCAGTGGTGCCAGAGATCCCATCTCCCTGCGGGGGGATGCTGGGGTGGACCTGGAGGAGCGATGCTGGCCAGGCATCACCAGCAGCATGGCCAGCAGGCTGGGGGGTGGTGCACTTGCTCCTAAGCACGCCGTGTCTGCAGTAAGAGGATTCCAGGAGCCAAAAGAGCTGAGTAAGTGACAGGAGTGTCATGGGCTGCTTCGACAGCATCCATCACTTTGTGCCGTGCCCGGTGAAGGCACTGACTGACTCTGCTGTTTTCCTGCATGTGCTTGCTCCGTGTTGCTGCAATGCCAGGAGAGGGGAGGTGGGGAACCATGAAGTCAGCACCGAGGACATGAGGGAGGTGCTGCAGTGACAGAGACCAGAAAACTCCTTCTGCGTTCTCCTTTTTGACAACCTGGCAAGGCCTTTCCACAGCATCCTCTTGAGCAAGATGAGGCCTGGACTAAAAGAGAGACGCTGCAGATTCACCCAGAGCTCCGAGCACGCCCTTCACCTGCCTTTAGCACATCCTCAGCCTTTGCCAGCGAGCGCACAGAGCCCAGGCCCTGGCATGGAAGGTGCCTATGCCGAGCCAACCTCCCCATGCCCAACGCCCTGCCAAATGGCAGCTCCAGCCCTTGGAGAGAGGCAGGTTTATTTTTCTCCTGCAGCTCCGTCCTCCTGGTCCTCCTCCCCCCGCTCCAGTGCAGCTGAAACCTGAGCTGATCCCTTTGCACATGGGTAATTTATTGGTCTATTGGGCTTTTCTTGATGGCAAATTGCATTGTCTTTCTTCCTGGGTTGAGGCTTTGGAGCAGTTTGCTGCATTCCTGCAGCTCTTTTCTCAGGGCTGATCTTTCACACCCCCTCTGAGCACAGTCAAATCAGTTTTATTGGGCCTCTTTGTTATGCAAACGAGGCAATAATAACCAGGCTATTATTCGGCAAGATTGGGTCTGATTAGCAGTTCAAAGGAGGTCGCTGGAAGAGCCCGGCATGGCCAGCAAGGCCGGGGACGGGTCGTGGGGCTGGATGCAAGGGTGAAGCCACTCGTCCCCTTGGGTCTTACCTCAGGCTCCCAAAATCTTGAAGGAAGAGGTCCCCTCAGCAGTGTTTTGAGGAGCAATCTGAATTTTTAAATTTTTTTTTTAAAACTCTTTTTCCCATCATTCTTTTGCGAGCGGTGGCCGGCCAGGAGCTGGAGCTGGTAGAAGTCGCTGGTATTTAGCACCTCCGAGAATCGTGCCTTTCCTATTGAGGTGTCAGCATAAATATGTTTATTTAGATTACTTAAATAAATATGTGTTTAGGAGCCTAAGTCTACGTGCTCAGATGTGAGGCCAAAGGTAATTACGTTTTACTGTGTTCTCCGAAAAAAAGCCCTTTTACTGCATGTGTGAGGCTTGCACATCTACACCTCAATCCATGGATTTGGAAAAACGCAGGATGATGTATTTGCATCACATGTGGGTGATGAAATACTTTCCAGCCCGTTAGTAACCAGGAGGATATTAAACAACATCTCTGAGCAGTGAACGCTTTAAAATTAACAGGTCTGGTTAACATGCACCCAAGAGTCTTAAAAGGATTGGCTTTTGCTTACTGAAACTAATTTCCAGTAATTCTCATTGCTAGAGAAATTACAGGGGAAGAGACGAATTGTTGGTTTTGTGCTGGTTTTCTGAACGAGCATGATTTGGGTAAATGAAATCCCGGTAACCTGACACCAGCCGAAGGGAAAATAGGGGGCACTGATAATTAGAAGGCTGTTAAAGTTTGGCTGTTAAAGTTGGATGCGTGCATGCAGTCGGTCTGAACGCTTAATTTAATAGCGTGCAGTCTAGCGGAGATGTGCTGTAGGGGAGCACAGCGTGGCTCTGGCCGGCACCTCCAGACATGGCCGCGTGCTGGGGCTGCCTGAAGGCTGATTTTTTGGAGCAGGGGAGTGAGCTTTATGCAATGCAGAGAGAGAAAACTGCGATTTTTGTGTGCCCGGGCAGGGGCGAGCGCACGGCCCACGTCCCGTTGGGGTGGTGAATTTTGCAGAGAAACCTCCTGCCGTGGGGAAGGGAGGCAGCAGGCTGATTGTAGGGCTGGGCAAACACCTTCCAGTGGGAACTTAAAAGTGCAAACCGTTTAGCTTATCTGGAGGATTGACAAGTGACTTGATTGCAGTGTGTAAATATCTTTGCGGGAAACACGCTGGGTACTAACGGACTTTTTACTGCTTTGGAGAAAATTGCTGGTTCTTTTTATGTCCTTACAATGAAGTCAGATAAAATCCACTTAGGACCAAGACCTACGTTTTGTAGAGGTGATAAACTCCTGAAACAGGGGCAGCTTTTCAGCCCGCAGCCACCTCGGGCTGCGGAAGTCCTCGGGGAGGTGCACTTGAACAAACACAGGCACCCGGCTACGTGCAGGCCGACTGTCGTGGGCCGGGCAATTTAATGTTCTTTTTTCCTGACTTTAAACTTTCCTAAACTGCCAGCCTCCAGGTACCGAAGGAAATGTCATACCTTGTTTGAGTGGCACCGAGTCGCCGAAAGGAGAAGCGCTGAGGCTGGGGAGGTGGCTGGGCTACCAGGGGTTGAAGCCACACGTCGGAGGCACCGTTTGGTCCCTGGGACAAAGGTCCCTCTGCGGCAGGCCGGGGTGGCAGTGTCACCCAGCCATGAGAGCGTCACGCAGGTCCTGCAGAGCCTCACTGGGTTCCTGGTTGAGAGGGGTTCGTTTCCGTGCTAAGTCATCTGTGGTTGAAAAACAGATCCGTTGTGAGTAGATGGAAAATAGATTACGTGAAATTGAATAAACATCGCTCCTTGGCCCGGGTACAAATGAGCCTGCGCGGCCGTGCCAAAGCTGCTGCCAGGGGACAAGGCACGGCGGGGAGCAGGGCACGTTTCCTTTCCTCTGAGGTGGCTTTTTGCTGCGTCCCCAGCACGGTGGCAGTGGTGGCAGCCACGTGGCTCAACCCGAGGCTGAGTCACGCAGGTGCCTGCGAGCCCGAGGTGCCGCACAATCGCCACATTGAGCAGGCGGGCACAGGAAGACCGAGGCTGTGCCAGCCAGTGACTGGGAGCAAAGCCACACCGAGCCCTGCCTGCAAACCCCTGGCCATCCGACCCCCAGTCCCCATTCCCACCCCACCACAGGGAGATGAGGAAGCGCTGCCCCTCGTGCAGCCCCCCAAGGCTTTGCCAAACCACCGGGGCGATGGGAGAAGTGTCCATGGCAAAGCACAGGCGTGCACGGCCCCGCTCGCACACCGCCCCTGCGCGCCGCCGCCAAGGCACCTGGCTTGGAAATCTGGCCTTATATGGGGCCATGAGCGAAACAGCAAAAAGGGGACCGGTGCCAAAACCCGAGCGATAACATCTTAAAGAAGAACGCTCCCCCTTCAGGCCCAGGGAGGAAAGAGAGAGGCTTCCTTGTCCTCCTGTTAGTTTTGTTTCTTTTAAATCGGGACCTTATAAAGTCAGGAGTGACCCTTGGTGGTGCAGCAGCGTGGGATGCTTGGCGCAGGGACGTGTTCGGCACTGGGTATCGGGGGCAGTTTTGCAGCAGGGGCTGCCCAAGGGGTCACTGCCTGCTACAGTGCCATGGCCCCAGCTTCCTCTGTGGTGGTTTTGCAGAGGCACGTTGCTTGATGTCCCTCCAGGAAGGTCATCATCCCTCGGAGACAGGAGGAAAGCCTCCCTCCCCTGCAGCTCAGCCAGCCTGCTCTGTGTGTAGGCTGCCGCAGGTCATGGCTGCATCTCCCGATCCTAGTAAATGAAGCGTGCCCTTAAAGAGCAACAGGCTGTGGCTTTACTCCTGCTACAAATCCCATCAGAAGGGCTGGAGCAGCCCACAGGCTGGGCTGCCCTGCATAGCTCATCCCAGTGCCTTGCTAAGAGTAGGGGCTGGTGGTCCTGCCCATCCAGGGATATGTCCTCCTGCTTCTCCTGGGGCCGTGCTGCTGCCATGTCTGTCTGCAGGGATGGTGCATTGGGTTTTGTGCAGCCTCAGGGCACCCCCAAGCACTGCATTA
Organism: Anas platyrhynchos; assembly: GCF_047663525.1. Classification (NCBI taxonomy): domain Eukaryota; kingdom Metazoa; phylum Chordata; class Aves; order Anseriformes; family Anatidae; genus Anas; species Anas platyrhynchos. Next base: position 18,952,663 of record NC_092597.1, on the reverse strand, counting down.
GGTATAACTGCTGGGAGAGCAAGGCTCCTGGGGCCACAGGTAGATGGAGTAGCCGGCAGTGGCATGGTTGCGCTTCTCCATGTTCCTTTAGCTCGTACCTTCCATCTGGAGGATCTGCAAAGCCACGCTGCGAGTCTCTCAGCAGAGATGCAGTTTCCTTATTTCACACCTCAGTAAACCAACATCCATCCTGCTTGCACTCCCCGTGCCAGCAAACTGACTTGTTCCCATCATTCTGATGGTTTCACCAAAACTGTGGCATGCGTGAGGTTGCCTGTGTTAACGCCGCCGTTCCTCAGAGCAGCCACCTCAAATACCCTCCTTTCCTTTTCCCTCTGTGTTCAGGCACTGCGTTAGCTATAGCATGCTGTAGCAGCCGTATGCAGATGTATATCCTCCAGAGCCAAGATGCTCGGCGTTGGGGATCCAGGCTTTTGTGTCTGTGGGTAACAAGCCGTTCCCAGCCATCTCTCATCCAGGAAAAACACCGAGCGATGCTCTGCACTGCGAGTCAGCTGGCAGTGATGGCCCACTGATAAGCAAAGTGTCCTTGGTGGAAATCCAAATGCTCAGGGCTGAGAAGGGAGGGAATGTGAATTTATGAATTCTTCTAAATCTGTCCCATAAATGCAGAAGGCTTAGCAGAAATGCCAACCCCTGTCCCAGGCTTGTTATCAGGTCACCTCCGGCTGATGGCAAGTGAAAGCAGGACACAAAGGTCTCAGTTCTCACAGGTTTTAATTGGACATTGCCAAGATGAAACAGCTCCTGGGTTCTCGGAGCTGTTGCTAGCATCAGAATTTATTAAACATGTATTTTGAAACTGCGAGGAACCTGTCACCGTTTCCTATTTGCACTTCACTCTTCTTGGAAGGAGAGAGCAGACAGGCTTCCTTAAAGCTGGACTGCTGAGTACTTTATAGCCTTGGTGTGCCCTCCTGATTTTCCAGCACCAACTATGTTTAGGTTTCCAGCACTGCAGTGTTTGAAACTAAAACATACTGTTTTCCCTGCAACAATGCCGGGTTTTGTAACTTTCTCTTTAAACAAATCTGAAATTATTTTGGCACAGATACGTTGCCAGCCTCCTTCTAAACAAATGCCGAGACAGGAATATACGTGTATGCCTGCGCGAGGCACCGCAAAAGCATCTGGAAATGGTGGGGCTTTTTCTCTTGTTGCTCCGCTGCCTTTTGTGCCTGATCCCATCCAGTCTGCAAGCCTTCTGAAGGGGTTGATTAAGAGGAGAGGAAGGAAAACACCATGAATTTTAAGTGGTGTGAGCCCGGGTTCACCCAGCAGGGCTCCAAATTGGCACAGGCAGAGAGCAGTGTCTGTGCGACGTTCAATGGAGGCCATGTGCTTCTGCACAGCTGCTTTCAACTCTGCTCCAGGGAAGCCACACAGCCCTGGGGAATAGGCACTGGGGAGGGAAAAGAAGCAAAAAAATAGAAATTCAGGATCCAAATTTCCTTTGCTTTCCTCCAGCTTGCCAGCAAGTACTGAGCCCAGTGGAGCTCTGCTGCCTTCAGCTTCTCCATCTGGAGAAAGGCAGGCGGGCGAGCGGGGCGGCTGGCACCCTGCACCCTGCCGTGCCGGTTTTTCTCCTCTGCGTCAGCCTCTTGTTCTCTCCCCATGGGCTGTGGCAAGGAACGGGCCTCCTGCCTTGTCCCTGGGTTCCCCCAGCACCCGTGGGGTGCAGCGCTTGGTGTCGTGGGGGATGCTCCAGGAGAGGGGCTCCCAGGGGTCTCCCCAAGCCAAAGAGGAGGAGTAGGAAGGCCTGCAGATTTTTGCCGTGGTGGAAACAGAGCTAAACACGCAGTAATTCACAGAGTTTTCAATGTCAAGCCCTAAAAAGGCATAAAAAAATGCCACTGTATCTCTCACCACATTAATAACCCCATTCTATATCCTACCATATTAATGCCCCGGCCTTATCTTGTTAATGAATACATCCCATTGTTCCCCACCCTGGTTTTCCCCCCAGGAGCATTCATCTAAAGGCTGGTTGCTCTTTCCCTTCTTGCCTTCAATTGGGGCAGATCCTGTTGGTTTCCTTGGCTTTGAGGAGCCTCCCGTAAGAGCCGGGTCATGTGAGAGGGTCACATCTGGTGAACGAGGTCGCATCACGCGCTGCGGCCAACATCAGGAGGTCGGGCTGCGGGAGGGGAGCACCAGCTTTTTTTGCCGGGGATGGAGTTGGTAACTCAAACGTTGACCATTTCATGTTTTCCTCCCACCCTCCACGCAGTGACGTCTCCATGCAAGATCCTCAAGTGCAACTCTGAGTTCTGGGCGGCCACGTCGGGCACCCACCACCTGGGCGCGGAGGAGGCCCCCGAGTTCTGCACGGCGCTGCGCGCCTACGCGCACTGCACCCGCCGCACCGCCCGCACCTGCAGGGGCGACCTGGCCTACCACTCGGCCGTGCATGGCATAGACGATCTCATGGTGCAGCACAACTGCTCCAAGGATGGCCCCACGTCCCAACCCCGCCTCCGGACATTGCCCCCCGGGGACAGCCAGGAGCGCTCCGACAGCCCCGAAATCTGCCACTACGAGAAGAGCTTTCACAAACACTCGGCCACCCCCAACTATACTCACTGCGGGCTCTTCGGGGACCCCCACCTCAGGACTTTCACGGACACCTTCCAGACCTGCAAGGTGCAAGGGGCCTGGCCGCTCATAGACAATAACTACCTGAACGTCCAGGTCACCAACACGCCGGTGCTGCCTGGCTCCTCGGCCACCGCCACCAGCAAGGTGAGCCTCGGGCATAGCCTTGTGAGCAGGGGTGGAGGTACTTTTGCACACCCTTTCCACCATCAGTCTCTTCCACCATCTGCACATCTCCCTAGGGAAGTATGAGAGTGGGTAGGAGCACCTCATAAACACGAGCACACGGCTGTAAATGCCAGATGCCCATCCAGGCTTTCTTCTTCTGTCCCCACTTGTATTTATATGCCCAAGGTTTCTTCCTGGGCATGCCCAGCCCCATTATGGTTACCAAGCTCAGGTGCTGCAGTTCAGAAGGCAATCATGGCCAAAAGAGGGGGATGGCAAATTAAGAGGGCTCCCACCTGAGAGACTCCAGGTGCACAGACAGACCGGGAATGATGGCAGCACTTACGGAAGACACCTGAGATCCAAGTAGGGAGCTAGGCTCCTCCAGCTGCCTTCCTGTTGCCCAGGCTTGTAATTGTCTCTCTGGTTTGCAGCCAGATTGTGGCATTTTGTGGGGTACAGTCTGCTCTGGCAGTGCTGTGACAGCCTGAGTAAACATTGCAGAGGAACAGAGTGAGCACTGAGAAAACCCAAGGGCAAACACGCTGTTGTGACACAGCAGGCCTTGTGTGACAGCCTCGGGTTCAGGAGAGACCAGCAGCTGACATGCTGTCACATTGCCCTGTGGTGTGTGTGCTCTAAAGCTGAAACCACTTGTGCCAAGATATGGGAGGCTCAGGAGGAGGCGTCTTGCTCCTGGAAGGTGACCTGTCCCACAGTGCCTGGGACACCTGCCGGTCCCTGAGCGAGGGGAGAGCTGAGTAGCAGGAGCAGGACGGGCTGTGCAGTTCCCAGAGCCACCGCTTCTCAGCTCTGCCCATGACCATTTCAGCCTGAGCTGGAGCTGGCATTTTGGTCTTGACATGTCCCTAATAAACTTCCTTAGAGATGCCTGATGCTCTCAACTCCTTACCTACCAAAATGCATTCAAAACTTGCCGATGCCTTGCAAATAAGTCTGGCTTGAGGGAGGTGGTCCCTTAAGGACACAGGGACCTACGATTTCTAGGCAGGAACTCAAGATCACCACTTTAATTGAGCCCTTTTTCTGCCTCACGGGCTTGTGGTGAGGAGAAATTAGTCATGAGATCTGCAGCACGAGCTATGGGAAGCGTTACTGGGTCACTGCTAGAGGACCATGTGCTGCTGGAAAGGACGGGAGCCTCTTGGTCCAAGGGGCTCTTTGTGTTTCTGCTTGAGAGTCTCTGACCTTATCCTTATTCCTTCAGGCAGAGACAGGGCTGGACCCAGAGAAGGACTCTGGGAGGAGTAGTGTAGCCCGAAGGCCAGGGCAAGGTGGTGCCTCAGGACATGGCTGAGGAGGGGACAACAAGGCTGCCGTGGGGCTGGGAGTGTCTGTGTGCTGAGGGGAGGAGTGCTGGGAGAGCGGGACATTGCCAGAGCTCTGTTCCTGATGGGATCACAAGTTCTGGAGCCAGCACCGTGCTCAGCCCGGGCCTTGGGGTGCCTCCCTTTGTACCCTGTCCTCGGCCTATCTGCCACGTGGCTGCGGGAGCTGCCTCTCCTCCGGCCCTGCCCCGCTCCCCACACAGCAGCTGGGTCTCAGTCTGCTCCTTCATGGGGGGTGTCCCCCTTCCAATTCCTCCCTCAGGGAAAGAGGAGCCAACTCCCATTTTCCTCCTCCTTGTCAGGCCTTCCCCGCAAAGCCAGGTTGGCAAAGGAGGAGGAAGGGCTGTGAGGTGATTTCTTCACCGAGGGACCCAGGTTTGAACCGGTTGATGGTGGGGAGGATGTTGGGCTCAGTCTGCACCTGCAGCCCTTCCAGGAGAGCCTGCCCACTTCAACACCCCGAATGCACGTGGGTCTGCGTGGTTGTGATGGAGCACAACATGGCCCCGGGGGGCAGAGGAGAAGACCCTGTTGGTTCACAAACAGCCAGGGAGGGGAGGAGGCTGGGCCTGTGGGATGTAAATACCATGGGAGCCAGAGAAGCTCCACCACCTACAGGAGTCAGGGCTCGTCCCCCTCTGCTGGCTGCCAGGCCCTGGAGGCAAGACGGCGCTGCGTGCTCCGGCATGCCACCACAAGCCTGCGACTAGTGATACTCCAACCAGCCCCAGCTGCATGGGAGCCGCCGTGTTGGGCCTGCTGATAACAGCACGGATCCAGGGGGGACATCACGTCCAGCCTCTGGGGCTTGCCTCCACGCATGGTGTCCTCAGCTCTGAAGCGGGATGACCGTGTCTAAAAGTGCCTAAAAGCTGGGGCAGCCACCTATGGGTGTATAAAATTTGGGGCAACTTCTTAGGAGGAAGTGTTTACCCATGAACTAGGCTGTGCTCCTGGCTGGGTTGAGCAGACAGCTCCTCCACCTCCCACACTGATCCTGGGGGTGGCTGTGTGCTCTTGGGTGGTCAGCACTGGTTGTAACCCTCTGCCTTTTTTTTTCCTCCTTTACTCCCCCTGCCAGCTCACCATCATTTTCAAGAGCTTCCAGGAGTGCGTGGACCAGAAAGTGTACCAGGCGGAGATGGACGAGCTCCCCGCTGCCTTTGCTGATGGCTCCAAGAACGGTGGGGACAAGCACGGAGCCAACAGCCTGAAGATCACTGAGAAGGTGTCGGGGCAGCACATCGAGATCCAGGCAAAGTACATCGGCACCACCATCGTGGTGAGGCAGGTGGGCCGCTACCTCACCTTTGCCGTCCGCATGCCGGAGGAGGTGGTCAATGCCGTGGAGGACCGGGACAGTCAGGGCCTCTACCTGTGCCTCCGCGGTTGTCCGCTCAACCAACAGATTGACTTCCAGACCTTCCGCTCGGCTCAGGCCGCCGAGGGTCGCGCTCGCAGGAAGGGGCCCAGCCTGCAGGCTCCCCCCGAGGCTTTCACGTACGAATCGGCCACGGCCAAGTGCAGGGAAAAGCTGCCCGTCGAGGACCTCTACTTCCAGTCCTGCGTCTTCGACCTCCTGACCACGGGGGACGTCAACTTCATGCTGGCTGCTTATTACGCCTTTGAGGACGTGAAGATGCTTCACTCCAACAAAGACAAATTGCACCTCTATGAAAGGACACGGGACCTAGCCCCAGGCAACGCGGCTCCCTCGGGGCTCCCCCAGTCCCCTCCTGCCCTCTGGGTTGCACTGCTGTGTTTGAGTCAGTGTTGGCTGGGTTTGTTATAGAGGTTTGCTCCCTCGCACTGTGGGGCAAGGGGAGCAGGAGGGGATGAGGGACAAGACAGCAGCGCTGGACGAGGAGAGTTTGGTTAGGGGATCCAGTGAGGAGTGAAAGGATCGTCCTCAGATCTCAGCCCCTCTCTCCAGCACCTGGTCCTCCCCAGTTCTTGTGCAGGAGGAACGTGATGCTCCCGGGACAAGTCGGGAGATTTTGCTGGACTGCACCTCGAGTAGTCCTTCCTCACATCCCATCATCCTCATCCTCGTCCTCCCCGTAGTGAGGGTGCTGGGGAACCCCACCTCCTTGCACGGCACCCCAGTGGTCCCGAGAATGCTCGTGGTGACTGTGATGTTGGAATGTGTGAACGTGGCTTTGTGTTAGGGAGCCATGAGCATGACGGGGCTGGGCTCCGTTGTTTTGGGCTGTGCACATTCACACAGCCCCATCGCTGCAGGAGGCGATGCAAAAGCAGCAGGTAGGGGCTGAAACGGTGGGGCTGGCCACAGAGAAGAACGAGGCACCTTCTGGGTAGAAGGAGGACGTGTTCCTCAAGCTTTGGCTTGTGTTCTCTGTGGTTCAAAGGGCATCTCCAATTTTAGCCACTTCTTTCAGCTGATTCACTCCATAGTTCTATTTCTGGCTCCCTTGTCTCTGCCCAGACCCACTGAGGACTCTTGATTGCGACAGGAGAAACCTGGCCAGTATTCAACTGATTTCTTTAACTTCTGCCTGGCGACGGACGAGCTCCTTGCGCCATTTACTCCCCTAAAACTGGCAGTGGGGAGGCTGCTCAGTGGGAGACCCCCTCCATGCCCCCTCAAGCCCCACAACCCCTTGCCTGCCCACGGATCAGCCAGGTCCTGGAGCAGGAACGTCCCTCTCTTGTTTGTTTGCTGCTAGGTCTCTGCTCTGCTCCTCGTCCTGGGGCCGTGACTCACAACCCCATTGCAGACCTGTTGCACCTTAAGCCCTTCTGGGCTTGACTCTGGAATGGGGCAATGTTAGAAATCCAGCCAGGAGACAGGATGCAGCAGAGGACCCCCCCCAACACCCCCCAAATATCTGTTCCCTGCCTCAAAATCGTTGATAATCTCCCTTCCCCACCACGTTGTGCTGCCCAACCTCTTCCTCTCCATGTTCCTCTGTGGTTCACCTCATTGCTCACTGAACAAACAGCGAGACCACCTTTGGTCTGCATCTTGGAGACCTCTTTATGGATTTCCCCTCCTTTCCTCAGGGGGAATTTCCCAGAACTCAACCCCAAAATGTGTCACCCTTGGGGGAACCTTCTGCTCAAGGGAGGTCTCTGGGCATGACGAGACAAGCTAGCACCAAAAGAGGTGGGAATAGGCTACATTTGGCAGTCTGAACTGGTGCCAAGAGGCAGCCTGGTGTAAATACTCAATGTGACTATTCATTGTGTCCTAACAGCTCTAGAGCTCCATTTGTAAAGCAGCAGAGAAATGCAAAATTGTGTCAATGGATGTAATTTATATTGTCTCTTTAATATATAGAGCCCTGGCATTGATCTCGTGTGACTGTACAGATGAAGAGTTGTAATTGGTTTTTAAGTGTTTAAGGAAAGAAAAGTAACAAACATACAAACAAAACAAAAACAAAAAAAAAAAGATGTGTTTACTACTTTGCTCCTTGCTTTGTTTGCTGGTGCCCCAGGTATTCTGTTTAGGCAGATTTTAAAATAAGGATATCACAGTTTGGCAGCACTGAGGAGACCAACCACTGGACCCCGCGGCATGGGACAGTTCGGCTTCCCGAAGCACTAATTGCTCAGCCAGGCTGATTTGGACTTTTTGTTTCCCATATTAAAGAAAAATCCAAATATTTGTCTCTTGAAATTCAAAACCCAAGTTTTGAAAGCCTAAATTTCTCACTGGCTATGGGGAAACACTTGTTTCTTGCCATATTACCCCACAGATAACAGCTACTGTGCAAAGCATCCCCTCTGAAGACACGCTGCTTCGCAAACGGGATCTAAGCTGGCCAAGCCACAGCATGCCAATAAGGCCATCCTTCCCATAAGACCTCCCTTTCCTATAAAGCAATCACCCTCTTACACATTTGCTGTGGCTCGGGGGTAATTTAAAGCCAAGGAAATTATATTTGATTACCACATGGCTCAGTGCCACTGTCCAGGTGAGCGCTCCAGTGGTGGTCAGCTGTCGTAGGGTGGTTGGGGTATCCCTATTTTAGAAGCAAACAGTGAAGCACTTTATTTTGGTTGTGTTTGACCCAGTTCTGGTTAAAGGTGAAGTGTGGCCAAGAAAGACCCGATACTTGGAAACAAAAGAAATACCTAGGTAAAGGGGGGACGTTATGAGAATGTCCCCCACCTCCTCCCTGCGTTCAGACCCACGGGAGTGTCACCACGTGTATATACTGTAAATTATTTATTGAGAGAAATGCAAGTAAAGTTTGAGGTTTTTTTGACAATAAATTAGTGGGTCTCGTTTTGTTCCCTGTGTGTTGTATGGTGCTGTTCACCACTCGCTGCAATTGCTATCCCATTTCTGCATTCTCCCTGAAGCAGCTTGCTTCAGTCCAAAGACACTTTGACAGCTCATCTCTGTCCAAAAACTCTCATAATTTTGCTCTGGGGTTTTATTTATTTACAGCCAAATGAGAAAAGGGGATGGTGCGGAACAACTATAGCTAATAAACCATCTGAGCCTGCCTCTCTGGGTAATGAAAGGAGCCAAGCCAAGCAGGGTGCCATGGCCCTGCCCCTCCCTCACGCATCGTTCTTGGCTCCAGTCGGGTTTGGTAGTGCCCTCTGATGAGGGAAACCAAAACTGCACTTCTCTGGTTCATTTTCCTCTTTGAAAAGCTGACCTGCTGCCTGATCCAGCAGCAGGGGCTGGGAGGCTGCGAAAGCCGGGTGGGATGTGGGCTGTGGGATGTGGGCTGAAGACACGCACTATTTGGGTAAATTCACACAAAGACATTGAGCACCAGAGATCTGAGAGAGAAACACAACCTTGCTCTCTGTCAGAGCCCTGAGCAGCTGGCAGGGGTTGGAAAGGGCATGGGAGGCAAACCCACCCACTCAGCCACCACTTGCAGCAGCTCCCAGGAGCTCAGCAGATGGGACAAGGGGTTGGTGCCCCCCAAGTGGCCAAGATGCTCCCATCCTTGCTGCTCCTGTGCGGCGCTGAAGCTTGCCCACGAGGTGAGCAGCAGCAGGAGGCACAGGCCGTGCAGGGACACCATGCACAGGGGCAGCAGTGACCCTGCCAAGGGTTCCTACTAGTTCTAGGTGAAACTTGCAGGCTGAAGCTCTGCAGTCAGGGAGGACACAGCCATAATCCCTGTGGGCAGCTCCTTCAGGCTCCAAGCGGGGCTGAGGCCATTCCTAGAGGAGGATCATGCCAGCTCAGCTCCAGGCCTGTCCCTTCCTACTCTTCTCCCATCCAAAGCACAGCATCTCATAGAGAAAAGCTGTTCAATTCCCACAGCCTGCTGTCTCGGGCACGGTGTCAAGCCCCGTTTCAGCTGTGCCTGCCCATCCCCAGGCCCCAGGCTGGGATTTCGGCTGCTCCGAGCTTCACGTCCCGCTGCTGGGGGCGAGCAGCCCACCACGGCCACCCACGGGCCTGGCAGCCCTTCGCACGCAGGTGGCTGCGAGGAACCACAAGCACAAATATTGTTCAGCGAAATATAGCTTTTCTCTGGGAACCGGCTGCCCTCTAGAGGGTCCGCTCTGGCATGGCGTGAAGCAAAGCCGGGGCCTTCCCGGCCTCCCTGCCGCCATGAGGCAGGGCTGGGGGTCCTGCTCCCACAGCGGCGCGATGGCTTTGCTGGCCACCCTGGGCGATGAGTCCCCTTGCCAAAAAAAGCCAAGCGAGCTGGCAGGAGGCTAAAAACCAAGTTTTAGCCTGCATCATGCAGACACAGCCCAGCCCCAGCCCTGTCCTGCCCAGCACCCTGGGATGGCCAAGGTCTGTGTCCTCATGGAGGAGATGCTCCTGTGGGACCACCCGCAGGACTTTGTGACCTGTGTGGGTGTCCCTTCTAATTCGGGATATTATGTTATCAGACCTGCCTGACTGGGAGATACAGGGGGTTGTATCACACCAAGGGATCATTTCTCCTTCAGCTTGCACAGGCACTCAGGGTTTAAGTGTTCACAGCACGGTGCTGATGTCCCCAGCATACGAGTGCCACACGCATGCCCCCCATGCCCAGATCCTTACCTGCCCCATTGCTCTGGCTTGCCAGGCCCATGGCTTCTCCACCTTTCCCATGGGCACCCCTGCGTAAGAGATAAGTCAACGCTGAATTAAAAAGATCCCTGTCTCAGGTGCACTCACACCGCTGTGCTCCAGGCAGGGACACCAGGACCAGCACCCCACAGCCCCCACACCAGGGCCTCCCCCCCACCGAGCCCCCTCTCGCTGCCACAGCTGACAGCCCTCACTCTTTCCATTTGGAAACCCATTTTTCAGGGGCACATAACTCAGCTGTGAAATTTCACTCCCGGCAAAAACTTGGCTCGGTTCAGCAGCAGAGAGGCTGGAGAGGGCTGGACGTCGTGGCTACAGGTGTGAAAAGCAAAAGCCCTTTTTACAATGAGCTCTTATAACTTGGGAGAAATGGCTTCAATCCCTGCACTGTGCCTTGCCAGGGGCCAGGTTATGTGTGGGCTCAGAGTGAGCGGGTGAAGGGGGAAAAAATCAAATCCAGCAGCCTGTGGGATGCCATTGCAACCCACCTGGGGAGAGGTGCATCCTGCCCAGGAGGTGTGGGGAAGGAGCAGAGAACTCCACCGATGCACTGGGAACAGGGAAAGGGGAATTCTCCCAAGAAAGGGTCAAAAAGAAGTTCACACATCCAAAGAGATCCAGAAGAGTTGGAGGTTGGATACACACCGCTACCATCCGGGGTGGAAATCAGTGAGGAAATGCTCAGTTTCTCCTGATCAGGTGGAAATTCCCATCCGAAGCGGGTTCCAAGTCTGGATCAGCCCTTTATCACCGCAGACTGCAAAATTATGTAAAACAGCTGAGAAGAACATGCTTATTCCTGCACAGTGAAAATACCCATCCTTACATGCCCAGGGCTTGCAGGAAAGGGCCCCACGATCCTGTGACAACCCCAGTTTTCGGCACCCACCCCATCATAGGCAGGGGCTGCAGGACAACCCCCAGACACACCACACTGGCACGGTTCTGAAAATCTCAGGAACACTTTTTAATATACAAGAATCAAAAGTACAGCAGTTTTACAATGTAGGAAAATTTAATACATACTATATAAACAACATATTTACATCAGAAATCACTAGGACAGTGGCATTTTTTTCACAAATATAAATTAATATTAATTACTGTTTTTTTAGTCAACAGGTTTAAAAGTCCACATTTTTACAGTAAGAGTCCTTCTCTCCCCAGAGGGGAGGTGGAGGTCGGGAGGAAGTGAGTGAAAGCAGAATAGTATTTGTGTGTGGATCACTTAAACTGTTCACGTAAGGGCTTCAGAGAGTTGTTAAGTACCCACCCTGCTTGGGCACTGCATCACCTGTCTGCAGCAGGTTTTGGTCTGCAGGATTTCCATCATCTGAATTCAAAACGTTACGCCATTTCCAAAGGGGTCAGGCTGAAAAATTCTTTTAAACAAAGAAAGAAACAAAAAACCCACAGCATTTTGCTACTTTCTCCTGCGAAGAGGCTAGAGGAAACCCTGCAACTGGCTCAGAAGGAAGAGCTGTACCAGGTGCTGACACAGACACTGCAGTAACATTTTTGGCTGTGGACCTGTCCCCTCCAATCCCATTCATACCCAAGTGACTATGTCAGGTTATGGTCCCTATTTTGATGGGACATAAAATGTGCACGCGTGCGTGTGCTTGGGGAGGACTTTCCCCCAAATTGAGTTCTCCAGCTTTATTAAAGTCCAACCCAGTGAAGACCCCCACCTCGTGAGCAAACCAAACTAGGTTACTGTTCAGTATCAGGCCAATGTGATAGTGGGGACCACTCTTTGCTGGATATAGACAAAGTTTTCACTGTTGCACTGGTTTCAAGAAGGAAACCCCAAACCACCTCACCCCTGTAACACAGGACGAGCAGAACACCTCACGTATGGACACAGAAAATGCCTCCCATTGGGGTTTGGCTTTCCTGCACCAACCATAACACTGGTCTGGCCAGTATTGCCTCTTGCTACAACTTGTATGGCACAAACTTTCCATCACGATAGCACCACGTTGTGAACGAAAAGAGCAATTTCTCTTCGCCCCTCTGAGGTTTCTTCCATTTTCACATTAAACGCTAATACCTCTGAAAAGAAAGGACCTCTTTGTTGAATACCACAGCAAGCGTGCCTGCAATCACAGCTCGGTGAAACACGCGGCGTTAACAGGCTATCTCAACACCTCCTTCCCCCCGCCAGCCCCAGGGGCCCCATGGAAGACTTGCCTTCACCGCCTCCTGCGCAGATGAGCACAAGCATAACACTTACTTGGGGCAGCGCAGCGCTGCCCATGCTGGTTCCCCCTCTACAGAAGCAAAACTGCTTCTGGGGAGTTTGGTGATGTCTGGCGAAAGAAGAATAAAATACAGGCTCTGGTGTCCCAGAGCCACGACTTGATGTCTCTATATCCACGCTGAGCTTGGCTCCAAGAGGCCTGGTGCTTGCCCAGCACGGGGTTGTGGCTCCTGCTAAAGCATCACGGTGGTGCTGGGCGCTGTTCCGAAGGCGCAATGGGACACAGCAGCAGGCTCCGAGCAGGGTGTGCACGCCGTGACTTCAAGGGACCCAACTCCTTCGGCTCCGGGCAGAGGGGAGAGGCAGGGGATTAGTGTCAATTTGTGTGCGCCTTCCAAAGCTGGTTGGAGCGGGGAAGCCAGCCCTCAACACCCCTCAGTCTTTCAGGGAAAGGACATCACAGCTTATTAGGGTCATATACTGGCATCTTAACAGGATCCCCAGCTTCTGCCCCCCACCAAGAAGAGCAGTCGGGAACGGCCTGATCTTTAATACTGAGCTCCAGGAGATGACGCATCCCCAGACACTGTGCTCTGGGCAGCCCGGCTGTTGGGAGAGCTTTGTAGTCTGCAGGGACGCGACTCTACTACCCAAGACCTCGAACCTAAAAAGAAATCACCCACTTGACTTCTGGCCAGCAACCTGTGCATAACCGTTTGCACCATGCCACCAGCCGGGCACTGTTCTGCATCAGATGCAGTGACTCGAACACTTGGAGGAATGTTTGCTCTGAAGCCCACCGAGCTGGGCTGCAAACCCCTCTTCTCCCTCTGCTACGCTGGGCTTCTAAGACGTGCTCCAGGGATTTTTAAGTACCTAGTGCTGAATTCCTCATTTTCTCCCTGCTCACTTAAGTGCTAAGCTCCCGGGTACGTTTTCAATTCAGACAGACAGCAATAGCAGTGCTGTTACTTTCAGAAATTCAGAGCTACTGCTGAACAGTGGCAGGAAGACGACAGGCGACAATTCCCCGGACAGACACCAGTCTCTGGATTCCCATTTAACTCTGCTCTACCACCCCTTACCTTTCAGCTGTAGTACAGGTTTGTGATCACTGTTTTGTGAAGCACAGAGAGAAATGCCCAGAAACCAGAGTACTTCAGTGGCAGGGAGAGTAGGAGCTTCAAGGTCCCCAGATGCCCAGAGCCATCTTTTGTCCTGGTACCTTGCAGCTCCCAGCTAGCATCTGTGTTAATGCCTGGACATCCAAGCCGCCCATGTCAGAAGAGAAGAAGAGTTTTGTTATGAATTCCTGAGCCCTGTCCACTGGCAAATACTGCTCTCACCCCATTTTCTTTCCTAGTCATTAGAAGTGAACTTAGCTTTTGCTAAAGAAGTCTGTCTTTCTTCACATATCCCAAAGACTCCCAGAGTCAAGACTTGACAGTTCCAGCCCTGGATCCCCCACCCCTCGTCTGCTGCAGGGGACGCAATGGCAGTCAGAGCAGTTTCTTGAAATGGTTAAAGACATGAGAAATGACAATGTGGCCAGAAAAGTGATGGATTGTCACCAGCAAGGCTCCTACTCCTTTGGAGTCACTCTGAAATGACACTGAGCCCCTCTTTCAACCAAGCCCTGTGACAGCAACAGCTTGGCTGCTGAGGGACCCTCCTGGAATATGTCCTCCCAGTGGCCTGTGCTGGTTACACACAAACCCCAGCCCAACCAGTTTATCCCCAATCCCAAAGCAGCATCTGTCATGTAACATCAAGTCAGCGCAGGCACATGGCCTTCCGCACAATCCTAAGCAGCAGCAATCCGCCTTCTTGGTTTTGGGGAAACACTGGGGTTGGGGAAAACTCCCTTGCGCCCATCGGACTGGGGGAAACAAAACCAAAGCAAAGAATGAGGCAGTAAGTCTGGTTCCAACGTTCAATGGGAGAAAGGGGGGAAAGGAAATGGGAATCCAGAACAGAACTGAGAGCGAGGGAGAGTCTTCCACCTGCTCCCCCAAAATCCTCCTTGACCCAGCAAAGATGATAGCAGCATGTTCCGAGCTTCTGGCTGTTGCATCAGACCAAGTATTTTCAAGACGAGAGCTTTTCCCCCTCGGTCACTTTATGTTTTCCGAATGTTCCAGTTATAATCTGGATTGTTTTTCTGTTCTAACGACCTATCCAGAGGTGACCTGTGATCGAGGGGCGACTTGGAGTCGTGAGGAGATTTCTGAGAGGGGGGCGAGCGAGGGTCCGACACTGCGGGGTGAGGTGGAGGGAGAGGCTGTTTGTAATCTCCCGATTTGTCTGTGTGGAAGGACCGGTAGTGGTCCGAAGGTCCTTGGCCATGGTATCCCATGGGTGGCCTGTGATCAGACATCCGTCGGAAATCCTGCTGGTGGTAATTCTGAGGCCTGAACTCATCGGATCGTCGGCGCTTGGAGTCGTGGTGGTGCCTGTCGAGAGAATATGGACGGATATGAGGGAATGGATGGATTGGATGGACAGAGATCAGCTCCCCATGGAAAGCCTGTCCACCACCGCTGGGTGTATCGATGTGAACTCCTCCCACCCTTCCCGAGAGGAACGAGAATTACCTGTCATAATAATCTCGGTGGCCTCTGTGGTCTCGATCACTGTTGTACTGTTCATAGGGCCTCTTGCGGGAGAGGTTATTTGGTCTGTAGTTCCCAGAGCTTCGGTGAGGGTCTCCACGAGATCGCCGGTCCCCGTAGTGGTGGTCCTTGTACCAGTGCTGCTCGTATTGGTGGTGCCGTTCCCCTCCCCACACCTGGTTGCTGTTGCCGCCGTAGTTGAACTTTCGATCTCGCTGCCAGTCTCCCCTGTCTGCAACGAGGAAAGCATTAATTAAGTGTCATTTATACTTTAGATTAAGCCCATTATTTCTGTGTTGAATTCTCAGAGAAATTATAACTATTACCATTGGAACTTTCCCCTCCCTAAGCTACGTGGACCTCATTTTATTCTTTTAATTCCTTTACCATTATTCTATCTGTCCAATTCTTAAACTTTTGACCTCTCCATCATCACATTTTCTAGTCCAGCAATAAGTACAGTGAAAAAACGTGTTCCACCTCCCCACCTTTAAACCTGACCAGCCACAAATCCTGGAATTATTTGTGTCCAGCAGCAAACAGCCCGTAGGTTAAGCGGGATGCTTTCTTCTGGTTCCCCAGGGCTCACCTGTGTTGCTGAAATGCCTCTTGTTGGGATGGCCGTAGTTGTCACGGGGGTGCCCATGCATCTGCTGTGGGGTGTGGGAGGGGGGCAGATGGAGCTTCTGGGAATGGGGATTGTGAGGCACGTGGGACTGGGACATCACAGAATCGCGGCTGGAGCCTGAAGGCTCGGGGCGGAACGGCTTCTTCATGCTGGACATGTCCTCCTTCTTCTTCTGCTCCTGCAAGGGGAAGAGAGGGTTACAGCTCAGCTGCTCTTCCACCAGAAGACTCAGACTAGGTGAGCAGTGGCCCAATCTGTCGGGCTCTGGGTTGGTCTGGAGATTCCCCAGGTTGTGGGCCCCCTCCTCGTCCTGAGGGCTTTGTCAATCAGCTGTGCCCAAGCATGGGCAAGTGCAACAAATTTTAAAGAGAGCAACCAAACGAGAGGGAAGGCACTTGAGATCTCACCTCCTCTTCCTGCGATCTTTTCTTATGAGCCATCTTGTAGAGTTTGTGCAGTTTTCTGGCATCAAATTCTGTGAACTTTGACACAAATATCCATAGGTTCCTGGAAGGACATAAACTTTTCCTGTTAGTTGCTACATGAGCTGTTCATCTGCCATCTGCTTTCAAACCAACATTAAATCACTTCTACCCTCCCTGGAAAACAGTCTCATTCCAGCTCAGGACAGGGTGTTTCAGGAGAGTTGGAACCAAGCCCTTTGAAGAAAAATAAAGGATTTTGCACCGGTTTCTCTAAACTAACTCTTAAATGAAAGAGCACAACTTGCAGACAAAACCCTCACCTGAGCCTGGTCAAGGACCAAGTGGGCTACAAAACATGAGATTTCTCTTTTAAAAGCATGTTAAATAAGAGGTGTCATTCACATAAAACACAGCAGCCTCCAACTGTCAGTTTTAGATACCACAGATCAGCCAGAGAAAACAGAAGGATCCCTCACCTCCTCCATAGCTTGATGAGATCCTGGTCAGTGTAGGCTTTAAGGCACTCAGAGATGCGGTCCCCGATTTTTAGGAGGCAGTTGCGTGTGTGCTCCAGCTGTTCTTGAACCGTCAGTCCCTTATCAGGCTTATCTAGTTGCTTCAGAGCTTTTTTCACCGGTCTCATCCTTTCCTTGCACTTGTAAAAGCAACAGAAAACAGAAAGTGATTCACTTGGCACAGTGCTCTGCACAGCTCCCTTGTTAATCAGACAGAGATGAAAGAAGTTTAATAGCATGAGATATTAGCTTTATCTGGCCATTAGGCAAGGAGGAATCAGCTATGAAAACAGCAATTTGTTAGACATGCTGCAGAAAATAATCGCGAAAAGATGAGTCTCTCTATCTCCGCTGTCCCCCAGCCTTTTAGAGGCAAAGGATTTGGTTTGCATACAGTAAACGCATACAGGCTGCTCTTGCACTGAGTCTAGGGCAGGCAGGGAAGCAAAACCAAGCATCAACATGCTGAACGAACAGCCCCAGCTGAACGAGTGCTCTTAGGAGCCTCCCTGCCCACCCCCGTGTGTGTTCGCTTCCATCTACTGCTTTAACTGGGAGATGTGAGATGAAAGCGCCTCCTTTTTCTGCTGCATGCATCAGCACTTTGCACAGACAGTAAAT
This sequence comes from Anas platyrhynchos, assembly GCF_047663525.1. Taxonomy (NCBI): domain Eukaryota; kingdom Metazoa; phylum Chordata; class Aves; order Anseriformes; family Anatidae; genus Anas; species Anas platyrhynchos. The sequence continues at coordinate 18,935,498 of NC_092597.1, read as the reverse complement.
CAGACAGGTTTCTACTGCCTGACTGGACCTTCTGTGCACCGTGGAGGGAAAATAAAATAAAACAAACAAATAAAGATAACACAGGACCTACAGGGAATACACACATTTGAAATTACAGAACTGTTTTTTTAAATATGATATTTCAGCATTACCCTATGCAATCACGCGAAGGAGCATCTGCCATGACAACTTTCAATAAAAGGCTATTTTTACAACAAGCCTTGCAGGCACGTTTGCTGCGAGAGCATTTACACAGCTAGGGAAACGCTCACAGCTCAGACAACTCCGCACCGACTACACCATACAAGGTCACCCTCAAAACCCTCCTGTATTTTGCTGCCTAGAAGCTCCAGTGGCTCCTTGGCTCCTATGGCAGAGAGACTGCCACATAAGGCTGCAAGATCATCTGTAACCTGGGGCTGTCAAACGAGTGGTGGCAACTTGTCAGCTGAAGAAGAGAGCCCTTCTGCATGCTTTGTTGATGTGGTGCCCTCCTCTGCCCTGGCTGGCACCCCCTGGCAGAGACAGGGGACAAACGTGCGCACAAACAGCAAGCTGAATGTTGAAGAGAGCTATCTGAACCCTTTAGCCATGCAATTGCGTGGTGAGAATTGGGAGTTGAAGAGCTTTGAAATTTCTTCCAGCTGATGTGCTATGTACAGCAGGCAGCTGGTGGACAACTGGTCCAGCTGGTGGGCAGGTGGACAGCTCCAGGTCAAGGTTGTTCTGCCATGCTGTGCAACCAGCAAGAGGAAATTGCTGTCGGACACTACAAAGAGGTTTTCTCCCTGCCAAAGGATCAGTGTTGTGCACACACCTTGACACCTAAAACGCATCCTTGGATAAAGCACAAACAAACCCTGGCTGCTTTAGTGGGGGTCTCTGCCACTGCCATCCCATCTCCCAAGGAAAATACTCACTATGCTGAATGTTTCTTGGTCCAGATCATCGTCCTCATCTTCTCCAATGGGGATTGGTTCACTCCCTGCTGTAATGTGGACAGGACCTTGCGATCTCTTCCCTTTACTTCCAGATTTGGCTTCACCACCTTTAGGCTTTACAAGGAGAAATTACGCACATCACATGATGAGCCAGACTGACAGATCCCCAGTGATCCAACTAACAACCTCCACACTATTGATACTGGCAGTTATTAAACCCTGGGCACCGCTCCTACAACTTTCCTCCCAAGATCTCAAACTGTTTTGCTGTAATGCCTCTGTTTAGCTTTATGTCATCCCTGAGGGAGCAGAGGGAAGTCAGAGCCAACGTTTTGGACATGGTTATACTCATGGAGAGAAAAAACAGCACTGAAGACTTGGAAGAGAGGTTAAGCTAAAGAATATAAGCCCCTTGCAGAGGACAGAGCTCAGAGAAGTCTCATGTCTATGAAAACCTGCAACTTCATAAAATTCAGGAGGGCTGGAAAAGGAATAAGGTCTCGCCCCACAGTGCTTCATTGAGATCTCTTTACACAGGCCCTTTAACGAATCATAGGACTTATGGCTTGCCCTTCTGCTCAGAGACTTTCCTATCTCTTGAACTGCTCCTGAAAATATTTCTTACCTTCTCTTTCTTGTCTTTTGTCTTCTTCTTCTCTTTATCACTTTCCTTTTCTTTCTTAGTGCTTGTCTGTTTTTCCTTGTTCTCTTTGTTCTCTTTCTTCTTCTGTTTCTTTTTCACTGGGCTCTTTTCCAAGCCATCCTCCTAGAAAATCAGTCATACCACAGTCAAAGTTGGAGTCCCTCAGCTCACATACATGCTCTTCCCCAAAACATGCATCCTTGAAAAGCAATCGTTTGTTGAGGCTCATCCAAATTTGCCCTCACACCTCTTTAACCAGACAGCAAGACTGGCACTGCAGTCCACCCAACTCTGAACAAAAGGGCATAAAACTTATACAAGCCCCAGTCTGTAACTAACTGGCAAACTGCAGATAAGCACCGCTTTCCTCTGCCAGTTGTGCTGGAGAACGCTCAGTCCATAAGGTAGATACTGATCAGAACATGAACAAAAAGCTTCAGACTACAAGCCAAACCACTCAGTGACAGGCAGCTTTCTAAGCAACAGCATGACCTTGGTAGACTCCAGCTTCACCACTGGCTGATGTACTGAAAAGGAGAGGGAAACAATTCTTCTTTCTCTCCTTTATAAGGGCAACAGGCTTTGTCCTGAGACAACCCTTCCTCCGAGTCAGTGTGTGGATGTGTGTGGCCGTTCTAGCATCCTCCCAAAACATTTACGGCACTAACCTAGAAGAGTGGGTGGGAAAGGTCCTTCCTTCACCCCCACAGGTGTATATATGTTTTTGTAAGTTTGCCAGTCTCCAGTGGGAACGCATTCTGTAGCTCCCCTTAACTCCACAGGGCATTCGCCAGCAGGGTGCTTCTCAAGTTGAGCCTCTGTAGTAGCAATATAGCTCAAGGAAACCTGGAAAAGCCACTATCCACCTTGACTCACCTTGACTTCACCCTCTTCTGACTGGTTGTCTGAGTGCCGAGGAGAGGAGAGTTCGTTCCCATGCTCATCCTTGACTTTGGGAGCCTTGTTCTCTTTCTTTACTCGTGGTTTCCTCTTCTTTAGCTTGCCCTGGAGAAAAGACAGGACAAGTCAGAGCAAGCAAATCACTACAGCTGCTTGCTCGAGGCATCCCCCTTCTGAACATCTCGCAACCAGCTGCAGGTCCTGCAGGGTGCCAGGAAGCCTGAAGAGCCGCAGGAAAGCCTGCTGGGCCCCATATGAAATTAGGTAATCAAATTGCAGCCAGCTAGAGGGATTGCCCGTGAGATTTGAGAGGTCAAGGGGGCATCTCAAGCATCTACAGACTGGTGCACACAGAACAATGACAATGAGGTGACAGGGCCAAAGCTCCCTGATTCCCCCTGTCACCACATATGTCATGGATATTTAACAGAGCACATCATGGTGCAACTCCCAGGTGGGAGAAAAGGAAGGCCAAATATATTTTAAGACAATTTATTCCAAGTTAATTTATGTCCTGTCTGAATAGCTTGAAGCACTTCTGGCTGGGAATTGAGGGAGTTTTCAACACCCAGTCTTGTCTATTCCATCTTTAAAAAAAAAAAAACAAAAAAAAAAAAAAAACTTTCCTAAACTGCAGCAGTATCCACTTCTCAGAAACTGCTTAAAGAAAAGGGCACAGTATCCCCTGCTTTCCCTCAGTGGTTCGCACACTCAGCTTGCACAGCCTTTTTGTAAGTGACCAAGTTGAAAATTTAACATGGGAATAGAGTCATACTGGAGACCTTCAGCAAGTGTAATAATTAATAACTTGTCCCCCATCGATTATCATTTCAGTATCACAGTGCAATCAGACAACAGACAAGCCCACGTTCTCTCACGTGAGAGACACTCAGTGGCCTGGCATCACAGTCTGTCTCACCTCCCACCACTAACCAACCGCTCGTCCTGAAAACCCCAGAATCATGCAGCCTCATCTCACCTCTTCCCCATCTTTCATGTTTTCTTTCTTGTCCAGATCCTTCTTCAGCAGTTTCAGTAGATAATCAACTCGGGTCTGGAGCTGTTTTCCCTGAGGTTTCTTATCTGTCTCAACAGGTAGGATCTTTGATAAAGAAGAAAAAAAAAATACACCCACATGCACCTATCAAACCTTGGTAAAAGAGATACACTATCAGCAGTCCCTCCAGATCCAGCAAATGCTTGGAGATGCTGCACCTCCAGGAAGGTTCAAGCATTTCTTCCAACCCGTGCACTCACACAGACTCTCCCTGCCTAGCCATAAGCAAAGCTCCAAGCCAGAATCCCTCCCCCTTGGCCTTTTGCAGGTAAAAGGACCACAGCTCTCTAGATTCTCTACAAACTGTTTTAGATTAGGGGGAGAAGGGAGGGAGCAAAATATATTTGGGACCTTGCATTGCGACATTGAGTCCATTCTCCTTGATGCATCAGATTTACTTGTGACAGCCTTGTCACAGCAGCCTTGTGCGGTAGCTTGAGACATTGGTACAGCAATGATAGAGAAGAATTTTTATTGGAAAACGAGGCTGCAAGGTACCACTTTGTGGAGGAAGCACAGCAGCTCACCAGCTAAGGTTACCTTTTTATTTCATTGGAACTTGGGTGGCGTGTCTCAGGCAGTGAGAAAATTGCCTTTCTGAACTTCACGTAGGAGGGCTCCCAACCACAGTCTGATCTTTGCTAAAAGCACTCGGGGGGATGTCATGGGAATGCAGCATATTGGCAGCCAAGCAGATGTACAGTCCCAGTGTTCCTCAGCCTGATGCTGCAGTCCACCCTCCTTCCACTGTGCTGACACAATGGATAGCGGCTTATTTTTAACCTGGATCATTTCAGCATGGCCCCCATAAACAGCTCTTATGGGAATGACTGAGGAACAGAGGAACTAAATGGAGGCTTTCCAGCTGGCTTTGCTGCCAGAGCCAGTCGTGTAACCATACCCTCAAAGCTAACACAGACCGGTCTTGACATAAGCAGCGTCAAATCTGTGAAAAATTATTTCCACACAGAACTCAAGCTCAGCTTCTTGTGAGATGCTCAAGGAAATATCAAGTCACGATTATGCAATGCAGCCTCTATACCGTGCATGTAACCACATATGTCAGCATTACTGTTTTCTTCCTGCAGCACTTCAGTGTGGTGCATATGGTACCGTTCAGAGAAAATTTACTGCCAATCAAATAAGACAACTCTGCTTTCCATCAAGCATGCAGCATTCCGCAGAGGTCAGTGTTTTCCTCATTATTATTTATTATTATTTTTGGAGTGGTTACAAACATAAACATCTGTTTCTGGAGCAAATCAAACATGTTCTCTATGAAGACCATAATGGACCCAATGCAAGCAACATGCAAAGCAACCTACCTTATCAGATAACTTCAATTCCGGATCTGTTTTAATTAGTTCCCAGTTTCCATAACCATGCTCGTAAATTCCCACTAACAAGCGAGAATCCTCCTCCACTCCCCAGTCTACATCAAAATGGGCAGCTTTGACACGGCACGTCAGGCGGTACCTGAAGGCATTTCAAACATGAGCTACTTTTAATGCTGCGGGGAGGTAAAGCAAATCCACATATCTAGGCTAGTTTCTTTTGACCACAAAATCCAAATTCCCTGAGCCTCTTTCTGCCACTGCCTGCTTGACTATTCAAACTCACTTCTTTCTTTCCTCTGGGTCTGCGGGGATGGATTTGTGCAGCATTTCAAACTCCTCTTCATGCTGGATGATGGATTTCACGTTGACTTGGACACCAGAGATCTTGATAGTAGGACCTCTTCTTTTCCCAGGTCCTTTCCCTGCTCAGTAATAAAACACAGCAGCTAAGAGAACTCTTACAGAAAGAATGTTTATGTAAAGAAAAAAAAAGTCAGACATACAGAGATCAACACCTTGCTCCAGATTCCTAAGGCCATCTGCTGAGGTAAGCCCCCAAAATTAGTTAACTTCCACTAATTGACTTAGATCTGCAACCCAAACACCTCCCAGTATCATCATGATCTTAAAAATACATCTAAGTACACTGAAGCAGCTGCTTCAGTAGTTCTGTTCACCTAGAGCAGGCAGAACTACCTGCTTCAAGTATCAGTGGCACAGAACAGCCACACATTGAGCGTGACACCAGCTCCAGACCCGGCTCCACCATGGAACACACAGCACGTTTGATTCCAAGTGCCTGAAGCAGTTAAAATACGATCCTTCTGCATTGGGACCCAGCACTAAATAAGCTGATGACTTCAGCTTCTCCCCATGAAAACCGACATTCAGCAGAAGCTAACAGACCCAAATGGCACTTGCCAGATCGAGCAGAAGGCTCATGGATTTCTCTCTGCTGGTAAAAGCTGCCTGGCAGAGATGGAATGATTTCAGATCATGCTTATTTTTCTTGTCTTTGCAATGTGGCACACCACCCCAGCCAGCAAGGGAGTGCCTTGCTTTCATCGGCTCCACAAAGCACCACCAAAACCATTATAACAGCAGCAAACGACCCTCTTACCTTCACTTGGATTTTCTTTCAGCTGCTCCTCGTATTCTTGCATTGCTGACACACAGCTGTTGTGGATGAGCTCCCCTAACCGCTTCAGGTCAGCTACAGACTTATCCACCAGCTCCGCATCCCGGGCGATGCACTCCAGCCTGGGAAAAGGGGAAAAAAAACTGTAAGTTTTGTATCTGATACAGCATTTCTCCTCCTGGTCATTCTCTGAGCAGTTGTTTCACAGCTTTCAATCATCAACGAGCGCTGTGTATGTGCAGAGCTGGTGCAGGAAACAGTTTTAGTCTTTTTTTTAGGCCTGACAACTGCACCACAGTGCAGATGCAGTGTAACTGGCCCAATCCTTTGGATTTTTTAGTCTTAAAAAGGTGAGAACTGTCTATCTCGGGCACACCTGACTCTCCAGCGTGCTTTATGCCCTCCCAGTGCTGTCTTAGCGACATTCAGTGCTCAGGAGCTGCCATCTGCTGTCCCTCTTGCCTGGCTGAGGTTCGTAACACCAAGGCCCATATACAAGCCTTGTGTTTCCCAACCAAAGAGTACAGCCAGCTGAAAAAGCAGTCATTTCTCAGACAACAGGGAGTTGAGGGACTGTGTGGCAGTGTTTGGGTTGCAGAGCACATGACGGCAAACTTATCAGGACTGGTGCTGCGTGGGGAAGTTTTGTCAAACACTGGCAGCAGCGGGTGCGTGGCAGGGCTTACAAACACAACATTGCCCCCAGGATAACTCTCTGAAGCAAATCCAGGCTGGGACTTACCGTTCAAGAGGCAGTCCAAACTTCTTGTAAGCCTTGATAAACCTAAGCAAAAAAAAAAGAAAAGAGGAACTAAAGTAACTGCCATAAAAACGGGTCCAATATCACACATACACTTGAATATATTAATTACAGCCTGCCACATTATCAACCTCACATTCCACTCTGATTAGCTAAGCATCACTCAGGACTGGGAAGTTTCATCCATTAACCCTCACAAAGAGTTTTGTGACCTCGGCTGGAGAAGAACACAACGTTATTATGAATGTTGGATGTTTGACAGATGAGGGAATAAAAAAAAGAGGAGAAACATAACCGTAAAGAAAAATTAGAAGAAAGCATTGGCTCACACCATATTGGTAATTATTAACTTCATTTTCCAAGGAGAAAAGAGGCATTAAATCAATGTCATTAGTAATTTCAAGCTCAGGCTATAAGTAACAACCTGTCACAGAAGAGCCAAATGTAGTGCAATGCGTCACAGAGCCTAACAGACAAGGATTGTTATTTATTTTTATTTCTTATTTTTTATTGTGAAAATCTCTGCCATTACTAACACACAACTTCAAGGCAAGAGTCAGACATCACTGCTGCAACTGAACAGGGCTTTGTGCTGGAGTAGACCCAATGGCTTCAACTGCAGAATATTTTTAAATGAGTTAATTTTTTCCCTTCTCTTTTTCATCGTGCACTCTTTCAGCCTCTTTCTGCTACAGAACTTTAACCTAAATGGCTGTTATATTCACATTGCAACACCTCCTTCCTTCTCTATGGTTTTGGGGCTGGATATGGGGCAGCTACCACAATGCACCAAGCTTGACCATTTCCTATTTAAAAATGCATTTCTCAGAGACTGAGGCAAGGAAAACTCACAAACCTTTTTCCATCTTTGGCTGAACCTCTGGACAGAGCCTTAAGACAAAAGCCTGAGGGAAAGGCTCAAAAATGAGAAGAAAATACAAGAAGAAAAGAATACTTTGGAATTCAGCCCCCAGCTGACTTCTGGAACACAGTGCAGAGAGGATATAGTACTGCTCTGATTGACTGGACCACTGCTTCTCATGGGGTTATTTTGCCTTTAACTTCAACTTGAATTGTCAGGACTACAGACAGAAAAAAGTTGGGGATGCCAGTTCTGGGCTTCTCCAGATCCATCTCATGGCACATAAAATCTCACATCTAATATGGAATTAGTTCAATCCACTCAGCCCTGCTGATCAGTTACAAGGATTAATTTTAGGAAGGTACCAGTTTCACTGCAGATAAAGATAATCTAGCCTATTTGAGCCAGACGTGAAGGTTAAAGTCAGCAGCAAACAGAATTATACAAAAGTGCAGAAGCTGTCCCAAAGAGACAGCCTCACCTAAACGACCGATGTGCTTATAGCTGAATATCTCCTGGATTAACTTGGGCTTTTCTACACCTGCATGGGGTTTCTGTATTTTTCTAAGCTGTCTCTTGTGCTCACACTGACCTCCGGATTTCAGCATCAGTAAATCCTTCCACGGTATCTTTTCTAACACTCCGAGGACGTCCCCTGCGCTTTGGTCTCTTCTCGTCATCGGTGTCGTCAGTCTCGCTTTCTGATCCAGACGATCTCTGAAGCCTTCTCTTGGTTTCTGCATCCGATTCGCTGTCATTCGTTTGTGCCTGCATACAGCAGAAAGACAGCACTACAGTTACCAACTGCTAATCTGCTAATCTCTTCCATCCCTCTCGTGCACTGGCACTATTTCTTGTTCAGGCTGAAACACCTCGGTATCTCTTCCTGAAGGTGCAGAAGCCCATGTAATCAAACCAGACTGGGTACACACACTCTTGCAGTTTCTGGCTAGCTAAGGCTCCAGTGCTCATCCTCTCTTTACAGTCTTTACAGTTTCACAACTGCATTTTGATTTACTGAAGTGTGACATGTTAAAACACATTGATTTTCTGTGGTTTTGCGCCACAGTTCCTAAGGCTCCTTGATAGCTGTTTTTTTTTAAAGACAAGGAGACCTCAGAAATAATCTGCAATCATCAGATATAAATTATCCTTCTGTTTAATTTTCACTTAAAAATTTCCCCTCTTATCCCAGAGAACAGCTCATAACACTCAAAGTCCCAAATCCCAACAGAGTTTCCTTGCACAACCTGCTCCCTGTTGGATTTGGGTAGATCACATCACCTAAAAACGAACTTGGGATGACAGTATCGCTTTTTGCCTGCAAGAGACACTTTTAGGCAAGAATAGTGCAGGGAGCTCTGGAGCCCAAGGGAAAGCAGCAGCCTGAAAACGACATAAACCACTGAAGATCTGCATTATACAGTTGGTTATTTTTCCCTGTGCTCACTACAGGTTCTGTTTGCTAACACAGCATGAGTTGTACCAAACCCAGTATGGACTTTCAGACTGCATTATGAACCGTGGGCCCAATGCATGATGCCAGCAAGAAACCAACGTGCTGCCTCTGTGGGTTACTCCTAACCAGCTTTGGAGAAGGGGAAGCAGCACTCAGATGGCAGGGAAGCTTCCCCTTGAGTGCTGCCTTTGCCAGCTCTGGCCTCCAGCCTCTTGGCTCCTCGAGATGTGCTGTACCTTTTTGGTCGAGCTCCGGATGCGAGGCAGCATGTAGATTTCCTCCAATTCTTTCTGCCTTTCTTCCTCCTCCACCTTTTTCCTCTGCTCCTCTGGAATGATATCGTCCCAGTCCTTCTGGGACCGCTCGTCCAGCTCTGTCTCTTCCTCCTCCATGGTTGCAAAGTTGGCCACCTTTTATAAGCAAAGGAACACTTTTAGAAATTCCCACCCCTGGCAGGAATACCCCAGAGCTGTCTGCTAAGCCTCAGCTTCTTCTCCATAGGAATTTTGCCAACATTTCCATGATTACTATATAATTGATCCCTATGTCACTACATTCCTGGGTCTTTGCCATGTCTTTGGGCTAACAGCTCTTGAGGAAGTACGTGCAGCTTAAAAAGTACTGCTGAGCCTCGCTAAGTTATCGGGTTTGTTTCCAAATTTGGTAAGTTCTACATTTTATTCACAGCCTTCAGGGCCACTTAAAAGGAAAGGAATACCTACACATCTGCCCAGCTGCCAAATCCAGACAGCCCCTCAGAAAACTGCTCTGTACAGGTCACTTCTCACCGGGCCTGATGTGTTCTGTCCACCACTGACCTCACCACCGTGGCAAGACGTGGGGACAGAGGTTTTGGCACCCCGCTGCAGAGCCCAGAGTCTGTACCTTGAACTGTGAGAGGAGCTCGTCGGTGGCACTGGTGGACACTTCGTTCTCTCTTGTTTCAGCCAAACGCAAAATCTCGTCGATGTCCATCTCCTACCAGTCAGAAAGAAAGAGCGATAAAGCGGAGGGGCCGAGCACGGGCAGAACCAAGAGGCTTTGAGAATAGACTTGTGGGGTGCGAGAGCTAAATAGGGATTGTGCTGATACGAGCTAAATAAAGTGCAAATATCTGCAGGGTGTCATCACCCAGGGCAGGGATGAACTATCTCAAGTGGTACGAGAGAGTATAAATACAGGTGATAGAATAAAAGCAGCAAGGGAAATTTCCAGGCAGTGAGGTGTATCAGTTGTTTCCCTCAGGGGAAGCTCTGCTACTTGGGCTGTTAAGGGAATTGGTCAGAGCACTCAGTAAGAAACTGCCAAGCAACGCCGTGCTGAGAAGGGAGGGAGTGACCTATTTGACTTTATTACTGACTGCACCATCTCTGTGAGGACAACCCAAATAAAGCAGGCTGGAGAGATGCTCAGAGGAGCGAGCCCTCGTTAGGCCATGCTATAGCCAGCTCGTGAATCCCAGGGAGCTGAGGGGCTCTCTTGGTGACCTTCACCCCAGCAAGGAGGCTCTTCTCAGCCCTGATCCCCACCCCAGAGCTCTCTTCCTTCAGCTGCCCGGGACTCACACCCTCCCTATTCACCAACCTGCTCTTGTGCACAGGGCAAGTACAAAGAGGGAGCAGACACAGAGGGATTACCAACAGCGATGTTATTTCAGTTTCAAACTACCTGAGGCTCTGACTCTTCCCCTTCAAGCTCCTTGAAGAGATCTTCGGCTCCAAACTTCAGAATAGCCGTCAGCTCCTCTTTGTTGAACGGATTTGAACTGCAAGCAGAAAAGAATGCAGCAGGGTTTGGAGCTGTTAACTCAGCTTTGTCACAGCACAAAACCATACCAAAGTTTCTCCTAATTAAAGAAGCAAGCTTTCTCCCCAGCACTAAAAAGAAGCCTTTTTGTTCATCTTTTCTGCTCTGGCATGGACATCTACTGTTAGAGGAGAAACCTCTATCTATTGAGGAGAATTGGGAAGAGTCTGAGGTCACTGCAGCTGTTCCCTGATACCACCAACAACTTTTCTCAGACCAGGAGGATCTCTGGGAGAAAAACTGAAGGAAAAACAGGGCAATGCCTTTCAATCTCTGATCATCTTTATCCTACATGTCCAAATTAATGACTGCATGAGCCAAATTAGTGGAAGGTGCCTTTATTAGTGGAAGCTCTCTTCTCCCCCATACCCTATCAAATAAATGTTGGGAGGTATCAGAAGGGGAAGCTGGTTATGCCACATGCTGTATCAGATCTTTATGCCTCCAAAACCAATTGCTTACTTGGATCGCCCGGAGTTGTTATCCAGAACAGTCCGGCCAGTGGTGTCCATACGCTGGATCACCAAATGATCCAGCACCATTTTCTTCTTGGCCCTCTCAATGATCTCCTCCTCTACCGTACCCTTTGTGACCAGCCGGTAAATATTCACCTGAAGGGTGAGAGAAGAACAAAGCTGTTTCCAGGAGCTGAACACGCTGTGCTGACACAGTAATGCATCCCTGAGTTGTTTCAGAGGAGACTCCCCTGCTGACATGGTCCTTTTATGTACAGATGTGTCTTTTTAGAATAAAACCAAGCACATGCTTCTGTATGTCAGGGGGACCGCGTAATATCAGGCTGGTTAACATGGAGCTTGTAGTGTACGTAAGATAAAAACCTTCTGGAAAAAAATCACTCTAAATCCAAATTAGCATCAAACTTTTCATGTATCTAATAAAACCCTAAAAAAGAAGGATATTCTACTTTCTAGGGCAGAGTGAGGCAAAGAAGTGTGATGCCCCCAGCTGGGTTCTTGGTTTTGAACTATACAAGAACCAAAAGCCAACAGTTTGGGCCAGTTTTTGGTTTCCTTGGCTTTAAATTAGTTTCTCTTGGGTTGATGGTACTGGGGCGAGGTTTGGGGGCAAAAAGGCCGTGTTTTCAGCAGCTCTGGCGAGGGGGGAGCCCATTTACATGTACTTGCTGAAGCCACAGAGCAAATGAGCCAGGTAACTCTCCTGACCTGCTTCTTTTGTCCAATGCGGTGAGCCCGAGCCTGAGCCTGGAGATCATTTTGGGGGTTCCAGTCCGAGTCAAAGATAACGACAGTGTCAGCAGAGGCCAAGTTAATTCCTAGTCCTCCAGCTCGTGTTGACAACAAGAAACAGAAGTCCTAGGCGGGGAAAACAACACATAAGTCAGCCAGCCTGTAACTGTGGACATAAAACAGTAACTGTGACTACAGAGCTGTGCAAGGAAATGGATGGAGGCTGTGGTGTGCTTGTACTTCTGTACGAAGCAGGAAAAGGCTCAAAGCCAAGGCAGAAGGGGGAGGTGTGCTGCTCCAGGAGGGGCCAGCATGCATCCTTGTGGGAGGGCAACGCAAACAGCTCAGGGCAAGGGCACCTTGGAGTCACCTCCGAAGGTCAGACCATGCCCACCAGCCCCCTGCGAAGGCAGCAGGCAGACACGTGCTTTTTGTTGTCTGAAGCCCGCTGGGGGTGAGATCAGCTCCGAACACGAACTGTCTGAGTCACTGCCAAGGGGACAGGCTGCCAGGACAGAGCCGGGATGTCTGAGCCCTGGTGGATGCCCCCAGCAGAGGGGAAAGGGCAGCTTCTACGGGCATTCCTGCTCCCTGCTCTCCCGCCTCCACTGCTGCTTCCTCCTGGCTTTTATTTATTACCTTCCCCAGCACCACGAAGCACTTTCTGCATTGCCTGTCAGCCCCCAGTCCAGGCTCCTGGAATGAGGCTGGACATTTCTCGTGGCTGGGAAATGGCCGAAAGCGAGCGCCCTGCACCCTCCCTGTGAGTCAGCACACCCCAGGAGAGGCTCGGGATGCCCTCTCCTATTACACCGGAGACTCACCTCCGACACCAGACCCCACTGCCTGCCCACACTTCAAACTTCCCCTTTGCCATTTCATATTCCAAACCAGCTGCAGACTGGAGGATTTATTTAGCAGCCGTCTCATTCCCCAGACCGTAAGGAGAGAATTGCTAAGTTCGGGCTCTTCCCGGCCTCTTTGGGACTACGTGGAGCTGTGCCTTGCAGCCCCGTTATTTGGGTGTGGGAGGTTTAAAACAAGCAATACGGATGGGTGCAAAACAAGCTGTAGCTATGTCTTTAAAAGTGACAGGGGTCCTGTAAAAAGAAATGAACTGAACTTAATCCCCTCCTGGCAGTCGGGACCTGCAGCCCACCCTCACCCTTTGGGAGGCCAGAACATTTCCCCTGCCCTACCTCAGAGCCATCAGCGTTGAAGTGGTCCAGCGCCTGCTTTCGGATCTCCCCTTTGATCGAGCCGTCCAAGCGCTGGAAAAATCAACAATAATGATAAAAGAAAGAAGGTAAAGGAGCCCTGAGGAACCGTGGCACCCAAGTTCTGGGAGGCTGACAGCCCCCTCCCCTGCCCGTAGCATTTAGTCCTTAAAAATAGCCGCCAATTAAAAGGAACTGGGCTGCCTTAACCTGCTGCGTGCGAGGGCAGGAGGGGGGCATGCTTGGGCAGCAGTCACGCAGCGGGTGACACTGCAGCTCCCGTTACAGGCTCCCAGCCAGGATCTCTGTGTTTGCTATCCTCTCCTCGGGGTTTATCACGGGATAAAGGCCAATGCAGGGGCCTGGCAGAGGAGGTGTTTTGCAGAGACAGGGCTTAATTTATTGAGGTTTTGTATGCTGGGAACGTGTGCCTCGCAGCAACCTTCAGGAAGTGGTACAAGTCCAGAAAAACAGCAAAAGGGCTGGCTAGCCAGCATCAGTCAGATGGAAACAAACTGCCCAGGACCCATTAGCCACCTCAGGTTGAAGAAATACAGATATCAACATCCCTAAATAGCTTCAGAGAGCCAGCAAGGGAAGCAAGCTCCAGGGCTGAGAGCCCTCTGCACAAAACCGCCTGCTGGTAGATGTAGGGACACCTGCACACAAGGGCTTTTAGCATGAGCACATCAGTTATCTCAGCTAGAGAAATGGCTCACGGAGTACAAGGGGTTTCTGTTAGGCAGGGTGTCCAATCCACAAGTTGCTTTAGTGATTAACACCCACCAACAAGTGTTTGAATCTGTTGTACAGGATTCTCCCCATCATTTAGACTCTTACTTTATGAACAGCAGTACCAAGCCATTGTAAGAGCAGTCCTCGTCTATAGCTCTCAAAGGATACATCATTATGCCCACTTACAGCAGGCAAAACATCCACAAAAAAGGAAGTGCCACATCCAAGGGGCAGCATCAGACAGTGAGTGAGGCGTCCCACGCTCTCAGCTGGTTTCTGCCTCTCCATATGTTCCCTTCCTGGAGTGCCACACTGAAATGAAGGGACCTCCCAACTCCCTCCAGTGTATTTCAGTGCCACCTGTAATCCCAGCCACCCCAGCCTCCAGGAACCTGAGTGCTTCTCATTGCCCAGGTTCCCTCCTTATTTTCAGGTGAACCCCACTGTTTTCCATGCTGGTGTTTCTCACCTGAAAAGGGTAGTGTTTGATAGTCAGGTACTCTGCCAGGATGTCCAGCATCCTCACCATCTGGGAGAAGATCAGCACTCGGTTGCCTCTGTCTCGCAGCCTGGTCAGCAGCTTGTCCAAGAGAATTAGCTTTCCACTGCTCCTGATCAGAGACTGAAGAAGTAACCGTCAGTCCAGCGGATGCTTTCCAACCTTACCCTTGTGTAAACTACACAGAGATGCGCAGAGGCCTGCTTCTTTGGGAGCCATGCTTCTCCCACACCTCTCCAATCAAATCACCTGGGTTCACACAGCGGAAGGCACACACACAGTAAATTATCCAAGATAAGTCTCATACTGCACACACCTCCCACAATATGCTGACTATGGTGGAAGGGGAGGGCAGGAGATCCTGTGGCTCAGCTGTGAGGACTATTTCCAATGGACAGGGGCAGCTGAAGCTAAAGCCTCACCTGATTTTATCTTGGTGAGAGGATAGGAGGAAGGGAAAGTTAAAGAAAAGCCATAACCAAGGGCGCTGCCCACCTGCAGGGTCTCAATGCCGTTCTCTTTCTCGTTTTCCTCAGGAGGTTTGATAAGGTAGCAGTGGTTGCAGCACTTTTTCAACTCCATCACAATGTTCAGGAAACCAGATGTGCTCCCTCTTGTTCCCTTCGAAAGAGCCTTGTAGTTTCTTGTCAAAATCCACCTACAGGCAGGAAAATAAACAGGCCAAATCACTTCACAGTGCAAAGAAGGCATGCTGGAGCCTGAGAGGAGCAAAACCCTCAGGGACATCCTAGTTCAGGCATCAGTCTACTCTCTTCCCTCCATCTCTCCTCACTTTCTCCAGAGGATTCTGCTTTTTCCTCCTCACTAGAAACCCTGATCTTACTTTCCTCTTGATGGTATTACAGTTAAATATTAAACAGCACCAGAGTTCTGCAGGGAGCTTTACTGCCCCAAAATGTATTCCACGAAACATGTTCCCAAGTCACACAGAAAGCTGCTCCCATTTCTGCTGGTACTCCCAGTAACTTAATAAGCAACTCACTTGTAATACTGCTTCTGCAGAGCAGACATTTCCACCCGGAGGATCTGCTCCACTTTGGCTGGCAAAGATTTCTCCACATCCTTCTTCACTCTGCGCAGGAGAAAGGGCTCCAGGACTTTGTGAAGGCTCTGGTAGCCATTCTCTCTACCTTTCCCGTGATCTTCTTCAAAATCCTCCCAGAACTCAAACCTAGCAACAGAAATCAGTAGTAGAAAGGGGTCAGAATATATTGTCTCATGGTATCAAAGAGCACATATCAGATATGCTCACACTGCATGATGAGACAAGAGACCACCAGTTTGATGGAGACACAGTGGAGGATAAAATGTTTGCTCTACTCTGGTTAACTGAACAGGCTGGAGGCACAGCTAGAAGCTCTCTGGGTTTAGGTACCTTCCAAATATTTTATCTTTGAGCTCCATAGCTCCTCATTGACTCCAAGTTCCAAAAATCCCAGGCTTTCCAATATTCTCCTCCGATGTCTCCTGGTAGCATTTACCAAGTAGCAGTTTCTGAAAGTCCCACATCAACCACCCCTTAGGCAGGACTCTGACAACTAAATTCTGTTTCTCACTGCTCTGATGGCTTTTTTGGACTGCTGCTTCCTCTAACAGCTCTTTGAAATTTGGAGAACTGCTCTTCTCTGTTTGTGAGACCATAAATCTTTCCCTTCAATCTTTCCGTGTTCCAACAAGAAGAATTTGGGGGATAGCTCTTCGTACAGTCAAACATCATTTGGGTGAGTCTGGGGGCATGCTCGTCCTAGCCTTAGCAATGCACACAGCCCATTTCGTTTTAAGAAAACAAAACATTTGTTATAATGTGGGCATGCAAACAATCAGCTAGACACCACTGTCCTCGAGCAATACTCCCAGGGACCGCCATAAAAATGTTTGGCGAGGATGGCTGAGCCGCATTGTACCGGAAACCTCAAAAATGGTTGAGATGATTGCTTAAAACAAGTTTAGCTTTTTAGAGATGGCACTAAGACAGCAAACAGATTTGAAAGACATGTATTAGGTTTCCCCATTCAATTTGGTGCCAGAAATACTCTTTGTGTTAGTCATTTAACCTCTCGTTTTCCCTACAAGTGTTTGTTCCCTTTTCACTGGTCTAATTCCACTGAGTTTAATTCAGGGTTTCTGTCTTTCTGCTCTCCCTCAGTCTATTTGATGGACAAGAAAAGACACACAAAGGTATTTTCTGAAGCACCAAAAGGAGACTTACTTCTCTGGCATGATGAAATGAAGCAGGGACCAGAGCTCTTTGAGTGAATTTTGAAGTGGGGTGCCGGTGATCAGCAGCCTGTGGTTGGACTTGAAGTCTATCAACGTTTTGTACAGCAAAGAGTCGTCATTTTTCAACCGATGGGCTTCATCCACGCCTAGAAAGGCCCAGTTAATACTTCCCAAAACAGCCTGAAGGAAAAGAATTTAAATGCATATATATATATCCTGGGTCAGATGAGTCCCACCACACTGCTCATGCCTCTCTCTCCATGGCCACAAAGCACTGCCGTGTCTCCTTTTCCAGGGAGTCCTGTCCCAGTCCCTGTGCAGAACCCACCAAAACAGTTGGGCTCACAGGAGTTTCTTAAGAATAAAATTTGGGGACCAGGGTGCCCACACCATAGTTGATTTGTTGTAAAGGTGAAAAACAGCCACACTGCCTAGCACTCCTGCCACATCTGAATGGCATTCCTGCAAGTACATCTATTTTGATCCACCTTTTCTTTACCCAGAGAATGCAGTCCTCCCCCAGGCCCCAGTTCCTCTTTCTCCATGGCCACGGGGCCCTGCTATGGCACTGGCCTCACTGACATGATCAGAGCAGTAGCATATAACACTTTTATATATAGCTATATATAAAACTCTGTAAGTTATGGCAACCTGAGAGTTTTGATATTTATTTTTTTTTCACTAGTGTTAAGCTTCTTGTTTTCTCCTAGGACTTGATGATGCACTGACAGAGTTGATGCCCATTTCCTAAGCAGACAGATTTTGCCTAAGTGTGAAAATCCAGATAATGGAAGCCCTGTGCCAAAAGTTCATTGTAAAGTTTTGCCCTCTTAACTAGTCTAAATTAAACCAGGTAAAATCCCACTACAGCTCTGCTTGGTGTCTTATAAAAATTAATACAACTGCCACAGTACCAGGGTGAATATGCAGCAAGTGTCCAACAAACCCTCTGCCCACTACCAACACACCCTCTACCCTCTATCCAACCCACTCAGAGGGTGGCTTCCCCAGTTACAAGCAAGAGGTGACCTACATAAAACACCCTTGGCCCATTACTCACCTTGTCTTTGAGGAGGATCTCGTATGTTGTGATAAGTGCATTGAACTTCAACCTTTTAGACTGAGAGTGGATCCACTCATATTCACGTATCTGCGAGAGGAGACAACCAACATTACTGAAGGGAAGGAGTTAACAGGTGTTATTTGAGTGTAGCTATAGCTGGAGCCTCCAACCGAGTCCAAACCCTGTTGCTGAACGTGACATTTGACAAGCAAAGGGTGTCCAAGGAGCAGCTTGTTTTACTGCACGCATGGCTCTTACACAAGCACCAAAATAAGGTCAAACAACTTGCTGTTGTGACATTCACCCACCATGTCACTACTGCCACCACTAGACTCACAACATTTGTGTGCCGCCTTGTCTGAATAATTCAGAGCAGATGGACGAGGTTGGCAGTTGTGCCCTGCAGCACGTTTCAGCCTAGTGGTCTCCAGACCTTCTAGGGGAGGCCAGTACTCCTGTGCTCACTCTAAGGGGGAAAAATAAGGTAGCAAAGTCCCTACAGCAGGGAATTCCACCCAAGTGCTCAGCTACAACCAGCTCTAACTGCCCACAGGACTGTCGGTACTCTCCAGCAGATGGCATGTCACACACACACATGCTACACAGAAGCTGCTGCATTGCACGCAGCATTTCCATGAACCCCACGCCCTCCGCTTTCTGATTACCCACCATGTTCCTGCTCATGAGGTCTCCGATGTAAACTACCACGTTTATCTCAGGCGCCCACACTTCAAACTCTCTCTGCCACGAGGTGAGAGTCGACAGAGGTACCACCACCAGGAAAGGGCCGTACAGCTGGTGCTGGTGGAAGAGGTACGACAGGAACGATATTGTCTGAATCGTCTTCCCCAGGCCCATTTCATCAGCCAGGATCACGCTGTTGTTCCTGTGCAGGAAGAGAACACACACAAATGCTGTTTGACTACGTGTTTGTGCCACTGCTAACATACTGTGCGCTAGCACAAATAGCAACCCACAACAGACAGAAAGAGAGCAGTGCAAAAACATTTGTATGAATGCTTGTGAGTAGATCCCAGAGATATCTAGACAGCAGCTTGCAAAAAGGAGCAGATTACAACCACTCCAAACTGGCATGGAAGGATGAAGGCACAGGGAGAAGGGAACCAGTAGCCTAATTTTAGAAGGACATTTCTCAAAGACTTCAACAAGTGTGCAAGCATGCTGAGGCAGAAACCAGTTATTTTCTGCTTTCCTTGTTCCATCTACAATGCAACTGGGTGTGAAAAAAACTTGAAATACTTCAAGCTGCAGAAGTAGGCTCGGTAAAGACCTCACTAGAGAACAAGAGGGCCAGATTCTTCTGGGATAAAAATCAGAAGACCCAAAGCAAGTGTGGCTCATTTGCGGTGCTGACCAGAGCTTCAGACAGAATCCGTACGTACTTGCACCAGGAGTGAGCGAGCCAGTTGAGGCCCTCCAGCTGGTAGTCTCGCAGCTCCAGGTTCTCACCACCAATGTAAGAAGGCTGTTTCTTCAAGGCAACAAACCTTGGTCTCTGCTTCAGTACCTGAAAAAGATGACACCATAAGCCCACTGGAGAAAAAGACCAGGTAAGGCTGAAAATTCAGCAATGAAATCTGTGGGTTTGGTGAGGAATGTAGATTGGCTCATCAGCTAATGTTCATTTTTGTCTTCCTAGCCACTTCTTGTGTCTGCAGTTCAGACACCACTCAGCAGTGTTCTGTTTTCCTGCCTTCCTCCAGTTCTGATGATCAGAGCTGCAAGTCCTCCCAAGAGTGCAATTAGCTGTACATAATGTACACTGGATGGAACAAGTTCCACTTTCCTTTTTGGCTTTTTCTGTTTTTTGTTTTTTTGTTTTTGTTGTTTGTTTTTTTCTCCCACTGTCTCCATCCCTCTCCTCCACTGTATCAGTGTCTTACAGACTTCCTCTTTCCCCAACTGTGCTGTTTTTCCGTTCAACTGATATTAAAACTTTGCCTGGCTACAGCAGCTCCTCCTGAGGAGGAAGCACTTTGCAAGGATTAATTAAGCCTCTCACTCCACAGGGGGACATAACATGTGCACTGTGCAGAGCAAATGAAACCAAAAGGGGTTCACATCTCTGTCTAAAGCACAAGAACAGCAAACAGCCGTTCAAATGCTGATGGGAAGATGGGGACATGTTCTCTGACATTTATCCTGACAAAACTTTATGTTCCTACTGTTTGTGTCATCACCCAGCCAGAAAAAACAGAGCAAGAGGAGAGAAGAGAAGCAAGCAAACCTTGCAGTCCCGTGTAGGAATTGTTTTGGAGTTGTTACGGTTGTTGAAGCTGTCAATGCAGTGCTGAAATTTCTTGCTTATCAGAGCCTCATCTTCCCAGCTGCATTCCGCATAGGGCAGCCCCATCCACTTGCACAGGTATTCAGGGTCATTTGAGGATGTTTTGCGACTGTTTGCTGCAAAATATGCACACACAAAAAAAAGCCCAAACATCAGCAACTGCGGTTCTGTGGCTGAACCACAAGCGTGGTTCACAAGGGCAGTCTGAACCACCCCTACAACCACAAGACAGGTCTTGGCTAATAGGAAAAGTGTAGAGAGGCCAAAGAGTGCTCCTTTACCTGGGAAGTCAGCGTGCCCCGTCGCAGACTTGCTGGTCTTCACGGCTGTGGTTGGAGACACAAGGGAAGCAAGGGTTTATGTGCTGGCAGCCAGCAGGGGGAGCAGGACAGACAGAGGACCACATGCATTTTTGAGAGGAATTGTGTGGAAATAGGTTAAACAACTCTCCAGGCCAATTCCCAAAGCAACTGGCTGCCAGCACCTCTGACTGATACTTCTGTAATAATAGTGAAGTGCTAAGCCCCGTTTTTTATTTTTAATAAGTAAGTAATCATGAAAATCTAACCCCTGAGCTGCCTTGCAGTCTAACCACATCCTTAACCACAATGTCACGGAAAGTAGTCCTGACAGCACCAGGCCTGTGCTTCTGCAAAAACCTTGACAGAAGTCAAAGGACTTCACCAGCAGCAGCAACTTCAGTGAGTCCCTGGAAGCTGGGTGTATCATCCCATACTTCAAAGCAAGGAAAGGGCAAGTGACCAGCATTGCTTGTAGATAGATATTTGTAAACCTGCAGAGCTACTGTTCAGTCCCTAAATCTCACACACTAATTCTCCAGTGATATGGGAATAAAAGGAGAAAAAGGGAGCCTTATGCTCATTTTGCTGTCAGTACAGATTAAAGTTCCGAAGTCTCACTTCACCCCTTTACAAAAGTATTGGGTTCACTTACCAATTACTCTCTCCACTATTTGATACTGTTTGTTCAGCTCTGAAGCCAGCTCCTGTTGGCAGTTGAAATATTCCACATCTTCAGGGGATACCTTGGCCAGCCTATACGCAAAAAGAAAAATAAAAAGAGATTATAATGCTTCTGTAACATCATAATGCTCATTGAGGCAATGTATAGAATTATTTTTTTTTTATATGGTTATGGAATTAAGTCACTGAAGCAGACTACTGCTTATTTGACATCTATATTTCTTAAAGTTTCCTATAATTATAAAATATTACTGGGAAGCGAATGTCATAGAGGCTAATATTGTCTCCCTGGTAAATGACTCCTTATCCTGCTGCAAGAATCAGCCACAAAAATACGAATCAAACAATCAGGGATGGAAGCTTCTACTCCAGCTTTACCACTTTGGAAACACACAATAGCCCCCTTTATTTTTCTTGGGGAGGTCAGACAAAAACGTACATATAGACAAGCCCATAATTAGCAAGGGTTAACAAGGCTGCCTTGAAGCAGCCTGCAAAGCAAAATTCAACAGCCTGCCCTGTGATGAGCCCTGTTTTCCAGCACAGCTGCTTGGTTTAGCACGCAAGGTCTCATTGCTATCCATGAGCCCTTATGCCACCTCCTGGGCCAGGCACTCCTTTTATTTGTTGTCAGCTACCCAATTTATAAGCCTGGGAATTGGCAATATGTGAAGTTCTGTCTCCTCTCTCTTTTAATACCATGGCCACAGGCATCATTTCTATGATGGGGATGTTGATCAACAAGCAAAGAGACACGAGTGTTGTGCACTGAAAACAGTTGCTTTGGATGGAATATGCTTTGCAAGAAAAAATCAAATGTTTTCAGCCCTGACGGTGCAAACCTCTGGCTAAAAGATTCTCCCAAGGCGAAATCACTGGTCGAAGTAAAGCATACCATTGCTTGATCTCCTCCTCTTTTTTCTTGAAGTTCTCTAGCTTTTTCAGGCCCTTCACTTTCTGCTGCTGCAGGGACTCTTCACTCTCCCATGTGCTATGGATGTATGACCAGCCTTTCCATTTGATCAGGTACTGAACTTCTCCCTCATCCTTTTCAGGGTCAAAGTCAGCACTTGGGTTGCCATTGGCTTCAGTTGCATACACTGTGGTGGAAGCACCAGTGGCTGCAAAAGAAATCAGGCTGCAGTTGGTACCTTTGTTAAAAAGCACTGGACATGAACTGCATTAGAGGAGGAAGTTATTTTTTCTAATGCATCCTTTGTGATAGCACAAATAATATTCTACAGATTCTTCCACCCAATGAGACAGGCATACAAAAGTTTTCCATACAACAGGATCTTTTTAAATCTCTCTATCATAAATGCCTTTTCTTTAAATATAATTCAAAGGTCTCTTGAAAATACCCAAGACCGTTCAGTTTTACAAAAACACTTTTGTGAGGCTATGAGAACAAAACATCAGCTTTATTTCCATTGTGGCTTTGTCAATGCAGCTATGAAAACTGACTCTACTGGAAGAGCTATTTTATCTTTTAAGGAAGAGAAAAGCAAGAACTTGCAGAACAATGACTGCATCTTTAAAATGCGTGCACGCTAAAAGAAAGCTGCCAAGCACATAAACTTGACATTTTAGGTTTTTCAATGGTAGATTTTTACAAAAGCTGCTAGAAGGAAGAAATAAGAGGCACAGGCGAAAGCGTGAAGAGCACTGAAATAACCCTGAGCCCCACTGGAAGGCTTCAAAGTCGCAAAAGCATTGGACCAGTTGACGAGAAACAGAGAGTGCATGACTGAAATCAGAAATAAAGTCTTTTTCCAGGGCTACGCACCTCCTTTTTTTCCAAGCCTGATGTCCAAGACTTTCTCAATAGTTTCACTGTTGTCTTGCTGTTCATCAGCTCCTTCCCCAGTCATCTCTATCAGGTCATCAGAATCCGTCTCAAAATCATCATCTTCTTTGTAACTGAACAAGATCAAAACCAAACTGATAAAAAAGCCTTTGACTCTTCCCAGTCCAGAAACACACAGAGTGGCATGGAGCGGAGCAAGCCTTTTCCAGCATTTATCCTGGGGCTCAGTGCTTGTTCAGCACACGCATCTCTTAAATCAGCCATTCAGTATTTTTCCCTGAGACACACAGATAGCAGCTACGCTTTATCAGAGCAATAGTGCATCATGTCCATGTAATGTTTGTGATCATGGCCAACACCAGATGCTTCATGAGGAAGTGGAGCAATCCCTGCAGCAGAAGCAACGTAAGACCACCAACAAAGCCTCTTCTATCCAGTGACAGATTATTTTACATTTAATAACACAGGTTGCAGAGCACTGAAAGGCTGCTCAGGTGCTACGCTGCCCTAGGAACTACACATCTCATCTTTGATGAACAGTGAACAACCCAAAAATATTCTTCTGCTGGCTCTTTGCAAGTCCCTTTTGAGGTGACTGCCAGAAGGCGAGAAGGTGTATTGGGGAATGGATAATGCTTTGCCTCCACCATGTCTCAATGCTCTGTCCTAAGGAATTACTTATCAGCCATCTCAGACAATTGCCCCAGCTGCTCCCTCCTACTCATTTTAACCTACTATGTGCAATTCTTAATCTCATTTGAGCGTGTTTTAGAAACATTAAGCAAGCCTCCTTGTGCTTCTCTAAGAGAAACTGGTAAATATTTCCTGCCTTACAGCTGGCAAACCAAGGTAAAAAGAAGTCAGATGCTTGCAGCGTGAACATGTTGAAAGCCACATCTCAGGCAACAAATATCTACAGGGTCTCTCTGCGCGGTCACACAGGTTGTCAGTGGCTGGGGCAGGGAATCTGGGGTGCCCTCTTCCCCAGCCCACCAGCTCTCATCAGCAAGCCACCTCACACTCCTCATTACCTGACATTTTTGGCTGCTCTTCGTCGAGTTTGTCTCTTGGGGGTCTCATCGTCTTCATCGTCGTCGTCATCTTCAGATGAGTCCGGTTTCTTTCTCTTCTTCCCACGCTGGGGTTTGTGAGGCTTTTTAACGTTGGTTTTGGCCACTGTTCTAAAATAAGTATTAGCAGAAAGCTATAATACAGTGGGTTTTACATAAATGTCCATGTTAGTAAGCCTTAAAAAAGCACAAATTTCAAATATGAGACTCCTAGAGACTTAGCCTGCTCTAAGTACCATGGCAACCACTGTATCACTCACACAATAACTAGGTCCACAGGCTCATAATCGAGGATAATATTGAAGAAAATATTCTTTAGCAACAAATAGAAACTGCCTCTCCTCCCCAGCACAGGCAGGAAAGACATGCAGATACAGACTGAACCAACCACTCCTTACCTCCTCTGGGCAGGTCTTCTTGCTTTAACTTTCTTCGGTTCAGGCTCACTCTCTGCACTGGTGCCCTGCTCCCCTCCATCTTCATCCTCTTCTTCACCAGAGACCTCTCTTTTCCATTTATTTCTGTGGTCAGAAATGTAGGTCATCAAGGGCCGCCATATTTCAACACAAATGCTTGGCTAGGAAGGCATCCGAGCCATCTAGGTTAATACCAGCAGGCCATAATTATGAGAAAAAAAATACTGTGATGCACGGGGGAGCTGATGCTGCAATTTTCTGTTTTTAGGAATAGGTCTCGTCATCTACATCTTAGCTACACAGTGGCAATATGCCGTGAACATGAGTGGCTCTCACCACGTGCTACAGCACTGCATGTGGCAGGGCTATGCTTCAAACAGCGGGGTGGCAAAGCGCTTCAATTTATTTATTTTTCATTTCCACACATGCATTTCTGAAACGAGGTGGAAAAACCTTCAAGGTGGTTTCAAGCAGACAGATATTTCTCAGAAGTGCTCGCTTTCACTTACAGTTTACGAGCCACGAGGTGCACAGATACACTTTCCCCTCGTAGCCCAGCAAACAGGGCAGGAAGTCTCATGCCAGTTAGCTTTAAGTAAGTAAAGTTTCCAAGGCTGAAGCCAAATCCCACTGGTGCTACTTGTGAAAGCAAGCAGGTTCTTCACCAACAACGTGGAGCAAGATTCAGCTCTGAGCTGCCCTCCTCTCTCCATGGGGTACACGGGGAGTCCACGGGGATTATTCCCCTTGTCCCTGACTCTTATTCCCCTTCATCTTGTTCTGCACCACTGTATGCAGCTGAATGAGAAATTAAAAGACAAGAAAGGAGAAAGGGAGCAGGGACCAAGGGGCATCCTGCTGTGTTTAGGTTTTCTCCAGCAGGGAGCTTGGTAGCTCTCTTCAGTACACTTGTGTTTAGCAAAACTCAGAGGTGCTCATTAGATGGAAACAGCAGCAAAACATAATTTAAATGAACTCGGATATTTTGATGGGACATCCAAAATGTCCTTTCTGGAAGGTCTTGCATCTTATCAGAGGGTAATAAAAGATAAACAAAAAAAGGTAATGATTTGGCATTTTATTCTCTATTCATTAAAAATGAGGGAGGAGCGAGGATTAAACTATTTGAAGTACCCCTGAATGAGAAAAAGTAACACAATGAAGTGAAAGACTGACAACAAAAATGAACCTGACTTGTTCTGGTTCCCTGGCATAGGCAAAGTGGGAAAACAATAGAGAAGTTGGGAAATTGCAGCCATCCAAAGGTTTACATTCATACTTCAATTTTAATCATCCAAAGTGTTATTACTGAAAATATTAATTAATTTTACAAGCTTTCCAAGTTGACAGTGCCTGTCAAACAATTACTACTATTCTGAAAAATAAAACAATAGAACAAAAGAAAACAAACCAAAGTGCCACTACTCAAAACCCCTTTCCCAGAAACTCACGTTTTTTTCATTTGCTTCTGGCCTCTTCGTTTGGGGCTCTCATTTTCAGATTCACTACTTGCCTTCAATTGAAAAGAGAGAAAATCAGGTTGTAGGCTTCGCCCCGGACCGTCTCCTCAAGGACACAACTGAAAGGCATGCACGTGGCCTGACCTCAGACGCAGCCCCAGTGCTTTCACGGCGGCATTAGGGGATGCTTTGGTGGGATGGGGCTGCAGAAGAGCCACCAGCAGCCCCGCACTGGTCCCCCTGCACGGCCTCGGCTGCAGGGTTGGAGCCCCTGCTCTCAGCACGGAGCAGCAAAAGGCTGAGAGCCCCAATGCATTATCAACAGCAGAGTCGCTGGGGCTGGGATGTGCACGGTCACCCACCCAGCGTCCACCTCCAGCACCTGGCGGGGGCAGTGGGCAGCAGCCCTGCAGCGTGCGGTGCCCCGGGGGTCACACAGCGATGGACACGTTTGAACCTCCAAACCTTGCCCTGCTCAGGTCCTGGGGACAAAGCCACGGAGAGAGGGCTGCTCAGCTAGGACACAAGGTGAGCATCAGGTCTGCTCTGTGCCCTGTGATGTTTGGGAGGGAGGGCTTTCTGTGCTTGCACTCACACATACACGTTACAACCCCTGCTTTCATTACAGAAACTTCCTATAAGGAAGGAAGTTCTCCTTAAAAAGACACTGTTCTTATCACAAATGTCCTCCTTACTCTCCCGGGTTTTTCTCCCATAGCAAAAGCAGCCGAGGAAGCGGCTGGGTCAGACCCTGCCCTGCTGTTTTCCTTCCTGCTCATCCCCCCAGACTCCTCCAGTGAAGTCTTTCTGGCTAAATATATCTTGAGATATTCTACCTCCTCGCTGAACTATTTTAAATGTGGGTGTCATCGACTCCTACGGGCTGAGATAGCTAAAAATCTTCGTTGTGCACAGCCCTATTTTTGTAAAAACTGGTCAACCGTAAAAACAGATCCCCACACAATTAACACCCTGACACGAGCAGATGACTTTGCCCGAGCTACCTGCCACGGCACACACAAAGCACCGGGGAGAAAACCGAAGAAGTGAACGGGAGATTTTTCAAAGGGTATTAAAATGATAGAAAAAGCCTCAAAGACTGCTCGCTCCATGCATCTTGTGCCTTTGAAATCTTCTGTTTAACACTGTTTTTTTTTGCTGTGGTATTGAAGAAATGATCAGAGAGACCCCAGCCTCAGCCCTGGGTGAGCTCAGGCCATGTCTCCCGTGCACCCGCTGCATTCCTGGGACAGCAGCAAGGCTCCGAGCCCAGAAGTGCTCAGACAAGTATCACCTGAAACGGCCTGAGCTGCAGTGTTAAGAAGTCAAGGCAGGGAAAATTCATGCCCTGCACTCCTGCTGTCTTTCTGCAGCCTTTATTTCCACTTTCCAGCTTCCCTTTCACCAGCAGAAACTGCCCTTTGGCTTGTGCCTGTGTTTCCATTTAATGATCGGGAGTGCTAGTTGCCACATCAGACCAGGAGCTGAATCTCCTGGTGGTTTTGTACTGGATTTCGGTGACACACCAACACCTCCAGCACGGTGTCCCCACACGAACACGTTCACCACCTGTTGCACTGCACGGGATCCCTGTCTCATAGTCCAAGCATCCAGGAAGCGAGTGGCCGGCTAGCAGCATGGGCAGCCCTGCCCTCGCATGGCACAAACCCTCCCACAGACTGCAGCTTCAGCACAGCACAGTTCTAAAGTCCTCGCTTTTCTTTTTTAATCTTTTTCCTCCTTTAATCTCTCTTCTCCTCCCTGACATGTGCTGCTTTGCCATTCCGGCTGTGGTGTATTTCTCAGTAACCGTCCCTCGATGCGTGTTTACTTTCTGCTGTCTCTTGGCAAACCCCGAGCAGAGAGCAGTTGATTTTTCTCCCGCTCTGCATCAGAGAAGACCAGATTTGGAGAAAACCAAACACGACCTTTGCCGCTCTCTGAAACTAACTCCACTCATTTGCCAAAATCCCACGTTTTAAGATTTTTGCCTTCACTTTCCTAACGCCTCTGCTCTGCCGCTGTTTCTGTGTAGCTGATGCTCATCTCAAGAACTCATCTTTCCCTCTTCGCCTTGAAAAATCTAACTTGTGGCTCCAGCTCGGCTGCATATCACAAAGTCCCCGCTGTCTCCTCCGGAGCTGTCTCTGCTGCAGCCTGGCCCCAGCCTGAGTCATCACGGCCTGCCCGGTGCTCCCACCCCATGTGCCCGTGACTCAGCCTCTCCTCGCCCACCACATCACTTCTTGCTCCTCTCCTGGCTCCGGCTCCCTTCCTGACCCCAGGATGCCTGGCTCCAGTTGTGGCTGAAAGCTACCAATTCATATAAAATCATTTTTTCTTTTTTTAAATAGCAATATCTTAATTCTGAAATCCCCATTTCGAGGCCCGGCTGCAAAACCCGATGCTGACTCGCTGAGACCAGCCCACAGGTGAGGTCGGCACCTCCGCAGCACAGCTGGAGCCAGTGCTGTTGGCAGCCCACGGGCTCTGGGCAGTGACCTGCGGGGTGAAGGGAGGCAGGGCGACAGCCACGGAGCTGGGAGCACCTCCCGGAGGTCTCATCTGTCTGCAACCACCCTCAGGAGGAAGCAGACGGGTTGGGAAATCACGTGCAACTCGTATGTTGATAACGTCGCCTCCCCAAGTGGCATGAGATGAGCTGACAATGTCCGCCCCCGGTCGCCGCGGGGGTTTTTGGCAGCTCGGCAGGAGATGCCAGGTGTGCACTGCTTGCTCTTGGAGCCTGTAGTGCCAGCACTGCCTGAATGCTGTGGCACGGAGCAGGGCTTAGCCTGTCCCTCCTGCAGTGGCCAAGGAGGAAGGAGATTTGCACAAAGACCGGCCTGCCCGAGCTCCCCTTCCCTACCAAACGCTGCAAATGTGCCCAAACTGTTCCAATGCCACTCTTCCAATTTGACTAGAGACCAGCCTCTTCCTACCTGCACTCCTCACCTCCAGCCGAAGGGATCAGCCCTCCCTCTCCACGCCTCGTTAACTCCTCCTGTCTTACTCCTTCTCTCCTAGCTCTGACAGTGCACACAGCTTTACTAGATTATCTGTGCTGTATTTCACCATGGAGCAGTGCCATACAAGACATAATGACGCTGCATACGTTGCACCAAGACAGCAGCAGCTTTAAAGATCTGGTTCTGCAGATTTTCCAAGGGTGTCCTCTCCACCAGCCTCTCGGCATGGCCCAGGGGGGCTCTGGAGCTCACCCTGCCTGCTAGGAAACACGAAGGCCCCAGACCGTAGCTCACACTGAAGTCAAAGCAAGGATTTGGCTCATTTCAGGCTTAACACAGCCCAAGTTCTGCGGAAAAGCTAGAGCCTCTGAGCTTGCCAGCTCAGTTTTCTGATGCGTGCTGAACTTCTCTTTCCTGGCGATACCGGTAACGTCTGAACTTTCAGCAAAGATGCGAGGCAGAGCATTAATCACAATGCAAATGAGCAGGGCATTTTCTGTTTTCAACAGTAAAAAAAGAAGTATTTGGGGAATGGCTGGGCCCCTCTTTCACACATCAGATGCACCATGCCATTTACTACGAATTCTAATTACAAACCGTCCTTCTTATAGCCAAAAATTTGTGTCTGTTTTGGGCATATTTCTTTCTTGATGGCCCCAGCACACTCTGCAAGGCACCTGCACTGCACGTCTCGCTTCCCCTTGCTGAAACATGAGGCTGATTTATTAACTGCAAAGAAACCATACGGGCAAGTACAGTTTTTACTGAAAACTCACGTGTGTTCTTATTCCTGGAGACAGCCCTAGAGCCCCGAGCAGCTCCGTGCCCCTATGCAAAGCAGCACTTTCGCTTCCTGCTCTTTCGCAGCCCACGCCTGGCTATTGATCAGAAGTTGCCACCACCTCTGACTACCTCTCAGAGACCTCCACGAGGTGCCTGATGCCTTCAGCCCAAATGGGGGGGCTCAGCAGAGACAAATGAGGAGCAGTGCGGAGAAGCTTTAAGGAAGAAGGCGATTAAGAGCTGCCAAGCGCCTCGGGCTCCTGTCAGCTGCTGCAGCACTCAGCACCAGGCAGAATCGAGCTATGCTACCTCCTCCCTCGTGGTGTTTGGGTCTTCCAGCATCAAGGCTTTCCATCTCCTGCTCTCTGCGAGGCCCCAGCACTGTGCTCCTGACACGTCACACCCGCCACCAGACTGCTGCAGACAGGAGTTGCCCTACAGGGACCAGTCAGCACTGCTTTGGGGAAAGAGGGGGGAATGGGGTGGTCCAATTTTGTTAATTCTGGCTTTCCTTTTCACGAAGATGGCAGTGGGCTCGTTGGGAGGATTTTTTTTTGTTTTTTACAATATTTTGTGGTATAGCAAAGTTTTTGCATCTCGGATTTTTTTTTTTAACTTTATCGTACCTTGAGTAGTAAGAAATAAAGATATCGAAAAAGAAAACAACATTTGCAAAACCACGTAATATTGTAAAACAAAAAAAGACGGGACTTACCTGAGCCCCTACAGGGCACTGGGGGCTGCAGCCGAGGTCTGTGGCGGGTGTGACATCGCCGGCACAGTGCGTGCCGCCGGGGCATCGCACAGAGAGGCGGCCGGCGAGCCTGGGCTTTGCCGAACTTGAAAAGGAAAACAAAAGCTAAGTCAATGACGTGCCGCAAGCCCCTTCCTAACCTGCTGCCGTGCGGGATGTCCAGCACTGGAGGCAGGCGGCGGTGGAGACCTGCGTCACGCTCGCACCTCTCGGGCGTGCGAATGCGAACTGCGGTGCTGGAGCACAAAGAGCCTGGTCTGCACGCTTTAAGGAGCAAACTCTACGCCCTGAGCTTTCATTTCGGTCTCTCTCTGGTTTTCTTTCCCTTCCTCTATAACCACTCAATCTTCCCGAAGGTCTGCGGATGAGAAGTTCTGCACGCAAGGTCTGTTAGATGTAAACGAAGGCAGCTAATCCTCAGGGAAAAGGAAGCTCTGAGAAAGCACCAACTGGAAGGTCTGTCTGCCAGGCTCTACCGACTGTCACCTTCAAGTGAAGCATAAACGCTTCCAATATTCAACCAAAGAAAAGAGATGGGTCACAAAGCTGAACACACACAAACGCATCTATCAGCGCGATCCGTCTCAGGATGGGCAGCAACACCTGCTTTATCGCTGTGAGTTGTTTCAGGCCACTCTCCTTTATTCCTGGTTGGAAGCACGTTGTGGTTTTGTGTTTTCCAGGACGTTTCTACAGCAGAGCATGACTTGCGTTACGCCCCACACTGGCACCCAGAGCAGTGCCTGCAGAGCTCAGCCCAGCAGTGCCCCACTGATTTCGGAGCCCTGGGGCTACACATATCCACGTGCAGGACCAGGACCTCAGTTGTGCACTCCAAATCCACAAACCAGGCTAGGACTCAGTGTTTACAAGGCGATGCAGACGCGGTTTGGTTGTTTTTAAGCGTTCGATAGTCCCTCACCTTTTCTTTTTTTTTTTTTCTTACCTCATCTTTTATATTAAATCGCGATGGTTCTTGTCTGCTTCGGTTTGACCTCCTAACCCCATAAACATCAGGATATTCTTCCCACATCTGCAAAATAAACAGACCATCAGAAGGCCTGCTTCACCCCAGGTATTTCTGACATTTCAGAGAGGTTTGATGGTCAAGGTTAAAAAAAAATCAACATAAAACCATTAGGGAGTTTTGCCAGCAGCAACCAGTAGAAGGACACTTGAGAAACCTGACTGAAACAGATCGTGATTATTCTGGGCTATTTAGTAAGACTTTAAAGTACGTGATTTATCTCAGCATTGTCATTATAGTGGTCCTTCTTTCCCACAAGATAAAAAACACTTTCCAATACGTTTAGGCTGAAGGACAGAGCATTGAGGCAGCCAGGCTCTGCAAGCAACAGGAGGCAACTCCTTGCAGGTGGAATGAACCTACCCACACAGAAGGATGAGTCACTCACAAACAGCCCTCCTGATTCCTTCCCGTAGAGAAAACCTCACCAGCTGCCTGAAGGGCCCAGTGGCAAGAAGCCCCCAGCAGCAACTTCACACGTGAAGCCTGTGAGCCATCCCGGGTGGCAAAGGGACCAGACCACCCCGTTCTTCTCCTGAAGGCACCGATGCAAATGCCGTTTGGCAGCGCAGGACACATGGGTTACTGGGAATGGTTGTGCTCTATTTGCTGTAATCAGGCCCTGTAGCAGTGTATTAAGCTATGTACAAAAGCATGTGTTTGTTCTCTCTGGATAGACAGGAGGAGAAGGGGGAGAGCAGAACTGATGGGCTGATAGATTTAAATGTGCCTGTGTTGGTGGCAGAGAGTATCAGAAGCTTTACAGGGCAGATACAAATCCCTGCCATGCCTCCCAGACACCTACAACAGTCCCTCTGCCTTGTCCCTCAGCACAGTTTATCCTTTTATAGTTTCCTAAGCCTATTTACTGTCCTCCTGCTTCTCCTCCCTCCAGTCCTCAAGCATCTCTGCGAGCCACTGGCAGGAAAATGAAATCAAAATGGGCTGCCAGATGCAGCACTGACTTGGGACTGATGAATGCGAGGCTGCAGTCTGGCACTTTCTCTGCTTCTCTTGAAGGAGTAATGGGCTGACACTGCAATGGCCAGATAGCTAAGGTGCTTATCTTTCAGGCATGAAAGCAGAGAGGGAGAGAGAAATTCAGAGGTGTTTTACTACCCCACATCAAAGAAAAATTCCAAATACTTCCCCAAACATTTGAAGAATCTGTCTTTTCATCTTTTAAATGGCACAGGTTTTGGACGGAGGACAGACTCCCATGACAAATCGGAATAGCACCTAACACAAATGAACCTCACCTTCATGGGCGTATCTAGACAGCAACACAATATAAACAATAATATAATTAATTGCATTGGTTATTCAAGGGGAACAGGCACCAACAGGCCTAGGTTAGCCCCAGCTGAGGAAAACGCCCATTAGCATCAGAATTAAGGGAGGGAGAGGCCTTCCTTATTAGAGGGTGCCCTGACCTTTCCGTGTTCCATCCACACCAATTATCCTCTTGCGTATGGATGCGCTCCCTTGTGGGGTAATTTTAATGTTTATTGTCAGGGCCGTGCTCTCAGCAGCCCGCAGAAGAAAAGGCAGCTTCCTTCAGTCCCCACTTACCAACAGCAACACAGAAAGGTGAAGGTTGTGTTACCACAGCTGCCTTACAAAGGCGTGCTGCCTTGCCAGTATGAACACGGGAGGTTTACCATGACCTGAGCAGGCAGCCCAGAGAATGGCAAGAGGGAGGAGTGGGAGCACTGCAACCAAATCCCTCACCTCTGCCTCGCAGGTACGTGGGGAACAGGCTGACAGCACTGCCCTTCCTGCTCTTTACCTACATAGCAATTTTCTCCATTGAATCCCTCTCGTGAACGAGCAGCACAAGGTGCAAGCCACAGCTATGAAGAACAGGACAGTCACAGACCACAGCACAAAGTATCACTGACCTAACCTGACTTTCCTCCCTCCAACAAACTCAGTTCACCTAGTCCCTATCTCCAAAGGGGCATTTGGGCTTTTTTTCTCGCCCCACGCCCCAGTCCATTACTCAGGTGCCCCTTGGGTAACGCAGGCAGCCAAGGCACAGCTCCTGCTCTGGGGAGGTGCAGCACGAACCAGGGGCAAACTGCACACATCAGACACCTGCAAACCCTTTTCCTCCTGTGAACCAGAAGGCAAACCTGCTTATGCAGGGCAGGGATTGCTAGGGGAGCTGTGGAAAAAACACAGCTGTCCTGGACAGAACAAAGTTTGTTGTTTTTTTTTTTTGTCCTCTTTTTCCTTCCCCTTTTTTTCTGAAGAGGTGGGCAGTGATGGAAACGAACCAAAGTGGCCCCAATCCTATATATTCTCCTGGCTGTGTCCCATGGGGAAGATTTACTGCTTCTTAAAGGGAGAAGAGACAGAAGAGAGGAGTGGAAGGATGGAGGGATAGGATGAAACGAGAGGGTCACTTATTGATGACAGGTGTTTGCCCCTTATTTGCTACCTGTCTAGTGCCCAAAGGGTTGTCACAGCAAGTGCACAAGCTCCTGCTCACCAGGATGACAGGGGGCCATGCACACACACCAAACAGCCATCAAGGGGCTTGGGGACACCAGAGGGGGGAGGCTGCTGGGGCAATGTGCAACTGAGGCTGGCCAAGTGTCAGGGAAGGCAAAGAGCTTGGTTAACATCCTGCGTCCTGCCCGTTGGTGGTGGGTACAGGGGTAACATGGCTCTGCAGAGCACCAGGGGCAATACCTTTTTAACATCTGCTATCCTTTCCTTCTTAGAGGCCGGTTTTTCTTTGGTTTCAGGAGGGGTCTGCTGGGATTTCGAACCCGTTGATTCACTTTCGGATTCAGACTGACTCTCAGAGGACTCCGAGCTGCTGTTTGACTCGCTGCCCTGCTCGCTGCCCTGCTCGCTGCCCTGCTCGCTCTCAGACTGGCTTGCAGAGTCAGAGCCAGAGGCTTCTTCGGATGCCGAGTGACTGATGGTAGAGAGAGAAGAGATTACATTTTAACTGTACTGTCACAGCTTCAAAATATGCAGCGAGCAAGCCTGAGCCCCATCCAAGCTACAACGGTAGGCTTGGAATAGCCTAAACACGAGTGTGAACTGCATGGCCAGCTGTTGGATGCCCAGGTGACAGTACGACTGCCAAACCAGTGACAAACCACTGCCCTGCTCAAAATCACCGGTCCTCTGAGGACGATCTGGCTTGCTCAGAGCAAGCAAGAACAAATTTGGAGGCCACCAGGTAGCACTGCAGATGAGCAGTAGCACTGACGTGGCTCTCCTCCACAGCCTGGTAAACCCAGGGGGTCAAAAATCCAACATCCAATTTCTGAGAGGCCAGCACCAAACATTGTATGCATTATGTTGTGTATTGGTAAACATCACATTCCTTCAAAAAGAGTAAATTTAGCAGAAAAGAAACAGAAAGGAGTTTTTACAGCATGTGGCTGGGAGTGCTCTGTTTACAGGATTACACCAATGCTGTGGAGACTGCATTGCTCAGAGCACCCAGTAAGAGGAGAGCAGAACATTAAATAAGTGCCTTTTTCCTTTTGGTTTACATCAAAATGGGTTAATACACAAAATGGGTTAATACACAGAACATCCACTTAAATGCAGGCTCCTTAACAAAACAAACAAACAGAGAGGCCAAGCTTTTTCAGGTGGCCCAATTTCTCAAACACCTTTGTCCAATCTCTCCCATATCACTTTTTTTTTTTTTTTAATTTAAAATCCAATTTAAGAAAATAGAAAATTCCTTACAATATATAACACACTTGCTGGTAAGGCAGTGTTACAGAAGCTAGAAGGCAGTGCAACAATAATAAGACTGCAAATTTCTCAAACAAGGAGCATCTCTTTCCATCTCTTTCCAACCCTTCTCTGCAGCTAAATGCTTTCATTACATTTAAGAGTTCGTTGCAAATATAACATCATGAAAAAAGAGGCAGAAAAACTTTGCAAAGGGAAAGCGGGTTTTTAATGTGTCTCCTTTTGTACAACTCCGGAAGTAACAAGATACACTGAAAGCTCTGCTTGGATTTCATGATTTAAAAATCAAAATACAACAAGGACAAGAAATTATATAGCATGAAGCACAGATATCATTCAATAAAGATGAACCAGGCAGAAATCAACGTGTGCTTTAGAGGCATCACTACACACAGCCAGTGAGTGTCTGTACACATCCATACACACATCCACGTGCAAACAGGACTCGTTCCCGGTGCGGAAAGAAGCTCCCCGCTGTCGGAGGGGAATGCTGAGAGCTGCTGGGAGATGCAGAGGCCTCCCTGCCGCCCCGGCAGAGCTGCGGCTGCTTTCTCTGACGGAGCGGGCAGAGGGCAGCAGCCGAGCGCAGCGGGAGCCTCCTGCAGGAATCCCTCCAGCGCAGGGCACGCGGCCAAGCTCCCGGCCGCCATTTCACGGCCACCCCTCTTCCACCATCTTAGGGTTTCATCGCTCTGCTGGCTGTTTGCTCTGGTTCAGCTCGCGTGGCCTGGAGTGGAAGAGCTCAGTGTTTGCAGAAAGGAGAGGGGAAGGAAAATAAAAAAAAAAAAAAAAGGAGCTGTGGGCAAAAATGTCCAAAGGGAGAGAGAAACGGAGACTTTGCAGCAGAGACGAGGATGAATTGTCACTGATGATCGCCGGTTTCGTTGTCCCGGTTTGGTTTTGACAGGGATGTGGGTGTCGCATCGCTCCCTTCCAGCAGGATGGGACCATCGAGCAGGTCCACAAGCAGCCACCACAGCCCCGTGACACTCAGCTCCCATCCTTCCCTCAACATTTGCCTCGCCATTTGCCCCTGCCCACTGCCAGGGCCTCACGGCTCCCCGCCTGCCCTCCCACAGCTCACCCTGGCCCCCACAAATGGAGCCACAAATCTCCCAACATCTGCTCAGCCGCAGCCCTGGAACGCGGTCCGCTTCCAAGAAGTGTTGAAACCTCTTCACTGGAAATTTTTTGAAGATCCAGCGTTGTTTTTTTTTCAAGAAAAGCGAGGGATTTTTGTTAGGAAACATCACCACAGCATTCAAGGAAACAATACGCCAGGGATAGGCGGTTTCCACGGGCAGGGCTCAGCAGGACACGTCCCACAGAGCCCTGACCTCCTCAGAGGGTGCCTAGAGGCGGCCAAACCTCCGATGCCACGGCACCGAGAGGCAACATCAGGCTCGGGACAAATTAAGTTGGCATCCCATGTCCCATGGGGACACGGGAAAGAGGAAAATACTTTTCTTCAGTCGCATTCATGGGCAAGAGCTGGAAGGAATTACAACAGGGCCTCGGCAGTACTTGTGTGAAGGCAGAGCAGTGAGCGCCGGCCTCTGGAGCAACTTCTTTCTCAAGGCCCTAAGCTCTATGACAAAGATACAGGGACAGCCGTTGTACACATGTCTAGCCATTGTTCCTGTGTGCTAGCCACGTTATCTGTGGATAACGTGGACACTATCATTTTTCTCTTGATGTGAACAGAGCTGTCTGCCAAGAGGAAGGCGCAGATGAGGTACACAGCTGGTGCCCAGGTACGCACGTGCCTGCCCTAGTGCAGATGAGAAACACCATTTCCTGTTCAAGGCTGTTACAAATAATTTTTAAAAAGACTTCGAAATCCCTTTATCAAGGCAAAAGGATACATAAAAGCCAACTCCGTAAAACAATCCTTTCTAAATACCACCAACACAATCAGGAGGTGCTTCCACCTGCCAGTAAGGTGTAAGGGCTTAGCAACGCGACATGCCAAGGCAGGCCTTGCCATTGTGCATAGCTGGAGATTTATACCTCTTTTCACACACTAGTTTCGGGATATGCCCTGCTTTAACATCCCTGAGTTAACGTCCAAAAGAGGCCTACTCACAATTAAACTATAACTGGGGGATAAGCTATAATTAATTGTGTCAAAATCCCTCTTCAGGCAGCCCAACACCCTTCCAATTCAGTAGAGAAAAACACCCATGAACATCAAAACTACAGCTGGATCGTTGGGAACTCCCTTAAAGCGAGAAACTCCCATAAAAACTGCGATCTGCTAATGCTCAGCAAAACACGCTCCCATGGCTTCCAGGAACTACTTTAGGCTATAATTCTGTTTTAATTAAGAATCTGCTCCTGATTTGATGGAGGAAAAAAAAAAAAAAAGTCATCCCTTACCAAGGACACATTCCTTCCGAGAAATAAGTAGCTGAACGGCAATGATAAGACCTTTTACAATCAGGCATCTAAGTTTACAAGGCAATTACAGCATGTCTCAAGCCTCCCATGTTAACGTTTAATATTTCACATCTGAGCACCATGACTTCATTTTACAGGGGATCATCTTTGCTAACAGCAACAAGACATTTTATAAGCTCTCAAGGAGGACAAACAGGGGATGCTTTCAGATGGTGCAAGGCAAGCTGACGTCCCTCAGCAGTGACCCAGCACGTTTCTGGAGTCAACAGCTGCCACGGGAAGGGCTCTCACTGGCACCATTCTGCCCTGACTTCAAAATTGAGCTCTCGAAGGACAGAGCTTGAATTCAGCCAGGGGCAGAAAGGAGGATTAATGGCTGCAGATCCTCCCACAAGGTGAGCCCCTCCTAACTTTAAGAATCGGTACGGCCGCGCCACTTCACCGGTTTGATTCTAAACAAGTTTGAATCCAAACAGCAAAGTTCCGCTGGGCTTTGCTCTGCGAGCTGAGCAGGACCTCAGCACAGGCCAAATAACCCCAGCGCAGGCTCAAAATGGTCTTTGGCACGGGCTCCCAGAGCCGGATAACATCAGAAGCAAAGTTTATCGTTCCTTGCAGGCAAACATACGCTTAACCCTGGGGCTGAGCGAAGCTTCACATGCCCAAAAAACAGCAGAGGCCCAGCTCCATGTCAGCTCGCTGCCACCAACACAGGGACCCGGGGGCACCCGCTCCCCTCTCCCACCCCACACCCTGCAGCCCACGTCCCCACTCACCTTGTGCCTGGGAGAGCACAAGCCAGGGCACCGGGCGCCTCCATGATCCACTTGATCTTAGCAGCACACAAGAGGACGAGCCCAGAAAACAATAAATGCAGTCTGTGTTGGCTTGGTGAGTAAAGGCAGAACCAAGCCCTTACAGACCAGTGGCACTACACCGTGCTTGGTAGCACCAAGGAGGAAGGGGCCAGCGAGACCCTGGTTTTGGGCAGCAATGAGCCAGCTGCGCGGTTTGGCTACGCCTGGCTCCTCACCACCTTCCTCCGGCAGAGCCGAGCGGTGCTGCTCCAGCTCCGTGGCAACCCCTGCTGCCAACACGGCGGCCGTTGGGGTCGCGTTCTGGAACCCCGGGTCAGCCCACCTCTGCGGGTGAGCCCACCAGCACTGCTGCTGCATGACCTAGTGATGGAGCTGGCCCCGAAGCCTGCAGGATGTCTTCTGCAGAGCAGGCACATCCATCAGGTCCAGTGTTACCACTAGGAGAGGTTTCTCACCCCCTGTAGGTCTTCAGTGAGGGCTGCCAGTATCGCCTGCCCACCAGTGGTACCCTGTCATGGAAGTGACCCTGGATTTACTCCAAAGCACACAGCAGCAAAGACCATGCATGCCACTGACTCAAAACTGTTTAAACAGGTGTGTAGGTCACTTTCGGAAGACACACAAGTGGTTCTGAGGGCAAAGGGACATGATAAGTCGTAGAGGATGCACTGACTGAACTGGATGCCGTGTTGCTGTGTTCTTTTTAACGCTTCCCCTGAACATTTGATCTATAAATATGATGTTCCCTGTTATATACAAACATATACA
Organism: Anas platyrhynchos; assembly: GCF_047663525.1. NCBI lineage: Eukaryota > Metazoa > Chordata > Aves > Anseriformes > Anatidae > Anas > Anas platyrhynchos. The sequence goes on along the minus strand of NC_092597.1, from coordinate 18,896,340 downwards.
CTACGCCTACGGACCCTGAAAATAAAAAACAAGCATCATCCGTTAACGCTGATGTGTGCATCCAAGACACACAGTAGCTGTAAAAAAATACATATATCAAACTGTGTTGATCTCACCTCTAGCCCTGGAGAGCAACACAAGACTGACGGTGGCTGCAAGTCACTTGATGAAAGTGATAAAGGATAAGGGATAAAGCATGCACCACAGAAACGATATGATCTCCTTGGGATCCATCCCTTGTCTTGGGGAAGAAAGAAAACAGAAACATGAGCAAATGCTCCAGTAAGCACAGCTACTGACATGGAGGCAGTGCATGGAGCTTGTAGGAGAGCTAAGTGAATGACACTGGATCTGTGGCACTTCAGAAAAAGGCCCTTTTGAGCTCCCTTTAGATTCTGAAAGTCTACTAAAGAGTGATGGGTGCTTGCCTGCCTCCTAAGGCACAGATTTCCTTGGTGGTAAGAGTTGAGATGGGTTAGTCAATGAGGAGTTTTTCCTAACTCTGGTTAGTCAACGTTGAGCTTTTCTTAACTCATTTCCTGCAGGCAAAAATAGAAATGGGGGAAGGGAGAGAAGAAAATTCCCCTGACTCTGTTACCAGCATCATTTCCAGCTCCACAAATGATCTTGCTTCAAGGCAGGAATTTAAACTAGAATATAGCAAACACAGAGAGGCTCTTCGCAGGGTTGAGAAGTCTCAAACATCTTTGAATATTCACAGTATATTTCAGCAAAATCTGGACAGGCTTTTGTGAGGCGTAACAACGAGCCCCAGGGCTATACATATAGGGTTGCCCCTGCCAGATGACCAGCGCGTCTTTCAAAAGACGAATGAAAAGGGGAAGGACTTGGGGGTAGAAAAATATTTCCTCAACCTCTCAGTGACGAGCAACTTTTGTTCTGAAATAGGCAAGTGAAAAGAGTTACCATGGAAAACACACACATTTCCCACACGTGACTGCAAACCCTGCTTGCAGAAGGTGGGTGTTAATTACATTTACGCAGCACCGGGCACAATAGGCCAGGGAGCTACAGTAACAAGCAGGGGATTATGCACCCAGCAGGTATCCTATCTAAATAACCATCTGAATTGGGCCCTGCCCCTTGCCAGCCTGGCTCAAAGGACAGGAAGGGGAGGAGGCAGAGGCACTCGCTCCCTTTCTGGCCACCGCTATTTGCTCCAGCACAAGACTCCCAAATGCCAAAGGCAAAGCAATCCTGAGCGCACAGCGAGCTAAATATATCCATCCCGGCTCTGGTGCGGCTCCCTGTAAAGCACATGGGGCTATCTTGAATGACAACTATTTTCCAAAAGTGTTTTTTTTTTCTTCCCCACACTACAAAGACACCACATTATGCTTGCATAATAAAGCAAAAGCAGCAGTTCATTCATGAGCAGGCGCTCTCACTCTCTGATCTTTGAGCCAGAGGCTGAAAATGCCTGGGATGTGTAGTGGGAAAAGAAAAAAACCAGCACAGCGACAAAAGGAGTCAAAACCTGTCTGCTTGATTAAGGAGGGCCATTGAGAAGCTCCAAAGGCAGCAGCCTTCCCCTTCCCAGCACCGAAAGGGAAGTAAAATTGCGGTTCTCAGGGTTTTGAAAAGGAGGACTCCCCCTCCCCAGGAAGGCAGAGGGGCACCGTAATGCTCCGAGCTGCCTCCAAACCACACCGAGCACCTCTGTGCTCCAGGGCCGAGGCATTTTTGGCACCCACATTTTTCAGTAAGGCTGAGCTAAGGAGCAGAGGTGAACTCACCAAGCCCATCTGCCACTCCAGCTTCTGCTTTGTCACACCAAGGCACAGCTGGGCTAGCACAAAGGGAACTCTGCACACAGCCAGATGTAAAAAACCATCTAGAGACACTGCAGGAAGGCTGCAGCGCACACATAAGTTAGGTTTAAATTAGTACAGTCAGGGTTTTGCATTGTTTTTTCTTGCCTCCTCCTCCCCCATCGATCACAAATTTAATTTGAGAAATAACAGATTAAAGAAATGCAATAATACGGAAAATTGGAACCCCAAAATCAGTAACAAAGAGAGGCACAAAATCCTTTTTGATTCCAGATGAAAGGAACACGACCCAGCCTGAGAGCTGCATTCCCAGTGCCTGTTAAAAGCTGCCTTTAACCACCAGATGTAAGGCTCGGCATTAAGCCTCCCTTCCACAGAGAGCAGGCACATGGCATTCAAAGCTCTCCCATCAGCAGCAACTCCAGTTAAGAGCAGAGGCTCCTCGCCATGAAAGAGACATCAATGACCCCTGTAATTAATATATTAGGGATTACACAATCATCTACACCTAGGAACAAAACTTGCAAGGAACAGCAATAGTTACAACATAACTTTTTTCTATGGACCCAGGTGGCCTGGAGTCGGGATTCTTGACATTGCAACACACTCGTTCAGAGCTGGGGTAGAGGTTCACGGGCAACAAAGCATGGAGCAGCACTGCAAGCTGCAAAGCTCCCAGAGCTTGGCAAACACGCTCCTCAGGAGCCCTGCCAAGGCGAAATGCCATGTGAGCAGTTACCAGCACAATACCAGGCGAGAAGCTGAGACAGACTGTTTCAAACATTTTATTTTTTTAACCTTCGGAGCCAAGGTCAGACAAATACATACACCGCAGCAAAAATGATTCTAAGCCCACATGTAAATATAAAGCAAGCCATATATTGAAAGTTATAATTTTGTAGCAGCACGGCACAAGCAGTGATGTAATAAAAGCTACTGCACATTTGGAAAGACTCATCAACGTTTTGCTTCTTATTATACCCAAAATACGCTCCCTGCTCCAAGAAAAGGAGGCATTAGCAGCGTGACAGACTTACAGAAGCTTCATTGCAAGCCACTAGACATGAATTTTTCATCTAGGCGTTTTTGCTTTCCTTTCAAGGATCCTTTGCAGGATATAAAGGCAGTCTTTACAAGTACTCCAGCGCCTGTTGGAAGAGGCTCTTCAAGTGGCATTTCAGCACACATCTTTTCATAAAAATACACCCGAAGAATTTATGTAAGACACCATGTCAGTAGGGCAGTACATCCTTTGCTAGAAGGCTGCTTATATCTAATTACTGTAATCCAGGCTATCCCCTCCCCCAGTGCTGTGCTGCTTGTATTTATTTTCCTTGAAGGAGAGGGGAGATAATGCAGAACAGAACCATTCTCCATCCATTATCTCCTTCCTGAACTGAATTTTAGCTACGGGCAACAAGAGATTGAGGAGTGTTTCTCAGTCTTCAGAACTCAGCCTAACGTAGCAGTGTAATTCCCACTGGAACCGATGCCTGTGACACAGAACAAGGTACAGTGGACATACATAACCTGGAGGTGCGTATCAGATGCAATTTCAGCCTAAGATGCCAAAGCCACCCAGAGAGGGCTTACTGTCAACATCTGGAGTTCAAAAGCAGCAAGACCATGGCATCAGAAGTGTCAGTTCAGAGTCTACATGCCCATTCACAGTGCCAGGTACATAACTGGAACTCACTTCAACATTCAAACATTTGTGCTCTGAATTTAATGTAAAATCCAAGTGTGGCTATTCTAGGCGAAATGCCGAAAGCCACACTGCTCGCAAGGCACACAGGGGAGACACCCCATTGTCCTCGTGCCACCCCTCCACGTGCTCCGGGCGTGACCCCGTGACGCTGCAATGTGAAATTGTTCCTCCCCGAGCCGTGGGAGAGCTCAGGGTCAGCCCACGTAGGAAATGGGGGAAGGTGCAGATGAGCAACTGCTGCCCTCAGGGTGCAGCAGGTGAAACATCAACCCAACAGAGAGCAGAGCACAGCACGTATCCATGATCTCAGCCCAGCCATGGAGGCTCTGGAGGTGCAGGCACGGGGCAGTGCAGGTGGGAGGACGCGTGCCTGCACGTGTGCCCCAGCACAGCAGCGCTCTGGCAGAAGCCGCATGCTACAGGAGCGTTTTTGCAGGGCTGTGCAATTACCCAGGTGAACTCTTTAGTCCTGGCTTTCCGCTTTTATTCAAAGTAGTCACGCATTCAGAGAACGCATAAAAGTTGATTAATTAGCTTCGGATGTTTAAGTGAAGGACACAACGCAGAAGAGCTGAGAACCCAGCTTGCAGTTGCTGAGCGTTTTTTACAGCACTGCACACAGCATCCATCGCTGGCAGCAGTCACAGAACAGGAAACAGAGAAGTTTTAAGCCTGGGAATGGTGCGTTTGTAATTGGATGAGCCACTTCCTTTGAGAGGGTAATGCGAAGCAGAAGTCACAAAGCAAAGCAAGAAGAACAATCTCCTTTGTGCGCCACCCGGCTGGGCTGACACCACGGCGGGGTGAATGCCTCGCACATCGCTCCTTTTGTCCCCACCACTGATGCAGCGTTTTCCCTTTTCAAAAAAGCCTCCTGACAGCTTCGTAAAGGGTTAAAGCTCGACCAGGAGAGGGGGGGAGGGGAAAAAAAAAGAAAAACCACTCATTAAAGAATGGAGCAGGGCAAGTGAAACCGAAAGGCAGCAGGGCGGCCACGCAGCTACCCAGACTAAGCAGAGGAGGAGCTGAAAGCCCAGTTTGGAGATATTTTAATAAACACGGTTAACGTTTCCACTCAGCTTCCATAAAATCAGTTGCAAAACGTGTGCTGAAAGAAGAGTTTTAGTGAATTAAGGAGGCTGAAAGCCATCGTGGTATTAAAGAGGGCCAGATGTTTCAGGAATGCTGTGTTCTGTAATTACTTTCAAGTTAGAAAGAAAAAAAAAAAAGCGGCACCAAAAATAGCCCAGCTCGTTTTCAAGTCACCCACTCGCTTCCGAAAATAGCCGCTAGTCTATTAAAAATTATAAAAAAAAAATAAAAAGGGGGAAAAAATCTAAAAGCCCGCCAGGCGAGGGGAAGCAAGGGAAGGCGGCTGCCGCGCACCCCCTCACACAGACCACGCACTCAGCGTACGCCACGCAGTTTGCGCAGCCGCCGCCCGGCGGGCTGAACGCTGCCAGCGCACTCGGCGTACCCAGCATGCGCAGCGCGAGGCGCAGCCTCCACACGGGGCCGGCGGCGTTGGCTGAGCGCGCAGCCAATGGCGGCGGCTGAGCGCGCAGCAGCCGCCCTTTGAACCCCCACCCCCCCCCCCTCCTCCTTCTTTCCCTTCCCTTCCCTCCCCTCCCCTCAGCAGCTTCCTGCTGGCGGCGGAGCGCGCGGAGCGCCGCAGTGTGCCTGCCTGTCAGCGCTGCGGCACAAAGAACAGCCATTTTGTGACTCGCCTGGCCCCGCACCAAAGTGCTGCCGAGCCCCGAGCCCCCCCGCTCCGTCCAAGCGGCGGGGACGGTCCCAAAGGGGCAGCGCCCAGCTCCTCCCGTCCCCCTCCCGGGCAGCGGGCAGCCGAGGGGGGTGGGGGGCCGGTGGTGTTGCCGCTCGCAGCCCGCTCGGCGCGGTGTGGCCACCCCGCCATAAAATGGCTGCCGCGCGCGCGGGGAGAAGCCTGAGGCGCTCGCTGAGGAGCGCCCGAGCCCCGGCGGCCGAAGGGACGCCCTTTCGGCTCGAGGCCTGGCCCTCTCTGGTATTTTGTTCGTTTTCTGCCCCAAAACGGTGAGAGAAGCCCGAGTGCGGCCCCACGCCTCGTGGCGACCCCAACAAGGGTAGGCTGAGGGGGAGCAGCACGCCGGGCTGCTGCTGCCCGCTGTGCCCCTCAGGGCTCACGCCTGGCTGGCTTCACAGGCCCCCTGCCCGCCTTCTGCTTCTGCAGCTCCCCTCAGGGCTGTGCTGGGAGCATGTCCTCGCCAAGAGCCTGCCATTTAGGAACAGCAGTGCAGAAGATGCTAGAAAACACACCAGGGTTGTGTTTGGTGCTGTCACACGCACATCCCAGACACACGGGCGGTGGGCACTGAAGTGCTGCATCCCAACTTTTAGCCTAGGTGGAGAAAGTCCCCTGAGATGAAGCACTTCCCCCTGGGGCAGAGCAGCGCCGTGGGCAGTCCATGAACACAAAGGGCAGGTGCTGCTGCTCCCCCTGAGAGGCACCAGAAAGCTCACACCCCTCAGCTTACAGGCTGAGGAGTTAACACCGGCTGTCCCCCAGGAACAATCACCTGCTCCAGGACAATTCTCAGAGGCATTCTGATTTATTCAGCACATCCTTTCACTTTCTTACGACTGGCAACACAGGAGTCAATTTCAAATACACTCCCCAGGCAGTGTACCAAGAGTACAGGTATGTTTTCTTCTCCCTGAATGCCTTCTCCTAGTCCTGTATTTTGGCATCTCCAGCTCAGGTAAGTGGCACACCAGTTATATCTACCTTTTCCACCCGTTGCCACCACTCAGGCCTCCAACCGAGGATTATGTAACAAGACTTCACAAATTTACACGCAGAATCTGAGCTAGTCTCACAACTGAGGAGAAAACTGGCTGGCAGCGTGTGAAGTGCAGACATCAATGCATTTCAGGGCTACAGTAAAGCAAACTGGTGGCTTTACTTCCTAGAAATCATTTCCCCTGCAACTTAAAAGTCAACCTCAGGAAGTAAAGCACATTTTACGACATTCAGCTGACTCACAGCTCAGAAGCAAGCTCGACAGGGCTCACTCACAAATATCCTGTGTTCAATTGTTCCCACACTTCAGGTGAATAGATGATACCCACAGCAAGTTTATTTTGAGGAAAAAAAATGTAAGAGGGAGGGCAACCTCACACAACAGGTGTTACACATAAATCAATCGAGATAAACAACCTTTCAAAGAAAACAGCAAAATCACACATGTGAGACTATGCAAATATAATAACCCTAAGGACAAAAAACACAAAGGTCTTTTTGCTGTGGAGCTACTGCTGGATGTCTCTGATTTCATCTCATACTCAGCATACTTCTAACACCAATGAACTACCTTAATTCAGATTTCCTGCACAAATTACATCTATTATTGCTTTGCTAATAATCCACATTAAAAAAAAATGCATGAAGACTTAAAGAAGGTGAATACCACTTCTTTTTAAAATTGACTTTTTAAGCAATATTTGAAGTTTTTCTAATAATAAGGATAGCAAGGTTTGAAAATCTGATGTGTTCTTAAATTGCGTTGTAGAAGCACTGTATAGGTGCTATATGCAATGCTTCAACAGTCCTGAGGCTAATTTGATTAATACTTGTTTAATTTGAAACAAACTTACCTATATCCATTTTAGGATTTAAAATCTGACTGCAGACTGAATACATCCAGAATACCATAAAAATTTACGTTAGGTTACAGTAATTCAATAATGTATACATTCCCACAGCATTTCAAGTTTGTGTTTGAGGAAGGTTAAATACTATGTATCAAAAATACTATTCAAACACCTGCAAACATCACACAGAGCACATGTGATACAACAAACAGTTCAGAATTTTTTTTATTAATGTTACTTAAAAATTACTTAACACCAGAGGGAAAAAAAATAAACAGGCCACAATTCAATCAAAATTAACAAAATGCAAAACCGTATTTACAAACTAGAGAACAAAAATGCATATAGTTTAATTTCCAATATTCGAAACAGCCGACTCATTAAATACAAAATGAGCAACCCACTAATTGTATTTCAGCATTCCTAGCAAAGAAACATTTTCAATATTCCATACTTCTCCCACATCGAGGTTAAATTTATGAAAATCTGTGAAGAATCCCATTACTTGACAAAAGTAAATAAAAACACCAAGCAAAAATACCTTAAACAAACAGGCAAAGCATTTGCACAGCCTCTTGTTAACAGTCCCGGTTTATATTTTATAATACAAAATGCTACGACCAGCAGGGGAAAGTCTGGTTTAAATTGTATCAAAATATTCGAAAATATCGAAACAATATCAAAGTTCCACAAGCTCAAATAAAATTTGAAGTAAGAAGTATCGGACAGAAAGGCACTTTCCAGTTTTTATTTTAAAATGAGCTTTTTTTCATTCATGTAACTTTTTCTTGTGCCTATTTACTATAATTTACTACTACACCAGGCTTCTGTATGGCCCTCAGTTAAAGTTTAGACTTCTGAGATTCTTCAAAGAAAAATTTGCCTTGTATGTAAAATGGTGCAATGCAGCAATGGCTAAACCGACAAGGTCATTTTTCACAGCACAAAAAACCTAAAAACTGAAATTCAAAAGGTGGAAAAACATAATACAGAGAAAAGGGCTCCCCTGAATAAAGGTACAGTACCTTTTGACTATGACATGGGCCCTTAAGTCACAACACAACTTTCAGAAATTGCTACCAAAAAAATTAGGGTGTGGCACGCTAACAATCTCAAGGTCATTCCTTAAAAAGGAAACAAAATCAGTAAAATGTTTTGTATTAAGCACTGACAGTAACCTAAGGCTGTCAAAGTAAACAGGGTATTCACAGGTTTAACAAAAAAAAAGAAAGTTGATAGATCATACCTCGATGCATTGCTGTGGACTGAACCCTCCTCTCCTTGGCTTTTGTCCTTATTTCTCATCATCTTTTTATTCTTAAATACTAAGAGGGGGCCAGGGGTGTCTGTTTGCTTTGAAGTCCTGTGCCCAGGTATTTACTGTCAAAAGTTGAAAGAAAGGTAAGGTCCCAGTTTGTTTCACTGGCTTTCATTATCAGGAACAAAGTCCTGACGCTGCAATGATATTGTTATAACAATACACAACACTGATCAACACGGCAAAACGGAGATTTAAAACAAATAATCGTTTTTAGAAGAAAAATCGGAGAATAAACACAGTAGAGGAGCATCCTGCAAACTTTCCCAAAGTAACACTGGATGCAAATAATCTCTGAATCTTATTGCGTCATCCCAATACAGCTCAAATCGGTCGAAAATCAAAGTACTCAAAACGGCAGAAATCTAAAAATTATTATTATTAATTGCTCACCTACCTGATCCATGCACCGCCGCCAGGACCAAGTCGATATTAGTTTCGGGTCGTGGAAAAACATTAGATCCAAAATATTTAGAGTTCAAATAATAAAATACGAATTTCAAAAAATGAAAAAAAATATATATTCTAATTCCAAAAATATGCTGCCGATAAAGCAAAAGAAGCGATAATTAGTACAAAAATGTCCGGGGGAAAAAGCTCATTAGGAGAGCGCACAAAAATGGAGGTACGCCATGGCTTCTAAGCTGGAAAAACAACGACCTGGGCTCTCTCCACGGCTTCTTCTTTCCAGCAAGGCACGAAAAGGGAGCCCTCAAAAGCTGCTTTTCTGCCCGAAAAAGGTCCGCTCGGCCCCCAATTAGTGCCTAGGAGAGGCAAGGGGCTGTGGGGGCCCCCTGAGGCTGCCCGAAAGTTAGGGAAAGTTGCGTAAAGTGTTGGGGAAGGCACGGAGCTGAGCGCGCTCTCTCTAAGGCACAGCCGCCATCTAGAGCTCCTTCCCAGCTCTGAGCTCTGCCTTTGATTGACACTCTCTACATTTACCCCACAACTCAGGTGATGTACCATAGACCCACCCCTTCATTTCTACCAAAAAAAGAGATAGCCTCCACCTAAAGGGTGCCTGCTACCCCCCACAGCCCTGGCTTCTTCCAACTACCCCAGCTGAAGGGGCACCTTAACCCCATGTGGCTCAGGCACCCTTTTGAAACCAGAAAGGAATGTAATTTGTGCCTTTTGTTTTAAAGATTTGCTAAATATTTCACTGCTTGGGCTAAAATTACTTCCTCCCTGGACAGGAAGTGGTGCTGTTACAAGCCATTTTGAAAGAATGGAAGTAGAGCTCACAGCCATGCAGGCAGCAACAGCCCACCTTGGGGGTCACCCCACCCAAGGGGCAGCTTTTTTTAAATTAAGTAATAGTACCCCCAGACAACAGCTCCTCCTTTTGGCACCCAACAGTTGCACGCAGAGCTTGGGAAAGGAGCCTCACACGCTCCTAAGGAAGCCCCACAGCACTAACAACCCCTTCCAGCTCGACAGCGCCTCCCTAGTGGTCCTGCCCAACACCAAAAATCCAACAGCTACGCCATTTTCATCAGATGCACGAAGGCATTGCTGTAAAATAAGTCTGGCACCATTAGAAGGGTTATTTCCAATTCCCATTCTTAACCCATTAATGGTCATTAAGGGATTTTTTTAACAAGACAAACAATTTTTCAAACCACGGAATAGCCAAGATGGAGACGTAGAAATCCAAGCCATATCCCACGTTCATCATCCCAGTACTGAGAGGAGCTCTCACGGAGGAGATGGATGAGATCCAAGCATCCCCACCACCAGTTGTGTTCCTTCAAGCAACGAACTACCTAATGCACAAGGACATCCTGCGTACTCGCGGGCATCACACCACGACAGAGAAATCAGCCACTGGGGGACTGCTGGGGGGAGGAGGGCCATGGGCTAGCTCAGACCTCTGAGGTCCATCCACCACACAGCATCCCAACAGCTTGGCACCATTGGTTTCTACCAGCTCAGCCAAGATCCTTTCAACTCCGCTACACACTTGCCATCCACATCTCCCAACAACCTATCACGTCTCCATCCCAAGGGGGTTCGGGAAGGCACGCTCTGTTGTCACACTCCATTTTGCACCATCTCAGTTTAGCGGTTATTTACAGAAAGACCCCTTGCACCTAAACTGCAAGAACTAACAAAATACAACATCAAATTCCAAGCAATTTCGGCTACCACTAAAGAAATGCATTCCTCTGAACATGGGTCCCTTTAGGTTGGTCCCAATATCCAACACCACCACAGAACACATGGCAAAGAAACTTCAGCAGGCAATCATCAAAATAGCTGGATTAAACAAGTACGAGCAATTCATTATGGTTAAGGTCAGTTATTTACAAAGAGGACTGAGGAAACCAAAGGGCTAAACACACAGCATTTGGATATCTTTTAGCCTTTTTTTTTTAAAAAAAAAAAAAAAAAAAAAAACAAACAACATTGCCTAGGTTCTCAGCACCACCTTCGTCTTTTGCTAGAAAACCAAAATGACAAAGACCATGTAAATTTCAGGTAAAATGTACTTAGGAAGGCGGCTACATTTCAACTATTTCATCCATGAGAAAGTTAAAAATATCCATTTTTAAACATAAGAACCATTTTAAAATTCATTTGTAAAGGTGACCATCATCAGTACCAGTAAGAAAATTAACTCAGTTTTTCTCATCAAATACATGCTATGGTACCAGGCAGCTAAGCCTACATTAAATAGCGGTGAAGGAGATTACACACTTGTACAGAACAAATTTAAGACAGAACAGACTGCTGAGGAAGTATGTTGCCCAGAAAATCTGGTGAAAGTTTCTGTTCATACACATGGCTGAATCAGCATACCTAAAAAACTGACACAAAATATTTAAGTACTCCTTTATTATATCATATTTGCTACGCCTTCAAATAATGTTGATTCCACCTTAAAATAACTTCACAAAGTTTAGCACAAGTACCCTGACAACACAGCAAGTACTGAAAAATGCCTAACATTAAGCACCTGAGTGAACAAACCAGAAAATTCATTAGAAGTCACGGCAAAGTGAAGATAATTTGTAAATGAAAACCACATTTTAAAAGAAAATCAAGAATATAAAAAGAAAATTACCTTGCCTTTAGTGCTTGGCAGCTAAAGTATTTCTCACTTTCATACCAACCAAAAATGTAAGACACTTAAATATCAACACAATAAAAAAAGATTCAGCCAGAAAGGACAAACACGAAGCATGAAAGAAACCAAAGCCTTTTATTAAATCACTTTAAAAAAAATACATTTTCTCCAAAGGGGTAGCAGCAGATCTCTTACCACATTCATTTCCCTTTTACGCATACATAACCTGGGAATAAATTTTTGCCACCCGATCCTCAAACAGATCCATCATTGGATTGTCACTGATACAGTCCCCTGATTAATTCAAGTGCAAAGTCCATTTTGATCGGATGATCACAACCCAGATCTTCTCTGGTTTAATAACACGGGAGTCCATGTTTTAACGTCCTTTTCTTGGACAGATATATCACAGCACTCATGCATTAGTCCATTTCCTCAACCTCTCAATCAACAGTGGAAATGCCATCTTGGTCTCATTCGCAGACTCCTTTTGACACTCTTCATCTGACTGGATTCTTTATGGAAAATTAAAAGAAAAATGCTGTTGGAATACAGATTATCTCATCTTTAAACTAGAGACATTCAACTACTGTACCTTAAAATAATTTAAGCATAAATGCTGCTGCTTTTATTCCGTATTACGCATCTGAGAGCATCTACTTTTATCATGAACTAACGAGGGCAATTCAGCAGTTCAAGAGTCAAAAATACATACTTTAACCCAAACTATAAGGAAGCATGGGACAATTGATTAGAAGCTCAAGAGCCTTTTCAGGCTCCATAAACTCCATTTAATTTTTATTCCCCATACCGAAGAAATCATTAGGGGGAAAATACGAGATTTGCTTTGGCAGCCATCTTTATTGGACTGACCCATTGACTAAGGCTTACACTGCTGTGAGGAAAGCCAAATTTATTTTAATTGAGCCAAAGCTTTTAACTGCTGTCCATTCTCCTTTCTTCAAACACAGACATCCATCAAAACCAACGCAGAGGCATGAAAACTGGTTTCTTGTATAAAGATGGTGACAGAAGACAAGACATTACTGAAATTCCACCATCTTAACCCAGTTTTCCAGCTCATGGAAGACATACAAGGCAACAAAAAAGACGTGTATAAACGAACAGAATGGCTGATCTAGTTACTGGTGGAAAAGGACATGTCAGAAGGCAGATGAAAATGGTCACAAGTCACACTAGTTGCTTCAAGTAAGGCCACCATACTACTCCTGAGCCATATTCCAACTTTACTCTTCAGGTAACAACAATCAAACCCACAGGTGAGTGACAGAAACTAAACTGATCAAATGACTTCCACATGAATGAAAACAAACCACACATTCCCAGCTTTACAGTTTCTTTCAAGAAAAAATAAGCTGATATACTTCAAGAAAACTACTCGTCCTCCTAACATGTAAAAATCAAGTACAGGAAATTCCAAAATGGTAAGAACATTATTTTAAAACAAATGATGACTGTAGGAGATGAGTGATACACAAGAAAGGCTTTAGAATGTCTTCATGATTTTTGAGTACCTGCACTCTAGCATTACTTTCTTTTGACCATGTACATCTTTAACCTCATTTTTAGTCTGAAAGCCAACTCCACCATTATGTGTTTTCCATGATAATTTTGTTCACATTCTCACAAGTGACACAGAAATTACCCAGAGTACAGCAAAAAAACAGTGGAGCCATCTAGTGGTCTCTTCACCATTCAAGTTTCTCCATTCTCATCTCAAAATAACCAGTAACAGCAAAGCAAACAGCAATGGAACCAGTGCAACAAGCCTTCCTTCATCTGACTTACACATCTGCCCATGTGTCTTAGATTTAATACTCCTCCATATGCAGCTTTCTTCCTTGCTTTAAGCACAGTGGAAAAGTAGCACAATGCACAGGAGTGAATGCAAGGTCTCATAATTCGCTTCGCTTTACATTGTGCAACAGGTACAGTACTAATAATTAGTCAGCCCATGAAATCTTTACATTTTCAAAAGCAAAAATCAAACATTTTGGTTTGCTGTATTCTCTTTCTAGCATTCAACTCATCCTCAATTAAGGCATAAATTAAATATTTGGAAGAGTTTCTTTTCCATGCTAAACTAAAGAAACAGCTTGGGGCTTTGGTTGGTTGTTTTTATGTTTGTTTTTGCATTCTTACTGATGCACTACTCTTAATTTCAAGCGTGGACGTTTGAAGATAGTATTTTGGATATTTTTTACACTGATGTTTTGACTGAAGTACCAAAACATGAAAATTATACCACCACAACGTTGTCCGTTATTGTTACAATGAGATATTCAGAGGTACTAACAGGAGTGCAGCATAAACCCTATAATGTATTTAAAATAATTCAGGTATTTTAAGAAATAAGTGAATTTAATTACTGACATGAGCCTTCCCTGCCTCTCAAAAATGTGATTCAGTTACACATTACTCAACCTTGTAAGACCCTTTACAGTTGGGTTAGCCTTCTGCCTTGGACACTGATGAGATCTGCCAAAAGCAATTTAAGGGCAGGTTTCTCTACTAGGCTTACCTACATTTGGTTGTAGCAAAAACTTTGTGAGTAGCCCTGTCACATTCACTTTAAACTCTTCTTATGACCTTGTAAAATAATTAGTAGTAAACAGAACTGGTAATAGAATTAAGAACATGCTACAACCACCCTTGGTCTAAAAGCTGTTCACATATTGAAGACACCACAATAATGACCAAGTTTCTTCATGTGAAATCTACACTTGCATTAAAAGATTTCACAGGACTTGTTTACTCACGTTGTCTTTAAGGAACACTTTGCTAAAAAAAATTCAATGATGTTGCTAAAATATACTCCTCCACTAAGACATATGCAGTGATCCTACATTTAATGTAAGCCACTGAATAGCCTTTTTTTTTTTTCCCCAAATGACATTGAATATTTCATTCCTTCCCTAGCATCAGTTGGGCAACATTCAATTTTTCAAACTTGTATTATCTACTGTTTACTGTATTTGTTTCCAAACCCAGCACTTTGGCCATGATTAATGAAGGGCCTTGGTAGTCCATACAATTCTGTGAGTTTCCCTCAGATCCCTGGTAACAATTTGACAAGTCTGTAATAACAGAGAGAAACCATTCACTGCCACTCCTCAAGGTATATGGCAACAGTTTTTGAAACATCTAAGTTAAAAAGTTTTTGCTTTAGGTTTCTGTAATTATTTTTGTGTAGCTCTACCTAGTCAGAGCTCACAGCAATAGAAGACATCCCTCATGGCCTTATGCCAGGGCCTCAAACCTTGTGTCTGCTGAAACTCCCTATTTCTGAAGTACAACATCGAAGGCCAGTAACAAATGTGTAACAATCATGGGGCAGTGCAAGTGCGTAAGACACCAGCACGGTTACCAAATGTTCATATTGAAGTCTCTCATGCTGGAAAGTTTGTACGATGAGATGACAAATTACTAGTAAAGGGAATTCACTCCAACAGAGGGAGCTGAATGGACAGAATGAGGTTCCGACAAAGAAAACCTCAAGTCCTACACTCCAAAGTTCATTAAAGATTTTACTCCTTGCAGACACCTCTCTGGTAACTTGCATTCTAGAGGGAAAGGCAGGTACGCCCTTTATTGACGTCTAAAGCCTACAATGAGTAAGTAACTAAGTACGTACTCTGGGCAGTCCTAAGTCCTCTTCTACATCATTATATGTGCAGTAAGCACAGCACTGAGAGCACACCTCCTCCTGTAGGATCAGGTGGTTTTAGTTGAGAAAGGCTGTCTTCCAGTTTTCTCAGATTTAGAAATTAATTTCCAGTAAGATGTGAGCAAAGACTTCATGCACTCTTTAGAGGTTTTATTTTTAAAACCAAGCAATCAAATTTTTTTTTTTTTAAAGAGCAAGTATCATTAAGATTTGGGCCTAAATTAAGATAAACCACATAAATGTTATTGTATAAGCAAAGTGTGCTAATTTCAATAAATCTCATAGTGTCTTCAAGTATTCTCCCCTTTCTAATTCAAAGAAAACTGTATTTAAAAGTTAGTGTTTCAACTAAGCATAATTATGTTGGCAAACAGAGAAGGGAATACTGCGCTCTTTCAAGATCCATACATTTCTATGTTCTTTTACAAATGCATTTTGAAGCAACTCATTCTGAGGACAACTATTCCTGTAGTTCAGTTTCACATTCATCCCCTCCTCTAGGTAAAGATTGCAAAACAGAAAGATGGAATAATTACTCAGTGTGTAACTTTGAAGCCAAATTCCTACACAAGACACCAAATCTGACACAGCATATTTACAATTCAATGAGAGAAAACAGAAATGCACACAGAAAGATGCAGGAAACAGAGATAAGGATTTAATATTGAGGTGGAACATAATAATGACTCACATATTTAAAGATTATAGCAGGTGACCTGGAAAGAAAGGTAACAGTGGACAGCACAGCAAGAGTTTCAAGGAATAGTTGGAAGGAGCAACATTTACTTGCAACATAGTAAGAACTATGCCTTTATACATGTATCTGCACTGTGAGACATAGCTTAAAACTTTGTAAAAAGCAACATAATAAAATTCACAAAGCAGTAGAAGAGATGAGGCACTAAGCAAAGAACACCAGAACAGGCACACACAATAGGAACTGAATTCCTCAAGGTTCATCTGTTTCTATTGTTTTGCTTCAGGATTGCAGATTGTGTGATAAATTGGTTCAAAATGAAGTGTAACAAAAAGCTGCACAAGGCCACAATAACACATTCAGGAGTGGTATGCTCCTTATCCGCACACACTCCTTTTTTCCTTCAGAAGAGCTCTACATTAGTCTTCACATCACATGAGTAGATCAGAAGAAAGCAAGGGACTTTGGAGTACAAGCAGGGAGTGGCTGCTTTTCTGACACCTAAGGCAGCATAGATGGCAGCTTGTACCAGTTCAGAATGGTTGCTGGAGGTCTTTGCTAACATACGTAACCATTGGACAGTTAAAAATTACCAGCTACCATCTAGACACTGAAATGAGAGTATTTGCATCTTGGAACATTTTTTTCAAGCCATCTGTAGTCTAAGGCAGGCATTACTCAATCAGGTACCCTTGCAAAGGGAAAGAACTGCCTCCAAGAAACTGTCTCTTTTAAAGAGACATTCTGAAGCACAGTTCTACAGGAATACAGAGCCTCCCACTAAAAAGTCACTTCATGTACACAAAATCCAGTGGACATCCTAATTAAAAGTGTGGAAGAGCTGTCTCATGCTATAGAGACAGCAAAAGGTTATCAAGACCAAATTTCTTTTAGTAAATGGAACTGGAAGCAAGCCTACCCCCACATAACATATTCATCCCGTACAGAACTGAATGAATTTCTCTATTCAAGCCTGCCAGTTCTTCATTTGACTGTATGGGGAATGATTCTGAAGTGAAATGTATCAGCTGGCAGTTTAATATAGCCAACTGTATCAACATTACATATGGTTTTCTCTGCAAAGCTGAAACACTGACAAACAGAGAACAATCACAGAAGAAATATCTCTGGAGACAATTACTATCTGCTCCAAGACCCTCACTTGATGCTGAGGAGCACAGAAATACAACATGAGGTGTGTAAGGCAAATTAATTACCTCCATTGTAAGGCATGTAGGATTTCTCTATGGTGACAGACATGGGCATATCAAACCCTTCTGAACAAGCATATCTATGATTTAAGAGTTCTCCAAGAAATACGGAGTTAACTTCGATGCAGAAGGCCCAAGTACCACAATTACATATGAAAGCTGTTCTCCAGCAAGACAGGTTGAGAGTGCCACCCAAGCATAGCTTTCATTCCTGAGCAGCCCAGCAAGAATGCTGCTGTGCCCTTCTCAGCGAGCCTTCCAGAAACACTCACACAAGCACGCTTTAAGGAACTTCAGGATGTATTCATCCAAAAACTTCAGCAAGTTAAACATTATGGCCATGTGTGGGGTTTTTTTGTTTTGTTTTGTTTTTTGCATATTATTTTTTAGTTATTAAAGCTAAAAAGTGAATGTTATTAGGAATAACAACTTACCAGTGCTTCAACCAAGAGCAGTTATTTTGCTTACAGTAAATTCCTCAACACATCTGTAGGGAAAACAATATGTTAAATGCTAAAATTTAAGACAAAGATCTAGAAAACCTGAACATTAGCCTAAGTCTATTACAGTAGTCCTATCCCTCAATGAAAACACTCCCAGCAGACCACAGCATATGGCACAGTAGACATTTTTATCAAGAAGTTGAACACGAGGTATGACTAGGCAACCTGCTATCAGAGAACCCCCCCCCAAAAAAAAACAGACCTAAACCTGCACACAAATCCTCTGGAGGAAAAACAAAATATAAATACGCTGAAACTAATCTGTCCTCCACAGATAAATAATTAGAATACTAGTTTTTCTAAAAGGCAGTATCAGTTAGGTGTAGAAGAATTGTTTAACCCACTGATATGGATTAAGTTACCTGATCTATATCCTATAAAGTTATTCATTATGTTCAAGTCCCAAATTTGAAAATTCCACTTGGAAAATGCTTACTGGCAGTCCACATTAAATATCTAACATCTAACCTCTATCACTTTACAGAGAGGTAACAGGATTAAAATAAAACCTGAAACCTATTAACTCACCTAAACCCCCTTTTTCAACTGTGAATTTCATTTGTATTAAGTAACCCACTACCATAAGCTATACAAATTATCCTCCTAACATGAAAAAACAAACTGCTTGTCTTGTGAACTCTCTCAATCTACTTAGAACATAGCTTCCAATAACGTAAAAAAAATAACCTATTTGGTGATACCATACTGTGCTTCACTTTCTACAATGTTCTGATTTCCAACTTCCAACTGATGGCTACTCAGATGTGTAGGAAGAAACAAACAGATCAATAGAACAAGTTTATTTGTTGATAATAATTTACTTGAAAGAATTAATATCTATGAAAAAGAAAGAATTAATAATAAAAAGATCCCTTCAAGGAAGGAAAAATAAAAATCCATAGTCCTGAACTGCCACTAACATGTAGGGTATCAAGTGGGTACGAAATTTGCATGTTTAAAACATGCCTTTAAAATGTGATCCAACTGCAATTAACAAATGGAAGCACGAAGCTGAGGTACTTGTAAAATGGTGGATGAGCACTTCGTAGAACAAACACAACATGGTTACTGGACTCTGATCCTCCAAACGGCATCTATCAGTCATTTACTCAGAGCACATTTACAAAGCTTAAGAAGTGAACTAGGCAAAGAGGCTTATTTACACCCTTTAAGCCTCCTTTTCTCCTGTTATCAAATGCTTCACTCAATAGAACACTTAGAAGATCATTTCATATGTGAAGACAAGGTAAAGCTGACAGTTGAAAGATCTTCAACTTACAGCCCTCAGTCACTTCTAGTAATTTATAGCACAGCTAAAGAGAAATTGTCTACATTTAAGTTAATTTATATTTTCTTTAAATCTGGCGTTAGCATCTAATTATAGTAACTCCTCAGAAACTTTATTAAGCATAAAGAATCTGCCTTTGTGTCAGCACAGAGGAACAGCTTCCTCTACTAGAACAGTAAAGTAGAGACTTAACCAGAAAGCATTCTTCTCAGCTCAGAAAAAAATTGGAAAACTAATTTAGTATTTTTCAGAGTAGTATCACTAACAACTATTAGAACTTCTCTACTCTAAAATGAGTATTTGAACCAAGCAATGAGTTTTATAAATCAGCACCAAGATATACATTAATGCATATAAACGAGTGATCATTTTCCCACCATTTTCAAACATACCATTGCAATCTGAGTTTTGAAACCTTAATTCCCCAAACACATTCACTACCAAACTATAAAATGCATAACAAAAGCTGAAGGCTTATGCCAAGGACAAACCAGTGAGCTATTAAAAAAATATATATTTTTTTCACCTGAAGCTTAAATTTAACACCTAGATTTTCTGTTTAGCACTCTTTTATGAATGTTAATTTGAAAATCTTTTAAACAGAGCAGTCACGTAACTGCTCTAGTCCCTGCGTGATTAAGAAAGCAATCCCAGTTTTAAAAATAAACAGACTTTTTAGGTAGTCCTACAGTTGTCTTGTATTTTATTTCTGAATTACAGAAGAGATGCCATAGGTACAGCACAGCCTACTCCAGAGAAAACGCATTGCATCACAGGTCCGTTCCCCAAGAGACCAGCACTACAAGCTCTATGTATCAGGCAAGCACATCTCCTGTTCGTAAAAGGAGGTGAGGCCAGCTGATCTAAAGCTATTGACTTGGCACCAGTTTCTTTCTTGGGATAAATTAAGTATTTTTTGCAAGGAAGATGCAACACATCACCATACCAGTGACTTTCCACATAAGCTGTCAGTCCTATAAATGTTATGCCTCATTAATATGCTGTAGGGTGGTCATGAACTTAAACCTTTTCTTGAATCCCCAGTAACATACATCTAGCCTACTGAAGCCTACCTACCTAGAGCAAGCTGCCACTTACTAGATGAAAACATGTTGTTCTTGTAAGAAAAGAAAGCTCCGAAGAGCTCACAAAAGCACCAAGAGACATTTAAAGCTGTTTGTATTATAATATCTATTCAGCACAAACAGCACCATGATGATAATAGGAAATATGTAAGACAATTAAGATCGAAGTGCTCCATTTCAAATACGTTATAAAATGCTCAGGTCACTCAAGATGACTCAACTCATGGACACTGTTCCTTTTCTCCTTAAGAGCAAGTTAATTAAAAGTGCTAACTTCAGAAGTTTATAACATTAGGAATACAAATCTTGAGTTTGACAAGTCCGTTGACAAGACCCATTATTACGCTGCGGGTTTGAGCATATGCTTTTATTTGAATCACAGTCCAGTCTTGGCTTCATTGTAATGGACTGCGAAACGTGTCTGGCAATTCTGACCCTCTAAATTAAAGAGCCACAGAGGATTTCAAGTATGTTCTGCTGGTCCTCTCAAGGTGTCAGATCATTTCTAGCCAGGCTTCTGTTCACAGACTTCTCATCAGACAATTACACAATGAAGGTCCAGAACGTAGCTAACGACCTTGCTCGTTTCTTACTATTTTGTGTCTAGTGTATGTCTAATACATACAAACATAATTCATTTGTATCTTGCATATTAGCAGTAACTCACTGCACGTAAAAGTTTATTACAATTCAATCAGACAGTTTTAAAAAGCTTAATCAAAATTGGTATACAACTCCTCTTATACGAGGCAGGCTGAAGCTTTCATCCAAGTCAAAGAGAATAGCTGCGCTCAAGTAGGAGCTCATACAATTAGTATTCTTAAGTTATACTGATAAATTGTGTATTTTTAAAAAGCAAATTATCAGGAGTATTTCTGAGAGTTCTGATACATGTCTCCACGAAGATGCCTTAAGCTTTGAGGTCCTGAATTTACACAGTAATACATTAGCATGGTAAGCTGTGAAAAGGAACCAGTTAAGACAGACAAACAAGATTTCCAACTTCTAATTACACAGTGGTGAGAGCATGGCCCATGTCACTAAATGTAGAACCCTGAAGTAAGCGTAAAATATTAAAAAAATATTAGAAAGTTGACTGCTTTGTACTGCAGTAAGAACAGACCTTTTAATTCAGACTTAGTGTGGGTTTAGGCTTTTAAGAGTAAATTTAAGTTGAAAAGAGAATTTCTAAGTTTATTGTATAAAATGAAAAGTTTAACAAACGTTAGTTGCAAACAAATCAGTAGCATGAACTTAAGTAATCAAACTCTAAAAATAAACTGGATGTCATTAGTAGCAATGGCAACCCTTGCAACCAAAGCTTCATTCTACAGTTTGTTATGGCCATTTCAGAATCTTAAAAAAAAAAAGTCTTATACCTGACCATAAAAATCTTAAATGTGTGAAGAGACGTTAATGTTACGTTATTTAGTACATAGTGCACTTGAAAACTGTTAAGACTTGAAAGGAAATTCAACATGGTCTTAGCTAAAGCATGTCACGTCTATTTTGCTCACCAAAATTTACTTCTATTATTTAAAAAAACAAAACAAACAAAAACCACAGCGTAACATACCTGGTGTGCACAGTACTGAATTTTGATCAAGGTCTTTTAACTTGAACAGCCATCTGAATCTTTGGAAGTAACAAAAATATCCAGTACTACCCTTTAAAGAAAAAAGCAACAAAAGAAACAGGTTTGTCTGAAAACAAATATACATACAGATTTTACCTACAGTTCTAATGTTCTTAACCAATGCAAACTTTTGGAAAATACAGAACAAGTCTTTCAATTGATAAAAATTGTACCTAGAGTTCTACAATGTAATATGCTACCTTTATTTGCCAAGCGTTAACATTAATGTCTCCAAATAGGAGAAAGAGGCCTCAAAATATTCTTCTGCACAAATACCTCAAAGTCTAGAGTTATTTGGCATTTACAGATTTTACAATATGCCCAAGCATTAATGCTACAAACTCATTAAGTAAAAAATGTGTGTTTTTTGTAAAGCTGAACGCATGTTTTCACAGGTGAAAAAGGGCAAATGGAATATTTGGGTTGATATGAACATATTGTCATTTCCCACCAAATACAACGCTTATGTGTGCGTGTTTGTATATACATACGATCTCCTTTTTAAAAAGCCTTAGAAAAACTAAAAACAACACAGAAGCAACATATACGTCATTAATTTTATTTTTAATAAGTCTATCATACGTGTAGAAAGAAGGCTTTTTAGAAGTCCAGTTAATTTATAAAATGTACTCTTTACAATTTAAAAATAAGATTTTTTTCCTCCCATCCGCACATTAGTGAAAAAGCAAAACCCAAGATAGAAAAATAAGTAAATGAACATACAAACAGAAGTTGTAGCCACTCTTACCTAAGAAAATAAGGTACGAACGATTCTTCTGGAAGCCACTCAGGAACTAAGGTATTGTTCATGGAATTCTACCTAAGAGAAAAAAGAAAGTATGCGAATTTTCAGCATTTTGCTTCAGAAAAGGAGAACAAGTAACATCTTGAAATGTATCGATCTTTATATAATTAAGTTAGAAAAAAAACTTACGATAGCAGTAATGGTATCTTTAGAACTCTAAAAATAAAAGTATGGGTGGCTGTACATACTTGGCTAAGAAAAACATTGGAGATGAAGAGTGACTGACATACAACATGCATGATCTGTGTTTTTGCATGAATAGCTCTGATCTGCTCTCCTGTCTCCCATTACTTTGGGTACATGATTAAATGCCTAGCCTATTTAATTTTTCCTTAGAAGTAATTTATTGCACATTGCCTCTCAGTCCCTCTACTTCTTTCACATTAAAGTCTCAAGAAGCAGACTATGCAAAATTAAACGAAATTATTTTGCTATTGCAAGAGGTTTTAAAATGGCTTCTGTCATCAGCTTCTGTGAATTTTAAGTCACAAGTTACTTGATCTCCCCAAATAAGGTATCTTTTTTGCCCTTTCCAATAGTTTAAAATCTTCAGGTCCTTTGACCTTTAATGAGATCCCGAGCTACGCTCTTGAAGACAAGGAACACCGTATTTGCATTACCTTTAATCAACTTTTCTCGCTTTTGTGAAAAGGCTTAATCTTGAATTTTGCAGCAGTTACATTTACCACCATTACTTCATACTCAAGAGTAAGTTCAAAAATCATTCTGTTAATATGCAGGTAAATGTAATACTATGTCAATGTTACAGGATAAAATATGTAAATTAAAACTCCAGCATCCTATATATACAAAAACGCAGAATCACTACATATACGAAAAATAAAAACAAATTCTTTCCAAAGACAACTGCCATCTTGATTCCAGTAGCTAAAAAACAACTCAAAACTACCTTGAAAAAACCCCTAATACACTGAAAAATAAGAAATAAAAATATAGGAGACCCCCACCTAAAGCTAGAACTTTCTTTTCAGCAAAGTGTGTATGTCAGAACCTGTTCTACACTACAGAACTGTTGCTGGGGTTATAAAACCACTATAATCCAAATCTAAGATAAAGATACCAAACACCTCGCATAAAGGTGATAAAACTCCAATGGCTGCTCAAACTTGTATTTCTACCTCAAAAAAAAGAGAACTTAACTGAAAATATGAATCCATCATTTCAACAATTAAGGACTGAAAATGTCTGTTTCTCTCAAACCGCAGTATTTAAAACCTGCACGGACTTTTATAACACTGTACACAACTATACAAGAAATAAATTCTTTAAATACGGCTATACACAATCCCCAATTAAAATCGGAGTTCCCTACTTAATATTTACCTCCTGCTTTACTGGAGTGACTTTCTATACATTTGGAATTACAATTTTGCCCCTAAATTGGTAATTGTTGAATGTGAGCCAATGTAAAACAAAACATTCCATTTAAACTCGCGTTTTTAGAAAGTCTTGCAATAGGTGTTGTACAACTTCTAAATTATTAACCGACAAAACAACGATAAAAACGCTATATAAACAGAAACGACTGCAAGATCCCTGAAAAACGCATAAACTGAATGCTAAAAACAAAACTGTCACCCAATAAACGCTTTTTAAAAGCTTTCACTGTCACAGACAAACCCCTATCGTGTTAATTCATATTTAAGCAACTACCTTTTCTTCTCCTGCTGCAGTCTAAATCACAACTGTAGTATTTTGCCAACTTTAAACTGTAGACTTGGCATGACTTTTGTTTTTTTGCTTATGCTTCTAAGTTTCTGCATTGCCACTTTAACTGCGAAATTATATTGGATTCGATTCTTAGGAGTTTTCTTTAAAGTTTAGCACCTGAACTACTGTTTTTCAAGTGAAGCAAATTTCTATCTATTGTTTCAGTAAGTAATAAGCTGTCTCATCCGCAGCCTGTTTTTTTTTTCTCACTGGCTTATAAGGAGTTAAAAGCCAACACCCCACAAAAAAAAAAAAAAAAGAAACCAAGTTTTATTTTTAAGAGAAAACGACATGGCGTCTTTGTTCCCACAAACTCCGCCGACAGAGCCCGGTCCGCGCAGCACCGGGCACCGACCGCTCTTTAAAGACCTACGGGGCTCAACATTTCCCCGGTGATGCAGTCCAGCTCTCGCCGCCCCCCCCCACCTCCCTTCGCCGCTGCTGCAGCGGAGTTGGAAGCTGCCGTGCAGCTGCCCCCAAGGGGCTCGGGTCCGCAGCCCCCCCTCCCGTGTCCCCGTCCCCGTCCCCTCGAGGCGCAGCCGCCCCCAGCCCCTCGCCGCACCGGGCTGCGCGGAGCCCCTCGGTGCTACACGGGGAGGAGGGGGGGGGGCTCGGGGAGCGCCCTGCGGAGCGGGAGCCCCACGGCGGCGGCGGGGGGCATCGGAGCGGGGCTCCCCTGGCGGCACCCCGACCCCGACCCCCTCCAGAGCCCCTCAGGGGGGCGGCGGAGCCGAGCGAGGGCCCCCGGGGGAGCGGTGGCGGCGGCGGCGCGGCGGCGGCCCCCTCCCCCCGCGGGCTCCAAGGACATTTTGTTTTTCCTCTCAAGGACAAAGGACAATGAGGAGCGAGGGGACCCGCGCACTTACCGGCTCCGCGCTGCCCGCTGCCTGCCCGCGGGGGGCCCGGGGCGCCGCTGCCCTCCTCGCCCTGCCCGCGGCGGGTCCCGGCTCGGCGCTCAGCCGCCCGCCCGGCCGCTCGGGGCGAGGCGCGGGCAGAGCGAGGCGGCCCCGCCGCCATGGCGCCGCGCTCCGCTCCCAGCAGCCGCCCGCCCGCCCGAGCTCCGTCTCCCCTCCGAGCCCCGCAGCGCCGGGCCCGGAGCGAAGCCCGGAGAGCGGCGGCGGAGGCCGGCGGCCGGCCGGGAGCGGCTCGGAGCGGCCGGGGGGGAAGCGGCCGGGAGCCGGGCGGCGGCGGCGGCTGCTCCCCCGGCCATCTTGTGCCGTGTGTGCGAGCGGCTCTCGCCCGTCTCCTCTCAGCGCCTCGCTCCCCTCCCCCCGCACAACATGGCGGCCCGCTCGCTACTCACTGCGGCGAGGAAGGGGCGGGACCGGGCCCCTGCCCCCTACCCGCGCCGCGCGGCGGCTCCCCCCTCCCCTCGTGCCCCCCCCCCCCCCTCAGCTCCTTCGCGCCCCGCCCTCGGCTGCGCGCGCGCCGCTCGCCGCTCCCCATTGGCCGCGCCGCGCCCTCCCCGCCAGGCCAGAGGGCGCGCAGCGCTCCTATTGGCCGCGCCGCGCCCTGCTCAGCCCTCCGCCTCCCCGCACACACACACACAGCCCGGGGCCCCCCTCGCGCGCGCGGCGGTCGCCGCCTCCTATTGGCCGCCCGCCCCGCCTCTCAGTGACCGCCGACGAATCCGAGCGAGCCGCGAGCGGCGCAGGCCGCTCCCCATTGGCTCCCGCCCGCCTCCCCGCTCCCGCCCAGGCCGCGCCTCAGGGGGCGGCGGGAGCTGGCTCCGAGCTGGCTCCGAGCGCCCGCCCCGGGCCCCACCTGGCCGGGGCATCCCCAGCCCCGCCCCGCGCCTCAGGGGCCCGGCCCTCACACAGCCCCCACAGGGCGTTACACGAGCTGTACACACACAGATGCGCGTTACACACATGTATGCACACACACATACACGTTACACACAGATACACGCTTATACACACAGATACATGCACAGACATGCACTATATCGGATATCTGCCGTGACACACACACGATGTGACACGCACCTGGCACCGGCCAGGCCCAGCCCCATCACCTGCCCGCCTCAGGCACCAGGCACAGCGCGGTTATCGCGCTTTTTTTAGCCAACGCCATAGAAACTGGCTGCGGTGCCAACCTCGCCAGGACACGCTCTGCTATTTTGACTACTGCCATGGAAACCAGATCGCTGCACCATGGGGGCATTCCCTGCGTTCTGGGCCAGTGATGCCAGTGATGCCCATCCACAGTTGGCCTGTGAGGGTGTTCCTGTGCTAGAGGCACACCCAGCTACCACGACTGGATGACATAATTAATATTTACGTGCTTCAGCAGTCACTTTGAGTGATAAGCATGCCTTTCTCCTCTCATTTGCACATCTTACTCCATTAAAAGCAGAGAAAAAGATGGCCCCATTCTCCCTTTTTTATCTAATAATGTGGGTTGGTATAGCAGCAATTCAATCAACAATCTTTCAAAAGATTGGGAAAAGTCTCAGGAGCTTGCCTGGCACTTGAAATCGTGCAACTGGACTTCAGCAGCAATCTCCTGAACCAGGGTCCTGGAAAAGCCAGAAGTATCTGGTCAGCTGGAAAGTATCATTTAGCAATGTTCCTGAGGATGAATGACTTTGAGCTGAGATGTATTTCTCTGCGAAATACAGAGAAAAGCAGACCTCTCAGTGTAGGATAGCTGGGGACACTTTGTATGGTAGAAATGCACAAATGTGACAGCTTACCGAGGTGGCACGGCAGTTGCAGTCTTCAAAAAGTGGTATTGGTGGCCTGCATGATACGGGTACCACAGCATGGGAGCCTCCAGCCACGGAAGTAATGGTGGGCAAACCAGCAGATACACCTCTCGCTGGAAGAGAGCAAAAGGCCTTTGACATTTTTTTCCACAGCAAGAAGAACTGAAGTTCTGGTCTATGAAGAACACAAAGTGCAGGGAGCCTGTTCTGCAACTTATCTCTATTCAGACTCTTGCAAACTAAAAGCTGATCCTCTTGCTCTCCGTGGAACTGCCCATGTGTAACTGTATGCAAAGGTGTTGGCACGCACCAAACACAGGTGCTGCTTGTGCTCCTTAGAAAAATGCTAACAATGAAGAGAGAGGGGAAGGGCAACCAAGATGAGGCTAGATAAAAGTAGGGCACAGCAAAAGCACTGCTACTTAGGCAGGCATTTTCACCCAACATTGAGGGTATGACTTCACAGCAAAGATAAGGATTTGAAGTTCAATGCACTACTCTCAATCTTTCTGTTATTTCTTCCCCAGAATACATTTCTAGAAAAACATAAAGTATGATCACTCACGATAGGCACATGAAAGGGATAAAAGAGATCAAACATTCAAGACATAATTGCGCTTTGTAAGAATAGCGTGGTTCTAGCCAGAAGAGTTTAAGGTTATAACTGAACAAGACCTAACCTGTAGGCTCAAACCCTTATCTGATCTTCTCTAACGCCACCAGACTAATAGATCATTCCTATTTATATTTCATGTACCTTTACAGAGAGGAATGTTTTTCACGTGACTTACTGCATTGCTATTACATATAACAAAAAAACTTACTGGAAGTCTAATATCCTAATTAAATATAGTCCGTGCTGCTCTTTTGCTTCCTGGCCACCGAGGCCTAAGTTTCTGAAGAGCTTTCAAAAGAGCTATCCATCACCTCTTCTATTTCTTGGCTTCAAGTGAGTTACACATACATGAATGTGAGTACGGTTGCTCTCAGCAGTCACAACACTCCTCAGACAAATTTTCTGTTCACACACCAGTGATAGTCTATCTGTTTGCATTCTTTTTTCCCAATGAAATAGAAGCACAGTGCTAGTCTCCTTTTTCACACTTTTATCTCCCATGGTCAGCTATGTATAAACACCGAATTCTTGCTCCTACGGCCTTTGTGGTTATACCACTTCTTTTTCCTCCAAGTCCAGAATTTCCATGCAACTGCAATTTCCTTCATACAGAGTATTCTTTCTGTTTTAAACACTTTTTTTCTTGCTTTGTGTATCGTTAAGCCTAAATACTTCAGCCATGTTTTATGAACCACTTGTCTGATAATGAGACAACGTAATGTTTCCATTACTAATTCGGGAAATGTTTTCTGAGACTGCATCAGGACTGCTAGAATTCCCAATATAGGCACACAACTTCACTTTCTAGTACCCACCCAAACTGTTTTCTTCTACAACCTTTCTTCCTCCTCCCCAGCTTCCACGAGGACTGTTATTATCCCCTTGGGACAATATGCAAATGCATACTGTAATTTCTCAGGGCATTGTCCCTGCCTGCCCCAACATGCCCTCTGAACCAGAGGATACCAAGAGGTCGGTGAGAAAGCTGCTTCTTTGAGAGACGTCACATGTTCTTGGAGCCACAAACATAATGGAAAGGCCAGAGATTTGACAGCAATATTCAACTACAAGATTAAGCGTTGTATCTGCCTTCTGAAGTGGAGAACAGGAGTTTGAACAAGACTGGGAGACGCACTGTTTCACAAAACTTTCCTTCAACCAAATTTAAAATTTTCCAGGAGAAATCAGTAACAATTTTCTAGGCCCCAAACCAAACAGAATAGTTTGGATTATTTTAACAGAGAATATGCAAACAGGATAACAAATGTCCTTTGAATACAGCAAGATGTTTTGTGGTAGGCATTTCCATTCCTCCAGGCAGGGTGTTCACAGAAATTGTCACTTTGTCCCAAATTAAGTCTATCGCTGTGTATTATTTTTGTATTTTTGTACGTAACATGAAATACGTACTAAAGCAAAAAAATAAACAATCTGCTTTTTTTTTTTTTCCCTTCTGTTTCCTTCCTCAATAATTCGCTATTAAAATCACAGTAATTGTCCAGGCAGATACAAATTACCCTCTATCACACTTCTGAAAACCTGTGATTTCGGAGCAGCGTGCACAAAGAGGCTGTGCAACTATAGCTATGCCCCTGCTGCTTTCTTTTGTGGACTTTCCATAGCGGCTAATATTGATTTGACTAAACTTTGACACAGAGTGATGTCAACAGACAGAAATGTAAATAAAGACAAAGTTCTTCCAGGCATGGAACCAACTTCTCTATGTGACTGTAAAGATTATTATATTGTATTGATCCTAGCTAAAGATTTTTGCTCCTGTCACGAGGCAATCAGTAACAACAGCACCAACGATAGCAACAATTCCAAAAATCAGCTCGTGCTATTCATTTTCTCCGGGTCTGGAACTGGAATTCAAGCCCAGACTTTTGTTCCAGCCTGTAATGAATAATTGCAAACACATCCCCACACAGAGAACTTTTGCCTACGCCCTTTTTGTTTCTATGATTTAACACTGAAAACCAAGATGATGTTAATATGGCCATTCTGCCAGCACTTTTATGGTGCTCATATTTAGAATGATGAACCTTGTGAGCAGCAAGAAAAAGACTTATTACCAGGAATAATTAGAAACAAATTCTCATCAGTGTCATAAGCATATGGTAAAGAAAAAAATCTTTCAGTCTGCTAAGCCAAACTCCAGTGCTTTTGCAGTTTATCCAAAATACAAGATATTTTAACCAAGATCCAGCTTTTCTTACTCATGTTTTCAAAGAAAAGTTATCAATAAAAGTATATTGTCGTAAGGGAAGTAAGAAATGGAACCAATATATTTTGAAGGATTTAGTCTTCTTTCCTAAGCAAATTTTTAACTTGTTGGTCACAATGCATCAAACAAATGGTATTGTTTCTGCACACATGATCTTGTGGCCTGGGCTCAGATCTTAGATCCAAGACCTCCTGAACAACCTGCCCAGCTCATTACTTCAGTTTTGCATCAATTCGTGTATACAATAAGGGAGAAAAAAAAAAAAAAAAAAAAAAAAAAAAGTAACTTGCCTAGTGAGAGGACTCATTATTGTGCTTCATATTAACAAAGAAATATACATATATTTTTCTTGAGAAATTAAGACCACTTTTTTAAGGAGCTCTGAAATTTCAAGTTTGTTGCTTTTTTACAGATCATCTTCAAGTTAGCCCCTATTGCCATCTTAACTATAAGAAATAGCAACCATCTCAGTCAAGGCACTTTTGCTGTATTTTGTCAATGTTTAACAACTGCTTTAAATGGCAGTTGTAGAGGTGTAAGAGAAGTGTGAATGACACATCAGCCCTTATTTTGATTTTGATATTTTAAACCTCTAGACTGATTAAAACAGAGAATTTGGGTTTAGTGTGTTTAACTGCCTCCTAAAATAAAGACACCGGAGCTTGGAAGAACAAATCTGTCTTTACATCTTTTTTAACCTTGGCTACCTATATAGAATGATTTAGTTTGTCAAGTTCAGTTCTTAGGGTAACTATTAAACTATTCTTCTTGGCTTTTAAAATTTTTATAAGAGGACTGGGACATGTCAGAAAAAAGTAAAACTGATTGGCCATTTTGCCTGCACCTAGTCAGACACTAGAATTTATAGAAGTGCTAACAGTAACCTTTCCATGAAAAAAAATGATGCAACTTTGCTTATTAGTGACATCAGGTTTGAAAGCAAACAAGAAAACAACATGGACCTTCCCAGGAACTTTAATACCAATAGCTACCACAAGGAAGGCAAGTTGTATAAGTTGAGTTACATACTTTAACTTCTCTGTACTAATGCAGTTTGTGGGTTTGGAAACTTGCAGGACTGGAAACATGCCAAGATTAGACATATTGATAGGGTTTGAAATATGTTTAAAAGTTAGAAACTACAAGCAGTGTTCTTTTTCTTACCATTCTGGCTGTATACGTGGTCTGTGGAGTCATATAAGTGTTCTGCTGAGCTGGGAAATGGTCATCATTTTATCCAGAGTCTGAAAAAAAAAACATTGTCAAGGTTAAGAGAGCCATGCCTAACCTCACGCTTCAAATTAAAGTTATCACTCTCTATTTTTCAAGATACTATACAAATGATATAAGAAATGATAGAGTTAGAGATAGAAGAAATGATATGAGTTTTAGGTTAGATGTTAGGAAGAATTTCTTTACTGAAAGGGTTGTTAGGCACTGGAATGGGCTGCCCAGGGACGTGGTGGAGTCACCATCCCTGGAAGTCTTCAAAAGACGTTTAGATGTAGAGCTTAGGGATATGGTTTAGTGGGGACTGTTAGTGATAGGTTAGAGGTTGGACTCGATGATCTTGAGGTCTCTTCCAACCTAGAAATTCTGTGATTCTGTGAAAACATTTTATAGTTTGTAAGCGAACTCTTCAGAAAACTTGGAACTTAAATGTGGCTGGGAGAAATACATTTCAGAAATTCTAGACAGTAAAAGTAGAAATATATTTTAAAACTCAACAAATTTGAAACTCAAGGATGATTCATTCCCTGTGCAGATTTAAAGCTCGCTTTCCAAAATCATTCATCTGTCCGTCCTTCAAATTTATTTTCTTCAAATGTGAGCCAGTAATGCGTGATTGCCTAAGTGTTTAAGAAATATGATGAGAAAAGGGAAAACAGACTTAGCACGAATATGTGTTTACACGTCAAAGTCAAGGGAAAAAGACAATTATAAGCTGTCATTTTTATTTTTCATTAAATCTCAATTTGGATTCTAGTGAAGCGAGACTTCGGAAAGTCTAGATGACAAACATAACGAAGAGCAAGCATTCTTTCTTAGTAAATCTCTTTGGAGCTTTGGAGGCATTGGGACTTCATGCTAGCCTTGCAAACGTGATAAATTTCACTCAAATTGAACAAGATGAATTACAACTACGCTAGAATGAAGAGAGAAACAACCCAGGCCTCTGAAAATGAAATACAGAACTGGAATTTTTATTTCAGGCAAGTTGAACAATTTAGTAATGGCCTGTTTCCATAACAATCCTCATTCTCTTCTCTTGTGTACAGGTAGCTCCATAGGGCACTTTATTGATTGCTGTATAATAGTTGACAAAATGATGCATTATTCAGCAAATTGCCACATGCAGTGAAAAAGAACTGTGCTTTTCACTGAAATCTTACAACAAGCATATATTTTTTTAATTTTATAGACAGCCAGCGTGACAAAGTACTGAATCACCCTGCTGTAATGTACTGTATACATAGAAGAGAAGACCTCTTATATTTGTAGCACCAAACAAACTTCTTTATAACTGTCAATGCTTGTTAGATGTAGAATCAAATCAATTTTTGATGTAGCGATACTATAGCAGAGACATGCTTGGATTAGAATGTCACCTTCCCAGAAATAGCTTTTATGTCAGACTGATGTTACCAGTGAGGTTTATTTTCTTCCTAAAGTCGATTCACTATACACTGGCTGCTGCCAGCGCTTTACCCAGCCAGAAGCACTCATCAGACTGGGGATTTGAGAAGTTTTTTGCATGTCAGGCATGTCGTCCATTGAGAATTAGCAGCTTTAATTATTGCAGGCAACAGATTTGCATGCTGAAACAAATACTCTCTCTGACCGAGCCATCAATGGTGATAATCTTGTCTCAGCTTAAACCATTCACAGCGTTGTGGTTTTTCTTTTTTTTTAATATTTATTCAAAGATGAGTATGAGAAGGCTAATTGGTGATACAGCATGATAAGCCCAAGAAAACACCGTCAGTAAAATACTGCTGCAGAATGGGGCCAATGGCTTTTTGCATAATTAGGGCACAAGCATGAACGCAAATATCTTGGGTCAGATATCCACAGTGGTTGGTCACTTTCTGAAAAACCTGATCACAACTTTCATTGTGATTTCACTCAGCAGAAGACCTGGATCAGGCTCTACATGCCCAGAAGATCACTTATTTTCTTCAAGATTTAACTGTAGATTCAACAAGAAGTTATTAAGTCACTCTAGAAGCCATGTCTCATTTTAGAAACACTTAATTTAGTAATAAAAGCTAAGATACTCCAAACGTACAGGCCTTGAGTTATGCATCTGTGCCTTTAATTCAGCTCTGAGTCATTAAGGTCAGTAAAATCACTCCAGGTTTTTCTTGGTGTGTCTAAATGGAATGTTGTCCTAAGGATCTGGAAGCATATGAAGTGGATTTAGGAATGAAATCTGAATTTTGAGTAAGAGTAAGCCTGTCCTTTCGCACATGTCCGTACAACTGCATCATTATTCTTTGTGTTCTCCTCAGCGTTTATTTTTCTTACCTATTTTTATTAATAATGGAAAAAGGAATACTAAAAACTAAATTATGCTAGCTGTTTCACCTTTTATTCAGCTCCTCTAACATACCTCTAAAACCTTCTCGTGAAACCGAATATTGATTATCCAGAGACCAAATGTCAGCCTGTTAAGTAGAAGCGAATTGGTCCAAATAAAATGCATTTAATTAGGAAACTATCTACAGTTTTCTTGTAACACAAGCCTCTCACGTTACTGGTATTAAACAGTTTGAACACTCTGACCTAGTACATAAGATAAACAAGACTCCACAACACTTTGGGGAGAAAATGTATGGGGAACATGAGTTCATTCATATGTGTAGGAAATAAAGTCAAATGCTTGAATAATTCAGAATTGTAACACAAGCAAAACTGAAATATTAAGTTTAATAACTGACTTTTTTCTTAAACTCCAATTATTAAAATATTGCGCTGCTGGCTAGCATATCAGGTGCTGATAAAGAATATTCAGGGATGGTACTTTTGCTGCATGAATGAAATCTGTTCTGTGTAAAAGATTAATAAAGGATTATCTTTATTTATATATATATACACAAAGATAATGAGAATTGGAACCAAAAATGAAGTTGAAGATCAATTATTTAAAAGCAGAAAGTCTACTCAATTGATGTTAAAATGTAATTAAGCTCAGGAAAAAATGCAACCTAACTGAGAGGTTCAGAAAGGCATATTACTATGTGCTGGAAAAGTAATTTTTACAGATGAATACTATTTCATGCTTTATATTATTATTAAAATGCAGAGTCTTACAAAAACAAACCAAAGATGTATATGAACTTTGTACTAGAGCTCCATACTGTATTCATTGCTGGCAATCGGTGCACACTGCATTCAGGGTATGCTTGACCTGTGGATTTAATGTATACCCAGCAGAGTATAAAAGGGTAATCAAGAAAATAATGACCTTGAGGTGGCAAAAAGGCCTCTTTCCATTGTTTTTTCTGATATGAAGGAACCACTGCCTCAGAGAATTCTTCACGGATGACTAGCCTGAAAGGAGACACTCCTTCAGAGCCAGAGAGGGGATCGGATACCTTGAAAAACTGAACTGCAGTTAACACGCAGAAATCTGTCAGAATCCCGGTTTTCTTTGTGACTAATGCTTTCTGAAACCGTGGTGCTGTATTTGGGTCCTTTCCCCTCCCTGGCAGCCCCAGCTCTCCACCCCATCTCCTGAGCAGGTCTGGGTGAAATGTGGCATGGGCTGAGGTATTTCTGGGCTATGCATCACTGACCTGACAACCGGCACATCGATGCTGACAGCCTGGTCAGCAAGAGCAGCACAGGAGTGAAACTTTGCACTCATTTTGTACTTCTTCAATGGAAGCACTCGTTTGTCTCTATAACCCACAGCTTCCCCCAAACTGACCTGAAATTTGTTGGAAACCAAGCATCGGATCAAAAGCTGAAGGCCTCCAACAGCAGTTTCATAAGCCCTGCCTCCTTAGGAAGCCAAGATAAAAATACAGCTGCATGAAAAATAAATGAGCAGCTTTTCCAGACTCTGAAACCAGAAAACAATGACACAAAACCAAAAATCAAATGCAACAATCTCTCTTGTTTTCCCAAATGCCAGCATTAATGCTCCCTCTCCCAGAGCCTCATTAAACAAACAAGCCATATAATGCGCTTTGAAAGGGAAAGATGCAGGACTGGAGAAAGTAAACTCCAACACTGAGGACTCGTGACAGAAATGCTGTTTTTGCTCTAAGGATTGTATACTGAGAGATTCAGTCTGGCTGCATTCCTTGCAAAATCAGTATATTTATTCTCTTGATCAAATGAGCAGTTCTGCAGCACTAGATCTAGTCTTTTAGATCAAAACTTAATACCTGGAAGCCATGACAAAAACCACCAGTATTTTGTATGCATCAGCTATCCTCTCCTACTACAGCCCAATACTCTGCTTAAAAACACACCTCAGCTTCAACTAAAATACTTCATTTTCCCTGGACAAGTCTGCTGTGGCCCCACCATACGGGGTGCACAGATGCCGCGTCACTCTGGCTGTTGTAACTATGAACTTGGTGACATTTTCAGAACATTACAGTTTTTGCAGCCTCCTGGAGAGGCTCAGTTTCAGTTGCACACGGATTCCCCCCGGGGAGTATTCTGTACTCTAACCACTTTTTTTTTTTTTCTTTTTTTTTTTCTTCTTCTTTTTCATTATCTGAAGTTTAAAACTGAAAGCCTCTGGACTGAAGGAGGGTGAAGGAGGAGTGAATCTCTTGTTTAAAAGCAAGATGACGACCAGCTCCCGCAGCCACAACATGGCTCCTCCTGCTGCACCACTGCCGCTTCACAAAATGGCGGCTCTGCCGACAGACGCCTGGAAAGGCACTCGGCATCCCCTCAGGAAGCCACTAACCCTTTTTTTCTTTTTTTTTTTTCTCCTTCGTTTTTCTATCACTTTTGTCTCTTTACACTCAATCCCTGGGGGGCTGCAGATGCTGGCAGAACCCTCCACAAATCCCTCATGCGACCCACGCAGCCTCTTTGCTCCTGGGGTGTGTATGGGGGGGGGGGGGAACAGCCTTCCACACCCTCCTGCAGCGGGCTCAGGCTGTCGGGAGAGACTCCGAAACCTCTCCCGGACACCCCAAATCGTCCCTCGCCCCAGCATTTCCAACCACGGGGCTGCAGAGCCGATAAATCCGCGGCCCGTGCCCAGCGCCCTCCCCTCCTCCCCGGCACTGAAGGCGAAGGCAGGCGCTCGGCCGCCAAGCCCCGCGCCGCGGCACCGCCGTGCGGTGTTCGATTTCTCACTGCAGTGCGTGTTTTTGTGATGATGGGGGAAGGGAGCTGCTCCCCCCGGCCTGCCAGTAATCTGTTGTAAAAAAAAAACTGGAGCTCTCGGAGCCAATTAGTCCTGGGGTTAACCGCTTCGCTGCTGCGGAACTCGAGCCTCTCAAGCGCGGGCTCGGTGAGGTGAGGGACCCCCAGCGTCCCGCCCGGCTCTTCACAGACGGATTTTTGTCTAAATTTTGTTAAATACCTCCAGGGTACAGACTGAGCGCTGGAGACGTCCCCCGGGATGTATCAGAGTAGGGCAGAGACTGCAGAGCTGGGACAGCAGCATCCAGAGCTTGTGCACGGCCCAGTCCTGGTAAAGGCTGGCTGCGTTTTCAGACCTGTGTTGTCCCATGGTGGACGCTGTGCTTTTCCTATGCAGCCTCCCCGGGCATAAAAACACCTCTGTACACTCAAAAAAAAACAAACTAGGAGAGCAATAACACAAGCCGTTTCCCCCAGACATATGTGTTTTCATAATCCCCAGGCTGTGCCCAGGCACAGAGACATGCTAGAGACCTCCCTGCAACCATCTTATTTTCTCACCCCTTAACTGCATTAGAAAAAAAAAATGTTATTTTTCTATTCTGCAGACTGTCATAAATTTAATGCCTGAAGCAAAGTGGCTCATGGCTTGCTGCGAGCTGCTGAATGAGGTGGGGAAATAGGATGCAGGGAGAATTCCCAGCCTCAGCCCTTTCTTCCAGGGGCAAGCTTGAACACAACACCAAGCAACAGCAGCAGGCTCCCACTTGACCCGCCAGGTCGGCAGACCTATTTTTGTGCTCTCTTTGTATTCCATGACGTACAAAAGAATATCGGATCAGACTGTCAGGGAAGCCAGGAAGACTAGCAGTGTTTATATGGCACGATGAAGTGCTCTAAGGTATGGAAAGCAGGCTCCTGGAGAGGCCATCCTAGTGCTGCAGGGCTGCTTCCAGCCCAAGCGAGAGCTACAGCGTACAGAACAGACCTATTCCTACAACACCAGCCTCTCTCATGGAGAAAATGAGGTCAAATCTTCCTCCTTGCCCAGCCCAGGAAAGGGTACAGTGCACAGGGACGGAGCTTGCAGGGTTGGCACCATGACATCTCATTTCTAAGCTCTGGGAAGATTTCTGACTACATTAAAGTGCAAATCTACATTCAAATAAACACGATGGGGGGGGGGGAAGGGGTATTGCAAAGCAAATAGCAGATTTAGGCTTGTGAGCTGTCAGAGCCCTGGCAGTACAAGAGCTCTCTTGTTCCTGTTGCCTCCCACAGCTGCATTCACTAAATATATCCTGTGCAGAGAACTGCATTTCTCCACCCCTTTCGCAGCCCAATCACATTTGCACAAACACCACCAGGCTCCCCCGGGACACGCAGTCAGGCAGCAGTGATGCCCTAGTTACAGGCATCATGAAGAATGGGAGAGACTAATAATGTCTCCAGCAGGATGAAACTGTTATGGCCACAGGTTATTTCCAAGAGGGAATGTGTGCAGCTGATTGATATTTAACTGATAACGACATGGTGGCTTGCTCTCCAAAAGGATACGTCCCATTTGTACACCAAAATCAGTTACTTGAAAGTCACCCAGTGGGAATGACTTCTATGGCTTATCAGAACAAGAACTGGTGATCTTAGAGCAGCTTCAAACAGAAAATACATGGTCACTTCTTTTTTTCTTTTTTTTTTAAAGAGAGAGAGAGAAATTCAGCTCCTGGCAGATTCAGAGATGAGCAGGAGCGTTCAGTACCTTAGGGACTGGCTTGCCCACAGGGAGGAATCCCAATTTTACCTTACAGCAAGCCAGGGCTTTGTGGCATCTTGTCTCAAGATGTAAGAGGAGGCAAGCAAGCACAGCAGCACGTGGTGCACTGCCAATCTCCTCTTTGGGCCACCACGCAAAATCTACAAGCTAGAGGGATATTAATTTGGCACCTTTCAAAGGTGTTATATTTACATGCCAAAAGTAAAAATACTTTCTCTAAGTTTATGAGCCCAGTGCTACCCTCTGCTGCATGGACTGGAGGGAAACATCCAAATGTTGGCCAAATGTAGATAACAGCAAACTGGGGGAGAAAAGCACATGCTGCACTATTAAACAGCTGCTGCCACCTTCCTCCATGCAGCTGTGGACCGATGGTATCTCTGCCTCTGGTGGAGAAGACTCCAACTGAATTTCCACAGGACCAAGGTGCTTCCCCCACCACCCATATTTGGCTCTTCATGTTTCCTGTTCTCACATCACACCTCTTACTTGCAAGGATGCAGATTCTGGCACTATGGAGCCTCAGTCCTGTTCTCAAAACCACTGCCACAAGCACAGTAACAAAGAGAAAGAAGAGCTGCACCTTCTTATATAGTTAATTCTATAGTGGATCAAGTTCTTTGGGGGAGAGGAACAGAAAAAGAAGAAAAAAAAAAAAGAAAAAAAAAAAAAGAGGCATCTTGGTGATTTTCCTCACTTTCAAGCTGCTTGGCAGCAGGGATTTTGACCCTCCTAGTCCCAGCTTCTTCCTTTCCTCACAGTTTCTTATTTCTTCAACACCTCCAGCCCTTCTAGCAGCAAAGCAAATTTGACAGAATCTGGTCAATTTTTCAAGCTATCTCATTTCAAGAAGTCAGTGGGAGCTGACTCTATCTTGCAATCAAACCTCACAGGAGGGAGAATTAAATATCTCATGCATGACCTTAATCTGTAGGATTTTGCAGATAGTTTTTCTTGTAATCTCAGTGCTCAGAGCTTGTCATGCATTCAAACCATAACTGTAGCCCTACAATATTTTGCAACAAAAGGACCTGTATTCATTTTGATATAATTACAGTCACATGAGTCCATGCTTGCTCTTGAATAAATATAAATCCTGAGTATTTGGGAATAATTGGTAGACTAGAATCATAAACTATAAAAAACAAACCAACAACAACAAAAAAATAGATTAAGTACCTAATATATAAATAAGAATGGTCAGCTTTAGATGTCAAATTTCCATAAAGAAAAATGACACAAGTTATGTATGAAGAATCTTTTTAATATCACCTTTTTTCAATTTGCAAACAAAAATTAAGAGCCTAAATTCATACAGAAGCATCCACATAAAGTAAGAGCCTTATTTTCAAAGGTAATGGTATCTTCTGAGGTATTTAAAACCTTTGAAATCAAATATTTCATTTACAAGATGGCCATAGGTCCCTAAGCTTAATTAAATAGTTGAAAGCTAGAAAAGTTGGAAAACTGCTGTTTTGTTGTGCCTCTTTCCTACACATTTTCTCCTCCTTTGCTTTTCTTGCCTTTCTGAAACAAATCACCCTCAAATACCATTCTAATTTTGTATGTGGAAATTGCCCCTATTTGAATTAGTGACATTGCTGTAGAAGAATCCTGAACAGTTTTTGCTGCAGTGGCTGTACAGAAAACGAGCCCTGACTGCTGGGGACAGAAGTTAGCACCCAGGACTGACAGCACCCAGGCTCTGCTTCCCAGAAGGGTGGGCAGAGCCGAGTGGTTTTGCATGCTCTGACCTTGTCAGCTTACTGGATCCTATGGACTTCTGAGCACATGAAGAAATGGGTATTCCCTTTATGTCAGGTAAGGAAATACAAAATACGAAGGCTGATGTTACGACTCAGATGCAGAGAAGCCCCAGGAGCGTGAGTTACTTTGAGAATCACTACAGTTCTGAAAGCAAACAAAGTCTTAAGAAACCAGGATCTAAGGTTTCATTCCTCAGACAAAGCAGTGACTCACCCACATTCCTAACTGCTCCAACAACAGGCGAACCCTGCTCCTGGCAGACCTGCTCCTCCGCATTTCATTGTGCCGAGCAAATCCAGAGCAAAGTCCAGCAGAGGTTGGCGGTGCATGGGAGCAGGCAGAACAGGGCCAAACCTGCTTCAGAAAGGGGCCCTCCTGCATTAGCTCGCCTTCTTGGAAAATTCATTCAAGAGTTCAGACCTCCTGCTTTTCACGGCTGAAAATACAATGAAAAGAGCTGCTATTAACAATTGCTTTACAAAAGCCAAACACGTCTTTTGTTGGATACCGAGGTTTTATAGAAGTGCTAAAAGGCAGTAGTTAATGCTTTTCATAATCTAAAGACAGATGAGAGGTGTCAAAAAGTTAACTGAGCAAAGGGAGCCAAGCAGCACAGAAGGATAAGGTGCTGTTTCTAACCATCAAGTTACTCATATGGGAAAGTTTGACCTAGGGATATGGAAACTCACTGTCCTGACCCTCAATCTGCTCGGTCAATCCCTGCATACAAGACAGATGTCACTGATGAAGGACAAACATGTTCCAGGTTGGAGATAGCACGCTGATAAACATGCCCAGCTCCCATCTTCCTTCCCCCAGGGGATGCAGGGAGGGCTGTGGAGGTACCCAAACAGCGAGGTTAGCTGGCTGTGCTTCTGGATGGCTGCAGGGCTGAAGAGGAGGAAGAAAACAGGCTGAAAGTAGGGAAATATTCCTGGGGCCAGCTCCCGAGGGCAGCTGGAGGTGCTGCAGAAAGAAAATGGGAGCGTTAACTAATGGGGAAGGCTTGCTTGCTCAACAGTGTGGCTCTGGCTGCTGGTGTAGGGAGAGACCTTGCCAACACAGGCAGCTAATGGAGGCACAGAGCTGAGCTATTAATGGAAGGCTCAGTCCTCACACCAAATTATCCCTAAGCCATCACGACAATGCCTGTTGCACTAACGCTGCGTGCTCTACTTGGAGCCTCACGTCAGCAGGCAGAGAAAGCATGCAACCCCAGCCCTCCATGCTGCTGCAGATTTTGCCAGCAGCATTTCAAATATTTCAAGCATTTCCCACAGCCCGCCCCAGACTGCAGCAGGGACTTGCCTAGCAGCACTCCAGAGGCTGTCCAGCAAATCTGTTTAGCAGGCTGCAAAACAGCAAATATCCATTTCGTTTATTAAATGGAAACAACAGAAGTGCACGGGGGGGAGGGAGGGAGAGGGGTTAGAAGGTTTTGCTGGCATTATTTCTCTATGATTCAACATGCTGCCTTGAAGAAGCCACTATTGCAACGGCAAACAAACAACAGGACCTCATTTTCATAAAACGTTTCCTTCTGCAAAGTCAGAGGAGTCACCACAAGTGAAAACTACAAACATATTAAGTTTTGGGGAGGCTCGTGATGCTTTGAAACCCCAATTCTGCAAAAGCTGCTACAGAAAGGCAGCGCTTGGTGCCTGCCCACAGCACGAGGACAGAATCCCAATCCCGGCTGGGGAACAAAGGTGCTCCCGGGAGGCTGCCGGCACCCAGGCAACAGCGGCAGGATCAGTGCTCGCGCCTCGCCCGCGCCGCTCCGGCCTCCGCAAACAATTCTTGCCACGTAGGCAAGAGCGAGCAGGGCGATGGAAAATTACTGCGGGCTTTTTCTTAAAGGGCGAGAATCTCCTTTCTGGGGGGAAGGCTGGTCTGCAGTGCGTCAGCGGCACGCCGGGGTGTTAATAAAGGCGGATGGCGCTGGCATGATATTTCAACA
Organism: Anas platyrhynchos; assembly: GCF_047663525.1. Classification (NCBI taxonomy): domain Eukaryota; kingdom Metazoa; phylum Chordata; class Aves; order Anseriformes; family Anatidae; genus Anas; species Anas platyrhynchos. Next base: position 18,854,787 of record NC_092597.1, on the reverse strand, counting down.
AGCCGAAATGTAAAGCAGAGAGCCGAACGGCAGCAGGGGGGCCGAGCAGGCAGAGGCAGGGGGTGGACACTGGAAAGCTGCTTTCAGCACAGCCTCGGAGATGGCGACCTGAGCACGGTGCATTTAACAGCGGGCAGGAGCCGAAGCCAAAATAACCCCCTTCGTTCTTGGCAGGCAGAGTGTTTTAACAACTGCCTGCCCGGGAAACCTGCCTGCAAGGCTGCAGGAAGGAAAGATGCCTTTACAGAGAGAGCAGGCTTACTTCACCAGTGGTGAGGCTTTCATCAGGGGCAACAGCTACTTTTAAAACTCACGGCCACCTTTACCTCCAGTTTCCAGTGAAAAAGAGGCTGATTCCTTAACACAGCAGCACGTCTGCCTACCTTAAAACGCCAAACCCAACAGCCATGCAAATAGCTGTAACAGCACTGCACACTCCATTTCAGCTAGCACACTGTTGCTGCACGAATATCTGCAGACTTCCAACGTCTGACTTACCCCTGGAACAGGGCAGCACTTGCCTACCAGGAGGGTCACGGCGCTGTCAGGCAGCCAGAACTCTTTCCGCATTTCAAAATTAGCTCCTGTATCCATGGCAAGTTTCATTTCACAAGGAACAGAGCACACTGCCTGCTTGCTGGGGGCACCTATAGGGAACCAACCACAGGGAATTCCCTGCTATATATAGGGAAACAAAGCAAACCTGCTTCTCGTGCTATAACTTTTTTTTTTTTTTTTTTTTTTTTCCTCTCACTGCATGCAGCTGCAGCTCATGAGGGCCCTGTTTTGTTCAAGGATGCAGGTGGTCTTTCTGCTCCCTCTGGAGCTGCCTGCAGTTTAAGGTGCTGTTTGCCAGACCTGCAGCACCCAGTATTCTGGTCTGCTGCTGCTCCTAGTCTTCATGTTTTAATTTTTCTCCTCTCTGTTTTTCACTGATTAAAGTCTCAATCCAACTCTTTGCACTTTGTTACAACCAACACGTGAAAAATGAAGCTGCTGCGCAGAGTTAGGGGACTCTTGTAAGAGAAACTCCCCCCCTAAATGGAAACCTTTGCTGTGAAGCTGCTTTCATCGCAAACTCCACAGGGAAAGTCATTACATTTAATAGAGGTTGACCTCATTTTGTAGTCCTTGATATTAATGCTTATAAGGAGAGAACATAATTAGAAGCGGTGACTTCTAAACAAGGATAGAGAGCACTTGTTGTTGCTGCCTCCTTCTTACCTCAGGATTCATTTAATATGGCTTGGAAAGAGTAACTTGAAACAGCCTCTGGCAGATAAGCCAACTCAAGTAAAATGCAAAGATCTCTGGTTTCCAAGAAGCCTTTTAGAAGCTGTACAGAGAAATGAAATGAAACCCTTCAGCGGTGCATAATGCTGCTAACAAAGTCCTCCTGGAAGAACCACAAATGTGCATTGCAGGCGAAAGCACATTTTGGGTTCAGAAGAGACCTACATGCAGGCATCCAAGGCTGGAACAAGCCAGTAGCCACGTGAACCTGTCCCCGTAGCAGCCTCTGCTTGGGAGAAACTGGCTGGAGGGAGCTGCTGGCGCTTTCTGCTGGGCTCCTGAAGCTGTTGTCTGAGGGAAAACAAGCCAAAGGGTGTGGGTCCGGTAACCACACACAGGGGAGCTGAATGCAGATGTGTCACGGCTTTATTTTATTTTTTTAACTTTGCTAATCTGGATTTCCACATGGTGGACACTTGTCACAGGGGAAAGGGTAATTGCAGGCAGTGACCTCCCCTCGATAACCACATCTCCTGAGGCCAGGCTGCACGTCGCTACAGGGGATGTGCCGCACGTGCCAGGGCCTTGGTGCTACCTGGGGGCACAGCCACCTGCAGGCTTTCACCTTAATGTGCTTTGAGTTTAAAGCATCTCGTGGTCATGGACTGCTTTTCAAGTAACCCCCGCACTCTTCCAAACTGTAAGAATCCATTTAAATACATATTTTGAATTCATTTTCCCAGCTCTTGGGGAGCCCACAATGCTCTCCCGTGAGGCTCTGCCTCCCACATGAAGAATGCCATCCCTTGCGTTTCCAGCGTTCTGGGGCCCTCTCACACCTCCCGCATGATGTAAAAAGAGCAAATTCTTGTAAAAAGCCCCAGGCTCCCTTAAATTCCCCTTTAGGTGTTGCGGTTTGAGCAAGAGCTTCTGCTTCAGCAAGCCTCAGCACTTCCTGATTTCTGCAATTTCCCCAGCCGCAAACAACCAGGTTCAGCTCTGCTCAAAGGTCAGGTCTGGACTCGGTTTCTTCAAAAATCAAGATAATGCTGTTGCCCCCAGCTGAAGGAAGGCTTTCCACTTGTTGTTAAATGCGGGCTTGCTTTCTGCAGTGCCACCCGTGCTGGATCTGGGCACCGTGGGCGCCCTTTGCCGAGCAGAACGGTTGCAGCCCACACCTGCAGCGGGTTTGCTCCGCCAACAGCTCGCCGTGCGGTTTGTGGCACAACGAGCAGCTCAACGGGAGGCCTCAGAGAGCACAGCCAGAGGCTCCCGGGGATCAGCAGAGGGACAGAAGGACACGGCGCAGATCAGAGGAATTGGGTGTTTGCGCTCTGATCCACCCCACCCTCGGCCAAGCCGGGCTATTCAGGCTTAGCTGGTTTTTCCTTTCTCTTTCATGTGCCTCACGTAAAAGATAAAGGCGTTACTAAATCACAGCCAGCAGTTCCCACCACACCTCGAGCCATTAACCCTGTCCCACGGTGGGGAGGCCCTGGGCAGTACCCTGGGGCTCCAGCAGAGCAGAGAAATTCTGCCACCCGCTCGGTGCGAAGCAGCTTGCTCTCCCTGGGCTTATTTTTAGAGCAGTCAGTTACTTCCAAAGAGGCTTTCTGCAGAGCCCCTGGGTAAGCCGCCAAGGCCAGATCCCTGTCTGTCTGCAGCAGCGATGCTGTGGGGGTGAAGCCATGTCAGCACTTCCACTTCCCCCCCCGCCATTGTAAATGGGATGTAAAAATACAGTTCTGGCAGGAATACAAGAACCAGTACGGAAAACTATCGCAACTAAACCTGATCCTTGCTAAAATTCATCTGGCTGGGAAGAGAAAGTGGGGAGCTAAAATGTATTTTACTTCTCCCATGCCTAAATCTTGAATTCTAAAATCCAGCTGCACTGCACTCAACGCAAATTACTCACGGGGAATTTTTTCAGTTGCTTTTTCAAAAGCCTACCCGTGGTAAATGGAGAAGTGAGCCTTTCCCTCCTCCACCTCTTCCGCAAGCCAAGCGCGTGATTAAAAGTTGCTGTTGTCAATCTTACTAATAAGAGCCACAGTTAATAGTCATTTTAATTGGGTGCAGACCCACGAGGCTGCTGTGAGGGAGCTGGCACTGGTGTTTGTGTGGCCACGCGGGGTGCTGGGCCAGGGGACAGCTCTGGGGGGCAATGACACCAAGGGTTTTCAGCCAGGTCAGGTGCTGGCCCCAGGCAGGGCTGCGCAGACACCCAGCAGCATGAGGGTGCTGGAGGATGGCAGGGCTGCCCCTGGCATCAGCACCCGTGTGAGATCTTTGTCTAGCTGCAGCTTCAGGCTGGCTCTTCATAATAAGCAGCCAGGCAGCCCTGCGGTGCCACAGCTCCTCTTTCAGCTCTCTCCTAAGCCTGCAATATCAGCAGGGGAGGAGAAAGTGCCCACAGCTTGCTCTGTATTTCCTTAATGCCAGAGTAAACCATGACCACCTAGGGGGCACAAAGACATCCAGAAACTGCAAGAGGAACTTTAGGAGGGATCCTCACAGCTCCTTCACTCAAATTTCCCCATTTCTGGTTTCTGTATTTATACATTTTCTATCTCCAGCCTGTGTTTCTGTGTCAGCCCAGAAAAGGCCCAAAATGGAGACTGCTGCAGCCTGCAGTCACCAGGAGCTTGTTTGCTGTGCCGACACCTGCAGCTGCAGCCTTGGGGAGGACGTTTGGGAGATGCAGAAGGTGAAGATTTTACGGAATCACATGAGACAGCAAGCGGCTCAGCTCAGCTCAGCCCTGCCATCCTGCTTTCCCACGGAGACGCTGTGCCGCACCATCTGGCAGTGCCTCCCTACAACGCTTTGAGTTCCAACCCCAACCCCATCTGAAGGGTGCAGGAACCCAACAGAAGTTTCTGCCCGTCTTCCCCAAACCCCTTCCCCCCAACCTCCACACCCTCGAGCTGTGGGTGGGGAGGCTGCGAGCATGCCCATCTGCCGTCCTGCTGCCCCCCCGGCCTGCACGTGCTCTCTCATCACCAATTAGTGCACGCTTAATCACCGCATGTACCGCCTGCCTGGCGTGGGGGTGAGGTGTGGGGAGGGAGCTGGGATTATTGCAGAGGAATCCAGTAACGTAGGATACAGATTTGCAGGAAATTGGGCTTTACTTCCTGCTCATGGGGAAACAACGTCCCAGTTGTCTGCTTTATGTGTAAATGGGGGGAAATACGCTGGAATATGCATTCTGCCTTCCAGAGCACATGTAATGCCCGTCTAGCAGCCCCGAGAGCACTTGGAAGGGGGTAGCTTTGGTATTTCGGCTGGTGCTCTTCATCCCATGACATTAGAAGATGGGGAGGTCCCTCAGCAGGCCGGCTTGGATGTTGCCACCTCAGCCTTCGCCCTGTGTCCGTCTGTTGGCACAGCTGTACCGATAAACGCCAGCAGCGGTGGCACCGGGGCTGCCTCTGCTCCGCACAGCCCTTCCACCCTGGGCACATTGCACTGACACATTATACTGGGTAAATGCAACATTTTTCATAAATAAATAAATGTAAATACCAAGGGTAGGCTAAAGATTAAAACACTGCTCTGAGAACACCGGGTTTCTGGGGGACTTAATGCTATGGCGCGGCTCAGCACTAGAATTTATTCCTGTTAAATATGTACCTGATGAGCCCACTCACCAGCTGTGAGAGTTGAATCAATGGTAATCCCTGCTGTTCCAGCTTCTGTTAAAGCTACCATTAAAGAGAAAGGCAGCCACTTGGTGCAGTGATACCCGACATATGTTTGGAGCCTGGTCTGTGAGAATACTTTTGGTGTCTCCTGACCATCTCACCTTTGTATGTAAACGCAGGTTTTGCACATGCATGTTTAGAAACTGGACTTGAAGTGGTTGTACTGACCTCTCCAGGGAGGGGTTTGCTAAGAACTGGTGAATATGTGGTCCTGGCACCATTTCCTTCTTCACGGTGGGTCTGGGGCCGTTCTGTTCCATCCCTAGATCCCTCATCAGCCCAGGAAGGTTTGCACAGGTGGGTCCACATCTCAGTCCTGTTGTCAGGGTGAAATGCTGAGATCCTCTGGGTGCCTCATGGAAGTAACTGAAATACACAGAGATTAAATTAGACTTAAAATGCCACTACTCTGGTCGGAATTTGTGTGGTCAAAGCTGAGAGCTGAACATGGCTCTCCTAGGCTAAGAAACAAAACAAACCTTGTGGTTTCTTTTATCTGTTCATCACACTAAGCATACATCTTAGAGCTTTCTATCACAGTATTTCTTGTTTAAGTACAGAAATATTCTATCTTCAGTGAGTAAAAGTGTTTTAGCAGGCAGTCACAAGACGATTCCAAAGGTTGTTGCAATCATGAGTTGTTTAATTATGTGTTAAAGTCATCTAGGTTGCACAATTTCCTAATGCCTGAAAATATCCCAACAGAGAAGAAACAATAGTAACAAAAAATGAAATAATGAAAACTGTTTTGTATTCTTAATCAGATTGACACCAGCAGACCTAAATCCCTCCTGTTCTGATCCAAAGATCTAGCCCTTGCAGAAGAGAAAAACAGAACTGCTTGTCTGGCTGCAATTCCTGCTTACTGCCTGCCACAATAAGGCAAAATATCAAATACCTAGAATCATAGAATCATTAGGGTTGAAAAAGACGTCCAAGATCAGCTGGTCTGACTGACCCCTACCACCAATATCACCACTAAACCATGTCCCTAAGCACCATGTCCAACCTCTCCCTGAACACCCCCAGGGATGGTGTATATAGAGCTACAGGACACAGCAGTAACCCAACCAAACCCAACACAGCATGCAAAGAGGAAACATGCCTGTGCCAGCACTGCTTTGTCCACTGCAGGAAATCGGAAAGTAATTCTCCAGTACGAGTTAAGAGAGGACTTTTCTAGAGGGGAGAAAAAAAAAAAAAAAAAGGCGCGATTGGGAAGTTAAATGAAAGGGCTGCTAATCATAGTCATAGAATCATTAAGGTTGTAAAAGACTTCCAAGATCATCTGCTCCAACTATCAACCTACCACCAATGTCACCAAACCGTGTACCCAAGCACCACGTCCAGCCTCTCCTTGAACACCCCCAGGGACGGTGACTGCTCCACCTCCCTGGGCAACTCATCCCAAAGCCTGACTGCTCTTTCCATGAAGAAATGTCTCCTCATTTCCAGCCTGAACCTCCCCTGGCACAGCTTGAGGCCATTCCCTCAGCCCTGTCATGAGTTATCTGTGAGGAGAGGCCGACCCCAGCTCCCCACAGCCTCCTTTCAGGTGGTTGCACAGAGCAGTGAGGTCTGCCCTGAGCCTCCTCTTCTCCAACCCAAACCCCCCAGTTTCCTCAGCCGCTCCCCCCAGGACTTGTGCCCTTCCCCAGCTTTTGGACACACTCCAGGGCCTCCATGTCCTTCTGGTGCTGCGGGGCCCACAGCTGAGCGCAGCCCTTGCTCAGTGCTTCACCAGCCGGGAGAATTAAACCACACCCGATATTCGTGCAGACAGAGCGAAAACAGCGCAAGATCTGCGAGCAAATAAACCGAAAAATCTGCCTTAGTGAGGCAGCGGCGGGGCAGGCCCAAGCCCCGGCCTTGCCTCGAGCCCTGCCCCGGCCCCGAGCCCCGAGGCCCGGCCACGGCCCCAGCCCCGGCCCCGGAGCCGCTGGCAACGAGCGGCTGCCACCTGCCGGCCGCACGGCCCCGGCCCTGCTCGGGGCCCCCTGCAAACCCCTGGACATTAGGGAGTAATAATAGTGATAATAATAATCTAGAAATTCAGTAAAAGCTGCCAGAGGAAGAAGGAATCCATTTGGTTCTCGTTTGGTTCATGCCCCTCTCGCGTTGGGGGCTTTGCTGAGGCACCTGTGTGCGTTTGGGAGGATGGTGTTGTGTTTTAGGTCAAAAGGGACTGAAAGTAAGAAGCAATATTGCTGCAGGGGAGAAATCAGGCTGTTCCAGAGCAGCCTGAACAGGTTATGGTGCGCAGTGCTGAGAAACCTTGCTTTGAGAAAGGAAATTGCCCCAAATTTCTAAGTCCTTGTTTTCAGAAAAGAAGGCCTTAATATGTAAATACACAAACCTAAGTCAAAAGAACAAATCCTACAGCTTCTCATTAGATTTGTATAGCATTTATATATACATATATATATATATAAAGCTAAGTCACTGCAGTTAAACAGCCCGTGAAATTGTTGCAAACACACAAAGGAACAAAATGGTGAGCCCCGCTTTTTCCCCGACACCCTGCCTGAAGCAAGCAGTGCTTCCCCAGCAGTTGGTGCAGAGAGAGCTCCCCCTCCTGTTAAAAATCGTCTTTAGCCCCTCTCCACCCCTGAGAGACTTGTGGCTAAAAGCTGCCATTCGTGGGGATCAGGCCACTGGTACCTTGAGATGTCATAAATTCAAAATTATAAATGGATATGGAGCATCGTCATTTTGTTCTCATCCCCTTTATTATTTGTAGTGGCTTTACAAAACAAAAGCTCATTTCTTGATTATTTTTTCTATCATGGCAAGATTATCCCTGTCAATAGAAATCATCTGGCATACCAACAATTCATCTGAGCACCTGTCACTTCACTAAAAAAGCCCCCCCCCCCCCAAAGCCCTAGAATCATTTTATTGTCTGCTGCAACGTAATCGCTATCCTGACAGCTTTTAGCAGGGTGAGATCTGGCAGGCAGATGCTCCAGTGCTGTGATGCTACAGCACCACGTTTGCACTGCAAACTGCAGCAGCTGGCTCAGGGAGGACTTTCCAGAAGCCTTAGGTGTGCAGGAGTCCACGTTGAATCTCACCCAGCACCTGCACTATGTAGGAGCGTCTCCTATAAATAGGGTAAATGCTCGTTACAGGTAAAGTCAGTGGACTTCTCGGAACAGTCTGAGAAATAATTGAGCCTGCACCTAACAGCTGTATCGTAACAAGCACCAAGCAGCAGAGATTGGCTGCACCTGAAATTTCAACTGCTTGTTTATACTTTTTGAGGACTTTGCTCTTTTTCACTTCTTTTCATTTAATCTGATTTGTGAGGATGATAAGGGGTTTTATAAAATGGAAGGTGTGAATTTAAGAAATATTTCCAAAAACTCTATTTTCCAAGTGTCAAAAGTCTGGCCTGCAAACACACGTCAATGCACATAAACAGTGCATTCTTTTTCAGTAAAAAGAAGCTGACAACAACATCTTGGGGACTCTAAAAAAGGTGTCTACTTCCTAGGAACTTCAAAAGGAGACTGTGGCAGTAACTATCTGTCTGAAAGCAAAAATGCCTGGTGTTTTGTGTGAACAGGGCAGGACTCTGGATGCCTCTGGCTCCAGGCTGCAGCTCAGTGCTGTGGTCTGCAACATGCAGTGAAACTGAGAGATTTGGGAGTCAGCCTTGGGAGCTCACTGGCAGACCCAAATGCTCTGGGCTTACAAGCAGTGAGTGACACCTTGCTGTAGTGCAGAGAGAGACATAATCCTCCCCTTCCCACCAGGGTTCCTGCCCCTGCTCATCAGAACCTCATCCAAAACCACAAAGCTCGTGACTCACTCAAAGCCTTTTCTTCACTGCTCCGTGACCACAATCAGCTTCCCTCTGGGGAAATCCATGCCATAGGAAGTATTTTCGAGGCATTTTACAGCCGGGTGAACTGAGACGGGATGAAGTGAGTTGTTTGGGGCAGAGGTGGAAAGGGGCGTGTATGTTCTCACTCCTCCATCATGACCATCAGCTCCATCTGTCAATCCATCAGCTCACAATGCCAGGCTCCAGTGTGATTCCTATTAGTCTGCAAAGTGCTGCGTGTTGATGTTTTGGTTTGATATTTAGAGAGCTCTATGGAGATATTTAATTAGACAAAATTAATTCCTTTGAGAACAACCTTCTGGCAGCACTTTGGAAAATGCTAGGAAGCTTGTGTTGTTCTGACACTTAAAAATTGGCATTAGCCACTTCCTAATTTATTTCTAAGAGGACAATCAAATCACATCATCCCCCAGGTCAAACGATAGCTGCGTCTTGCCTGCCAGACACGCTACCAGAAGATGAAGTGCCAGACCTCCTCCTTAGAAGCCACTTCCCACAGCTGCCAAGCCCTTTACTCGCTGTTGTTACCCTGAAAGGCTTCCCTTAGCTCGAGCTGCCTCTGTCCTCTGGCCACGACACTCTCTGTCCCTTTTTGCTGCTGCACGTTCTCCACAAAGGTGTCATGGTGCTGATCGGAGGCGACAAGCAAATGTCTCCGCTGTGCAGAATGGCATCAGTGTGTGGCATTTGAGTGCTGGCGATCCCCCCACGTCAGGAGAGAAAGGAGCCACACGAGTCAAAGCACCCAGGGGCAGGGCGAGCGCAAGCTGTGGGCACACACACATGGAGGCCACATCTCACCAGCAGCTTTGTCACCTTCCCAGTGCCCGTGGGCTCTGGTGACAACCAGAGGGGGCATGGCAGGGTGGGAGCAGTAGCGGTGACCTACATGCCATGGCCTCTTGGGCTCAGTTACATCAGAGAAGAGCCCACTGGGGTCAGTGGCTGGCAGAAGAGCCGTGTGAAACCATGCATCCTCCTACCACAGACCACTTCTTTAAAACAGGTCCCAGCCTTCTTCTTCTCCCTGGGAGTTTTCTGCACTTCACGTGCTTCTCTGTAGGAAGCAGAGGGTTGAAGCTGCACCAAAAGCTACAGTGGTTAGCCCTCTTCTGGCACAGTCTGAGCAATGCAGCGGTAACAAAGGGATGCGTGCCACGGTGTCTGCTTCATTCAGTCTCCTCAGTTCCCTTTCATTTTCTCCAAAATTAAATTAGGATTTATGTGAACCTTAAAAAAAAATCCACTCCCATCAAGCCATACAGCAAAAAGGAAACTATACTTAAACACTTAATTAGGGAATGTCTGAAGAGTGCTCTGCAAGTGGTATGTTGCTGGCGCACGCTACGCATTTGGTATTTAAATATAGCTGTATACACTCCCTCGGCCTCCTGAACTGCCGAAAACCTCCTAGCAGGTGATCACAAGCCTTTCTATAATTGAAATGAACTTAATCCTGACAAAAATGTAGCAGCAGCTGCTGTGAAAGCTGTGGCTGCTTTCCAAGTATTTCTTACATTACTCTGGTTTGTATATTAAAAAGAGGCTGATTGCTGTGTTGCAGATTCCTGCCACAGAGTGTCTCTTTACAAGAAAGCTGTTGTGTTTTAGATTTAGGGGCTTTGTTGTATTTTTCATAAGAACAGTTTTCTCTCGTGTGATGATTGCCATGCAAGGATCTGAGCTGCTCAGATATTAATTACTTATGGCCTGCAACAATACTCTAAAGTAGCAGTAAAATATGGATATCCCCTCTCCCTCTCACACACACATGCTGGAGTGACACACGTAGGCAGTTGCATACTTACACACGAATATGGTGCAATACCAAGCTCGATATTGCAAAGCCAAAGCCAACAGAGCTTTTAAATTCCTGGACCACACCGATGGGACCTCCTGACTGCCCCGGAGTCCTCCTACAAAACAGGGCTGGCTCTGCACAAAGCATCTTTCATTTCAAAGCTTCCTCAAGCGCTCCGGCATGCCTCCCCTGGGTGAGCGCTGGGGGGCCCACACTAAAGGCTGTTCGAAATTTACGGGGAGAGACATTTTGTGCCTAAGACTGCCAGAGAGGTTGGCTGAAGCAATGAAGGAAATGTTTGTCGCTGCCTCAGCCCCAGTCACAAAGTTAGATTTTGGACAAAAATGGGGTATTGGGCTGAAGAGGGAAGGGCAGAGCTCCGTTTGGAGGTGGAAGAGGTGAGCCGCCTGCTCAGACAGAGGGACAGAGGCAGCAGGCAGCCAGAAGGAGACAGAAGAAACACCTGAAACTGAATCTAACATCCGTGCCACGAATCTCTGCTTGGATCCCAACGTGCTGTGAATTGCTGGGACAAGCAGCAGCTCCTCACCTCGTTCCTGACTGCTGGCTCCTGTGTGAGACCTCACCAGCCTGGCGTGGCTCCTCCGAGGCCGCTGGTGCAGCCCGACCTCCCCTCTACCATCTCCCTTCTTTCTCTCATTTCCCGGGGTCTCTCTTGGCTTGCTGGGCCGTGGTGACACCTGGCATTTGTGCACCACCACAGAGCAATGTGCCCAGAAACTTTTCTGGCAAGGAGAAACGTCTTCCCCTCTAACCTAGCAAATTGTCACCGCTAGGCATCTGGGAAGAGATGGGCTCATAACTTTCACAACAGCTTTCCCAGAGCAGGCAACGAGCTCCTGCTCCCCCAGAGCCACCACAGGAATGAGGGGACAGAATTTGAGCAATCAGGGCTCCTGCAAGCTCCACCACCCAAGTGAGGGGCTGGGGAACCACTCTGCTGCCAGTGCTTTGCCCCAGTGCTTTCACACGGTGCAGCTCCCTGCTGCCAGCCCCGCTCTGCAGAGCCGCATCTGCTCCCCCCGTGTCTGCTTTATGGCTTAGGCTCCCAGCGTGGAAAACATTGACTCAATCTTATTCAAACTCTTTTTTTGCCCCGAGCAAGCCAAGACACACACTCTCATTTTTAAAGTGTGACTTCTAAGGCTGTTTAAAGGGCAGAACAGAAGATGGTGCTGCTGAGCCAACATATTTTAGCAAGAAAACTTCCTTGGACTTGCTGTCTTTTGACAGCTCCTGTTCCAAAATAACCTTTGTTTAAACTGAAGAGTTGTCAAGGAGATAAGTTTGAGCAGCACAAGAGCTACAGAGAAACATCCCACAGCCACTTCCCTTGTGGAGCAGAGATGTGGTGAAATATTGATGGACCAGCCTCCCTAATTGTATCTCCTACTGAGGGGCTAGCTTGAAATCTGGAGCTCTCCTGCTTTGTATGCGGCGCTGGTGGGATAAAGCAATGGGATCTCTTGCAGAGCTACATGGGCAATTGGTTTGGGATGTATGTGGCTAATGAACAGGCGTCAGCCAGGCAGCTTTGTGGGAGCTAATGAAATGTTCAGTACAAAACGCATCACCTCCAGGTATCATCTGTGCCTCACTCCTGGAGCTTAATCCTCTTCTCTGCAGCTGCCCGAGCAGCCCCACTCTCTGTTTACTGAAGTCTTCTCCATGTCAAACAACAGGAGCAGCGGAAAGAATAAAAGAACTTTTGATCATCAAACTGGGCAAAATGATGTCAAGCTCTTAGGCTGTATTTTTTTTTTTTTCTTATTGGGACTTGTGTTATTCAAAATGCAAGCATGCAAAAGAAAGGCAAATAATTTCCACCCACAGTGCTGGCAGCTACATATTTTCTATAGAGAAATTTTAGCTCAGACTGAGAACAGCAATGGGAACCTTCTTAAGCTCCTTTGTTTTCTAGTTCCAGGGTACCCTCATGCCTCCACAGTTCACCTTCCCTCCAAACAGATTTCAGATGATAACATGCAAACCTGCCCAGGGTACCAGTGGGAAGGCTGCTTATTAGGCTCGCTGGTTCTGGGAAGTTTGGTGGTTTGATGGAAAGAAACATCCTAAATGCAGATGCCTCTTCAAAATCCAATTTACTCGGCAGCTGTAAATGAAGTGGCTGTAAAAGAAGAGGCTGTCTCACAGTATTTCATTTTCTAACTCTTGTGGCACCTGGAAACGCAGCTGAGCATCTAACATAAAGTGATGCTGAGCACGGGGATCACATTCCACGCTGTCCCTTCTGGCAGCTCCACGCTTGGCGAAGTCCATGTGGATTGCAGGGCTAGGAATTAGAATTCATGCTGCATCCCGGCATATCACCACGATGACAAATGAGGTCTCTACCGCTAATTCTTCTAGAAAAGGACGCCGCACGTACATATGCCTGTGGCAGCACAGATGATGACTGCCATCAACAGTCGGAATTCTTCACTGCTTCTGGCCTTAGCAAAATTTTCCAGGCTTGATGGAGCTGCTGCATCTTCTTGTTTTCACTTCTCTGGCTTAGGAGCAAGAATAATATTTACCTATTTTACAGGCCACACTAGAAAGATTAATTAGCTAATGCTTGTTGAGTACTCTGAAAATATAAAGCAACAAATGCATTTTAGGGGCTGTGCTCAGTGTGCCTGGAATCAATATATACTTGGCGAAGAAACTAATGAAGGGACCCAGAAGGCTTTGGATACCCACGTTAGCTGTCCCGGTCCCAACCCACAGAGCACATGTGTCCACACATACCCCGGTGCGAATGTGCCCACTGCTCCCTACGGCAGGGTGAAATGCTGTGCCTTCAGTCTTCTGCTACACAGGTTATGAATTCAAAAGCACCAGCAGTTCTTGCAGAGAAGGCTCATCAGCCTGTTCATGCCCAGAAGCTCTTTGGCCATGGATAAGGCCCCTTCAGGCCAGGGCTGAGGGATCCAAGCACAGCTCGATCAGTACTGCTGACTCCCCATAGATATTGTCTCGAGCACACCATGAGAAGAGCCTTTGCCTGAGAAGAAGCCAGAGAGTGGCAGTGCCCTGGTGTGGCTCTACAGCTTTGGAAGCTCAGAACAAGTTGCCAGACCCAGCCTGAAACAGCTGCTTTTCCATTCTGCAAGGGGGAGGTATCACAGATCAAGGTTTGGTGCTTGATACTTGTGTCCCCAAGCAGAAACACTGAAGCAAAGGTTATGAAAAATGTTTTTGCTCCACTGATTGAAATTCAAGGCAGGTTCAAAAGGTTCCCAGGTCAGAAACGTAAAGACTAGGAACAATGAAGTCCTCGGCATCTTTCTTCAAGAAATGCTGATCTGGGCCTAAATCCTACATCTGGCAATCAAGAGAGTCCAGCAGGCTGAACAGAGAATTGCCTGAAACACCAGCTTATCACCTCAGTTCCCCAGTCTGTGTGATTTACTCATTGTGTCTCCATATCTGCATTAACAGATACTCACAGGCTTTCATTTTTTATTCTTGTCCCTGTATTTATGAAAGGCATGGGAACAGTACATGGATCAAACACTGAGAAACCAGGCTGAGAGACCGGCCCGTGCACCTGTAACCCAAAACCACTTAGCAGGAGCCTACACTTGCTAAATGAGACAGTCAGGCTTCAATTATTCCTAGAAAAGCTGCAAGGACAGGAAGAGGCAGAGCATGTTCCAGGACCATTACAGGTTGGAGGGGCCACCTCTTCCTAAAGCTGCGGCAGTTCTCGCACCATTTTTTGTGCAGCAGGTCACGGCGAATCACTAATTAACAAGGCAGGTTAGGCAGGTCCATTGCTGGCTTCCTGTGTGAGCTGGGCAAAAAAAATGAATCTGTCCCCACTGCACTGATTCGAGCTGTAAAATGATATAAATGTAAAATATGTGCGCTGAAGAGACTTGAGGCTTAATATAGGTCTTGTTAAATGCTCATAAAGAATACCGAAGCCCTGAGATTAAGAGGTACACCAGAGGAGAATGATAGGGTTATAAAATCCAATTTTACAAATAACTCATATTTATATAGTGCCTTTCAACCTAACAGATCCCAAAGCTTTTTTTCAACGTAACACCCTGATATACTGTGTTTGCTTTACCTACCAGTTCAAGGCAAACTCTCCTGAAGTGAAATGTGGCAGCTGTGTAATAGCCCTGAGTAGCAGTAACTTTAATAATAGCAAGGCATTTATATGGTCTTACAAACTTCAAAGAGTTAATTCCCTGCCCCTTCAGGAGGCAGACAAGGTTTATTATTCCCATTTCACAAAGGCAATATAACCAGAGTGGACAAGAGTGGAGAAAATCTGCACTCCCACAGATTTATAAAGCAAAATTCTGTGCATGAGCCTAAAGTGCTTTTAATCCCACATAGAGAAAACATATCAACATGTCTTATTAAAAAAAAAGTCCTTTACTAAAAATAATGATGTGGAGAGAGCTCTGATCTGGATTCTAACACCTGCCACTTCTGCTGACAAAATTGCCTCCTCAAGCACGTGTTGACATAGAAACATCATGGTCCGCAAATGCTTCTGTGCCATGAAACAAATTGGGCGCTCAAAATATACTGCCAAGAATCAGACAATCTGTTTTAAGAGGACCCAAGAGTTAGTAAAAACCTCTTGAAATATAGCAGGAGAGAAAGCTGCAGCAACACCAATCTCCGAGGCAGACCGGCATTGTTCTTGCAGCTCTAGGGTTCTTTCTAGTCCACCTGCACTGCACTGCAATGATACTTTCAACGAGGACAAAAATTTCTTTTCTCTTACCCCCAAAGGTCTGCAAAATGTTCCTGTACTTGGAGTCCCTCTTTGTATGTCTGGGAAAAGAAAGATACCAAATTGCCTGGATTTAACCTCTTCTTCACTGAGAACTGGAGCCTGTCTGTCCTCAGGTCATGTCAATACTGGTTATTTACTGCACCATGACGCAAAGGAAAAAAGGAATTTAAAAAGACTATTTTATCCCCTCTTTTTTTCCATCACAGTAGCAGGTTTGCTACAGGAATCACTTCCCATTCATCACTGCAGCTCTCTGGATGTAACTCTGCCAGCGAGGGCTTGGCCTCTCTTTCCAGAACACCCCCGGTGCTATACAGCACCTTCACGATGCGCAACATGGACCGGTGTTCCTGCCTGGCTCACTGACCTCCATCACTCCACAGAAGCTGCTTCCTTTCATCTCTCTGGTTTCATTTCCCCCGGAGAAGCCTGTGTCCCACTGCAGCCTCCACTGGAAGGATGTCCAGGGAAGAAAGGACGTCCTTAATGCTCTCCTCACCACGCTGCAGGCAGGCCCACTGCCCTCCAGCACCGAAATGCCAACAAAGCAGTGTCACGCATGGGAAGCACTCAGTTGGGAAGCTTTACAAAAAGCTGCTGCAGGGCAACATGAGCCCTGGCAAACACACCGTGGCCTGAGCTCACGGCCTGACCCTCGGCTAGGCCCGTGCACAAGGATGCAGTGCCTAGCACTGGTGTTCAGGCATCAAACAGAGGCCTTTCTGACACTGTCATGTCCAAAACGCAAAGCAAAATGATTTCCTGGCACTGGGCTCACAGCTAAGAGCTTTCAACCTTCTCCGCTTTGTAATTATTTAACTCTGTGGCGTTTCACTACCACACAAGTCAAACACACCGGCGAGCATCTAAATCAAGGCCTGGGGGAGAAACCTCCCTGGCACACCGGGCGCGTTACAGAACAACGCAGATGGTGGTGGAGGAGAGCCCGTGACTTTGCTTCCTTGGCAACCTGGATGCCAGGAAACCGAACGCAGGGCTCGCAGGCAGCTCCCGGGCACGTGCAGCCGCTGCTCAGGTCCAGGAGAGGAATTATCCCCGCTCCACTGGCTGCCCCGGTGCTGCCAGCTTTGCTCACAGAGGGCCAACCTCTGCGGGCTGTGCTGGAGTTCATTTTGGACCCTGAGCAATCAAGTGTGTCTTCACAGGACTGTGTTACTACATCAGTTGATTTCTCAGGATGATGGGTGGATTTACAAGCTTAAGAAAGCTTACGGATCCATCCTTACAGCTCTCAGGCTTAAACCCAGACCCTGAGACCCGTATATTTGGGCTTAGAGGTATGTTGAGCAAGAAAATGTTTATATAACTCTACCTCCTCTCAGTTCCTGCCTGTGGGATTGCCATCCATCACAAGTGTAAGAGCAAGGAGAGAGCTGCCTGCCTGTCCTCCACGATGGCTCTGGGGAATCCCTGAGCCCTCACTGTGGCAGGTGAGTCACTGTCCTCCTCACTGAGAAGGGAACGACGCAGCCCTCGTTGGCTGGAAGGAAGGAACAAAGTGAAGACTTGGTCATCCTGGCCACAATTTATGGGGTGATACGATGGAGCACAGACACAGAGCGCTCCCAGTCTTCAGATGGTGTAAGGCAGCAGAGCTGCCCTGAATGGTGCTGATTATACCCTGAAATACAAGCTTCTCCACTAAATAAATCCTGCAGCTCTTTCCTTCCTCCCCTGCTCCCCATCATCTCTAACTCCAAAAGAATTCCGTTTAATATCTACAGAGCTTTTCCTGAACATAAAAATAAATAAATAAATAAATACACCACCAGGTTTGACCCTGACCTTTGCAAATGGAAATATGATGTAGTGAGAATTGAGACCTGAGAGTCAACTAGCATCTTTGGTTTCACTGTTGAAATACAGCAGGTCATTTCACATTTCTATTATGAGCCTCAGATAATGGAGAAGAAAATTAGGTAATTCCATTTTTGGATTAGTTGGGTTTCTTGTCAGCTGGGAGATGGGTTCTGAGGTACGCAGAGAATGACTGGAGGCACGGGCTGAACAGCTGAGCATAGATATTGTTTGGGATGCTATTTCTGCATGGCCTGCTCCGGAGATATTAAAAGCAATGGTGTCTGTCTCCCCTGACATTTATATCTGTTTTCCATCGCTGACTTCAAAGGCATTACTCTGCATTTGACCACATTTGAGTGAGTAGGAAATCGGGACCATTGTTTACGTGTTTCATTGTGTTGAATGTTACCTGAGCTTTTAGATGATCAAAAATGGGTTCTGTATGTAGAGAAAAATATTAAAATGAATGAGGGAACACACAGGCAATAGTAACAATTGCAGAAAAAGGAGTCTTGACAGAGTTGATTTATCTGTTTATAGGAAGAATTAGAGACTTCAGTTCAAAGTCTGCAAATTGCCCTATGAAAGCAGATCCTCCTCATCACAGAGACTGATTGATTTCTCCAGGTGTGTATGAAAAGAAGGATTTGAAGAATCAAGAGCAAAGTTAGTAAGGAAAAGAAAAAACAAAACCGGAAGATCACTGCATGAAATATCAATAGCATAGCTAGGAACAGTTGGATACCAGACGATCTTTAATCTAGAAAAAAAAAAAAAAAAAAGACAAAAACAATGTCTGGAAGGTAAAGCCTGATTAAATTTAACAATAAGTTTTTAAAACAAAAAAAGCAATACGTGTGATTAATGAAGCAAAGTATTTGATTTCCCATCTCATGAGGTCTTCAACTCAAGTCACACTAGAAGTGATACACATTAGCATGCTCAACCAAGGATTGAAAAGAGCAGATTTGATGCTCTCATGCTTTTTTTCTGATCTTAAAAGTCTGTGAGCATGTTTGGATTTGGTAAAGCATTTGATACCATATCATAAAATTTAGCTCTTTGGATGATCTGAATGCAATAGTCCATGGACTGAATCACAGCTGAGTAGCTGCAGACAAAAAAGAATACTAAACAGGGAGTTATTGTGTTATAGAATTATGTTTATTAGGGCATCAGAGAGATCAGGTCTTTGGTCTTTTCTGACATTTTTATTGATGACTTTAAAGAAGGATTGAACAAAAGGATGACAGGCATTCACAAAAGTGACATGAAGTTGAAAGGGATCACAAACACTAGGGAAACCAGAAAGATAATGCAGAGGAATCTGGATAGACTGGAAGCTCAGACTGAAAATATCTCAGTGCAATGAATCTCAGAGCCAGGCAGTTTGGAAATCTTGTATCTCTTGATGCCTATAGGCTTTAAAGGCGATGCTCATTAAGATCGTGCCAAGGGGCGAAAAAAATACATAAAAAGGTGCAGCGTATGGGGACACACTTCATCTGAAGCCCTAGAGATATGTGTTACAGCAAGCCACAAAGAAAATAACAGAGAAGTCCTTTAGTGCTTTTGGCAGGCAAGGCATTTAATAAACATGTCTACCAAGAAGCTTCTATAATAAAACCCGATGTATCATTTCCGTTCACTGAGCTAGTGTCATGTCTGCAAACTGCACAAGGCTTTGTCTCCTCGATGCATTAATTTCCATCCAAATGCCCAGGCAGAGCCTCTATTAGCAACCTCTGTTGACATGAGTAGATTATTCAGGGAAGCATAACTAAATCTCTCTTATTTCTCTGAAATCTACACTCGCTCCTCTGCTGGCAAATGAAAATTCACAAGAGAAAACATCTACTGTCTTTCCATTAAGTGTTTGGGGCTGGATGTAAATCTACAACCTCTGCTTAAGGAAGGATTCTAGAGATCAGCGTCTCCCCCAGATAGGGTTTAGGAACCAGGATCTGCAGTGGCCTGTAGTTCCCTTAACCCTCTGGGCCCAGCACCTCCTGGCTGAGGGAGAATGGGACTAGGAACTGGTGAGTTTTAGAGATGCTGTCAACTGCATGTGGTCATTTATCTGTAAGCCTTAGAGAAACAGGGCAAATTTAGCTAGTCTAGAGCAACTCTTCTGTACGTGCTACCCTGCCAGGCTGTGGTACCGGTCCCTTTGATGCCAGCAACAAGAGAAGGATATTCTGGAGGAACAGTAGGACAGAGCATTGCAGCTGGGGACCCGGGACAAGACACCTCAGTGCCAGATTGCCGTAGGTAGCCCCAGAACACCCAATGCTAAAGCATTTGTACTACATGGGAATAGAGCAATGATCTTTTCTGTAGGTCCACTCGCTCCCTGTCTGGCAATAGCTAATGCCCTCTACCCTGTTTGTCTGAGAAGCAGGGAGCAACTGCCTGCATGGTTTCATTTCTCTGTGACCTAGAAGTACTTTCCAATTTACCACTCACATTGCTCAGCCGAAGTGATACACCCAGATCTGCATGCAGAACATACTGTGGTGCTGAGCCTTACTCCGCTGGCCTACACTGCTTCCTAGCATGGCTTTATTGTTCTGTAAAATAAAGGTCATTATGGTGTTATTCAGGTAGTGACAGCTTTGAAGGAACACTTTCAAATACACTACACAAGCAGACATTATTACCCCCTGCCCAGGGATTTGGAGAAGGTTTCCTCCAGTAAAAGCCTTTGCATTCTGCTTGCAGGAAGCACTACATTAAGGTGGACATTTTTCCAAGCTGAATTCAGATGAGCTGATATTTTTAATCAGACCTTCTTCTAAAGAATGGGCACGCCACTCCCGGGGCAGCGTGCGGGGTTAATGCTCTAATAACCAGTCTGGATTCGCAGAGTAGAGCTATGTGCAAAGCTTAAGACTGAGATATTATGGAACTTGATTTAGATGAAGTCTAATGTTCACTGGCAGATGACATCTGGCTCAGGACACGTGCCTGTGGAAGTCTTGGTGCTCAGCATTTAGAGGCACAGCACAGGAGCTGGAGCAGAGGTGAGATCAGCCAGTCCTCACAGCTGGGACCGTGGAGAATTAGCCTCCCTGGAGAGGACTGTGGGTTACATGTGGCTCCAAGCAGTGCTGTTAGACTCCTACTTCACAAACACTGTACTCCTTCTTGCGTTTTTGGACTGGGGGAAGAAAAGGGGGAGGTGCAGGCAAGGCTTAAAGGCCAGACACCTTTCATCTCCACCGCAATAAACCCATTAGTACCGCGCAGGTGAGGAAGGGTTTGTGGCACGGTGCTGATAACAGCACTGACGGCAGATGTTCGATGCCAGGCAAACTCTTTAGAAGCAACCGTATTTGAAGTGCTTACTTCCAAAAATCGTCAGCTGTATTTGGGCTGATGCTGAAAATATTTTAAACGGTGTTTCAGACAGCAAAAACAAGGGAAGAAACTACAGCTCACAAAGGCTAACCGAAGTGACAATTTGTGTGGCAAAAAGCTACATTTATTTAGTTGATTTAAATGTGCTCTGTAAGGGAAACATATATTTTACACCTACTCTTCGTGTGTAATGGAGGCTTGAAAATTAGTTGGAAAAATGTTATTTGAGAACTATCAGGCATTTTGCCTTTCTTCTTTGCTCTTCACTTTTTCAGAGAGAAAAGTAGGTATGACTTTTTTCCTTTTTGAAGTGATGAGATACATGAGTCTTACAAACATCCAGATTCTCACCCCAGGTATCTTTCCAATATTTGAATTAAAGAGATAAGAAGCAACAGTGAGTTTCTAGCAATTTAAGAATTAATCCTTCCTTTCCTGATCACTTATCTTATCTTTTGATCTACCAAGGTCATAATCCTGCTATGTCTCCACTCATCCTTAGAGACCCTCCAGCCAAACAAAGATAAGATTTCCAATTTCTAAAGTGAAAACAGAGAAATCCCTTCCTGTAAATTACAGCAAAACCAGCCAAACAAAAACTGCACTAACAAACCACAGCGCTGAGGCCTTTTTGGAAAGGAACGAACTGAAGCAAGAGCTCATCCATTTTCCTCTGTCAGCACACCTTTCAGGACGTCTCCCTTCTGGTATGTGTCTTGCCAGAAAATATTAGGTCTGGTTCACTCTGGGGATTTTGCAGTCCAGCTCCAGATGTTAATAGATGTTTCCCTGCCTTCCCCAGAGAGTGGATGCCACTTGCACATCTATAAGATGCTGTCCACTGATTCCTGAGTCTGTAACTAGATGTCAGAGGGTTTAATCTAACAGCTTCCAGACTCCAGCCAGGGAAGCTGCTCCACCCAGAGTTATTCTAGGCAGCACGAGATGGCTGTCGCTCCAGGGGAACACCAGCACAGCAGGGAAAGGCCAGTGCTGGGATGACAGTCACAAGCACGGCTCTGCTGAACCAGAATTAAAGCCTACTGTTGTTTAAAGGGGAATGCTTCAGTACGGCCAGGAGCAGTTTGTCTCATCCCATACCTGCTTAATTGGGTGTTAGGATTCCTTGCCATTCCGACAAGCAGATGTTTTGGCAAGATGTTGGTATCATCAACTTGCTCTCCCCTAGCACTTTTACAAAAGAGCACCCAGGATCCGTGGGGTCACTCCATTTCACAAATGGGTGAAGTGGTGAAGTGTGTAATGTGTCCAAAGGTGCACGTCAAGGTGAGATGCTCCACCACGGGACAGGCAAGGCACAGAGCAACTCCACGAGCACCAGGCTTTCTGAAGATCAGCTCCACACTCCAGGAGGATGGCTGTGTGACAAATGGTGTGCAGATATCCCTGAGCTGCTTTCACGGTGGTAATGGTGAAGATGTGTTAGTGGAGCATCCTACAGAGGCTTAGATGGATTCTCTGCTTCTTACAGCTGTGCAGAACTCTAAAGACACATATATATGTAAGTAGATATTGAAGAGCGAGAAACACTATTACAGCATACATATAGAAATCCCTCACAGAAATACCACTTTGACCTGGTCTGTCTTATCTACTTCAATGACAAAATAAATGCCATGTCTGAGGGTGACACCAGCTCAGCTGGACCAAGAGATGGTACAGGTAGGGCTGTTTTGTTCTGTTTCCCGTCCAGGTCACTTGTAATTCTGTGTGGCGTCCTGCTACTTGGCAGTCATTATAACAACATCAATAAACCTCCAAAGCCATCTGAGGCTGCAAGATTAACAGCCACCACCCCAATGAGTTTATTTTATGTGGCTAAGATGAAGAAAAACACTCTAACGACGCGATCTGCAAATTATCTACAAAATGACTTGAATAATTTGCCAGTTTCCCTCTGACTGCACTTTAGCAGGCCAGCCAGGACTTACTGCATCAACAGCCAGCGAAGCAGTGGGAGGCAAAGTCATAATCGGCTTTTGTGTTCTTTGATTATTGTTATCCAAACTAAACAAAGATTTGTGGTGTACTGGTGTCCTTCCTCTCCCTGTTTTTTTCAGATTAACTGCTACGCTCTGATATCGCGTGCATTACCGACGTTGTAGGAACTTGTCCAGGAGATAATCTCTGTACCCCAGCTTAATGACTGCACCAACCTTTATTTAAAAGAAATCTGCTGCTTATCCTAGACTGAAATTGCAAGCCTTTTGCAGCAGTAACACTGGCTTTTAAGTGTCTGTAAAAAGCCATAAATGTTTTACAGGGTTATAGAAATAACAGTCTAATATGACGTGCTAACTGGGAATGTGCAAAGGAGTCGGACTTGTCCGAGCATATCTGAAGACACTGCTTGCTCTAGATCACCGGTCTTTAATTAGCAGTAGGACTTCACACTAGCCCTCCGATCACCATTGATAGATGAGGCACTGCAGTTTTCCTGCTCTGCTGGTTGAGGTTATCTATTGATAGTCACCGGAAAAAGGATTTAACCTTTACAATTACCATGCGCCCTCTTTTCTGACACACAAGCTCTAAGACTCTCTGATCATACTTGACCTGGTCACTCCTTGAATTTACACCTCTGCTAGCAGCCTGGGTTTTTAGTTTTGAGGAATGAGAATAGGTGTGCTCGTACAGCACTGATCCTTTAGAAATTACACTCTATTTCCTTCCTTACTGGAACTCTGGTCTTTGTTCTGAATGCAGATTACTTCTGCAGAAAATCGTTGGGAAGGTAGAGTTTGCCTCATTTTGTATACATTTCATTTCGTGCACAGAAACATGTATTCATTCCTGCAAATCCAACTCGCCTAAATCCAACGATTTAGCCAGATTCAACTTCTTTGCTTATTTCTTCTCTGCACAATTTCTTGCAATTTCTCCCCCATTCTGCATGCTAAAAATACATCTGGGTGCTGCCTGGAGGCCATCAGAAAGCACAAAGAAAAGGGCAGCCTGAGTTTCATGTACACTGCTAAGCAATGCATAAAGAGCGCTCCCCACAAACGGGGATGTTCTTGTAATAGGAATCCATAAATATAGAAATCTGTCATTCCCAGAAGCAGTTGTATATAGAAACACTCTTAGTAGCTCTATTTAGCCAGCACCAGGCTCTTCTACCAAAAGCACAATTGCCAGTGAGAGCTCAGATTTCTAATGGCACTGAACAGGTGTAAACTGGAAGAAAGCTCAGCAGGGGGAAAAGCTAAACCAGCTCCCAGCCCTGCAATCAGCAAAGCCTTCTCCTTGAGGGTCATGTTTGTAACGGGATAGAAAGCAAGATCTCATCAGAAAGGAAACCAAATACTTTCTGTGTTTTTTCACTGTCTGAATTTCCCCTCTACTTCTCCAAGTCTTGCTCTTCTACCAAAGCTCTCGGGAGCGCAAGCCTTCGCATTAACCACTGCTAAGGGGGAGATGAAAGAAAGATAAAGTTTTCTTGTTATCCAGGTGGGACCCTCTGTCCTATTTACATGGAAAACATGACATACTAGGCAAAATCTAAAACCCATAAATTAGTGTGAATCTCAGAAAGATGACTGCTCCACTAGAATGCATGTTGCAGGAGGGCTGGTAAACTCCCCTTGCTCATATTTATTACTGCTCTGTTGAGAACAAACCACATGATGTCATTGAAGAACAGAGTTGCGAAATCTCACATTCCAGACTAGAAACCAGGAATGATTCCCAAATTAGGCAAATGACATGAAAAAATATCAGTAAAGCATCCGTGAGGCAAAAAAAAAAAAAAAAAAGACTAAAACAAAACAAAAAGCTGAAGCCACATGAAACAAATGACGTTTTCCAAAGCTGTCATGTTAATGACTCCTCACTACAAATACATTTACTCAAAACAAAGTCTTCATTATCTTGAGAACATGGAGCTAGAATTGCAAAGTTAATTTACTATTCATGAGCAATATTTATAGATTATTTATATGGCAACAATCTGCAAATATTTCCTTTGGATACTGCCATTTGAAAGGGATTTTGGATGTCTTGCTTCCCACTGGCATTTTTAGGGGTAGGACTGTAAAAAAAAAAAGCTTCCAAGCTTCCTCTGCTCTAACATCCTATTTACTTGTTTCGATGATAATCTGAAGAGCAAGTATAATGTTATTCTGGAAGTCATTCTTTTGAATGGCTGAAGGTTATTGCAAAGCTTTTTAAAAAAGGCAAGATCCTACTGTATTACTGTTGTTGAAATGAGGGTCCTTTGCCCTCTGTGTCATAGTTTTGTGATTCATTTCCAAGATACTGATTCTTGACCCTGGTTTAGTATTTTCACTTTTGGGGTAAAACTTTCCCTCTTCTGGCTCTGAAGAGCAATAAATCGCCTGACAAATTAAGGCAGCAAGGACAGCTGGATCAGTTTACGGTGTCTAAAGTTAGCTGAGATGCTGGGAAGTCCTCAGGAGATACACTTCCTCCTGGGGCTTTCTGCCTTGTTCTCAAGCAAGTCAAGCTATTTTCCACCGGTTTGGCCTTTCGACATCTGAAGGGGAAGAGACTACACGAGATACCTTGTGTAGCTCATAAAGAAATGGTGATACTATTTTCCTAACAATCAGCTGTGTGAGATTTCTGTTGAACAGCTGGGAACGAGTCCCAGTCTGTCCTAATTAAAGAACAAAATGAAATTAAATTGTAATTGAATAGTAGTACCTCAGCATCACACACAATGTGGCAGAATAGGATGTCCCATCACATTGCAGGAAGGAAAATCAAGGGAAAAAACGTAGGGCCTCCAGGCTCCAAGTACACTGTTTAAGGGCAGCCATGGAAGAAGGCAACCCTTTGCCTCCTTTTGCCAAATGGAGCAGCAGAATTACTGGGTACTTCACACCCACCCATGCTACGTTATCTCTGTGCAGGGGACTTTCTCTACAGTTTACTTGGTGAGCCACACAGCTAATGCTGCAGGGCACTATCCAGAAGCTCTGCTCCATCTGAGCACCTCCTCACAGCAAGTCACAGACACTTCCAGGCACCTGCTGAACCCCTCAAAGCAGTACAGGCGAGCCTTCTGTTAAACACTTAGTCAAGAGAAAGATTTGTCTCATTCAGAGAGCTCCTGATGTGGCTCCAGGCACCACTGAAGAATAATCTCAGCACCAGCCTCATGAAACACTCGATGTTTGGACACATCTGTATTTCTCTGACACTCCTCCACTCCTTCCAGTGGGGGAGACATGTGGGGTTCATGCAGGAGGTACAGAGAGGCAACTTACGGGGCTCCCACTTGGTAGGTCCAATTTCTAAACACAGGCATGCCTCTACCCCCACATACGTCTAGACATTGCTGATCAGAATTTAACTGGATGCAAGGAATGCAATAAAAAAAAAATATCCAAATCATTAATCACTGTCACAGAGTATATTGTTAAAGCCAATTATCTTCAGAACCAAATTACCGAGGGCAGAAAGAAGATCCTTAGAAGGCAGATGACAGAGCAAAGATACAAATGGAAGTAATTGCACTTTGTACATGGGTAACACCTTTCTTTGCTTCCTCCTGCTGTGCTGCTTCTTGTCTGAGCACCAAAAAAAAATAATAAAATCCAACAGCATAAACCTACTTCTTAGGGGGATCAGAAACAAGCCTGAAGAATCCTGAGCTTTATCATTTCTAGACTGTTTGGAATATCTGTGACACCACACATACTGATACAATTGCACCTTGTCAAATAGAGGAACTCTGTAGTGACAATAAATATTAATTCTCTGTGCTGGCTTTCAGCCTAAATCTTAGTAGATTGAAATATCTGCCAGAGGAACATCAAAAAAAGCCAAAGTAGCAATAAAAGTCAAACAAGAGCGCCAGATCTAGCAACCACCACTGCCTGGTTTACACTAGTCAAGTAACAGATGTTTCAGGCTGAGCATTTTAGAGGAAATTAGTCCGATGCACTCATACAATACAGCAAATCCTGTTGCAAATTTACAGAATATTTCAGGAATAAGGCTGCTTCTATTAAAAAATGGATCTAAAACAAACTGACTTGTGTTACAGAGCTTGCAGAGCTCCTTTGCCAGTCCTGCACCAGAGCAGCCACGCTAAGAGAAGATGATCACAAGAAAAATGTAGGTCCACAAATGCCCATTTTTTACACTCAAAAATGATTTTGGGCTGCCCACCCATCCTGCATCACCCCACTACAAAGCTGGCAGTAGTCACCTCTGTGCAAGCTTAGTAGGAATCCTTGCGGTTCATCCCTCCTTGCCCAAGAAACACAAAAGGTAAGGACCTAAGGATCAATACGGTACATCATCTGTTTTTTACAGTTGGGCACTTAAGGCAAAATCCTGAGTGTGAATTCACACACTGTGATTATGGATATTAATTTGTGAGCATAAAGAGTATTTTTGACTAGACAGGTACCTGGTACGTGGCAATGCAAAGCTCTGATTTCACATACCCAAGGAATGGCGTGGTAGATGCATATATGGCATATTTGAAGCTCTGTGACCAGCTAGGGGTGATTCTCACTTTAGAAGCCCCTACACCTTTTTCTTTATCCTATGGCAAAACACTGAGACGTAAGAGGAATGGCAGTGCAAGACGAAGCGAAATCTGATAGAGGCAAGGCAGCAGCTGGCAAACGTCTCAGAACAGGCAGGGCCAACAACAGGGTCAGTGTTTACAAATAATAAATCATGTGAGCAGCACTCACACCAATGTTTGGGAAAGAGTCTGCATCACCAATTTGACCTCCTGCCCAGCTGGACTTTTTTTTTTTTTTTTAAAAAAAAAAACTGAACAGAAATAAACTGGGGCCCCATGTTGGAAACTGGGAAACTACACAAAAGTAGGCAATGAAATAAAGCTGGAACAATGACCAATTCAGACAGTGTAGAGGACTTTCTCCACATTGTACACATAAAAATTTCCTCATCCCAAGGAATTTCCTGCGAAAAACACAGGATGCCTTTATCATAGAGTGGGTGGCACTTGATACAGGACCCCAATTGGCTGGGAACGTCTATGAACCATGCATTATTTTACTGCTACCTTTCCTGTGGGATATTGCCAGCAGAACCACTTCTTTGTAATCTTTGTCAAAGTTTAGTAACACATTCATATAGATTATACCCAGCCATGTTAACCCTGAAGTACAGGCAGAAGTTAATAAAAGAGAAATCTTTTTCTTCTCTCCTTTCTGTGTTTCACTTCATTTCAGCGGCAACATGCCTTTCTCCCCAGATACAATTATTTTGCAGTGGTGAAACTCATGCTACTTTAATACAAAACATGGGGAGCAAAACTAAATTATATCTTATAAGTATGCTAGCATGACCTCCCCTGATGATTCCTGCTATCTTGCTTAATGGCACCATTCACATGCTCAGCACACCTGGAATGATTTGCACAGCCATGACTATGATTTCCATAAACCTGTACAAAAGGACTACTGTAATTTTAAAGATGTCAAATATTGCTACATGAATTAATCCAGAACTAAAGTCTAGGCGATTAGCGTATTTTTGTTGCTTAAAGAAGAAAAAAAAAAAGTAAATCTGTTCCAGTAATTCTTCTGGTTAAACAGATATAAAATGCTGAATCAGCAGCACAAGGAGGTTCATTCCATGAGAATGCCCGTTTAAATGGATCACAGCTTGAACTCTGTGATCACTTCATTTTATATTTGGACAGATGTTGCATGTTGTAATCAAAAACAGTTGTTATTGGCAAGGAAATAGTATTGGAATAAGGAGCAGATGAGTTCTTAAGGAACCCGTTGGGCCACATTCATCCCTGGTGTTACCCCACTGCTTTAATAGGCATTCAAAAATAAAATGAGACCAATCTGTTTCTTAGATGGATATCTCTAGGGGAAAAGAGAGTGAAACAAGATAATTGAACCCCTTTCCCTAAACACTGGTGGCACATATAGAAAACAGGCAGGTTTTCAAACAAAATGTTTTTCAAGTTTACTCTAGCTTTTGAGAAGGCTTCCCAGCTGCTGTGAATTATGACCCATTTGAAAGAGTAAGAGCAGTTGCAGAGACAAATCCCACCTGCAAACTTCCTGGGCAGCAGCCCCAGGCACCCAGGGGATTGTCACAGGTTTGATTTTTGGGGAGCAGCCACGCATGGACTCTCAAAACACCTCATTGTACACCAAGGGACTGGTATTTAACATCACCTCTGCTCTGCTGGTTTAAGTCAACAACTACATTGACTGCTGGGGAAATATGAGCACCGTGACCTCCTCGATGGACAAGTAACAAGACCCAAGTCTGTATTTATAACGCAGTCAGCATGGATTAGCACACCCTTTAACCAGACAGATATTCACTGACTGGCAACCACCTCTAGCACCCTTTAAAGAACTGGGTAGAGAAGCAGCTTGACTTACATAAAGCAGGCTGGGCATGATGTCCATCAGTCAGTGTAACGCTGCTCACAAAGCTCAGCCCTTCTGCTTAGCTCCCAGCTGGCAGTCAGTGCTTTTATCCTTCCCGTTCCTGCCTCATCCTCCCCTCCACAGCTGCAGGAGGAAGGCTGTCAGCCTTTCTTCTCAGCAGCCCTCCTCTCCGCTTCCTGCTGCTTTTCCCTACATTAAGAGAGAAAGGCCTGTGCGAGTCCTTACTTGGGACTTTTGTTCAGTTTGGAGCTTGAAAGGATTTGTGGATGTAGGGCAGCTCAGGAAGGAGATGTTGAGGAAAAAACGGTGTGTTCATGCACAACTGTGGTAACTGAGAGGCAAGGCAGGTGGGCTCCTCAGGAGCTGACCCCAAAGCATCGCTGGGTGCCTATGGGCAGGGGGTGCTTTGGGCCCCCTCCTCATGCACAGGACCCCCTGGGGTGGGGGGGACACAAGGTGTGTGGGTTTGGGGGGCACAGAGGCAGCCGGGGGAGGACATGGGGGACACGGGGACACTGGAGAGGCCGCTAACGGGAGCCTGCGACCACCTGAGGCCGGGGGAGGCCGGGCAGGACCCGGCGCCTCCCCGCACTGGAGGCGGTGCCTGTCGGGGAGGCAGGGCCGGGGCCGGGGCCGCCGAAACCTTCCGGGGCTCGGCGCTGCGGCGGCCGGAGCCGGGCAGGATGCGCACCGCGGGGCTGCCGCTGCTGCTCTCGGCCTCCCTCCCTCTCCTCCTCCTCCTCCTGCTGCCTCCGGTCTCCCGAGGCAGCCAAGAGCCTCCAGCAGCAGCAGCAGGAAGAGCAGGAGCAGGGCCGGTGAACGGCAGCCGTGTGCCCGCCGAGCCCCCCGCTGCCGCCGGTAACCACAGCGGGGCCCTGCTCAGCCCCGTGCCCGCGCTGCTCCGCGACCTCTCGGCGCTGAAAGCCGCCGTCATCGGGGCCTGCGGCCTCACCGCCGCCCTCATCGCCTGCCTCCTGCTCCGCGTCTTCAGGTAGGGCCGGCAGGTGCCTCCCCGGGACCCCTGGATCCCGCTGCCCTCCCCCAGGCTTTGTGCGGTGGGCAACGAGCTCGCCAAAAGGCTGGTCGGGGCTAAAAAGGGAGGCTCACGCCTCTGCCGAGGTGCTGCGGTCGTCCAAATGCCTCCCCGGTCCTCAAAAGTTATGAGTTTCCCTGCAAGTGCTGCTGCTCTGCTGTGGAATAAGTGAAATAATGTGGCAGGAGTGAGGGGTTTTCAGGCTAGGACCCCGCAGCAGGTGAGGGATGGCAGGAGGAGAGGCCGAGCGCTGGGGTTGTGTAGCTTAGACAAGCAGAAGTTGGTTTTTTTTTGGTGTTTAAATACCTGGAATGGAGGAGAAATAACCAGGCTGATCCCAGTGGTGCCCGCAGATCGGACAGGACACAGACCGAGCGCAAGCATAAACACAGGAAATTCCACCCGAACCTAAGGAAACATTTCCCCGCTTGCGAAAGTGGCTGCTGGCTGGAGGAGCAACCAGGGAGCCTGCGGAGTCCCCATTCCTGGAGGTGATCATGGTGACCCTGCTTGGGCAGGGGTGACACAAGTGACCAGGAGGGTGGCTTCCAGCCTCAGCCACTGCATTTTGTGCACACAGATGGGGTAAAGCAGGTGTTGCTGGTCTTGAACCCACGCTGGATATAGAAGACAGCCTTTTTTTCCCCTTAAAGTTAAGCTTAATCAGATAGACTTGGTTTGAGGAGGTCCAACGTAACCAAAAGTAGATGATTCAGAAGATAAAAGCACTTTGGAACGATGCTCAGCGCTCTGTAGCCAAACTCTGGTGTTCAGCTGGGTAGGTCGCTGATGGATGCCAGCTCCCACTCGCACTGCAAAAGGGGAGAAAATTCCCAGCAGCTTGCAGAGCTGAGAGAAGTGCGGGCGAGCAGCTTGAAGCCTGGCAGAGGTTTGCATCTGCTTGGTGCTCATATCTCGTCCTCTGAGCGTGGCGTAACCAGAGCAGCACAATTGAGCTGCTCTGCTCAAGTGGGTTGGTGCTGGTGTGTGCCTGAGTTATGCTGGCAGCCCTTGAAACTTGTGGAACACCTCCCGCTGCGAGGAACATGAACAAATTAAACTCAATTACTTCAAAAAACCCGTCTTCCTGTTGGCTTGTTGCTGAAGCAGAAGAAAAACGTATATTAAAGCTCCATTTGGCACCGTTAGTGTTAATTATTATTTATCTCAGGGTAGTGGTGAGAGTCCCCATGCTGTGCTAAAAGCTGTTCCCGTTTTGCAGTTTACAAACAAAGTTGTTGCCTGTTTGTGCCTAACTTTGCCGTGGAAGATTGCACACTTGGAGAAGTTAACAGTGATCTGACTTTTAGGTGTGGGCAGCAGGAAAGAGCCTGGGAAGTTGGAGCAGCTCGCTCTCCAGGAAGCAGGGCTGGGAGGAGGTGTGCGCCACGTTGCAGGTGACAGAAGCGGTTGAACAAGTGGAGTTTGCAAATTCTTCCTTGTGCTGTTCTCCAGCACCTCCTTTGTATTTACCTGGTGGCTGCAGCTGAATTCTCTGCTGCTTCTGTTCCTGAATTAATTCCGTGTTAGGAATGGCAGTGCTCATAACAGTAGCATTATAAAATGCAGACTTAGAGACTGAAACGATGAGAACTGATATTTTTCTAAAGAAATTGACATTTAACTAAATTCCTTTTATGTATTTCAGTAGCTGGCAAAAGACTATGCAAGTAAATTTGCTCATTAAAGCGAGGCGGTTCAGGAGAAGCAAGTAAAATATTGAAGAGAATTATTTTAATCGGTATCAGCCACTTTCCAGACTCATCCAGTTGTCACAGACAAACATTAGAATTAGCAAGTCTATAAGAAAGTGCAGAATGAAAAGCATATTTCTAGCCTCAGTTCTTTCAGATTTTGGAGACTTTCTACCCTTTGCCTCAGTTTCTTCTGGATGTAAAGGTCCTTGTATCAAGGACCTGGCATAAACCTGATTATTTCTAGCCAAAGAATGCAAACTGATAGCCTTTAAAGACCTTTCATATACCATAATCAGCAAAAGTAGCTCCATATTAAAGTCACCTTGGGAATGATAGATCCTACGCCAAAGTCATTGTTATACGACTTGTCAGAATTAATGTAGCATTTTAGATACGTTTATAAGAAAATCCCTCTGAGATCTCCTATATCTGTAGTACAACCTGCAAGAAATGAAGCTTTCGGCTTCAGAGAACATTTCTTTATCTGTCAGAGCATTTGTTTGTAAACAATTATCCCAGTTGGGAAATGAGACAAAAATACCAACAGGTATGTTTGTACCATGTCACACTTGTAGCTGACAAAACAGATTGGAGGAGATTCTGTTGCAGAAGAGATAAAGGATTTACCCTCAGTACATGTAAAGCTTTTCTCCCTCAGAATCAGAGCTTTGTTCGTACTTAGTCAAAAACATTGCTTTTTTTCTTTTTTTTTTTGAAGTGTCATGGATTCCTATTAAAGAGATTATGCTAGAATCCAATCTTTGATGAAACCTTCACTGTGAAATTGCTTTGGATTGATGGAAGTGAATTATCCTTTTAGATATGGATTGTAGAGATGAAATGAACTATTGAGTGGCCAGATATTTGTCACTGGTATTGGATTTGCTTTTTATACATTTCATTTTTATATATTTGTGTGTATATTACTTACTGTTTGTTGTTGTTAGCACAGGGACAGGTTTATTTCTATAGCTTTTCAGCTCTGTTACGATGATGTTTCAGGGATTTGTGGTCACTCCACTTGGGAGCGTTATGCCCTCAATCCATCTGATGGTCCTATGACTCAGAATGTGGTATTACCCAAAATGATCTGAATTTCCTCTCTGTCTGTGGCTACAAGGGACCAGAAAGGGCAGCTACTTGTCTGTATGTGGCAGGGCCTAATTAGCTACAGTAATTATACATTACTCTCTTTTTTGCAAAATCAGTTCAGGACATTCCTCCTACATCCCTTGGTGCTGCATGCTCTCCGACCCAAACCGTTTCAACAACAGACCAAATTTCACGTTATCCTGCATCAAATCGAGTTGAGCAAGTTGCATTACCAAGAAACACAGTTTATTGAAACAGCTTATGAGTAGTTCCTGCGGTTAAATTGGACTCTTTGATGTGTGTTTTTGATTCTTGGCTTTCCAACCCCATAGTCTGCCATATTTTTCTACCCTGGTGCAGCGCAGTTCATTTCATTGTAATGCAATTCTTGGGATCAGCTCCCAGGAAACATAATTTTTCAGATGTGGCCGCATGTGCTGCCGACCACACGCCTTCTGGGAAACTGGAGAAGTTAGGTCTGCTCAAATGTGCCAGCTGAAAGCGACCCAAAGCTTTATTACAGAAAACCGTCTGTGATAGTGTTTGCTGTGTGTCTCGACCTGCCCTTGAATGAACAAAACCCGTGTTTGAAATGGCTGCTACTTACCTGTAATTTTAGAGAAAAGCTACCTGTACGTTTTGTTGTGTTGCTCCTTGTTTCATTTGGATTCCTTCTGCACACACCACTTTGAGCTGGGTTTTCCAGTAATTGTAAAACTGGTGTAAATTACAGAGATCCAGGAGAGGGGTTCAGGCATATGATCGGAGGATACAAGACCCGTTGTTCTAAAAGCTGGGCAATTGCTCTGGGCTGTCCAAGGCTTAACCCCGACGAGTTTGACTGATTGAAAACTAATTGTATTATAAGCAGTTAGAGTACTCCAGCAAAGAAGAGACCTCTGTCAGGGACAGGAAAGAATTACCACCATTAAAATGACTGTAAATGCAAGAAAAAAGAAAATCCCAAACACAGACTCGTGACCCCACACTGAAAACTTCGTTTAAGCTGCGTGGAGCTCAGTGAGGGCCACAGAGAGAAGAATGTCAAATGGGACACTTGTCCTGGGTGTCAGGGGTCCTGTCTCCAGAAGGACTTGATCTAAGCATGACAGCAAATTGGCAGAAGGAAGGAAGAAGGGCTTCTACTTAATACTGTCTTGGGCTCCTTGCAGCTCTGATATGAGCAGCTGCAGCAGAATGAGTTCTGTTTCTTGTTTGAGGATTCAGGGGCTTAAAGAGTTTAGGTGGATCACGCAGTTTCGGTAGCTCTGTCCTGTAAAACAAGGCTAGTTCACAAGCACTGACCACCTGATGCGAGTGGCTGTATTTTGAGTACTTTAAGGCATCGTTGCTTCATCGAACCACAACAATATCTCATTTCGATGTTCCTGAAGTTATTCCCAGCAGCTTTAAGATTCTTCTTACTGGCTGTGCAGTTAAGCAAGTGGGTGCCTTTGCTTTTGGGGCCACATATATTCCACCTTAAGGATTTTGCTAGAAAACTCAGTGTCTTCAGCTTGCTATGGCAAAACGTGTATCCTGAAGGCATGTGAGGACTTAACCTTCACGGTTTAACTTCAGTATGTGCAGCACCACCCAGAGAGCAGAGGTACCCAGACAGATCAAAGTAATGAAATACTGCCGACCCCATTCATCAGCCCGTAATGAGCCTGGAGTTTCCCCAGGTTTGTATTTCCATATATATATATATATATATTTTTTTTTAAACTGCTAAGGGAGCCCATTTACAGCAAATAAACTGGCCCCAGTTCCATTCCCAATACAGCACTGCTGCAATTCTAGGAGGAAGGTTGTAGCTGGCTTAATTAGACTTCCAATAAACATCCTGTAAGGAGGGGTGGCTGCGTTTTCCCCAGGAGCAGTCCTGTACCTCTGCAGCTGTTGGCAGGAAGCGTAAGGCCAGATGAGGAGCACAGAGACCTCTCTCTGTGTGTCAGGAAAAGCATTATCTCTGAATATCGGGGTCGTCGACTGAAATAGATTAGAGGCACAAATTACATAACAAACCAGTGAATTGGCTTGGGCGCTTACCCTAGCGTATGATGGCTTGGAAAGGAGGCTGGAGGTCTGCATGTGACTGCTGCTTGACCAAAACAGCCCCGAGACAAGATACAGAGGCACACAGTCAATGTTCTGCCCCAGCCCATCCTTGCCCGCCAGCCCTCCTGTCACTGCACGGAGGGGGCATACAGCTCGTACAAGGCAGATGCTGGAGGCCCGGGGGCAGTGCGAATGCACGGGGATGACAGCTCGGGGACACCTGGAAGCAAGCCCCCACCTCAAGTCCTACCAGTTATCTGTCATTCCCTCCCCATTAAGCTTTGTGCTTGGTAAGTCCATGGTCTGTTGGTCTTGGTGGGAGCAGCATTTAGCTGGCTACAGCTAACTTCTCCCCATGTTTTAAGTAGAAGACAGTTTTCACGCTGCAGTACCCACTGTCGTTCCTATCCAGGCTCAATCAGTCGGGGCATTTCAGCTGGTCATTATGCAAAAGGCATGCTCTGACCACAGCTTCCAGCACTACTTCTTTGCCTAAAAAAATCTCATGCCACCAAACAGACGTGGCTGGGACGTGGATTCTCTTGATACCCGCAAGGCCTCATGCTGGCTGCTCCCACCCGAGAGGTCTGGCGGTTCCCCAGCCATCTGCACGCCGGGCTTCCTGCGCTCTGCTGACTCTGCTGCCTGCTGCAGATAAGCCACTGCCTGATCCCCGCCGCTGGATGAGGTGCTGGGCCTCTTGCCTTGCCGTCGCCGATGATTAAAGGGCTCCTGCTGAGGGTTGTCAGCTTTAACACGTGATGGGTTGGTGGCAGGATTTGGCATGCAGATGGGGATGCTCCCGAGGCCTTCCTTTAAAGTAAGCTTGGGTAATTATTCCGGTATTTATGAAGCCTAGGGGAGTTGTTCCAGTGAGCAACTGAGAGAAGACCGACCGCTAAAAAGTGCGGATTAATGATAAATTAGCTAGGTAGAACGGTGTAGAGCTAATGGAGGGAGAAAAGGCAAGGAAAAACCCTTTTGCCCTGCCTGTCGCGAGGAAGCGATTGTAGCAGCTTAGCCAAAAAACAGCCAAACAAGCTTCTTCCCTTTTCTAAGTGAGTGCTACGGTTAAGTGAGGGCTGTGGGGGATTAATAGATCACTGCGCAGCGAGTTCTGCTCCAGGTCCTCTTTAAAACGTAGCCCAAATAGACTAATTAATTGCTGGAGGCTGAAGGGCTCCAGCTTGCCATTTCCAAAGATAGCAATTCTGCAGTAATCGCCTCAAACGCCGCAGTACAAAGGTTGTAAGATGAACTCTGTAGAATAAAGGTGTTTTTGCTAACGAAGGGAACGAGGAAGGATGTCTCTCAGCCTGTTGCAGGTAGGCTCTTAAATAGGGGAACCAACGGAAACCCACTGCAGACCGTCGATACAAGGCAAAACACTGAAACTGTGCTTTGTTTGTTCTGACAGGTAGACACCGGTTGGTTTTAGTCTTTGTTTATGCTTCACAGCATGAGTAAATGTTTCTTGTAAAAGCAACGCATTACTTGTAAGATGAGACCTGCTTGCAGCATTTTGCTGCTAGGTCTTGGCTGAGAAGCCGAATAATACAGACAAGTGTTTTCAAAAGGATTTTCAAGTGTTTAGGTTAAGAGTCCTACTGTACTGGATATAAAATTGCTTGTTTCAACAACAGCGGTAATGGCACAAA
The DNA here is from genome assembly GCF_047663525.1 of Anas platyrhynchos. NCBI lineage: Eukaryota > Metazoa > Chordata > Aves > Anseriformes > Anatidae > Anas > Anas platyrhynchos. The sequence goes on along the minus strand of NC_092597.1, from coordinate 18,818,295 downwards.
CCACCCTGTGCTCCGTGATGCCACAGCACAGATTGCTGTAAAGATCAGGTGACAGGGGACGTCTGTCTTCATGCTTTTAATGCAACTATCATCTTCGGAACAGGGAGGAAATGCAAAGTGCTCCGTCCCACGGGCTGGGACCAGTTTGTTCAGCCTTGGACTTGCAGCCAAAGGCAGAGGCAGTGAGACTCATATCAAAGCTCTTGGCACTCACAGATTTAAACTTCCTTTACCATAAGGCAAGAAGAGGACATTGTGGTCAGCTCTGGCGGACGTAGGACCAGATGCAAACGGGTCTCCAGTCTTTTTGTAATTCCTGCATCTTGCTTCTTGCTGCTAACTCATTCCAAGGCATCTGTTCTTGGTGCAAAAGCGGCAGCGCTGAATCCAACGCGCCTTGCTTGACGTGCCAGGGCAAGACTTCTTGACAGTGAAAGTGCGCTCATGACGTGCTGTCTGCTCTGTAGTTGTGATTACCTGAAATTAGGGGCTGCTTGCTTGTACCTGCAGCAGCGCCCTTTCCATGCTTGGCAGTTGCCAGTTCTGTTTTATAAAGGTTAAAGGGGAATTCTGCAGCTTGTGAACCAAAAACATCCTCTTTCCTCCCCAAAGACTAGCTGTACACATCGACACCTTCTTAAATGTATAATCATGAAACTGGATCCCTGCATAAGCAGTGTGACCCTCCTAATGTGCATTAAAGGAGGAGGTGAAGGAAAAAGGACTCGCACAATTCAAGTCAGAGGCGGAGAACTGGTGGAAGAGGCACGCACTGAGTGTTTGTTAATTTAAAGTAAGTATTAGAGCTCACAAAACCCTGAGACACGCAGGCACCTGAGTATCTCCATTTCCAAAGGAGCATAAGGCTGTTGTGTACAGGAGGCGAGGTGATGGGTACAGTTAGCTTCAAATCAGAGCTGATTATTTTTCATAGCGCTTGCACAGCGCTGAGCACGGAACTTCTCAGACAGGGCTAAAGGTTTTTGCTGTGGGAGCCTCGAGCTTGGCTCAATATCAAGAAAGGAAAAGAGCAGGCTGTCTGTACCCAAATATCACCACCCCTTTGCGCCTTATAATCCTGCCTAGAACATTCCCTCGTCTCAGTAGGGTTTAACCTGAGTGTTCTCATTTAGATGTGCTCACCAAACCAGTGGCTGCTGCTGCTGATTAAGGCTGTCTCTCGCTTCCTGAGCATGGCAGCAGGAGGACGCGGTGGGCTGCTGCTCTGCGCCGGCCCTGGATGCCAAAGGATCTCCGGATTGTCAGCAGCTAAAAGACTGACGTTGATCTGGATTGCACTTGACAAGAAACTGTTCTGTACGCTGACAGGCACAAATTGGGGCCCTGGAAAGGCAGCAGGAGGGGACACAGGCTGGCTCCACAGCCTTTGTGTCTGGGGAGGTCTGAAGCAGTGACTTGTCGGTGGGTCGTGTCTGTAGGGGACAGGTTTAGCTTTTTTAGGGAATGCTGTATAAACGTGATCCTTCCCTCCCCATCTTTTGTGTTTCAGGTCTGGCAAGAGGATTAAGAAGACCAGGAAGTATGACATAATCACCACTCCAGCTGAGCGGGTAGAAATGGCTCCTCTGAATGAAGAAGACGATGAGGACGAAGACTCAACAGTGTTTGATGTGAAATACAGGTACTGCTGCGAGCTTGTCCAGTTAGGCTTGCTCACTGAGCTCTTATTAGGACAGACAGCTCTTTCTTCTCTGCTGGGCCTGCTCGACAGAGATGAGGCAGTCGCAGTCTCCCTTTCACTTTGCCCAAGCCTCACCACTCTCCTTTACAGCTCCAGTGCCTGATTTCTCAGCACACATCTGCTCTGTACTCTCCCACTCGTACAATAACCGTATCACTACCCCTAGGCTCTCTGTGCCCTCTTCTTTGCTTTGCAGAGGGGCACAATAGGATACACGTGCCCCAAATAGCTAACAGGGTTTAAAAGACTGAACTTCCCCTCTCAGGCAATTGTTGGCAATCATTCCTCAGTGCCTACACACGCTCTAGGTGGAGGACTCACTGTCAGGGGCTGCTTTGCCAGGTGCTGCCATTGCAGTAAGCTGGGGAGAACTTTCCCTAAATGTGTTTGCTCTTTTAAGACAGAAGTGGTGTGACAACCCAAAGTTTTGGGTACCTATTCTGGGCCGGAGATTTATAGCAACCATTCAGCACATGGAGATGCTGCACATTGATTTATGGCACGAGGGTATCTGCACCTCTTATTTTTATTTGCATCAAACCATCTATAGCACTCGAGTTGCATTCTCATCCAAATATGGCCTACTCTCAAAATCTGTCTCTCTTTGGCTGAAATAAGCTCTTCTAATTATAAAAATGCAGATCTTGACAAGTCCTAACTGGAGAGCTTACAGGCTTTACTCATGTTGCCCATCTCTTAAGTTTGGAAAGGGGGAATAACAATGTATTCTCTAAGCACTTACACGCCAGCATCTAAAACACATCCTGGCACATGTTCTGCTGGTCATCTTCAAAATAACTGCATTATTTCCATAAAAAAAGTTGGAAGCTGTGAAACAATGAAGGGTGTGAGTTGTGCCACTTTGTGTAAATAATCAATTCCTGAATTAGAAGGTGCCTGTCAGTCCTTGCCTACCTGTTGCCGTTCCCTCTAGCTGCCCTGTATTTACACTAATGATTTCAGGTTGTGCCATTTCAAGGCAGCTTGTTGGGCCTGGGCTTTGTTAAACCTGAAGACATCTGTCTCACCATGACCTACTTTACCAGCCTGTTTCTCCTGCTCCTCTTCCTCTTAGCTAAGTGGAAATAACTCAGTGCTTTCTCTATGAACAAGTGAGATCAGAGGGATTTTCCAAAGACAGAGAACAGAAGGCTATCAGTCATGGCACTGCTTCAGGATAAGGTGTCCAATAGTAAAATACTGGATGAACAAAGGAGAGCTTGCTGGAAAACGTCTGACTCATGAGAGCTGAAGTCATATTATCTGACTGCTCCCCTGGAGCACCTGCTGTACTGATGCTCTCCCAAAAAGCTATTCAGTCCTTGTGGGTTCCTTAGCTGTACAAATGGCTTTTCACCTTGTGTGATGCTCTGTTCAGAAACAATAGGGGGGGGTTGATTTTTAGCCAGCTTGTCCTCTCTTCATCTGTGGGAGTTCCTCCTTTCCGCCACCCTACAACAGCTATTAAATTCCACTTTTTCTGAAGTCCTTGCTTTAATAGGCATAGAATTTTTAGCTCAAACAGAGCTACCCCAGTGTAGAGGGGAATATTATTTTACAGACATCCCCTTTGCAGAACTAAGCAAGGGAAAGCTTCTTTGAGGATACATTTGCTGTAAAGAGTATCAAGCTACCTGCTCCCTTTGTGCCTCTCAGAGAGTGCATCTCTAAATGGCTCCTGTCACCAGTAAAGGCTCTTCTTTGCAAATTTGAATTGCTGAGTTTGACCACCGACATCCCCAGTAAACCAGTCAAGAGGTTCTTTGTAGGCACTTGTGTTGAGATGGGAAGCAAGCATCTCACTTGTGCCCTCAGTACGTTGGTGAATTAACAGGAGACATGGTAGAGATTGGGTTCCCTTCAACCCCTTGAAGAAAAATAGCTACCCTGTGCCACCTAAGGCTTCCTTTGTTTTTTTGCAGCTGGAGGCAGTTGCCAGCAAGACAGAGCAAGGAAGGTATCCTTATTTCTCTGTGGTTGATAGGAGTTGTAAATGCACACAGGTGGCCACATGACTAGAGCGATAGGGTGGATTTGGATGTTCAGCAAGAGCCTACAGTTTTAAGGGAGCCTTTGCTAATTGCTGCATCAGGAAAACTGCTTCCTATTATCTCAAAGAAAAAAAAATGCAGACACATCAGGTGAGCTCGCAGGGGTGTCACCAGGGCTGATGCATAAGGAATAGGATGATACTGCTGTTTCAGCTTGTTAGCTGAACTAAAGCAGCGTGTAATGAGCTGCAGCAACCTGGAAGCAGTTGTGAAGAGGACAGGGGAGTGACAGGTGCCTCGTGGCAGGTACCCACAGGCTAGAAAATAGCGTGGTCTCTTTTTTATGCGTTCAGTTTTGTATTCAGATGAAGGTGCCTCCCTGCCAGCAGTCAGTACCAGTGGTGGCGGCTGTTTGGGTTTATTCAATCAGCCTCCCAGCAGCAGAGCTCACTTCGTCAGTGGTACAACAGACTTCTGGCCTGTGTTACCAACTCTTGGCGTGGGGATTTTGGCAAGGTGCTGCTTCGTATACAGTGCTTTGGTGATACTGGGGTTGCTTTCAGAGAGGGCAGACCTCGTGCAGCCCTGTGTAAGGTAAGGATCCACTGGTGCAGTGCCATGGCTGACCAAGAGCTGTCATTCTGATTTTTTTTTTTTTAATTATTTCTTTGTGACACACTGGTAGTGAAAGATAAGCCCGTTGGCTGGACTACGTTTCATTCAATCCTGTAACATATGTGCTGTCATACCTAGAGCAGAAGCCAACTTTCTGTAGTCACTATATAGACCTATAATTTTCAGTCTCCCTGGCTCCAGAATATCATATGAAATTAGCTGCAGTCTTTTGAGCTGTTCATTGTTGATTTAAAGCTGTGAAACCATGGGAAAAATCATCCATTCCCCAGAAAGTTGTGACTTGCAATTGACTTTGCTCAGTGCTTTCTGCTAAAAAAGCACCAAAAGTATTTTTAAAGTACAGACTTTTGAGAAAACCTGAGAGTTCAGCGGAAAGGGAATGAATTTGCCAGCACCTGATGCAGTAGGGCCATATTGGCTGTGATAACTCCGAGCATTATTCAGCTTAAGTGTTACTCACATGGGCTGTGAGACAGCTACGTGCCTTCAGATCCACAGGACTGCCACCAGCATGGCAAGAAAAATAATATATCTGAAAGAGCTGGAAGTCTGAAGAGCTGACCTCAGAGTACCATGCCACCAGGTGCCTCCTGTACAAATATTAAGTTACCCCAGTATTAGCACACTGCTGACTGACACACAGCTCGGAGAGAGCTTTGTGTTTGTAGCACAAGTCTTTGCTGAGGATTACGCAGGTAGACTCTGGGCTGTTTTTTCTGGGGTCCCCCCACCTTGTTGAAAGGTCTGCACTGACGTTTGGATCTGTGTTTGGGGGAGTAATTAAGATTCTGCGCCGTCTCCCCCACACGATGCAAACAGCACTAATTAAAAGGCAGTTGGCGTCTGGCAGCACCGGGGGAGAAGCCGCACATACACCTCTCCAATTGTTCTCGTGCAGTTAATTTTCTTTCCTTGCATGTATTTGTTTCCAGCCTTACGTGAGGCAGCAAAGAACAGCAAGCAGCATGAAGTGGGCTGCTGGATGAAGGTTGTCACATTTATTTTGGGAGACTTTGAGGCTTTGGGCTCCCACTAGATCCCACCCCCCTGGGTTTGTGGAGCACTTAGGAATAACCACTTCCCTCCCTGAAGCTGGCTAATGAGTCACTTCAAAAGCTTAACCAAACACAGCCCTTTCTGGGGATGCAAAAGACACCCTCTGCCTGCCTCTGGCAAACACAGGAGCTTGTGTGTGCCGGGTTAGATGCCCCTTCTGCAATCTCACCGCAGTCTCAGGGAAACGGTTCTGTCAATGGCTTCTCTAATCCCGAGAGCACAACCTGTGTGTGACAGGAGGCTGAAGGTGTAAATCAGAGATTGTCACAGAGCAAAGGTGCCAAATCACTAAGATATTAACACCTTGAAAAGCTTTGTGTGAACAGTTTTTCAATATGGAGGATGGTTTTCTATGTATTTGTTCTGGTTTTGGAAGAGGCATTAGGATAAAAAGTTGAGGAATTATTCTAAAATTATTATAGAGCTATACTAAGAGAGAGTAAATTGAATATGGACTGTTTGTTTCTTGATCACCAATTCAGCCTTTGCTGCCTAAGGACAAAAGGTATCCTTGTCTGACTGATTTTTGGACGATGTCCCTGTCCGATTGATTTTGGACAATGTGAACTGGCCACCACTGCCCAGCTGTCAGGTATTGTCTCATCTTATGATGGGATCACACTTGCTGCACATCTTGGAAGATGAGTTAGATGGAAAGCTAAATCCCATCCTCCAAGTGTGCTTCTTGTTATCCCACCAATAGATCTCGATTTTAAAACTTTCCTCTCCTGTTTTCTACTTCAGCACCTCTCCCTCACCTTCCTGAAAGTCCTGAAAGTCGCTCAGGTTTCATGGTCTGCTGCCTGCTGGTGCTAAGCCACTGACTGATCAGATAGCTGGCACTGCGTGGTACTTGGGAAGCAAAGTAAAGGCAAACACCCCCAGCAAGCTGGTGCTAGCATCCGTCCCCCATCACAGTACAGGCAGAGTGCTCCACATACTACAAGAAAAAGAAATTAAAACAGTTGCAAAAAGAAAAAAGCAGTTTCTGAAAAGGTAACGACAATTGTTAGCTTATTAAGCTTATTAACTCTGCTGTAGCTCATTGGGGGATTTCTTGTCAGTTTCAATAGAAAATGAAAGCCAAGCACTGAATAAATTCTGTGGTGCCTTGTACATGAGAGGCTTTGAAAGCACCTCAGTAACCTGGGCTCCCAGCATCTCCTCTCCCTGCTGAGGCAGGGCTGGTTGGAGCAGGGCATCCTGCTCTCACCACACTCGTTGGGCCAATTTCACAACCGTCCCTGCAGAGCACTGAGTCCAGGGTGAGCTGCGCCACGTGAGAGCCCAGAGTTGAGGAAGAAGCTCGGAATTTAAATACCAGAGCTGGAATTTTCCCAACCCAGATGTCAGACTCCGAAATAAGCACTGAAAGAAAGCCACAAGTTTTTCTTGGGGCAGATTGAGGCCTCTGTCCTTCCTGTCAGCTCAGTGAAATTCCTCAGCTTGTTTTCCACATGGATTATCATGCTGCCTTCCAGCAGCAGCACCACCAGCAAAACACAGAAGCATTTTAGGAATGTATCTTCCACAGATCTCCTGAAAGCCAAGAGATTTATGGGGAAGGAGTGGTAGCAGGCAGAGGGAAGAGGACAATAACATTTACTCAGCCATCATTGGAATAAAGGGCTTTTGAGAGCTTGCAGAACATCGGAGAGTAAAGAAGTACCACATCTAAGGGCTGGTGCAATGCATTTTGGATTCCCCTTTTTCAGGCACTGATAGCACTGAACCCTGTGACTACATCTTCATCACAGTCGCAGGGCTCAGCTTTTGATGTGCTGGAGTCTGTTGGGAGACTCTCCGTGAAATACGAGCTACAATATTGGCGTCTTCGCTTTGACTACGGCCTCTCCAGATCCTAACTGTGTGTGCAGCTCTGAATGGAGCAGGGCATTGTCTGCTTGTTAAAGCAAGGTGTATGCTCCTAAGGGAGCAGCTGTAATGGATTTTTGGCAAGTGGAAGCCGCAGGCCTTTCTGGATGATGCTAGGTGAATTGCGCTGGGGTTTGTAGCAGCTTAATTTTTTTCCTCCCAGCAGTGACAGGTTGTGTACAAATGGAGGGGTATCATTTATCCTCATCTGAAGGGGGTGCAAATCACTAACTCAGTCAGCCACTCGCTATAAATACAGCAAATTGCCAACGCTTTGGTGTTGCTGTTTATGATTTCCTGGGGATCTGCAGCAGGGGAGAAAAGATGTGGTCAAAAAGCAGTTTGTGTCATTTTTTGAAGGGCAGTTTCTTTCTTCATTCTGCCATACTGGTTGCTACAGAGCACACCATGTCCTGGTGGCTAGTTCAGGCTATACCCAGGCAGTGCAGTCCTATGCAAAGACATTTGCCACATTCAATAGAGTATACTAAGTTCCTAGTATGACTTTTTAAATTCTGAAACAATCAAGGGGTGTGAGGAAGAGAAGCCATTGCAAAGAAGACAGTCCACATGCCTTGGTTAGCAAGGGGTTGCATTGGTGTGGGATCTGAGATGTTCTGGCCCTGCAGTGCCCTCCTGTTGTGTACACACTCCCTTCTCTATTCTGTTCAGGGGCTGGCCACAGGACCTTTCAGTGTCTGGGCTGTGTCTGATTTAACTACTTTTTTCTTTGCTTGGTCTAGCTTCTCCTGGCATAGCAATAACCTCATCTCTGTGTCCAGTGTCACCATGGAAATCAGCTGCTGGAGGGAACTGATAGCAATCAGAGCAAATAACACTACCTTTGTGACTTTGTTTTTTTTTCCCCCCACTGTGCACATCAGTTCTCATCTCTGTCAGCTATTTAATTGCCAATCTTCTGCAACTGTACTAATTCTTCCTGCTTTCCAGGTAGAGCAGTTGTGTGGAGCACTGGTGCCCTGCCAGATGTCATCCTGCTCTCGAGGGACCTGCTGAAGCCATAACTGTGAAAGGGGAGGCTTTCATCTCTGCAGCGTTAAAACCAAACCAAGCCTCACCTCCTCGAGGTGCTGTTCGTACAGCAGGCTATGGATCTTCTGACCAAAACATCGCCCTTTGGTTTCCTGGTTTCTCAACTACTATGTTGGAATGACTGGAGTTCCTCCTTGCAAACTCATCTGTCTCTTGCTTCAGAGGACTGCTGTGTCACTAAAGCATGACAAGGTGCAGCCCCACGTACTGACTTGCAGCTCATTACGGTCTAATGAAATTTTGCAGAAGAAAGAAGAAAAGGAAGATTGAATCAAGCTGCCCCCAAGGACTTATTTTCTAAAATCCCAATTCAGTACTGCAGTCGCTGTTAAACTTTGGTCACGGTAAAACAGATCACATGTTCAAAAATTAGGAAGGATGTTTTTTCTGGGCCTTACAGAAGTGTCTTATGACTTGAGGTGATAAAAATGCAAGTAATCCATGCTGAAATACCACACTATGTTTAGTGTAGGGTTTTGGGGGGAAGGGGGTGAAAGGTTGACTTATGCAGAACATTTTTTTTGACTTGCTACTGATTTTTTTTTTTTTTTAGAGCAAAAACTATTGCACTAAGCTTTCATAGTGACAGTCTCATTGTCCCAAGGAGCTCTGACCAGACCAACTTCAATAAATGAGACCACAGGGAAATAGGAAGAATCAGGCATGCCCTAAACCACAACAGTCTTGGATTAAAGAAGATATATTTTTGTAATTTTCTGCCCTTCCACAGGGACTAAAGGCGTTTTGTACTGCTCCGTGTCCTGTGCTTACTGTAACTTGTCTACCAATCATCTATATTACTTTTTTTCTAAGCAAAGTAAGTCCTCGTGTGAAACGATTAGATTGCAGAAAGAACACTACTTATTCTTCATGGAAGCTTTGTGTAAGTGATCTTAATCTGTATCAAACTGGAAGTTTTCCCCTACCACCTGCTTGACAAATCCCATTAAACTCAAGGACGCATTTTTAGCCATTACTCCCTGCTATGCTTCATGCTGCAGAGGTCAGAGCTGTGGGATGGCATTACGAGAATTAGATAGCTGCATCTGGATGGATTGGGTTTAGGAAACCGCAGGAATGTGTACTTTTCAGGCTGTCAGAAAGGGCAGACCTAACTGGTTTAGTTTCTTTACTTTGCGGTTTTCCTTTAAAGTAACCACAGATGCAGCTCAGGCTCCTCTTTGGCATGTTTACTGTTTGCTGCACCCCTTAACACCTTCTTCCTTTGGGCTTGAAGCTGGCTGAAACTTTTTGTCAGGACTGTGCATTTTCTAATTGTTTTAGGATTGTCCCGCTGTTTGCTTGACCACCTCCTCCTCCAGTTACAACCCTTCAAGGAGACTGCAGTGAGTCGCTTTTTTTTTTCTCCTTTTTTCGCAATCCGAGTATCGCTGAGAACACTAAACTGCTTCGTCATGATACCACAACCTACGCTAGTTCTGCATGGTTCCCTTGGGCCCTGCAGTCAGTAAAAGGAGGTGAAGGGAATTTTTTTTTTCCCCAGCAGCCTTGTGCTTTCCTCAGAGCAGCTCCCATGCCATCGCTTGCTTTCCCTAACTGTGACTCAGCAAAGGCTTCGCAAACAGCCCTCTCAGCCGGGATGGAAAAATCCCACAGCAGACTGTTGTGTTAACGTTAGTCATCAAGGCAATATAAAAATGCTTTGTTATTTTCATTCATGGAATGAATTTGAGTCATTCCACGTTACTGTTACTAAGCAATATTTAACATGTCAGCTACTACGGTGGGAGTGGAAGAACTGATGCTGGGGCTGAGCAAGTTGTCTCCTGGCTGGTGGAAGTTGCAGGGACCAGTAGGTTGAACGATGCTGCAGGTTGAGATGAAAGCCGGGGATCTTTTCCCCACCTTGGTAAGACAGGTTTCAGATTTAGGCTGGATGATTCTGTAGGAAATATTGCATTCCTTCAGGACTAAAATACTTTGAGGATCAGGAACTGATCCAAGACAGCCCTTTTGAAGTCAAAGAAGTGGCGATGCTGAGAGAAAGGCTGGGTTAGAAGCTCCTGGTTGCATTTGCAGGTGATGGAGCCAGGTGGCTGTGCTGCCTGAGCAGACACCACAGCAACATGTTCATGCCCATGGTTCTGCCAAAGGCATCCAGCTGAGCACCAGGCATTCCAGAAGAGGTGGGGAGAGAGGGAATAAATCCTCTTAGCATGAGAGGCAAGACCAAGTTACCTAGGAGAGAACTGAGAGGTAAAGATGCACGGAAGGGTACTTCCAAGGGTAAGCCAGTTCTTAAAATGAGATTTTCCACCAACTTTAGGTCATTTGCTGAGTTACTCTGGCAAAGAACATCTGCTCTGCTTGCTTGTGGCTGAAAATCCCTTATTCTGTAACGGGGCCGAGTCTTGCTGGTGGATGGGGATCAAGTACGTAAGATGCTGGGGGATGGAGCTGCCCAGCTGGCTCCTCGGGGGTCCCAACCCCTGTGCCATGAGCTATTGAGTGCTTGGGAGGAAGCAGCAGCTGCCTGGTGGAAATAAAAGGCCAGCCTCACCGGTTGCTCATGGTCATGAACATAACCTGAATGCTTTGTTTGATACTCAGTTGCTGTTGCAAATGTGAGGCAATGTTTACCTCTACAGAAGTTGCTGTATGTGATTTAAAGTGTCTAGTTAAATATTCTATAGTTATATTTAGTTAAGATTTTAAGAGCACTTGATGTGACTCATCTAATAGTATATATATGAATATTTTTTTAATGCTAGGAATTCGTTTAAAACATAATTTTAATAATTTGGACTGTTTTGTTCGGGTAGGTCTAGGAGTTCATCAGAGAAGAATTAGCCATTAACCACTACATGAATGTTTTACCTTAACGTTTGTGTATTTTACACTGCAGATTTAATCTGATTGTGATTGTAATGTCTTAGTATTTGCTGCTATTTTGTGTTGCTTAGCCAAGCTTTCTTTGTTCAAGAGCATTTTTAAAGGCATTTTTTTTGTTACAGAAAATGAAAAGAGAAACATTATTATAGATGTCTGCCTGCAGCTCGCTCGCTGCTTACAAAATCCACTGACTAGTAGCAGAGGCAAACAGAGCACGCAAATTAGAAGCTTTCCTCTTTGTGCATGCTGTGCTGTGGAGAAAAGCCCTGTGCAGAACTGCAGCTTCTTTACTCCAGCAGCCCTGGCAGTGCAGGTTACATTTGAGAAGCCAGAAGTTGCATGCCATGCTTGCCTGCAGAATTAAGGCAGAAGTGCACAAGTAGGTTTGTGGTTTTTTCCCCCCCCCCTCGATGGTGTAGAGATGGCTGCAAGCACTTGTTCAGCACACTGACTTGTGCAGAGGTCAATGCTTATCATAAGCCCAAAATGACTTGTGGAAGTCTAATGAACACACAAGAGCTAATGCATTTGAACACTTTGTTAACTGTTCCCTCTAAATCACTGTACATGGTATAATCTCTGCAGGGCAGCATGTTGTAGTTGTTAAGATTGTATTTCTTTTGTTCAATGAGTTTCTGCTGCTGCAGGTTTTGTGTGAGGAGTTATCAGGACCATGTGTTTTGTGTAATCGCTTGAACTTTGTTTTAAAATATGTATAAGATAATTTGTCATTGTGACCAAAGCTTTTTTTTTTATAAGAAAAATGGTAGGACAAGTTTGAATGGACATCTCACGTTTCAGTAGAAACTGCCATCATTAAACATGTTCTTGAAAACCCTCCTTGTGCTGTGTGTTACTTTCAGGGGGGGAATAGGAAAGGGCTTGTTTGGTGATTTTAAGGGATGCATGATGCCTTGTTGCGAAGAGCTGAGAGGCCAGTGACCCTGAACCAGGCCATGACAAGAGAAATTGGTTTTGGTAGCATGGAAGAGAACTACATGTATGTTCAGTCCTGCAAAGTCCTCATCAGTAAGCTAGGCTGACACACGAGATTCAAAAGACAAAGCCTCTGCACTAGGACGCCTATCCATACTGCCAGTTACAGCCAAATTAAGGGCCATCTAGCCCACAAACCGCAGCCCTGCTGTCCCAGACCACAAGCCAGGCAGAGTGAACTGAGTGTCACCTCGCTGGGGTGGCCAGACCTAACCACAGCAGTGAGCAGAGTTCCTCCAGCTCCATCACGTGCCTGAGTTCCCAGGCTCTGAAACAGCCCTGCCTTGGGGCTCTCAGGGCATGGTAAGCTGAAGAGCTAGGGAATGATTAGGGCAAAGTGAGGAACGGCAGGGGTGTTACACTCACAGCGCTATGCCTGAGTCCTCTGAAGACCATTTTTCTCCTGCCCTGTTTTAGGTGACATGAGACAGGACAGACTGATCCAGTGCCCCCTGCATCAGTCAGCTCTGCCTCTCTCCTCTCCCCCATGAGTGCTCCTGCCGTGGTGTCCTCGTGTCTCTTTTGAGAAGAGAGAGTAAGTCAGCGCCTTTTCAGCAGACAAAGGGCAGCAGCTGTCCAGCCAGTGCCTTCTCAGTTACGTACTGCCAAAGCAAAGCTAAATTGAACATCTCAAAATGCAGTTGGGCCTCAGCCACGAGCCAGCTGTTGTACAGCATCGCGGGTCTTCGTAGGAAGTTCAAGACCCACCAAGACAGCACCAACCTAAGCCAGCTGTGGCTGAATAGGACCAGAGCCCTTCCTTAGGGGAGGCTGCAGCAGTGAAGATACCACGGACTGAAAAGCAGCAGCTGCAGTCTGTGTGTGCTTGCCTTTCTGATGAGAACTCAAGTGGAAGATGAGCAAATGACCAAAATTCTGGTATAATTTATTAGATAAGAGCTGAAAAGCTGGAGCTTGATGAAGACGATTGCAGCTGGGGCTCTGGGAAGAAAGGGAGGACTGATTTTAACCCCTCTGAATTCTGAGGCAGGAGAAACTGGGAGCTGTAACTTAAGTCCTTGCACAACAAAGATCATCTCAGACAAGTCCTCAGATACTACTTTTTTTAATGAGTCATATTGCAGGGTTATTTCTTTGATTTCTACAAGAGTCTGCATGGGCCAGGATATAACATGACCTTCCCTCTTGTGTACGTGGCTGTTGCCACCTTCCTACAAGCTTTTGCTGTAGACAGGGGTTGCTAGTAAGGGCAGTGAGAGGTTAACCAAATAAATCTGTCAAATACGTGCTTTAACTCTGGAAAAGGGAGGGGTTGCCTCTCTCATGTCTGTTAGTGGCAGTGATCTTTGGATGCCTTGATACCGATAACTACAAAATTGTCAGTGATGTTTGGCAAGTGCTATCAAAGAGACATTAGCTTAGCTCTGAGACGAGCTGAATTATGCCTGACAATGAGCTCTATTAGAGAAGGAAACAGGAATAGCTCTAATTGCTTAAGACCAAGTAGTCTGTAACTAGGCTGCACAAAAACATCGCTGAAGACAGTTCATCTCCCTATCACCTGGCAATTACCAATTTCTAAGAGACCAGAAACTAGCTCTGGTTTCTAGCAGACATTCGCTCCTCTGAGCTCAACCAACCAAGTTCCTACTTGGGTTGCTTTTCTAGCGACTGTTTGCTCAGGGCATGTTCAATGAGCTGAGTTTAATTCAAAGCAGCACTTCCATCTCATGAAAAACAACTCTTCCAATTAAGGAAACAGTATGGAAGGAGTGACCATTGCTTTTATAGCTAAAAAGCAAACAGCCTTAAAAATCCAGATGTATTTCTTGATGTCTTATGAGGCATAAAGTTGGTTTTGAGGCTTTTCGCTCCCCTCCTGCTTCCTTCTCATAAGGGATAGTGTTCACTTGTTCCTCTGCTTGCTGAGTGCCCACAGCCTTTGGTGCAGAGAGCCTTTAGACAGCACTGGGGTGAACGTGCTTTGGCTGTGAGAAGGCAGGTCCTGGGGCTTGGGCAAGGGTGCTGGAGGTGGTGCATGGGCAGCTTGCAAAGCAGGGCAAGCTCCCAGCCCTGGAGCAGGAGCCTTTGCTCCCCAGCTTCTACCTGCATGCTTAACCTCTAGTCTGGAACAGCCCTCAGCCTGAAACACCAGCCTTCAAAGGCTGCCCTGAGCATTCCCTTCCGCTTACTCCATCCTTCCCTGTGATGGAGGGATCCTGTGGGTGTGCATGTGAAGCAAGAACAAGGTTCCCCTGGCCAGAGTTTGAGCTCTGCAGCATGCAGAAGGGGGATTGTGGATTTGAAAGATGAGGAGGGATAAAGATTAGATAACCTACTGCAGCATTCCAGCCAGTACGATTCATTTTAAAGCTGTTATATGAAGGGTAATGCATATCATCTACTTAAAGCTCATCCCAGCTCCTCTGGGTTTCTTACACTGGCTCTTCCTAAATAATTCAAGGCGAGGTCCACATTGTTATTCTGGCCTAGCCACAGTTCAGCAGGTACCTGCTCAGCACCATTTCCCCCTTTATAAATTCCAGAAGCCAAATGAGCCAGTCCATCCGCCTGCTCTGACCTGCATCAGGCAGCACAGAGCATCTCTGGGGACTCCACCACAGCCGAAAACCAGTGAAACAACTGGGGCAGCATTGCCATTTACATACAGATGGGAGAGCAACTCGCTCTGGGCTATAAGAGGGCAGAAGTGGGACTCTCTCCTCCAGACTTGCTGGCCCTGCTCACATTATGTGCTCAGCTGGGAATTTCAGGGCTGTGTTTCTCGCCAGGTAATGTGTGTTTTTGCTGCCCTGAGTCTGTTAGAAGAGATACGAGGGGGCCTGGGTTGATGTAGCTGTTCCTCATCAGCCCTGATGCCAGCCCAGAATAATCACAGTGCTGCTGATAAGCTGAGATAAATAAAATGCTTCAAATCGTCTTCAGTTCCTTGAGGCATCACTTCTAAAGCTTTCACCCTCAAGCTGTTCCCCTCCCCTGCTGCCATCAGTTTCCAGACTACCTCTGCCCTGGTACAAATATATTTAGCTGAAAAGAAGCTCTTTACAGACACTTTTCTCTTCTCCTGCCCTCAATTCATAAAGGTTTAGCTCAGGTCAAGAACATTTGACATTTCCCCACTTCATTTCTGTCTGGCTGTCAGCAGCTGTCTCAGCAGTGCCTTCTGGACAGCGTCTGAAATCACCCAGCTCCATCCCTCTCCTTGCTTAAGGACTTCTGAGGTGCAGATCCCGGGGGTGTTAAGTAGTTTCTCAGGTACATAGGAAAAATAGGCTACTTCAGCAATTTCTCCTTTTCAATTCTTGATCTGGTAGATTTTTTCAGGGGAGGAGGGGATCAGACCATGCTAGCAAGGCCCTACTGGATAAAGCAACAGCAAAAGAGAGACCAGGCTGGTTCTTTTGGAGTAGGAAGCCAAAATCCAGCTGCAACAACCAAATGACAAGGCTGGGGTGCAACGGGAAAGCTCCTGAGGCCCTCAGGACCATCTAAGGCCCAGGGCTAGCCCAAGGGCACAAACCCAGCAGCCAACAAAATCCGCAAGCCTGGCCTGTACAACAGGAGACAGCAAACATCCAACCCACGACGTAGGCCAGCCATTTAATAACCCAGCCCCAAACTGCCACAGGATTTGGGTACAGAGCTGGCAGGCCCGGGGTGCAGAGGCTGTGCTAAGCCAAGAGGCCCAGACTCATCACAACCTGTGCCCTCCATGTTTCTGGCCTGCATTGCACAGCCACGTCACCAACACACGCTCCTGGATCACTCTTTGCCTCAATAATGAGCAAAATCAAAACGGACTTAAACCAACCCTCCAGCCTGAGCTCCTGTAGTTAAAAGTCAAGTCTATTTATGCAGGATTAACATTTCCGAAGCCTGCTAAGCTTAAATAAAATGATAGTACTGCCCAGGGTACCTATGGACCTGGGTGAGGCTTGTGCTGAAGAGCTGCTATTTAATGAGCTGTTCAAACGTACAGCTTGCTTTGTCCCTCTGTGTATATGTAATATTTTTAAAATCACATATTTACAGCACATTGTTTGCTACTGTTCAAGGAAACAAATGATTTGCTTTTAACATAATCGCTATCAGAAGTAAATTATTCAGCACTCGCTGCTTAGAAGTTAAAAAGGAAGCCTGAATTTCTTTACAGTTTCTTTCTTTTTTATAATAGATATACAAGCTGCAGGGCACACTTTTATGCTCCTGTAGCCAAGATTTTGTAGAATTGACTAATAATCTATTTTGCATATTTATAAACACTTTATCATTTATTAATGGGACATTTCAGGAGTAAATTTATAATCCTGCCACATGATCTCAGCCTTTCATAGAAAAATGGTTGCTCATGTCAAAGAGTTTGAAATTAGAGCTGGCGTAACAAAGAAATGAGTGAGAATATCTCATTAGCGAGAAAGCAAACAGGCAAGAGCCTTTTGTGAGACTGAATGCCCACACGCACACAAGACAGCTCAAAAAAACATGTTAGATGTCAAATACAGAGCACAGCGCTCAAGACATATCAATTCCCTGCTCCACTTGCAATAACACCCATAACAAGGTAATGCAGGTCCATATCCACATGAAGACTGGCCCAACACACCCTGTGCTCACTCCCTAAATTGCCATCACTGCACTCAGCCACACAATACCCAAGTATTTCAAACTTAGGGAGTTCAAAGGGAACACTGATGCCCCTGACAGCAGATACAAAACCAAAGACCAGGCACAGAGCTCCTGTTGCCCCCTCACATCCTGCTCTGCTGGCACTGGAAGGCACAAACCACTCACCCATTATCATACCAAAGCTGAATCTGTCAGACATTCCCCACTATCCAGGCACTTAGAAAAAAACAACTATAAGCTCTTTTTTTACCTTACCTGTCTCTATGAAGCCCCTGGAGATCCATCCTCACTGTGAGTGCTGTTTCTCTGAGCCCCACAAGCTCTTTACCACCAAAACATCTCCCAACCACCTCACACCACCTGCAGTGATTACTCCACTTGTGCCCTTTATAATTTTCTGAGCAGCATCAACCCAACGCCTGCCAGCTGCTTTCCTTGCTCAGGACCCTCCTCCCACCCCAGTCCTCCTCGTTCAGAGGCAGGTGGAGGAGGAAGCTCAGTGAAGAAGACACAAGGTTATAGACCCAAAACAGCGCTGGCAGCTTGCACAAAGATGGGGTTGCAGGCTGAGGGTTTCCAAGTTTTGCAGATTCACCAAATCACAGACCCTTTAAGTGCAAGGCTGCTGAAGCTATGCCCATGCTCACACTGCTTGCCCTGGTGTGCAGGTAGAACATGTTTTTTTTTTGAAATAGCACGTCTAGAACTTCACAATACATGGCAAAAACCATTTGACAGCTTCAGAGGCATTGTGTGTCTTTCCTAGCTCAAGCAGATGCTTTCTCCTGGCTGTTCCAGCCACAACACGAGTGCCACTTGCTAATCCTGGTGCCAGGGCAGCATTACCTGGACATTTCACTGTGTGTTTGGGCTCAGCATCCCTGCGTGCTGCACAGCTTTCGGCAAGGCTGAGCCTGCTGCTTGTGCCAAGCCGTGCAGCCCAAGCCCCACAAAGTCCTCATGGAGCACATAACCAGTGCCTCACAGAGCAGGACAGCACCATCCAGTGCCAATCCAGAGGGCTGCAAAACCTTGGGTCGGAAGCTCGGGAACCACACACGGCTCTTTTTGATAGAAGTCTGGCAAGCGGGGGGTGTGGAGCGAGGGCTATCTTGGTAAGGGGGAGGTGATTGAAGAGTGTGGCTCACAAAGGCTGGGACAGAGAACTGAGGCGACCTACTGGGCTCTTCTGCAGCCGGCAGGCAGCTGGGTGCGGGGTGAGTCCTTCCTAGCCCAGGGAGATGCTGTGCAGTTTGCCCTGCACCGGAGGCATCAAGGGGCTGCTGCTGCTAAGGGGCAAAAGCCTCTGGAAGCTGTCGTTTTTGGCACTCGTTTTATTTTATTTTTCTGAAAGGAGCTTGGAACATTTGGAGTTTTCTTTGATTTGAATTTCACAGGAAGCCGAGCAAACTGGCTGTGCCTTGCCTGCTGACGGGAAGAGCAGAAGGAGAGGAGAGAAGGTGAATCGAGCCGCAGTTTGGCGGTGTACCCAAGTGTAGCAGCGCGTCATTTATGTCATTTAATTGTTCCCTGCAACTCAGATAATGTGGAAGACATTAGTAATAATAGCAGCTTCATTATGTTCCTTTTTGATGTGCTATCTAAAAAGCTGAAATCTGAACAAGAACATTAGGAACCCAGCATTTTAGGCTTCCTTTGGCATTTTGTTTTCCTGTAGAACCTGAAAATACTTCAGTGAAGCCTATTAAAGCCTAATATAAATGTGTGCAAACAGAGAAAATGCAGAGTACACGCAGAATACACACAGAATACAAATAATGAGGTTTTAGCAGGTGGGGCTTTGCAGCACTGAAATTTTTCACCCCATTTCTCCAACCCCTCCAAAAAATGCGAGGTCAGAGACCAAGAGCCCTGCTTTGCACTACCCTTATTTAAAACTGAGCAAAGCACATCCTAGGCATCCCGTTGGGATGGAGGCAGGAAAGTGGAGGGAACAAGCTCATTTCTGCAGCTCTGGCCATTGCAGAGGTCAGCTCAGACCCTGCCGCTAGGCATTTAGCGCGGGCAATACATTAAATATCCTCACCCTATGGATCCAGCCAGCTCTTTGTCGTGTTTTGTTGGCCAGCTCTCATCATTAGGCGCTGGGAAATGTGGCGTGGCACTTCTGAGCACCCAGGGGGTTTCTAGCCCCGTGTCGAGCAGCCTGCATTAGGCTTCAGCGAAGTGTGTGCTGACCGCTAGCGAAGGGAGGAGGAAGGGTTCCTGCCAAAAATTCATCTGGCTTAGCCGAGGTGCTGCTGGAGGCCAGGGGAGGCAGGAGCGGATTTACTGCGATGCCAGCGCCTGGGCATTGAGCCCTTGTTTTGTTCTCGCTACATGGATGCTTTGTTTTGCTTCTTTTTTGCCCTCCTGCTGTAATAAAAGGCCAGAAAGATTGGATCTCCACCAATACCGTGTGCAGTTATTCCACTGATTTTAAGAATATTGATGCCTTGTGTACACAAGACATCGATTTTCTTGTCACCCCAGTGCACCAAAGGGAGACCCACTAAAGAGGTGCTCAAATGGCATCAGGGATGGCGGATGGGAGATGCCATGGGGGTGCTGACACAAGGTTTGTGACTCCCCTTTCTCCCTGGGGATGTCCGCAGCCCACAGTCACTGCTGCTGTGAGTTTTGCTGACACTTGCTGGGAGCACAGGCTCGCTGCAGTGGAGGAACTCAAAGCAGCAGCAGCCTGGAGCGATGGGAGGTGAGAAAATCCTCTCACACGTAAGACAAGAGGCTCGGCTGAGATTCACAGTTCACCGAGACACAGTGTAAGCGATGACCTACATTCATACATGAGGCATGGTACCCAAAATTAAACAAGGTGTGATGGAGCAGAAGAGGTGCGTGGTGCCCAGCCGGGTTCTGCAGCCAGGTCTGAGCCTGGCCCTCGGTGCTGGATCAGTCCTGCACGATGGGTGCTGGTCCTGAATCAAACCGAGGTGCCTGACCTGTCCCTCACCAGCTGATAATGAGAGGAAAACAGCCAAAAATACAGCTCCCCCTGGGCAGCCCCTGCAATCTGGTGATGGGAAGTGTCACCAGGAGTGGTGGCTTTCCCATATCTTGTCCATACAAAAATTTCCCTTTCCTTTTTTCCCCATATTTTCACCTTATTCCTCTTATTCCTCTTATTTTATCTTTTTGCTCTTGTTTTGCTTCTAGAAGGGGTTACTTATCAATTGTCTAGCAGTGTTTTTAAATGTCCTCCCAAGCCTGGGGAACATAGCAGGCGTGTGAAGGCTTTTCCCTTTTCCCTATGGGCAAAATCCAGCTGCTATTATTCATATTTTCTCAAGACTAAAGATATTCTGGGTATTGAGGTAACATGATGGATGGAGCGAAGATAAAGACTGAAGGGATCAGTGGAATTGGCACTTTGATAAAAAAAAAAAAAAAAGGATAAAGCATATGAAACACTGCATATTCCTTTATTCACGAAAAGCACCTGCCAGAGGGTTTTTTTTTTTTCTTTCCCCACCCTGTTCAACATACTAGAAAGATAGAAAGAATAGAAAGATAGCAGAAATGTTAAAATTCCTTTTGTTATCTATCCTTCTCCGTGCAGCACCTGCCTGTGCACGGCCGTGCCCTCCCTCCCCAAAGAGCCCAGCAAAGCAGGGCACCCATCCGCCTGTGTGTATTCTCGATTCAACCTGAAGCTAGGAAACATCAGCACCAGCAAAGGGGGCTTGCTTGGAGCTGTGAATCTGGGTCACGCCGAAGATTAGTGACCTACATTTCCAGGTTCAGAACTGCAGGCTGAAGTCGGAGTCGTCAAGCCCTGTGAGCGCCCCTGAGATTGGGGAACCAGCCCGGAGGGTGCGGGGTGGGGATGGAGATGGCCTGAGCCAGCTCCCACGCACCCAGAGACCCAAACCTGGTCATAAAAGGGTTTGGAAAGACCCCAAATTCAGCTTGCTTGCCTCTTTGTTGGTTCTTTATGTTTCATATAAGGTCATCCTCTAGTTAATGTGCATGTTTCAGTGGGCACCTCCTTGCACCTCTTATACCTCCACATCTTACAGCCTTCAAATGAGACCTGGGCACGGGCTCAGACCCAGGAGCTGCGGCTGAGACCCTCGGAGGCACACGAGGAGGCTCTCGAGCACCCAGAGCTGCCTGCTCATGTCCTCCCGGGTGCCTTTGCTGCCGGAGAGGCTGAGCACTGCATTCCAGGCTGAGGAGGATATGTGCTAACTGCACAAACACTTCGGCGGCAGCTTTGTGCAGTTTTAGCCCTTTCTGTTCAGCAGTACAGAGCCTGCTGCTTCCTCTGTGCAACCTGCATCTTCTCATCAGTCTTTTTGGCGTGTGGAATTGGCAAAGCATTAGCAGGGGAGCAAGCGTTAGGCACCCTCTTCACCTGTCTTGACATTAACTAAAGAATTATTAGTATAATAAACATTTTACCTTGCTTTCTCTCTAAGCCTCAGCGCAGAACGTTTTGCAGAGCTCGAGTGCAAATCTGGACCCTGTGGCTTTTGTCAAAGTACCGAATGCCGAGTTCCCGCTCGCCTCCCTCCCGATGTCGTTAATGATAACAATCATCCCCCCACAGCTCCTAATCCTCTTTGCAAAATGTTCGGTGAGTGCTGGGCTGAGTCTCCTCTGCCCTGCGCATTCTGCAGGCGTTTGTGTTAACACAACACGGCCACGGAAACCACCTGGTGGGGCTCGTAACTCTGCCTGCAGCCTGTATGCAATGGGATATCCCATGCAAAGAGCAGGGTCACCTGCAGGAGGAAAGTCCCAGAGCAGGGACATCTCAGTGCCTACCTCAAAGACTTATATTTTATGTTAACACCTGCAAAGTCTAGCCCAGTTGTTTTGTTAAAAACCCACCCGAGCAAACGGACCCTGCTGGGGATTAACCTGCCCCCCTGCCTGAGATACCGGTTTAGTTTTTCCATCTATCTTCTCTCGATGTGCAGGTGTTAAGTCTCAGCTCATTTCACGTTCCTCTTTAAAACCACCTCCGAAGTGATGGGTCCCCTCAGACCAATACTGAAGCAATGATTGCAGCGTCCCTGGGACAGCCTCCGTGATGGGCACAGATTAATCAAGCATCAGTTATAGAGCACATCCAACCTCACAGGAGAATGGCAAGACCTCAAGTGCTCCCTGGTATAACAGCGAGCTCTTATTTAATGTTCTCCAGTAATTTATCTCCAAGAGCTTTAACAAGGTGGGCTATTGTTGTTCTCCTCCTTTGGAAAATGAAGGACTGCAGCGGAGATGCGAAATTACCCTCAAGTTCACACGAGCTTTAAGACCTGCCTAGGAGAAGCAGGAAAAAAAATCCCATTAAGTATATATTTTTGATGAAATTTTCAATTTCAAAAGTACTTCAGATTTGCCATAGGAGCAGCGAGATTTTGGCAGACATTTTTCACTGGAAAAATGGGGGAAAGAAAAAAAAAAGGAAAATCGAATCAATCATACCAAGATGACCCAAGCTGCATGTTTGGGGCAGGTTTACCTAATCTGTGAGGTGCCTCGTGGGCCCATAGGAAATCCTGGAGGAGTGCAAGGGCATGGCACATCCAGGCTGTGATGTCAGGGGAACGTTTCAGCAACGCACTGAACGCTGGCCGGGCTGAAAGCTTTTAAGCCTTCCTAAATCACACTTTTTCTAAATGCTTTCCTTTTGTGCCGTTTCTCTTCTGCGAAAATTGTGGCTTTCATCTTCGTTCCCAAGGAAAGCAAATACCAAGGCAGCGCAGGGCTCTGCAGGGGGAAAGGCTCTTTCCCTGTCTGGTGAGTAGGATGGGATGAGAACAGCGAAGGCATGTGGCGCACTGATTTCCCTGCTCACAGATCCCCTCCCTCCTGCAACAAGTCTGTGCTCTTAGGAATGAGCAAATTCGTGTCCTGCCTCAGAGTTTTGATCTGTCTGCGTTCGGCTTTATGGTAAATATCGAGGTTTCCACAAGGAAACAGCTTCTCCTTGTGGTCTCCTCGCTAGTCCGGGTCCTTTGGTGCCACGTTTCCACCTTTCTCCCTCCTGGTTTATTACCGTGAGCCCGCTGCAAGACTTCATTCTTTTTTCATGAAATGTCTTGCAGTCCATTTACCAGCACATTGTGAAATCTAAGCATTAATAATTAAAGCTACAGCTGTCAAAATAAATGGCTGAGGTCCGTTTTGGCAGTGTTATGAAATATTATCCCCCCCCTGTGCCGAGGAGGGGGGCGTTTTTCTGTAGCGCCTGCCCGCCCGCAGCTAGGAGGCTGGCAGTGCCCTGTAATCAGCGATGAGTTTCCCAGTCATTAGCTCAAATTAGAGCGGCCGTGATGACAAGTGGGATGGCAGCTCCAGCTCCTAATGGCTGGGGAACGTGCAGGCTGACCCTTCTGCTGAGCGGAGCAGAATGGGTCATTTTGTCCCCATTTTGGGAAAGAGGCACAGACCAGTTGCGTAATGCTGTGTTTGGTGCCAGCACGGGGAGAGCTCTGCGGGCATTTCATGTGGCTCCCTGCCTGCGAACAACACTGAAATTCATCCCACGTGGGCGTCTGTGCCCCATCTGCCCCGAGGTCCTCGTGCTCTCCATCAGCTCCAGCCAGCATCCCCCTGGTGCCAGCTCTGGTCTCTCCTCCCAGAAATAAAGCAATGAGACTGAGCTCCGAAAACCTCCTGAATCTCGGGTTCCTCTCCCAGTTGTCGGGCTTACCTAGAGGAGGTTTTTCCACCCAGTTCCTGACTGTGAAGGTGCTGACCCAGAGCCGCAAGCTGTGGTGCAGATGAGAGAAAGTTACGGCTGAGAGTGGGCTGTGAGCTGTGGGGAACAGCCAAGCTCCGTGGGGACGGGGAAGAGCAGTGCTGGGAGCTCACACAACATATTTTCCACCAGTCATATGGTATGTGGGGTTTTTGAAGTCACAGCTCTTGAACTCGGGATTATTTGAGCTGCTCTGCTTTCATTAATACAAAAAAGCTGCGCGCTTCTAGCCCCTGTGGTTACAGGGGAAAGGCTTGAAAAAAGACCCTGAGAAGCAGAGAAAAATAACACAATTAAAAATAGATGGCATACAGAAAGATTCCCACAGGTATTGTTCTGAAATAATTCCCTGATTTGGGGGGAAGGTTGAGCTTGGGGGTTACCAGCTCCGGAGCTTGCTCTCCCTTCCCAGCAGAGAGAAATGTCCCCAAGCCCTGCCACTACCTCACTGTCTGCTCTGCCCTGAGTCACTTAAACCACCCCAAAGGCCATACATGAACTCTTGGCTACCCGGCTTGCAGAAACTCAGGGCACCTGCCTGCGCTGAATACCGAGCTGCATCTCCAAGTGCCGGGCTTTAGCTGTGGAAACGCCGGCGAAGCCTCCACGCCTCTGTTCCCTTTATCTGTGAAGTGAAGATAATGGCCTTGGCACGTCGTCACAAGTGCTCCGAGCCCTTCATCAGAGGGGGGGGGACGGATGTTTCGCCGAGATCCTTCAGGCGTTTGGAAGCGCAAGTCCCAGCGAAAATCAGTTTGCAATTAGTCTTAGATAATTCTCTGCATGTTTTTCTCCCCGTGTCTCCCCGCTGGAGTGCTCTTCTCTCGCATGTAGAATTTTCCTCCACTCGAGAGCAGGGGCAAGGAGGCTTGCAAAGGTTTTTCCTGGCTCCCACCCAAGCTGCTAAGGAAGGACCATGGGGTTCACCCTGGTCTTCTGGTGGCTCCTCAGCCCTTGCAGAGGTGATGTCTTGGTGCCGCCAACCTCCTGGTAGACACTGCTGGCTTCTGGCCCGTGAGCATCCCAAATAACTGCTGCACTCAGATTTCTTTCCCTTCCAGGATGTGTTGGTGCCCTTTGGGTGGCTCTGGGATGCCGCCTCCCCTGGGACTTGTTAAAGTGCTTCATCAGTGCCCGTCTCCCTCTGCAGGGATGACCTTTAACTCATCTCTGCTGTTGCTACCTGACTCGGATCACCTCAGAAGAAAGGTTGCCATGGTGATTTCATATTCAGCTCAGCCAAAAAATCCCGGCTTCTGTATCTTATTAAACGCTCCCTTTCAAGGACCCTACGTGCGGAGATCCAAGGCCAGGGGTTGCCTGCACTCACTGCGGCCCCGAGCGTGGTCACCAGGAGCTTCCCCACCAGCCAGCTCTTCGCTGCCCCTCCACCAGGCCCAGGAGGATTTTCTATTTTTTTTTTTCCACGTTCAGGTAGAAGCTCGGGGTTTCAAGCCATTAGTATTGCTATGAAAACACTTCTCTGCAAAATGTCAATCAGCCTTTTCGAGGGGATTTTTCACAGCTCTAATCTAAACTGCACTGTCAAATGTCAGGAGTGGATGTTTAATGAGGATCAGTTGGAAGCCCTAATTGGATGGGTATTCAACGGCTTCTTTTTTATTTTTTTTAGTTGTTGTTTTATCCTCGGGACTCTGTTTTCACAGAGTTTCTCGTTAAATTTTAGAAGCTAATCTCCGTTTAAACTGCAGGCTCAGTGAACCCTGGTCCTCGGGGGCTGCTTGGAGCCACGGCTGCTGTGGGCTTTCATTGAATTCACCTGGAAGGCAGGAAAAACCCACCCAGGATGTTTCTGCCTGAACAATGAGGACCATTTGAGGGTTTTGGTAGTCTGTTTCCTGCAAAAGGCTGGGTAAATGGGCAAACGGGAAAATCTCAGGTCTAAAGGCAGCCAGGTGGTGGGGTGCCTGGTGGGCTCTGGTCCCTTCTATAGCCAAGACTCACCCCAAACTCATGCAACCCCTTTAAAACAACCAGAGATGGTGCCTGCATGCCCTGCAGCATCCTCTCCGGGCCTCATTACCTCCCATGGCCATGCTTCTTCCATCAGAGGCAACAGGTGCTGTGGAAAACAGTTTCGAGACATCTGCCACCAGCACGAAACACTCCGTGCTCTGTCATCTGGGAAACTGAGACCCCTCTGAGCCGTTTCCAGACTGTCCCAGCCCACACCCTGCCTGGTGGCTGAGCTCCCCAACAGCTCCGTGCCTTCACAGACATCCCCTGCACTTCTTTGTCTCGTGCAGCACGTGCTTCCTAACAGGAAAACCTTTCCGACACGGCTCATTTTTCCATATGAGCTCAGTGTCCTGAACGCCTCCGTTAAAACAATTGCTCTTTGATTTTCTTCCCCCCGCCCCCCCCCAAAAAAAAATCTAGCAGATGATTATTAAAGCATCCTGTTTTCCTACAGACATGCTTTTATTGCATTTTTAATTAAAACCTCGGGAGGACCATAAAAGACATATCACAGATGCAAATGTTTCCATACCCTGTTCCCCATTAAGGCCATAAATAACTCAGCGCCCCTGCAGCTCCTCCTCTCTGCCCCCATTGCCCTGCAGCACCCGCAGAGGTCCATGTTTCTACCAGATCCTTGGATAGGAAACAACAATTATTCCAGCACACATGTAACACCTTCTCTCCACCCCTAATTGCATTTAATTTATCACATGCAGTTACCAAAACGACTGACTTCTTCCAAAAATAAACCACGGGATGTTTCAAGCTGCCTGGCTTCTCCAGCGGTTCTCAGCCAAGGAATTCGTGGCCTCCTGCTCTCTCTGGAAAGCCTGGGAGCACACCTGTGTGCCTGTAAATCTGCCCTTTATTCCGTAAAGTCACCAGAAAAATGCCATGAACCCCGTGCTGAAGGCAGGTGAGACCCACAGGTCACAAACCATAACGTCTGCCCAGTCATTTCTGGGCGTTTGTTACGGTGCCTTAAGTCAGCAACCCCAACAGCTCCCCTGGTCTCCAGCCAGGAGTAAAAGCGCTGAAGGAAATCAGGCCGCAGTCATTTCCCCAAACCACAGAGCTAACATGCATGGTAATTAATTTCTTTAGCGCAGAGAGGTTTTCCTCGCCGCTGTGAACTCTCCCAGGCGCTGCCACAGCAGCTCATCCCCTTGGCAGCCAGACGGCCATCCCACGGCTTTCCTCAACGTGTCCCACGCAATTTGGCAGAAAAATCCAGCAGAAATTTTCCAGCGCGGTGCCTGAAATGGAGCTGCTGAGGTCCGGCCTTTGAGGAGACCTTCTGAGGTGGCGGATGAAAGTGTGGTGCCTCTGGGCTTGGTGGACGCCTCTTATTGACTTCATCTTGAGTCCCACCACACAACAGCTTCTCGATGCAAGGACCGACAATGCATAATAGGATCTAGAGGCTTTGGGTGCTCATAATCTGTTTAAAAGAAAACAAACAAACCATAAGCCCAGGGCTTGTGGTTAATATGGACCTTGTGGGAACAAAGTCAATTTGTTCTGCAGTTGTCTTAGTGACAGAGCAACTTCAAGCGTCCTTTCTCCAGCTTTCTTACGTTTGTCGTTGAAGGTTTCCTAAATTATGCTTGCAAGTGTCTAAATCTGATCACAGATGGAGCATAAATGCCATGTTATGAATTCGAAGGACACAGCTTACTTTCCGGGGAATAATACGTTGCAGCAATTTGATCCAGAATAATGGAGACGGTATTTGTTTTGTTTTCTTTTCACCATGCTTCCTTCAAAGCTCCCATCCACAACACAACATTCGCCCACCCCCGTAACTAACTCATTATTTTACAGCAAGTGAAATGAAACCGGAGACAAATGACTGTTGTTTAGTGCCATTAGTTTCAATGGCTTTACACAATATTTGAGTCATTGGCTCGCCTCTTGCTTTGGAGGAAGCCCAAATCTGGATGAATCTCCGCGCATTACAAACCATCCATGGGGCCAGGCCGGGCCTGCCTAGCAGATGCGGGTCCATATGCTTTGGCTCCGCACCCATATGGAGCGCTAATCTGCAGTCCAGGAATAGAGCACGCCACCGCTCCTCTTCTCGAGCAACCTCCCATCCAAAGTCATTTCCAGACACGAGCCCAGTTAAGCAAGTTCATCTGGAACCTGTACAGCAAGACGCCACAAGACTGATGGGCCAAGCATAATATTTTCCTTGCTCTGTGGTTCCTGCTGAAGCCGAAATTGGAACATTTTCTAGAAAGCAGTGCGTTAGGCTTTCCAGAGTGCTAGTTACAAAACCCATTACGCTCCTGTAATGTGCTTTAACCTCTGCCGCCTGGGTCGTGCAAGAACACGCCGTGCTTCGTCGGCGCTCGCCGGAGGGATTTCTCCAGGCAACCAAACCAGCAAATAGCCGCGGATATTTCACAACGCCCAGGAGGTTTTGTTTGCAGGAGGCACAGGATTAGTATCAGCTGGCCTGCCACCATTTCAACACGGAGGACTTAGCTTTTATTGCTGGCTGTGCTCCTCCAGCAGCGCCGGCTGGTTTCGTCTGGCCAGGCACTTTGGGGGGGGATGACAGCCTCCCCCTGCATGGCTTTAGGGGTTGGAGGACGCTGGTTTTCCTGGTGCCTAAGCCCTGCCCAAACCCCGTGCTTTTGTCAGGGATGCAATGCAAGAAATAGAGCTTGGTCCTGGTCAGAGCATGTGAGAATTAAATTCAGAGCCTGCACTGTGCAGTCTTAAAGGAGAGCCAGGTGCCCATCCCAAGCTGTATAAGGAACAGGCTCATTGTTTATTTTCATTTTATATTTTTTATTTCATACCTTTTTGTACTCTTTAATTTCATTTTATTTATAGGGTCTGGGAGGTAAGCACACCTTGTGCCAGCCCCCCAGCCCAGCACAAAGGTGCAGGGATGTGCAATGCTCCCTCCATGGAGGCATAGCTCAGGTTGTGCTGTGACACCCTGCACAGGATGGGGTCCCAGGCCACCCCTGGGGTGAGCACCCTTCTCCTGCCCCGTGCCTCTCTTTTTAGAGGGTTGGAGATAGCTGCTGCTGGCTGGGTGCCGAGTATCCTTACACTGGGTGGAAGATATTTCCCTCCATGGTGCTATTTCATCTTTGTGCTTGACCCAAAGTTGTTAGAGCATCGCTGCGGGAAGGGTTTATGGGAGCTGACTGATTCCTGCAGAAATGCTCTCAGATTTGCTTGGAGATGCTGTTAAGCAGCTCCATGCATCTGCCTTCAGCTGGATCATGCGTGTAATTGGCATGCAACGCTTCGCTCATGCATGGGGTTAGGTTCGATGGAGCTGAACAGGGGTGATTCCAGCTGGAAAAGGAGCTTATTGCCAAATGCCTCGATGCTGCTACTTCTGGGGGAGAAGTACATCCTCCTGTGAGGATGTTGGGTGTTTTGGTTAGCATTCAGACCTCTGCCCAGTCTTTCTCAGTTTTTTTCTTCGCAAAAATGGATGAAGAACTACTTCCTAGGAGAGTGGAAAATAAGGCGTATAGTCCACTCCCCAGTGGTGGTGGCCTCTCCAACCTGCAGCTTAAACTTCTCTCCTGCCTGGGCCTCCCACCAGGGTGATATTTTCCTGATGAACTCATAAATGTGAGAAATACAACGAGGAAAGCAACCAAAACACTGAACGGGCTGAACAATGTGTGGTGTAAGGAGGCACCACACCAGAGACCAAGGTCACACACCTGCTTTGCCTCCTGATGCCAAGAAGCACTCTGAAATAACCATGTCCCTGCCATCCCGGTGAGGATCTCAGAGCTTTAAGCTTTAATTTCCATATTTCAAGCCTCTCTAGCATGAAATTGAGTAGCTTAAATTTTTTAGAAGGAATGATGGTCAAAAAATAGCATCTGTATAACAAGATCTGTAGATGGTGCAATATTTTAAAAAGTTTTGCACAAAATTAAAAATGAATTCGTGTTTGGGCCAACTGAAACCATTTGTATCATTTAAATCAGACTGACTGAAGTCCACCGCTCTCAGTGTTGTTCCCAAGCAGCATCCAAAACAGTGTAAAACTGAAAACAATTTTCATCACACCTTCAAAACAAAACATCGTGTCTGTCAGGTTCGCAAGAGCAGCGTCTCAAAAACACATTCAGTTGTTTCTCAACACTAAAAAAAACACTTCAGGCAGATGGAGTTCAGAGAAGCCACTGCAACTCACCTGAGCAAATACAAGTCAGAGTTATAGCAGGCAGCACTGCGTTAAATTAAAAAATTGCAGTAATTAGATGGGATCTTGGCATCATTGACTTTTGCGCAGATTGCAGCTTGACCAGAGGAGCTACACCCTGTGCCAGTACGAGGTGTGGGCAAGATAGCCCCACTGAGAGCAGCATCCACAGAGTATGTGAATTCTCATAGCAGGAACAGAAAGCTCTGTGCCATGCATTCCCCTTGGCACAGCCCCATGGCACAAGTGCAGCCAGAGCTGAGTTGAATCTCTCCCAAAGGGCCATTCCTTGGGCTGGACAAGCCTTACTTTTGGGTTGGTAATGGCAGGCTTGTTTCTTGAGCTTTGTTCACCAGGGAAGAAAATCACTGGAGCAATCAAAGGGAGAGGAAAGCACGAGCTCACTTGCTGGGCATCAGAAGGCGAGGCCACTTCTTATCCCCAGGCTGGCTTCCGAGCGAGCGGAAGATCAGAAGGCTGGGATGTAACAAAGCCAACCAAGATTAAAAAGAAAAGCAATCCAAGCAGCTGTGCTTTTGGCTGCGGCTTGGCTGAGCAGTCAAGGCCCTTATCCCCA
The DNA here is from genome assembly GCF_047663525.1 of Anas platyrhynchos. Classification (NCBI taxonomy): domain Eukaryota; kingdom Metazoa; phylum Chordata; class Aves; order Anseriformes; family Anatidae; genus Anas; species Anas platyrhynchos. Next base: position 18,788,037 of record NC_092597.1, on the reverse strand, counting down.
AGCTGTGGTGAGGGAAGAACAGACAGGAGGCACACAAGGATGGAAAGGGCATCGGGTTTGGATAGGAGCACCCCTGTACCAGTGCCACAGAAACACAAACACAGCCCTAGCTCTGGATTCAGCCACATGGAAATTCCAATTCAGCTCTATTTTACAAGTCCAGGTCTAACATCAGCTGCTTGTTATGGTCTGAAAGCTCATTCCTAGCCCACAGCAGGGAAATACGCATCCCAGAGCCACTAGTCTGGGATAGAGGCAGCAGCAGGATGGAGGAGCGAAGAGCCAAGGGCCTTCCAGCACGTTCACAGTGCAGCACACACACCTGGATGGCATCCATATGGGTTTTGTCTCCCTCTCAACAGCAGGAGAGCCTTAACTGGCACGAAGGCATCCACCAAGCAACAGCCCGGTCCAGATGCCAGTCCCCTGGCATCTGGTGGCTGCCTGATTGCAGTCCCACATGGCAGCACCAGGGCAGCTGGTGTTAATTTGGGAACCTGGAGAGCATCCACCTGCCTCAAGCACCACTGCTCCCTGCACGGAGAAGGTGAACCCCAAACTCTCCTCCTGCTGCTCAGAAAGCAGGAGGGCTCTGCAGCCCTCCCTTCTGGGGCTTGGGAGGGCTGGGTCCCAGCTCCCTGCTGGAAACAGGTGACACAGCACATTGCCAGTGGGGATTGGGATTGGAGTCCCTCTGAGAACCACGCCGGAGGACCTGACATGGCCATTAAAGCACGGGGAGGTTTCTGGATGCTTCTTGTGCCAGGGACCAACCTGGATGGCAGCAGGGTGAAATGGGAGCTCTGCCACTGATCTGAGCAGCTGCAGGGCTTCAGTCCTGGTTTAATACATTTAAAACAGGGGAATAGAAACCCCACCAGCAATTTCATCCTTTGGGATAATTTGCCTATAGCTTGCCTGGGTTCTGCCCTAGAAGATGCTTCAAGGGCACCAGAGATCTCTCTTCTCCCTTCTTTTTTTTCCCTATTTAACCGGCATGACATCTTACAGTCTTACCCCACTTCTCATGTTGATACGTCAAAAAAAAAAAAATCGCACATTTGTTTCATTTCTTGCCTTTTTATTTAAAAAGAAGGTTTGCTAACAGCGATCAGTACCGTGGCCCAGGCCCCTCAATACATCAGTTGGCTTTAGCAGCCCTGTGGCTTCATCCCCATCTCTCCCTCCTCCGTACCAGGACAAACCAGGGTCATCCCATTTAGCAACCACTCCTGAATCGTGGGATGCTCCTCGGCACTGCAGACGACTTCCACCTTGCAGTTTCACTCTTTGCCTCCTCCTGTCTCAGGAAACCTCAACAGCTTAAGCTGAGGTTCACAGCCAGATTTAACTTTATCCTGTCACTAAACTCAATAAAAATAAAATTAAAAAAGAAAAAACAGGCTTAAAAGGCATACATAAAATAAATCACTTTCTGGAGTTGGAAAGAAACGTCCCCCTGGCGGCAGATTAGCCCACTTTTATCCACTATAATGTTGCTTACACCTTAATCTTCGGCATCTTCATCTGACACTAATTAGCAGGCTGGAGGTTCCTACGGGTATCATACTGTCTACGTCCCAAAACATGAAAGAGAGCTCTTCCTTTTACCACTCGAAGCACTCTGCTTTTAAAGAAACAATGTCAACTATTTCAGACCCAAAACGCACACTTTTCAACTTAAAAACCACAGCAGTAGGAGGAGGCACAAAGGTGCTGAAACCTCACCACAAAAGCATCGCGATGCGTGCCCAGGGCTCGGCTGTGCATTATTTTGCTTGCACACAAATTAAACCCAAATTGCACTTGCTGAACCCCGGACTCACCTGCACTCTGGCACCCAGCACTAATTAGGAGATGAATCAAGGAGGTTATGGAAGCAGAAAATTAAATGAGCTAATCAGACCAATCTAGTTACTTCCCTCAAAAAAGGAATGCAAAATTTAGAGAAAAGCCAACACAGTTGTAAGAACTTTTTCATATTTTAGGTACTCTCAGAAAGGCATGGGAAAAGATTAATTATTTCTTTGACGTTCATTACTACGCAAGCATCCCATTGAGAGCTATCTGACATCCTATTTAACTGTTCAGAACAACAACTAATTGGAGCTTGAAAGAAAGGATAGATCAGGACTTCAGTAATGCAGCGCTGTGTGCTGGCTCCTTGCGGAGAAGTGAAAATAAATTATTTAGACTTGACAAAGTCCCTTGAAGTCCTGCAGTCTTTCTGCTTGGCTGGGTCTCAGGCCTATCACCAATATTTCAGAGGTTATTTTTGGAGGGGGAGAGAAGGCAGGCTGCTTAGCAGGTAGCTTTTGGGAATTAAGAGTTAGATGTACTTATGGTTTTCATGAGCCCTGGCAGATGTTGAGTGTCTTAGACCGGGGCACAGTAAGACACTTAATACTAATGGCGTTGGTTTGCAGCAAAAAACCTTCCTGCCACGTTCCAGCATCTCTGCTCCTTCCCTTCTATATCTCTCCTTAAGAAAGGATGAAGAAATTCATCCTCAGAGTCCTTCTAACCATCCACCCAGCTCATTCACCGCCTCCTGGAGGCTTCTCCCTCTCCTCTCCAAAGGCTGTGCTCATCAGATTTGCGTGCTGCCCTGCCAGGCACCGGTCCCTGCTGGCAGGGGACGGGTCCCGCTGGGTGTTCCTCAGCTGTGAGAGCCGCCAACAAACCTTCCCTGCCCACCCCGCTCCCTGCCCCTTCCCTCCCCGCCACAAGCACGGAGCCAAGAACGTGCCTTGCTGCAGCGCGCCAGGCGGTCTTGGCCGAACAAACTAACTACCAACCTCGGACCAGTCACGACAAACGGCTTCACGTTCACCCATCACCTAACATACCCTCAAAAACCAAGGTCACCACCACACGCCTCGGACGTCGCTCGAACGCCCGCTCCCAGCCCAGCGAGCGCATGGTCTTGCCCGGGCTGGCCGCTCCAGATACTCCCGCGCCTCTCCTGCCCCTTCCTTGGTGAACACCAAACAGTTATAATACTCAGGTCAATATATATAGGTACCACGTATATGTATTTGTGCCGCTGCTCTGCGCGTTGACAAAGACAACCATCCCCGCCAGGCCGCACCCGGCCCGTCCGCCCCCTCCCCGGCCTGCCCTGGTTGTGCAGCCTGCAGGAACGCGGCCGGGGGCCGCCCTACGTGGTGGCCCCGTCACACTCCCCCACAGTCAGCTTCAAGGCTCCCTGCTGGTGCAGAGTCTTTAAGGCTTTGAACTCCAAGGGCATGGTGTGGGGGCTGGCCTGCGAGGTGTAGCCGTACTTGAGGCTGTCGTAGTAGTGGTACTTGACCGGGTGCTGGTTCTGGTCCAGGGGGAAGGGCCAGAAGCCGTAGAGGTGGATGCGGTTGCAGAAGCGAGTGGCCAGGGTGTACATGAGGAGGCCGGTGGTGGGTCGCTTGATGTGCACCTTGTTGGTCAGCCAGTACCTGCAAAAAGACAGAAGAGGAAAGCCTGTTATTGCCCCCGTGGCTGTGCTCGCACACGCAGCTCATCTCTTGTGCTTTTTTCCCCCTTCCCGGCCTCCAGCGGAGATATATTGGTGATTCAAAGTGAGAGGTTTCTGACTAGCAGAAGAGTTCTCCATGCCAAGAAAGCCTCTCTGGGGAATGCTTCATGAATAAGCATCTCCTGCTCTCTGTCTGGCGGTTACACCACACGTGTTGCTATGGCATTGAAGCATCTCATGTCTCGGCAATCCGTTATGAAAAACAAATTGCTCGCAACGCTGGCCTTCGGAGATGTGGAAGAGTTCCCCAGGCACACTCCCTCCTCCCCGAACACGTTTGATGCTGCCGCTGCCTGCTCAAGCCCTCGCTGCGGGATCTGCCAGTGGATTATTGGTGATGGATAATTCAAAGGGCCTGGGTGCAGGTGACTGAACATGGGACACGTCTTGCTCCTCATTCACGCTTCCTGCTGGGCTCCCGAGGGTCTGGGGCTCAGACAGCAGGAACCCGCAGGAGAGCAGAGCCATAATCCTGCAAATTAGCTTTTCACGAAAGCCATTAAAATTTAGCAACCAAGGCACAAAATGTACTTGCTTGTTCTCAGTGAGATAAGAGGAAAATTGACTTTTCTGGTGAATCAAATTCCAGAAGCATGCACGGAAAGGAGGGGCCGGGTTCATTGGGGTCCAACGCCCCAGAACTGGCCAGGAACCGGCAGCTGAACTAAGTATGAGTGTGGTGTTTGAGGAAGGATGTCCTCCTTCCCTGACTCCTCTCCTCAGCACCCAGCATGGAAGAGGAGCAAGAAAGTGGGGAGAAACCAGCAAGAATACATGTCACCACTGGCCTTTTGTGGGCTTGCCCAGGGGATGAGCTATGGGGACAGCAAAGCTTGCTGCGGTGCTACTGCTTCATCCCACAAGTGGCTGCCAAACAGATTCCTTGATTTTTTCAAGGGGAATTGCATCAGGCCCCTGATGTGCACAGAGAAGTAGGAGGTTATCAGAGCTGTTTAATGCTGGATTAGGGTATCCTCCTGCAGCAGGAAAGCCACCCAGGAGGAGCTGTCACATTGGAGGTGGCTCTGGGGGAAGATGCAGCCTTCAGTTTGAGGGCACTGCTCAGCAAGCTACTGGGGTACCTGCCCAGCCTGCCCAAAATGCTGACTTTTTTTTTTTTTTAGATATATTAAGAATGACAAAAATGATAAGGGCCGCACTCCAAGGAGCCCTCCCAGCCTCAGCAGGAAGGGGATCTGCCAAAACAACCCAACACCACCAAGCACTCCAAACCTTTCTGCAATATCACAGTGGACAGTGGCAATTCAGATGCTTAGAAGGAAAATAACAGATACCATACACAATATATCACGTCCAAACCATACCACAGGTCACACCACAGCTCTTCCAAGTCACTTCTTACACAATTAAGGTGGAAAATCTCCAGTGAGTGCTGGGGAATACTTTTTAATGATCATTTTGTGGCAGGAGTGTGGGATGATCTCCCTCTTTTCTCTCCCACCACTGCCCAGCGGAGACAGTGGCCACATCCCCAGTGCAGGAGAGAACAGCTGGGGATGGAAATAAAACCTAATTAATTCTGTAAATCCAAATGAGGTTGTCTGGGCGCACATGGGATGCTGTGTCAACAGCACACCTTTAATATGTGAGGTCCGGGATTTTAATTAGGAGGAAAGATAATCTTGAAGCAGGCAGTAATTATTTTTCAAATTGGCTACACCAATCACCATAACTATTAACTGCAACATTTTATGGAAAGAGACAGCAATTAAAAGAGAAGAGCAAAGAGCAGTCCTGAAACTCAATGCCTCCTTTCTCAGAGCCCTTCCGAGCACCGACCTCCTTCAGAAGCAGCGTAAACAAACCCTCAGGGGTGTAAGCAGCCACAGAGATGGTTTGGCACCTGAGTGGGATGCAGCTATGGATAAGAGCCATAATGCTGCCAGGCAGGAATTGCCTGAGACAGCTCTTGTTTGGAGGAGCATGATAACGACAGATGGAAAATGCCACCAGAGCATCGAGGCCATCTTTTGTAAGGGAGCAGCCCAGACACAGACAGGGCTGAGCCCCTACCCGAGCTGATACTTGGTGCTAGCCAAGGACAGAGGTTTTGGAAGGAGCAGCTCAGCGCCCTGTGCTTCCTCCTCACCAGGTACCATCCACCATGGACACGGCAGGTGTCTTGCAAAAGAGACTTCACCAGTCCCTCCGTGGCCACTGGGAAAAGTGCTGCTCCTCCCCAAAACCCAGGCAAAACCTAACAGTTCCAGCACATGGAGCAATCACAGAAACACCGATTTCCCAGTAGGTTTCTAAGAAGTCTCCTGAGCAGAACTGCCCAGCACTGCTGCTGTTGTGTGGCTCAGTTCTTGAGGCCCGGTGGGAATCCCTCCGGAGACAAAATGCTCCGATGCCACCCGTAGGAAGCCCTAGCTCCCACCTGTATCTGGAGGGAGTGACAGTGTTCATCCTCCTCCTGCATTGCCCAGTGCATTGAATTTGGGGGGCAGAATCTGTCCCTAGCTTGTGCCAAAATGCTGGGTGCAGGACTCCTCTCTGCAGACAGCATTTGGGACCATTAGCAAGGACAGGATCCTGCTCTGTGCTTGCACATCACCTTCTGATATATCCAAGGAAACCCTCAAGTAATGTGTACCCTTCAGGCAAGGGTTAAACAGCAGGATAAAATGAACTAAAAATCTATCACACTGATGAAATGAGTAAAAGAACGCCAGGTCAATGAAGAAATCAAGTTTCAGCAGCATCGGCTGCATTATTTTGTGATACAAATCAGAATAGCTGAAATAATGCAATTTCAGACCCTTTTAAAACAGCTTATTTGTCCAAGTGCGATACAAACACAAGCTGTTGTGGAGGTGCTAGCCCCTGAGTGTCTGAAGCACATTATCTGCCTGCCACACACATCCTGCTCCCATTAACGCTCGCAAGAGGCTGGCTGAAGGCAATCAGCACCCTGCTGGCACCCCGTGCTCCCACTGCTGCACGCCAGGACAGGGCCAGCAGGGAACGGCACAGAGAGGAGATGAAGTGCTGGAGCCCGGGGGGAGAGCGAAATCTTCTTGTCCATCCATCTGTGTGTCCAGTTTCCTCCTTCACCTCCAACAAAATAACCTTACAGTGACCAGATCTGTGCTGGATGGGGACTGACCCTCAGGTCCTCACCGAGAGTCCCAAAGCTGTGCCTGGAGCTGGGCTTCATCCCCAGCCTGGGCAGAGCCCAAACTTCAAACATCACATGCAGGGGGAGATGGGGCTTGGGTTACAGTGTCCCAACACAAGGAAATCAATGCTGAGGGACTAAAGATTGGTAACAGATGAATAACCACATTCTCACCCAGGTCTGGGTACCTGCAATGCCCCTGTGGACACAGAGGGTACTCAACATCCACAAGCTGAGCCATCGCCAAGCAGACAGAAGTGGAGGAATGTAACTGGGAAGAGAATCACTATTTCTTTTCCCTTTCCCTCCTATGCTTCTCCATTTCTTTTTACGAAGAGATACCTAAATCTTCTTCCTGATTAACTGGAACCAATTAAGCATCACGGGGACCTGGTGGAGACAGACACCAGCTTGGATACAGCGTGCCTCATTTGCTCGTGCAGAAGGGGCGAGAATAATTGCCCACAGAAGCGTTCCTTCCTGCGATACCGCTTATCTAACCCACGCACAGCTTTACTTAGATGTTATTTGGGTATGAGGACCCAGAGAGAGATCTGAGGTGAGGATGAAGCCACCTCATGTCCCACCCAGCTGTGTTTCTGAGGACACACGGCAGAGCCATGCTACAAAAGCTGCAGGCACCACGCGAGGTGATCGCTGTCACAGAGAGCACGCCCGAGCTGTCACGGCTGCTTGGATGGTAAAACTAATGGGAGAGCAAGCCAAGGAGCTGGAAGATCTATTGATTTTTATATTTTTTTTTAAAGAAGCTCTTAATAAAATCTGATGGGATTAGAATTGGTTACAGCTAAGAGAGCCTTGTGATGGACACGGTGAGAAAAGCTAGACTAGATTATACGAGGCGAACCGAAACGCGTCCATGAATTCTCTGCAAGAGGTGATAGTCAGACCTCCAGACATAATTATTTCCCCCCGTTTCCTGCATTTCATGTTATTTCTCTAACAAAAGCTGCTTGGCAATGGGGATTACAAGGCTTTTTGGAGACGCTAACAGATGACTTATAAGGGGCTCGCTTGCTTCCCAGCCAGAAGATGAGCACCGCGCTTGCCAGAAGCATCGCCCAGGAGACATTTCAGAGAATCTCTCAGAAGTGAGTCATGCACCCCAAAACCCATGGAACTGGCACTGGAAACAGGCTCCTTAGCTGTAACCCTGCTCCATCACTTTGACAGCTTGTTCCTGAGCCCCTCCATCGAAATGCTGATGGCTCTCCCCACTCTTGGCATGCAGGGAGCAGAGCTGGTGAGTTTAACTGCGAGAGAAGAGGCTCTGTCCTACTGCATTGGTCATCCAGAACCACCAACACAAAGTCAACCAGCAAACATTTAAGGCACCAGCACAGCAGGGAAGGTGGTGTCTCACATGATGCTGTTAAGGACAACAAAAGCAAAATGCTTTTTATTTATCTCAGTGATGCACGCTCTACAAGTGCCTCAAATGCACTGCAAATTATAGGAAGAAGTGTTCAATTGCCACGGAAATGCATTTTGGTCTGGGGGAAAGCAGAGCAGGACAATAAATTCTGCAGTTCAAGGAAGAGTCAAGAACTTACGAATGTATTTCTCTGGAAGTGAAGGAAGAAGAGTAAAGGCAACGCTTTTGTAGCTGAATTGAAGTTGGCTGAAATAACATTAGTTTGTGTAGAAAGTGCAATTGCTTAAAAAAAAAAAAAAGAAAATACTTAAAAGAATTTCTTAGCTGAAAGACCTTCCCCATTTCTTTGTGGTTTCCAAACCAACTTAGGATAGATTATAAATCAAAGGTAGCTCTATCCAGCAAAGAAGAAGGGACAACTCTATCACTGCAGTGCAAGAGGGTGTTCAGAAGCCTTTGTGGGTTATTGTCTCTCAGCTGCATGCTACACTCCACAGGGTGTCTTAATTGCACAAATCTCAGATCCATCAAAGGAAAAGCTTAATGCTATAACTGCTGCGTTCCTCAGAGAGATGGGGGCTGTGGAAGTTGTTGGAGACCATGCCCCTCTAACAGCAAAGAGTTCATCAAGCAAAAATATACGATGATTATAGAAATTAGTATCAAAGACAACAAATAACTAAACTCCTGGTCATTCTGGTCAGTTTGACTCGGGGAAAGACTCCTTCCTCACCCCAAACTGCACCATATGCTATAGTAATCATTAATCTACAGCATCCTTGTTTTCCTGCTGCTGAGCTGTTAAGCAGGAGGGCAGGCAGGCAGCAGCTCCCCTGGCTCGAAGGGGAGCCGAGCAGCTTGGGGCACCCTCCTCTCATCCCGTGGGGAGCTGGGCAGCGGTGCCCAGCCCCAGCAGACCCTCACAGAGCTTTCTGCGGGGAGGTGCTGGCACCAGGAGCGGTTGCCAGCACAGGATTAGCAGCCTGTTGATTTAAAGGGCTTATTACAGGAGCTTAATTCTATTTTGACAGATGAAAGTAAGTCAATTACATCTAGAAATAGCTCAGAATTTGGGTGATTTTCCCCCCTTTTACGTGAGTTGTGGTGTCATTTTCCTTCCCTTTCTTTACCTCAAAGCGAGCATTTTCTGTAAAAAGCTTCTGAGGCCCAGGGAAGCCTCAAGCACAGGCACTGGAGGGCAGACCCGGCTGTCCTCAAGCCTTGCTGCTGCCTGGGATTCACCGTGACACCAGAGCCTGGCTTAGGCTGGCTCGTGCTGGAAACCAACCCGAGAGCATCCCCAGGGCCTGCCCCATGCCCAGTCCATCCCTGGCATGAGGCGATGTCAGCAGGGAGCAACCCCTCCAAAAAGCTCAGGCTGGAAGGTGCAGGGGGGAAGAAATGCCCGAAGTAATCAAGAACTGTTAGTGCTTAGGCTTAGAGGGGGGAGCATCAGCTGCTCAAATAGATCCCCAGCCTGGGAGAGCAACAGGTTGGGGTCCGGATCAGAGAGAACTGCTGCTGCAAAGGGGCTGCTACTAAGCCACCTCCTGCACAAGCCACCACCTGCCTGCTCTCCCTAAATACCTAACAAATGATCTCTCACCCCAGAGAAATAAAGCAAGAGCCTACCTCATCCCCAGGGCATTCATGTAGAAGTCTCACCCCTGGGGCTCCCTTCCTTTATAACCTCCCTGGTAGCCTCCAGCTGTGCCTTCCCCACTTCTGAAATTGCAGCAGCTCCTTCTTGCCCTCCCAACACACCCATTCACCACCACCTGAGCCTATTTACCTGATCAGCAGGACCGGGCCATGTCAGACCTTTCTCTGCCTTAGAAGTTCATTTGAGATGAGCACTGTAATTAGCACCAGTACAGGAGCACATGGGCTACTCAAGAACTACTCAGGAACTACTGGGTCTTGCCCTTTTCAACCTACCACCAGCTCCCTGATGTGAGGAGCTGGGTGATGTCCCCATGTGTTGCTCAGGCCCATGGTGACAAGCCTTGTCACTAGCCAGCACACGCATATTTCCCCTAGGAAAGCCCTAACTGTAGTTTGGGGAGTGATTGTGGTGACATCCAGGCTTACAGCCAGCAAAGCACCGTCAGACTCGGGCTCTGTTGCACGGCTAGGACACCTCACACTCAGCCCAGTGAGAAGCCCCCGCTTGCAAGGTGGTCTCCAGTTCTCATTTAGGGCCCAGCCATGGCTCGTGGAGTCTTCCTCGCGGTCTGCAGAAGAAACAGCTCGTGCTGTTTGCCTCCAGCACAAACCCAGCTCAGGAAGCTCACGGACTGCTGGCTCCGAGCGCATCAACTGTGCTCTCACCCTCGGACAGCGTGCAGCAGGCGCAGCGAGGGGTAGGCAGTCCTGACGTTGATGCGGTGCTTCAGGATGAGCTCGTTCACCCACTCCACGCGCTCCTTGCCCCCCTTGGCCATGAATGCCGGGATCCACAGGATGCTGCCGTTGAGGCTGTGCAGGCGCTGCAGCAGCTTCTCCCGCCACGTCTCGTTCACCAGGTCCTCGAAGGCTCGCTGGATGACCGACGGGTTCATGGTCACCAGGTCCGTCTTCATGCCCACGTCCTGCGAGTACTCCTGGACGGGGGCCAGGTTGCACCTGCGAGGGGAAACACTGAACAGCCCTCTGCAGTGGATATGAGAGAGGGCACTAACAAATACTGTGGGGGTGATGCTCAGTGCCAGGACAGTGACAGATGTGCTGTTTGCCCTCACTTTTTGGAAGGAGAAAGGAAGAAGAATGAGGCTTTGTGATAAATTAGAGAGGCTCTCACCTGGTAGTGACGAGCTATGTCAATATGCTGGCACGCGTGTGCAGGTTCCTCTGGGCACTGCTAATGCTGCGTGTAACTGTGGGCGGGTTTGTACGGTCTGTATTGCTGCTGGTGCAGCTCAAAAATAACGCAGAGCAACAAACCTCCCTTGTTTGCTGCCACAGCAGATTTAAAATGAAATGGCTTTTCCCACGCAAGGAAGATGTTTGCCTCTGTAAGTGCCTGCGCACCCCACGGCAGCAGCAGCAGCAGCTCGGGCAGGCTGGCAGATGTCCCCAGGTGGAACATGCACCAGCACTGACAATGACACCAGCAGGAGGTGGATGCCACAGGACGTGGGCTCCACGGGGTTTGGCTGATTGGAGCCTGTGACCTTCAGAAACCCAGTTTCATTCCATCATTTTAATTGCTGCCTCCTCTGGGGCTGTGCAGGCGGGTAGGGGCTCCTGTGCTCCTGTGAGGGATGAGGATGGAGGGGCTGTGGGATAAATTGCCAGCAGATCCCCCCTGTTATATGGGAGGTTCCTACAGCACACTGTGCTCTCCGGTGGTGTTTTACAGTGAATTTACAGTATTTAATGAGCAGGAATTGTGTCTTAACCGTCTGTCTCCATAACCAGCCATTACTGCTATTTTCCCCCACTTTGCAGATGGGGAAATAATGGAAAGAAAACCCAGCAAGCAGCATGCGGGGCCCTGGAGCCCATCCGATGTGCTCGCCGCAGGAGTCAAATGGCTTAAAATAAACGTTGGGTCTGAAGAGCAAAGCTGTGGACAGAGCCCATGGCCAGCCCTGCTGAAAAGGCTGCCAGGAGCAAAGCTCCTCGTGAGGATGCAGTTTTGAGTGGTGGCTCAGCCAATCTATGGTGGGAAGAGCCCGTCCACGCCAGCCCTGCACTAGCACACGTGGCTGGGGAGACTTCACCCCAAATCCCAGTCCTACCCCGCCTTATGCCCAGCAAAACTTTTCTCTCGCAGCTTTGCTGCCTGACATGAAACCCCTCCATAACTTTGCCAGAAGAGCAACAGGCTGTTTTCTCCTTTGCTCTCTCTGGTTTTGTTTAAGGATGCAAATGGGTGCAGTCCCCTGTGGCCAGGAGGGAGCTGCCGGCAGCCGGGCTGGAGCAGCTGGCCATGAGCAGGGGCAGAGGTGACATTATCCTCGTCCCCACGTCACGCAGGGGACTGCCTCCGTGAGCCGCTGATGGATTGGGCTGTCTTCATAATAGACTTGCCAGGAAGCAAATGTCTGCACATACATAAATCATCAGCGGGCTCCCACAGCCCCTCAGCTAGCGGATGTACATGGGTGTTGGGGATGGATGGGAGGGCTGGCGCGCTCCTCCTCTGCACTCCGAGCATCTTAGGGAGGGAATTTCGGGCAGATCAGGACCTGCCACTGTGGCCCGTGGGGCAGTGTGACTGCAGGACATGGGTGCTGGGGACAGCAGGGTGAGAAGACATGGGCTGTGTTTGCAAGGAGCGCTTGGCAGTGGTTGGAGGAGATCACAGCAAGGTGTTTGCATCGGTGAACTTTATGCTTGCACCTCTCCAACCCCCCCAAACCCACCACATGGCAGGATGCAGCCCCTACCTGATCACAAAGCTGTGTGCATCGATCTCGGGGCCGCAGCCACTGCTGAGCAGGACCCCTGAGTTGCCCACGATGGCGCAGGAGGGGAACTGCTTGCCCTTGAGGGGTGAGGTGCGGGGCAGCAGCTCGTACAGGTTCTGAGAGACGTTCATGGTGCTGTCCCTGTCAAAGACGTAGTGGATGATGTCCCCCGGCTTCAGCGTCCCCTTCAGCACCGAAATGTCTTTCTCTGCATCCAGGAACTTCAAGATCTGTTTCCTGGGGACAGGGAAGAAAACGGCCCCATCAGTTCAGGTACAGAGGGGATTTGGGTAACGCAGAAGATGAACTCTTTGTCTCCTGCCTGCCCTGCAGGAACAGCTTCCAAATAGCTGTCTCCACCCTAATGCCCTCTCCTGCCCCATCCAGCCCTTCCAGCAGGCTAGCGTGGCTGGCCCACCATCAGTGGGGTCTCTGCATTCCCCCCGGGGCACGCCAGCATTGCACACCAGTTGCACTTGGCCTGGAAACTGGGGGCTCGAATGCTGCGCGTTTCACGGCTGCAGGGCCAGCTGGTTCAGCTGGGAACTCATTTCCAAGCGATCGCTTACAGATATGAAGTCTAGCTCAGCAGGAGATAAGCCTTTTATTTCTTCCTTGACTTCTTTAGATGATATACAGAGGCAATTTGCCAGCTTGCACTGGAGAGGACCAGATCTGTCTCTTGTCCTATAGGTAATTACCAGTACCTGATCTTCAAAGAGAGTGTCTGGTTGTGTCTCCATTTGGATGAGGCTGGTTTAATGTCGTGCTTAATGCTTTCATTACTTCTGTCAACAACAGCTGGAGACGAAGAGTCATTTATTACTACTTCAGCTCTAGAGAAAAGAAAGACAGGGCGAGGGAGAGAGACAGGATCCGTTAGCATCCCAATGGCATTTCTAATCACTGTCTTCGGCGGTGGCTGCTGGAATTCAAACTTCATCAGAAAAGCAAAATTGTAGTTATTACCTAAACGAGAACTGAAAGCCTGTTTGTATTCCGCCACGCTCAAGCCGACACAGATCCTTAAATACCTGCTCGCTCACACAAACACATACTTACAGGTTTACATAAAACACAATTGTACACATCCAGCCGGAGAAGCGCATGCACAGGGAGACACGAGCACACTGCAGACAGGCTGGCAGACGACACACACAGCCCTGCGGAGCCCCAAATGTCACCGAGAGATGGGCTGCACCCCAAAGCTGAGCCCCTCAGCTCCTGGGGTGGGTAAAAACCTCAAGAGGGAAACACAACCTGCACTTCACCCTATGGAGAAATGAATTAATTGAGCTGCTGGGTGCTGCTTGTGAGGTTGGGTACTCACTGTGAAGACCCCAAACAGGGGGAGATTGGCTTGCTGGTAACTTTTTTTTTCCCCATTGAAAAAGAACAAAATGATTTCAGCATCTATCCTGCCTGCTCCATGCCCAGAAATGAGCAGGGGGATGAGAAACAGCCAGATACACTCATGCTGGGGTTTGGAGATGATCACTGGGAGACCCCAGCTTTTAATCCCTGCTCTAAGAGGCAAATAGGCCCCAGCACTTCAGTGCAATTTACATCAAATGGCATAAATTAAGGGAGCCTCTGCATATTTGATTTCAGCCAGCCGCCCTCCAAAGAGAATACCCAAGCATCTCATCAAGAAGCTGTGCATGTGTCTGCAGCCCCGAAAAAGCCTTCACACTTCAGAGCGCTCTGAAAAACACACAGCCAAAGCACTTGCTACCAGCTGAAGGGAATCTCCCTCTGTAGTGCAAAGGGCTTTTTCCAGCCAGGGAACGGTTTGTAAATAAATACATTCATAAAAGGCAGGTAAAGCCCAGGGTGGGAAAAGAGGGAGAGATGGGGCAGAGCTGGTAGCCCAGGCTCACGGCAATGTGTAGCTCCTGGGAGCACATCTCCAGCCCAAGGCTGGTGCTCCTGAGGACGCATTACATCACAAACTATGTAGTGTTGCAGAGAGGAAGGGAAATGTGTTGATAAAGGCTAGATGTCAGTGTCCTCGTGTGTGCTTGTACATACCAGATGCTACGGGACCTTCTCCAGAGGCTGCCTCCAGTGGAGGTTGTTTCCCATCCTGTGTTTTGCTATTTTGTCTCATGCCTTGCAAAGCTTACTTATGAGGTGTCAGAAACCTTAAAGGAAATAGGGTAAAGGAATCTGAGGAATAACTATGATTTTTTTTTGTTGTTGTTCTGTCCATTTTCTGTGTTTGGATGATGTGTTGTGCCACCGTCGCAGAATGGCACAGCTCTTTCTTTCTTGCGTGGTGTCGCTGGGCTTTACAACTTGGCAGCGCTGGGATGACACAACATCATCGTAAAAATAACACAGAGAGGCATCGAGTGAGGCTGTGATGCCACGAAATGTCTCTGCAAGGGAGCGACGTTACAGAACTGCATTACGATAAAACCAAATGGGGTTCTGATGTCAAAGCAAGCTCTCTCCCTCCTAATAGCACGTAGTAAACTACGAAAATGGCAACTCTATCACTGACTTATTTTCACCATAAGTAACTCTCTCTTTCTCATTCTCTCAATCACCGCAACTTGCAGATCCTTGGTTATTTGCAAATGATTATTGCACTGAGCTGGGGAAGGAGGGAGAGAAACGATTAAGAAAATGCAAAGCAGAAGTGAAAAGAAACAGATACATTTGCTAAATAAGACCAGCACTATCCAGCGAAGAGGAGAAGCAGATTAATAGCTGCCTTACAGCAAAAACAAATGAACACAAAATCTAATTTACAAACCTATTAGATTTGCTATGTAAGCTGTTCACAGCTGATCTGATTGTACCTCTGCCTCCAGAACTCCTGCAAGACAAAGGAAATGCATTATTTATAAACCCGGCTCCTCTTTGCCAAGCATTGTTCAACAGTCAAGAGATCCTGCTCCGAAGGGCTCTGAACTGAGACACGGCTCGCATCTCACCCCATCCAGAACGGAGATGTCCTGATGCCTGTGAAGGGCTTTTCACATCCCTCGTCGCTGCTGCCCTACTGCGACCGTAAAACCATTACAGCAAAAAGCTCCTAACCAACCCAATTAATAATACCTGCGCTCTCTAACCAGCCATCAAAGACATCTGGTCTCTGTTGTCAAAGCAGCGTGCAGCCTACAGGTTGCGTTAAATACATCTCAACTTTTTTTTTTTTTTTTTTTTTTTTTTTTTTTTTTTTTTTACCGCATCAGGTGGGAGCTATGCCTAGAGAAGGTCTCCTCCAGGTCTCCAAGGGATGTCTCCCTGTCCTTCTCCAGGGCACTGATGGAATGACGTGGCCAGGATTCATGCCTCTGGCTTCATCCTGGGATTCAATTTGGACCACCCAATGTCTCCATTTATCCCAAATGAGCCAACAGCCTCCTGGGTGACTTGCAGAGACCTTGTCCTCACCATGCGCCTTCTCCCAGCTTCCAGTGACCCAAGAGAGACCCAGGGCCCTGTTCCAACCTGCTCTGGTCCCATGGGTGCCCTGAAGCCCCTGGTCTCCACCCTTGGTGTGACCTGGCTGAAGCTATGAGGCCAACTCACCGGGGTCACTCACAAGCTGGAGCTGGGACCTGAAGGGACAGCCTTGTCACTGCCACAGCCAGGCAGCCCTGCACAAGGACGGGCACCAACCCTGCCTGAGCAGGACCTGTGGGAAGGCAGAGCCCATGTTTCCAGCACCAGGCGCTGGACTGTTGCTATAATTTAAAATAGGTGGGACCAAGCCCCTTCAGAAACCAGTGTCACTCATATGGCCCATAAATCCTTTGTTAAACAAATCCCAGTGTTGTTCTGCATTTAGCTGCAGAGCCCCTTCTTGCTTTAGCTCGCTATTTTGTAGCAGGCCACAAAGAATCTGTCCCCTGCTTTCTGGTGACACTCAGTGGCAGACACATTTTAGCCACCACGTCCTCATTGCTCCATTTTATTGTTTCTATTGTACAGATAGCTGTATGAACACGCTCATAAAGAGAACCAAATTCTTTTCCAGCAGAAATATTATTACCTGGAAATATATCCCTTAATGAAAATGTATCTCAGGAGCAGGTATTTCTAGCAGTCCTAAAAAGATCCCAGGTGTATTAGACACAAATGAAATAGTGAGCATGGCCATTTGGTAGCATTAAAAAGATTTTCAGGCTTGTGGGATGTGATGTAAACCCCTTAGTTAGGCTGAGAGCAACCCTCAGCACTGCATGATATAAAACCCTTGGAGAAGCTGTGATGGTTGTCCCTTCCCTCCCTCCCTCCCACGGGAGCCCATTCTATGGCCAAGCCACTGAGATTCTTCCTCCAACACTCTCCTTTTTCCTCTGACAAACCTGAGAGCTAGCAAGCTGTTTCACAGCAGGACTGGCTTATTCCTAGAGCCTACTGGCATTTAACAAGCCTCTGCTTTAATGGGGTTCACCGCGGGTTGTGGGAGCAGGCTGGATTAGCGTGCAAACCACGCATCCTTTCAGAGACGTCTCCTCTGAAGGAGCCTTCCAAATGGGATTCACACTCCTTCACACTTGCTGTAAGAGAGATAGGGACTGGATTAAGGGCTTAGAAAAAAGAAATGTTGCTCTCTGAATAAGTGCTGGTTCACAATCTCTGTGAAAGGGGGGGAAAAATCACAGAAATCTGGAAGTGGAGAAGACCTCTTAGTGCCCACCTCATCCACTTTTTGGGGCTACAGCAGGAATGATCCAAAGCTTCACAACATGTTATTCAAATGCATTTATCCAAGCTAAGCTTTACATGCCCCCAGTGACAGCTCTGTGCATGTTTTCTCCTGAAATTCAGGCAGGTGCTTGGGCAGGTGATGCTGGATGTGAGGAAGAAGATCCGGGAGCCCACCTCCCAGCTCGCTGCGTGTGGAGGCAGTGGGGAGAGAGGTCAGCTCTTCATTTTCCCTCCACTGTGAAAAGCAAAAGTTTTCAAAATATTGCAATGCAAACAGAGCACAAAGTGTTCAATGCAAACAGCACAAAGTGTTCTTGTGGTTGCCCTGTTCAGGCACCCAAGAGGGCAAGAAAATGCTGCCTTCCTCCCTGGGTGGGTATTTATATGATCTGTACCCTATTATGGCAGTGAACTGCTGTCTTATATGAACTTGGAAGGGACAGCTCAGCAGTGGAGGAGTGAGCAGGGCTCTGCTAGCCAGCATCTGGCCCAGAGGCAGCAGGGATGCTCTTGGCAAGCTCCTGAGATGCTGGCAGGGATGCTGCTCCCCCCACTGGGCTTGGGTTCTCTCTCCAAGCCACAGAGATTGCCTGAGACTGGGACATGATACTTGGCTGAAGCTCTCCACTTGTCCAGTCAACCCTAAAACACTCCTGTGACCTCAAAACCACCAGCCTTTCCATCCTTCCTGTCCCACACTGCAACTTCTGGATGCTCTCCCTACAATCTCCCTTTCTACAACCAAAGACAATGAGAGCTGTGATACCACGGGGAAGATTCCCCCATCCAGATGTCTCTCTCAGCCCTCCAGCAGGTACCAGCCAGGCACACCAGTTGCTCAAAATGCCCCCAGTTTAGCCAAGCACCACATTTTCCAGGGTTTGCCACAGCTACCAACACAGCCAAGCTACTATTGCTGTACCACCTCTCCAGTCCCACTTGGGAAGAGGAAAACTTTAAGAAATGGAAGGTAGTAATTAAGAGGTACATGTTAAACAAACAAACAAACAAACAAACACAATGCTTTTTATTACACCTTACTGACCTGGAGTTTCAAATCTCTTGGCTTCAAAAGGCAAAGACCAACCTCGATTAAAATTGCACTGATAGGCATTGATTTTGAAAAGCTTTCTGGTGCTACAGCGTGTTTAGATTGAATTGCTTTATTAATCTAGCTGTTATCAGTTTGATTGTATAGCCAGCCCCACAAAGTACCAACCTGCTTCCTAATCCTATTATTTACAAAACGCTCTTCTTTTGACTTCGGCTTGGATGTTTTCCAGCGATAAGTTGCATCTATATGCGATAATGCCTTATTACTGGCTTATGCCATCCTTTCTTATTTTTGCTGTAAGATTTTTCAAGCTGAATTTTGACTGTCTAAGATATTATATAGGTCAAAATATTCTGTGCTTAGTTCTAGAGTGACACTGATTCATATATCAGAGAAGAATGAAAAAATGTCTTATGGTTCAGGTCCAAATTTTCTTGGATGAATAATTCCTCACAAACCAGGTATGCAAAGACTTTTCCATTCACAGTCTATGAATGGGCTGTTTAGGGGTTTTGGTTCCCTTTTCATCATTGTCCACTTCTTAAATGATTCTCTTAATTGTTGCTCAGTGCAGTTTGGTTTTGCTTTCAGCAATTTCAATACATGGAATCAAAGCTGCTCTGACTGAACAAGTAGGTCACACAGCTTCTTTGGGTGACTGGGTCTCTACAAGCAGGCTTTGCACACCCCTGTTTGCAAGCTTACAAATCTGAAAATGTGTTTGCCGTGGGTATTTTACAAAACCCACCTCATGTTCCTCCTTCTTCCCAGAGCAGAAGACACATGGGAAGCAGGCACAACAAGCGTGGATGGTCCAAATATGTGAGCTACACAATTCGGCCACATCCAAGCACCAGGTCAGCTGCATTTGCATTTCTAGAACAAAACCTGCCAGAGCCTTCCTGACCCAGGATGAGCCAAGTTGCCCCAGCTCCCGTCTCCTCCCTCCTCCGCATAAAACAGAGGTAGTAACAGCACCGTAACCCGTAGGGGGATTGTTAAACAAAATTTATTCATCCGAATTCCTCAGAAAGACAGCTTGGAGTGCCACAGTTTTATCTGAGGAGTGCAAATGAGTAACACCTACTGAGTGAGCTTCCACAGCCCTCTTTTGCATTAGGAGCATCTTGTGATCCTCGCTTTAAGGCTGGGATGGTGACAGGGAAGCGGCTTGGCCTGTGACACCGGAGGTGACGGGTCCACAGCCCAGGACAGGAGCAGATGCCTCCTGCCCTTCCTGAGCACAGCTCTTGCTGGCTGAGGGGAAGCACACGTAACACAAAGGGCCACAGGAATTGATCACAGGTGTGATGCCCGGCCTGGGCAATGCCAGCAGGGCACTGACAGACCCCCTGCAGGCCAGGCCGACCTGCTCACTGCCACCAGAAGGCCTGGGGAAAGGGAAACTGGAAGCTGGCACTGGAAACGAACTACAAACATGTAGATAACACCCTTCCTCCAAAGCCTGACACACTTCAGCTCTGCTGATGCTCTCAATGATAGGTAATCTGACGTGCATGCATGTGGGCCAGACCTGGCGGTGTCAGGGACTGGCTGGCACCCACACCCCACCATGTTAGAGAAGGGCTCATGTTCTCTGGCTGCCCCATGAAATGACCAAATTCATTCTGATGACCAAGAGAAATGCAGTCATCGAGATAAGCCCTGTGCTCCCTGAGCCCTCGGGGAAGGGGCCTTCAGGGTCAGGATTCACTCAGGACAGTACTGCAAAACTGGGACGAGGACACAGGCTTCAACCTTCCCTCCTCTCCCCTGAAGTTTGGGGGTTGTGTTGAGACCAGCAGAAGGTCGCATTCATCAGCAAGTCCCCTTGGGGGCTTCTCGCTGGATGCTCAGCTGATTGCTGAGGGGAGCATGTCAAAGCCCATCCACATGATGAGCTGCTGTCGCTATCGCAGAAGAGACAAAACACGCAGAGGGAACGCTCTATTCAGAGGGAGGCAGGCCCACAACATCGGCCAACTGCCAACTGGGAAACTAAAGCCAAAATTGGGTGAGGAATGATGGCATCGACCCCATTTCTGACCCTGGAGATGGGATGCTGGCACACAACACCGCCTGCCCACCCCAGTCTTCCCCTCGCACCAAAAACCCAGCTGCCAGGCTCATTTCTCACTCACCGCCCCATATATATTTTATATCATGTCAGGAGGAGCCAGGACATTTGAGATTTGCCCATCATTCCCGGTGACATTTCATCAGTTGCTTTTGAGGTTTTCAATCCAGGGTGTGAAGGAGACTGCGATTAAGAGGAGCGGTGGCCGTTGGGCAGCCCTGCCAGCATGCACTCTCCTGGCGAGCAAGGTTCCTCTCTAGGGATTAATTTGGAGGAAATTTCTAAAGCATTTGTCTGCTAGGATGAAAGAGCCTGCAATATATCTTGATGAGACATTTGAAATCTCACTTCGATGTGTTTAAAATCTCACTTGTTCATATTGTCACAGCTTGGCAGCCAGGGTGTCAAAAACTTCCTAAATATCAGGTGCTATTTTTGCAGCTCCAAGTTCCACTCTCTCTATCGAGTCATACAACCACATTTCAGAGATCGTGCCTGTACCAGGGGATTCAAGAACATCACCTTGCCTCACTAGTTGGGGAGCAAGGTTGGGAGGCTCGGTGACAAAGTGCCAGCCGACAGCCTCGCTGCTGCTCATGGCACTTGCTATCACCCTTCTTGAGTAAAAGGAGGTCTGTCAGTCTTGTACAAACCAGCCTTTCTAATTTAACTGCTTCCTCCCATGCCACAGCCCCACCTCCATCACTTCACCCACCCCACAGCCCGCGAGGGAAGGGGAAGGTTGGAGGTGCTCAGCATCGAAGCAGCCCCGTGTGCCAGGCAGAACCGTGGCTCCGCATCAGCTCCTGTGGAAATGAGAGCAGGGTTTGGCCCTGAGCTTTCTGCCTGGCTGCAAATCACTGTGTGCAATCACTGCCAGTGTACGCCGAGGGCACAGGAATCGAGACACATGAGTTTGCAAAACAGAGACACCTATTGCTTAATAGGGATAAGCCAATTAGGCTGAAATGCTTACGTGACAAAAACAGTGCAGAAGTAGCAGGAAAAGCACAGTTCCAAAGGTGAAAGGACATGAGGCAAACAAAGGGCCACCTGCAGCACATCACCAGGGTGCTGCTTGGGGATCCCTTCGTGCTGGGGTAACCAGAGCGTCGCCACTAAATCCCAGTCCGTGTCTGAAGGAGCTGTGAGGGGCAGGAGGATGCTGGCAGCACGCTGAAGGTCCCTGCTGCCCCCCAGGGTCTGCGGGTCTGGGGTTCACAGGCTCTGTCTCTCTCGCACCTGTAGAGTGTCAGTCTCACATCCACACACGTTCCTCACAGTGTCAGCATGGCTCGACTCCATCACCCCGTGACACTCCTGTTTTATCGCTGCTCTAAAGACAAAACACTCACGTGCTCGCAGGGATGAAATGTCACACGCTTCACCTCTCCCCATCCTGCATACCGGCAGGCCTTATTCCTTCCTTCGTCTTCTTTGGCTATGTTAGTGAAATATCCAGCAAAGAAACAGCCACTGAAGCAGGCTAAAAGCATCCAGAGAGGGGCTTGGGACAGGGGTGTTGT
This sequence comes from Anas platyrhynchos, assembly GCF_047663525.1. Lineage (NCBI taxonomy): Eukaryota > Metazoa > Chordata > Aves > Anseriformes > Anatidae > Anas > Anas platyrhynchos. Next base: position 18,766,230 of record NC_092597.1, on the reverse strand, counting down.
CTGCGGATTTAATTTTCCCCTTCTGGAAGGGAGAAGGTGAAATACCAAGAGTCCAGGGAAGACCTAGCAAAGAGCTGAGGGAGACAAATGTGTCACTACTTAAAAACCATGTCTACACTGTATGTTCGTCCCGAGATCATTTTTTTTTCAGCCAACTGAGCAGAGCTATCAGAGAGCACAAGCAGTAGAGCATCAGTCTTGCAGGAGATCCTGTCTTCCTGAGCATCCTTGTCCTAAAGGGCAGAAATCCCAGCGGCTCTTGTAGCATCACGGGTGCCACGTACCTTGGGAAATGATTGAGGGTCCCCAGGCTCATTGGGATACTCAGGGTCTCATGTTTTCCTTTTTCCACTGTCAGCGTGGACGCTGAGGACCTCTCCTGGGCAGTGACATCCTCTTGGTGCAGATTTTCTGTATGAACATCCTCAACATGACATTGGGTACCAGGAGTACCCTGGTGAGAGCTGCACCCCATGGTCAGCAAACACCTGAGCCATTCGTCTACCATCAGAGGCATTCCCCAGAAATGGAGCCACCTTTGCAAGGACCTATTCCCCTGAGGATGCTGTCCAGATGCCATGCATTGAAAAAATATTGTCGTTTCAGAGTTCAGCTTCCTCTCCCTTCCCCTGTCTCACAAAACCACGCTGTGGAGATCCAGGCAGCAGCAGGAAGAAGTTTAATTACCAAGTGAGCAGCTGTTGGGCGACAGTCGAGTGTGCTTCTGAGTGCCTGAGAAGGTGCAGGGGATGTCTGATGACAACGCTCAACCTTAGCAGGGGAAACATGTCCCCAGCCATAGCTGCTGGCTTATGTTCCCAAGGATGATGGTGACACCTGGGTCAGAGGTGACGGATGGTGGTGGGACAACCGCCCCTCAAACAGGGATGCCTGGAGCCTGCTGTGATGCTGTCTGAGGGAGGGAGGCCACAAGAGCACAGCAAAACCTTGTTGTGACGGTGACAGTGCGTGCTTTTAAAAGCAGCCTTGCATATGGAGAGTGCTCGGTGGGCAGGGACAGGGTGCTCAGCATGCAGATGGCCAGCCTGGTGGTTTTTTTTGTTTGTTTGTGCTATTCCCAGTGGGTTTCTATGTGCAATGACAAGGACTTCAGTTGCAGTAGCAACAAGCAAGAGTCTAGCGCTTAATTTTGGAAAGAACTGACCCTGTGAACAAGCAACCAGCTTGATGAATTGCACACCACGCAAACAAGAGACCTGTGTATGTTCAACAGCAAGACCAGTGAAGTCAGCGTGCCAGCAGTGCTGCTGGTGAGGGTGCTTATCCCAAGGCCACCACCACCAAGGCTGCTGCTTAGCCAAGGCAAAGGACTTGCTTAGATTTACAGTGGGAGCACAAAGGAAACAGAGCTGTAAGGATTCCTTTTTTTTTTTTTTTTTCCTTGCTATTGAATTGCGATGGGCAGAGCTACTGACACCAGCCTGCTCTGCCATGCTGTTTGCTGAAGGACACTTCAAAGTCTGCTCCCACGGTAAATTTGCTGGGACAGGGAATTCCCTGGTTTCCAGAGCCAGCTGGGGAAGGACAGCAGGGAAAAAGCAAAATAATTACTGTCTAATACTGTGGTTTGGGTTTATTTCTTGCTGCTGAAGGTGACCCAGACCCAAGGAAAGCAAATGATGGAGGCAATTAGAGGAAGCCTGGCTTTGAAACAACTGTTTTTTTATAGCAACAGTGCTTGTAGATGCATTATTTGAGTAGTTCTGCTCTTAGGGATGAAAAACCAAAACACTCATAAATGGGAAGCCCAGGGAAAGGTATAGGAGCTCCTGTTAAATGCTTTTCTGGAGGATCTGAAGCACATTTGGCATGCAGGTAGGCAAAGACGAACAGATGTCCAAGCAGAATAACCACGGTTGCTGCAGGCATGTGAGCACAGAATATAAGAGGAAAAAAAAAAAAAGAAAAGACAAGCCTTTTATCAGTGTCCATTCCCTTCCAGATTTAAATGGTGCATTTGCAGGGTTAGTGACTGGACAAAGAAAGCCCACCTAGGTGAAAGGGAAACTTGTAGCACTTATCGGGGTGGCTTTTGTCTCCTCAGCACTCTGGTTGTAGCAGCTGGGACCGGCTGTAGCTCCAGCACCTCCGTGCCCAAGGAGAGTTGGCTGGAGAAGCAGCCAGAGGGCTGCTGCCATCGCTCCCCTCATGGGCATCCTCGGAAATCCCCTCCTTGGGGTCTTGCAGGCAGCAGATGGGCAGGACTGGACTGAAGTTTTCACCAGCTGTAAGGAAAACCCCACAGAGGGCCTGGTTATGTTCCTGGCACTGGATTTGGCTTTGCTCCACTGGACAGCTCAGGGTCCTGCTGGTGTTTCCCTCCTGCTGCTCATCCCTCCTGCAGGCACCACTGCTCCTGCTGTCCCCTCAGAGCTCAGCTTGAGGAAATAAGCTAAGATTCATCCCCTTCACCTTCCCTAGGCAGCAGCACGGGGGTTTTGCCCATTATGTTGTGGCAGCCACCCCTGCCCTCCTCCCCCTGTGGCTCGTCAGGAGATGGGGCTTTTCTGTGCCACAGCAGTGCTGACAGGGAGCAAGGGGAGCTCTGCAGCCAACCTGAAAATGGGCTGCTGGAGGTATTGTCAGGAGTGTGGCAATCAAAGCCTACACCGAATATTTCCTCATTCAAATCAGCGCTCCAACATTGCTTTTATTTTCCAGCCCGATGCGTCACGGGGCTTTTGTTAGAGCCTTGCCATACCCAACGAGTACAAAGGCCTCTCCACGGACTTGATTTGCATGAACAGTTACTTGGTGTCCGTGGGATCTGCGCTGCGGAGAGGCGTTCCTCCTCCAGACCCACCCAGGTAATTGTTGGTTCCTGTGCACCCGCTGTGTGAGCGCACAAAAGCCGGGGTTGGCAGAGTGTGGCACTTTTCTTCAGCAAAACTTTCCGGTGTAGAGCAAGTCTTTGACTCCGGGTCAGGCGCAATAAATCACAGCCCGAAGGACTTCAGCAGGATGTTTATAGTCGATGGACCAGCCTTGACAAGAAGTGTTATGACTGTAGCATGCTACAGGCCACTCAGAGCAAACGCATCAGCCACTGCCGAGGACGTGAAGCCTTTTTGTGGCTCTCCCGAGACTTCGACAGGCAGGCGTTGGAAACGTGGCGATTTGACGACAAGCTTCGGGGCAGGCCAGCGATATTTAATCCTCCAGTTCATCACTTCAAAGAGCAGGATATGATTCCTGTTCTAATCAGGATGGAAAGGCGCGTGGTCCGGACTAGCAGAGAAAAAGGTTGACTCATATTAAGTCTGACCCATTACCAAGTGTCAAGTGCTGCCTAAGATGGCTCACGCTAATTCCAGAAGTCACCTGGTGGCAGCAGGTCACCAGCTCCCTCTACAGACAATCAGGACACAGCCGGACCCCTGCAGAACCGCTACGGCAGATGCATAACAAAGAGTCCCTTTAAACCGCCACCAAGGAGCAGAATTTTCCAACAATTATCCCCCTCGCTTTCCCAATAATTATCCCACTCCTTTGTCTGCCTCCGCAGAAGGCAGGAGAGGTCTGGCCCGCTCCCCTGTCCTAGGCTGGATGAAGAAATGGCAGCGATTGCTGTTGCATTCCCCAAGCCAGCCCCGAATGCCTCTTTTGTCTCTTTTCTGGGGAAACAAAGAGCTGTGCACGGAGCGGTGCGGGGAAAGGCGGGCGCCAACGGGCTGCAGGAAAAGTTCAGCGGCCGGGATGAGGGTGGCTGCTGGGGACCGACGTGGCCACGCCGCTGGAAACATCCACATGTCACCGCTGGAAACCTCTGCATGTCACCCCGGTGGGACAGGAGCAAGGGCGAGCGCATCCACCTCCCCTTTGGCACCCCACCACCGGCTCCAGGCAGGTGGGCAGAGGGGTGCCCGTGCCGAAATGGGTGAGAGGAAAGGGCTAGTGAGAGCAGCACAGCGCCGGGCCCCAGAAACTGCTGATTTTCCATCCTTGCCCCAGCACTGTCATTTAGCCTCTTTGTTTCAGCTTCTCCCCTCTGCAGGAGGAGGGATAATAGTATCTGGAGGAGCAAAGATGCTTGCTTCCTAAGGAGTCTCCTTCTTCAGGAAGCTCCGCCAGGCAGAGATGCTCTCAGCTCCAAGCCCCCTTTTTCACCTGTGATGCTGGGAACTTTTTGTCTGGGCAAACAGCATGATTTTTTTTTTTTTGTCCGTTTGCCAGTAATATTACATTTTTACTTTGTACCTAATGAACATTTTGTTCTCTCTTTCTTCGATTTCCCAGTATTTGTAGGTGAGAGAAATATGTTCCTCCTGTTCCTACCCGTACGAGGCAGATCCTTCCAAAGACAATCCAAATCACAGGCAGGGGGCAGGGTATGTGTAAAAGTGGGCAAGCTGTTCGCTCCTCGCAATAATTAGAGAGTGTTTCGATGCCAAGGAAAAAGAAGAAAAGAGTTGCACCTGCCTGCAGCTCCCAGCCCCTCGGTGCCAGGGGTCTCTGCCTGCCTCTTCCCCCTGCTTCCCGTTTGGGCCATGCCAACCACCGAGGTGGTGCCAGGGGATCGGGGAGGAGGACACCAAGCTAAATCATCCACCAGCTGGATATTCCAAACCTGGGAGAGAGCTGAACAAAAAGCCAGTGGCTTCCAAACCTCTAACAGGGTGGAACTGTTCCCTTCTGGGAATGCCGAGAGCTCCTAGAAAACTTTGCGGTTTCTCTACACCACGGCACACATTTTGTCTTCCCCTTTACCTACAAGTCCTGATTGGAAAAGATGCCGCTAGCACGTGGCCCCAGAAGCTGAAAAACCATAACCATCTCCTGGGCTGTCTCACTCTTTGCAACTTTGCTACCTCTCCCCAGCAATGCCTTTCAGCCAGGTCACAGCATCGTGTTGGCTGTCACCAGCACCATGGCTGCACGCAGGGATGGGGTGTTCCTTGTACCAGGCTCCTGTGCTAAGAGTCAAGGGTGTACGATGAGCAGAGCTTGGGATGAAGGAGCTCAAACATAGGCTACTTCAGGGATTTGGGATATGCAATGGGGAAAAGATGTGGGTGGGAATGGAGAAAGGAGGAGAAAGGGTTGTTGTGTCCTACTTCATGGTGACTTTTAAATATAGTCTCACCTTTGCTCTGGGTGTCCCTGTGTCCCAGCCAATGTGGTAGCTTATTTATAAAGAAAATAAATTGGTCTGGGACTAATGCACGTGTATCAGAGGGCACCAGATCATAGGAAGCCTCCTTCAGTCCCTGGGGCAGTGAGTGCGTCTTAGCCAGGGGCACAGGGATCTCCTCTCCTGCCCACGTTACCTCCCGCACTTGCTGAAACGCCGTATGAAAGAGGCTGCTCGATATTCCTGCAGAACTCATCTGACCCTGTTGCTGTCTCTGCCGCTGAACTGTTTGGCAGTACTTCCTTGGAGAACTACAGCAACAAACTCAGATGCCAGGGCTTGGAGATAAGCAGCCAGCAAACATCCAATTTCCATAACACGTACAGTAAAGGGAGGAGGGGAAAAAAACAACAAAACCAAACCCAAAAAACACCTGGAAGTCCCTAATGAACCTGGGTGAAGAGCAGGACAAGTAACTAACACAACAGAATAGATTTTCAATAAGGGCACAGCAAGTTCTAGCAGGCAGATCTAGCAGATAGGCGAGGAGGGAGAAGAAAGAGCCAAAGCCGGAAAAAAGGATGGGAGGAAAGCGAGGGGATCGGAGCAGCCTGTCCGATCGGGAGGATGCTCCTGAAGCATTTCATTTCCTTTCTTATTGTATAGGCAGCGTCAGCTCGTAGCAGAGCAATAATCTGCCCAGCCTGGTAACCTACAGCCTGGTGCTGGATGTTTCTGGGCAGGGCTACTGACCTTTAAGCACTTCTAGCCCGTGGCACCCGGCGTAATCCAACAATGAAGCAATGACAAACATCACCGCGTTTCATTTACAGTTTTAGCCGAGTGCTAGGTGTTTGTTCTGAGCTACTCCAGCAGGAAATTCCACCCAGTCCTGAGCAGAAAGAAGGACCCCGTGCCATTTTGGCACCACCAGGGCACCCCCCATTCCTACAGCGATGTGACTTGTTTTCCCACGCTGCTGCAGTGAGTTCCTCGGGTTAATGCAAGCCCTCCTCTCCGCTCTTCCTCCTCTCACTCCCTCATTTACCAAGCAGCCTTCCGAGATGGGGTTTACGGGGCGGGTAGGGCATTGCTCCTCTTCCCAGATTTAGGGTTCCTTAGTCCCTGCCACACAGGACGCCCCAGGTAGGAGCGGTACGCGATCCTAAAGCCTCCGACCCAACAGCCAAACAGCTTGAGCTCTCCCAGTGCTCTCCATCACCCCCCACCCATCCCAAATCTTGTCCCTGCTCCCTCTCTCCCTTCCCACGGACAGATCCTCGCCCCAGCCCCCTGCAGACCGGCCCCTTCCCACCGCCCCAGGGTGCAGGGTACCCGCTCCACCACGCCCACCCGGACCCACCGAGCCCCCCGGGATGCAGCTCTCCCCTCCATCCCCAGCCGAGCCGCAGCCCCCTCTCCCCAACCCCTCTCTACCACCCCGAAGCTGCCGGCACCGCTCCAGCACCGCCACCGGGACCTGCACCCGGCTCAGCACCCCAACCCGGAGCGGGATGCCGTGCCTCTGGGGGACCGGCACCTGCTCCAGCACCCGACCCGGCCCGATATCTCCACGTCCCCAACGGGACCAGGACCGGCCCCATCTCCCCGTCCCACCCGGTCCCCTCCCGTCCCACCGGGGGGGGGGTCCCGGGGGGTCCCTCCCGGGGCTGCCGCCGGCTGCGCGGTGCGCGGAGCGAGCTCCCTGCCCACTTGGGCTCTCGAGGAGCCGGCAGAGCAGGAGACAAAGAAAACTGTCCGGCCGCTCCCCGAGCCCCGCTCCTCCTCCTCCATCCTCCATCCTCCTCCTCCTCCTCCTCCATCCTCCGCGCCGCGGAGCGGGGGCTCCTTACCCGCTGCCCTCCTCCTCCTCGATCTCGGAGATGTCGGCGAAGATGAGGAAGCCGACCAGCAGCGTGAGCAAAGCCAGCGTCCAGCCCCGGCACGGCAGCGGCATGGCTCCGGGGGCCGAGCCGTGCCGAGCCGCTCCGCGGGGCGCTGAGCGCGGCTCCGCGTCCCGGCACCGCCGCCACCGCCCCCCGGCGGGGCCGCTCCGCCCCTCGGCGCCCGCCGAGCTCCCCCTCGCCCCGCCCGGTGCGGGGAGGGGAAGGGAAGGGAAGGGGAGGGAGGGGAAGGATGGGGACGAAGGGAGGAGGCTGCTTCCCAAAGCCCCCCGCCGCTAAAGTTGGCCGGGGGGCGCTCGGGGAAGCGCCCCGCGGGGAGATGCCCCCCCTGTGGGGTCCCCACTGATGCCTTGCGGAGCACCTGGGAGCCCGGGGGTCTGCTCTAAATGAGGCTGGAGGGATGCTGCTGGGCGCATCTGTTCCTAAAGAGGGGCTTTTGGGGTCGCAAAGCGCTGTGCACATAGAGGTGCTCGGTAACTGATTGCACCTACCCCGCTCACTATGTGATAACAATAAGTCTTTGTGTACCGTAAACGCATAAGCACACCAGCCCTGCCGTGACTCCCAAAATCAGACAGGAGTTTGAACAGGCTGAATTAATTGTGGCAGAATTCACCGAGCAGAAACCTCTGGGTGCATCCCGGCCACGCTCCCATGGGCAGCCTGCGGTTTGGTACGGAGAGAAAAGGCTGCGGCTCCTCTCCAGAAAGGGAGACAAAAAGTGTGTGAAAGTGGCAGGTGGGAAGAAGGAAAAAACATGAGGCTGGACCAAAGAATAGCCAAAACCAGACCAAAAGGTCCCTTTCCCTGCACCCCTATTATATGCCAGCCCAGCACCAGCTCAGGAGGAGAGGACGGTGGTGCTGAGGGCGTAGGCAGGGCCAGGCAGGAGCACCTCCGCAGCCAGCTGTAATTCCTGCAGCCCAGAAAGTTGCTGAGGACCAGGATATCTGGCGCTACACGCGCCGCCGAGCTGGAGAGGGACGCAGCAGATTTGTAATGCAGCAGATAGAAGAAGCACAGATGTGTTGCGAGAGAGGGAGAGAGAGAGAGATACTAATTGCTTACATATTTAAAACAGCATCTTTAGTCTGAATGGGAGGCACCATTAAGCAAAACAGAGCTATTAACTGGGGCCACTTGGAAAGCTGCCATTTTCCCTTTTGTGCATGGCTTTTTGCATCAACACAGAAGTGCCATGCTTAGGGCGCGGGAGGGCTGTTGGTCACGTCCTGTGATGCCTCGCAGGGGTGCCGAGGTGCTTTGCAGTGGGGCAGAGCGTGTCCCTATACTCCCGGGTGTCTAATGTGGGTTTTGTGTGCACGCCCTCCATGGAGGACTTTCCTCTTTATCTGGATTAAATGGGAGAAAGAGCCCACTGGGGGAGGTTTGCTTTCCTGGGAATTGGTGAAACTCTTGTAGGAAGAGGAGACAAGCATATCGCCATCACATTTATAGGTAAAAAATACAACATCGGTGAGTCTGGTACAATTACACTGTAGCATAGATGGCAAATTTACAGGCTCGTATGCAGATTTTCTAACAGAGCATATTCAGGCCCCTGGAGAGAAAGTGATTTTAGGTACTGTAAGTAGCCCCATAATTTACCTTCTGCATACATCTGAGAAAACACTCATTTTCCTTCTGTTTTATCCTTTCTGGACTCCTCTATCTCACCACACTCCGGAGTATCGTAGCAGTGTGACCTGCCTGAGGATGAGGAAGGTGACCTTGGTGGTGCTGGTGCTGCCATCGAGGCTTCCCGAGATGCAGCGGGGCAGAGCAGCAGTCCCCTGGGATCCGGGAGCACCACACCGCAGCTGGTATCCCAGCCCCACAAAGCCTCGAGGAGGCAGATGGAGATATCTGCTCCTGCATCTCTTTCAGCTCCGTCCCAGGTGGTGCCTCAGCCTTCCTTTGTCTGATCTTTCTGCTTCGGTTGCCAATCACGGTGGTGACATGCAGGAACAGAAAACCCGACGGAGGCTGAGCAGAAAGTGGGGGATCATTCTGGGAGTGGGTTTGCCTGGAAGAAACCCCTCGCAGGAGGCAGGGATGTCCAATTTGCTGAGATGCTCCTTCTGCCGAGGAGTAGCTGCTGTTAAAAGACACGTTGGGATTTGACTCTGCTCCTGCATAAGTCGGTGGAAATGCTGCTATTAAGTGGAATGAAAAAGCCTCCTTGCAGGGTGAGCTGAGAGTTAAGCTTGATGCCCTTCACTGGGGAGCTCCGCTGTAGGGGCTTGCACAAAGAGCTCTGTGAATCCTCTACTTGGTGTCATCTGTTGCTTTATTCCTATGAAAGATGTAGGTCAGAGAGAAAGGTCATTCTTCAGCTGCTCGGGCTTCAAACACAGGGACGAGACCCTTGGAGCACAGCCGGGTTTTGAATGGAGAGGCAGCAAGCTACGGAGAAGAGTCAGGAAGAGTGCAGCTTGCTGAATCATGTTGTAATCAATTAACGAGGCTTTGTAACATCAAGTGCAACTCCATGGTGAAAACTTGGTGATTTTGGTGCATTTTGTTGCATTGCTGACGGCCAACTTCTGCTCAACCAGGAGCCTTATGGTAGGGATAGCAAGAAATGAGTGTACCAGGCACGGGCTGCAGGCGAGTACATTTTATTCTGCTTTTGCTTCAAGTCCATCCTTTAGAGCATTCCAGACAGAGTTGGCAGAGGAGGAGATAATGCATCCTAGCTTTATGCATTGCTCTTTATCCTGAAGAACTGCAAACTGCTTTGGAGCAATTGCCATAGTTCCTCGAGTATTAGTCATTCCCCACATTCAATCCACTGCAAATCCTCACATGATTCAACTTAAACAGGTGCATAAATGCTGCAGGATTGGGTCCATAAGCATCCGGAGCCTCAATTTTATGTCTCATTTGTAAGATGGGTTGCAGGAAGATGAGAGTAAACTGTCGAAAATAGACTGTTGTGGTAGAGTAATATGTTCTGAAACAGAATAAAAGGCTATTATATCTTCTAGTTTTTAATAATTTGAGGAAATAATTCTGTATCCTGAACACTTGCAGTAAATACAAAAAGGTGTATTGAAAAAAAAAATATCTTTGCATAACAGCAAGAGTAACTGCACCAGAACAATATTGCATTTTGCAGCTTTGAAGGGAGAAAAGAAAAGAAATGGCACTTTTACATTTTCTTTTGACCTTTCAGAAATACCAGGAATATGTAATAGCCATATTCACCAACAATAGCTCAGAGGATTCAGGGAATAAGAGTTAAACACCCAGGGACATTTACAAACAACTGACAGAGAGGTGATGAATTTAAGATGTGGATATGAAAGGCACGGATATGCAGAGAGTGCAAAAATAATACATATTTAACTTGTTTTTAATCCGTCACCAGGAAAGGTAGCGGCACCTGACCAAGAGAAGGGGGGCTGGAGAAGATGACACCACTGGGTTGTTCCCGTGCCATGACAGATGATGGGACCTGGAGCAGCGGGAGGTCTCGGGGGACCTTTCTCCTTCCCATTCGTGAGGCTGTAAAATGCACATAGCCTTTATCATAGCTGTCAGCCAAAGTGAACAAAGTTTACAGCCCATTTTATACAGCTAAACAGTGCTCTGACGGGATAAACAGGCATGATGGATGGGAGCCTGGACTAACCAGGGTCGTGACGTTTCATTGCCCCATTACTGGCAAGGAGACAGCCTCCAGGTACTTTCTCCAATGAAACCGTGGTTCCTCTGGTGATGGGCAGGCAGCTGTCAAGGGGTGCGGTGTCTTTTCATCCCCAATAGGTTCATCAGCATGAGGGAAGGATGCCGATGCTGTAGGTTCAATGCTCTCCACCTTCTTGCTGCATAGCCCATGGCAAGGGATTGGGGCTACCACTCCAGCACAAAGAGTCCACAGCCCCTTTGCATGTTGATGGAGGAACTCTGGTAATAACCAAGCAGCTTGCAGGCTTTATTTGCCCTTGGGTAAATCTTTTCCAGCCAGATCCCAAAGCAACCAGGTCCAATACTAAAGCACATTCACCCCCTCCTGCAGGAACCAGGAGTCTTATTAAAGGACTCCCAAATGCTGGAGAAATTAATGGGTCCTAGGCATGGGGATGTGAATATGGTTCACTTATAAGGCATAGCACTGAGACGGCCCTAGCCGAGACCTTGGGAGATGGCTTAATGTTGGTGAATCTGAATTTAGCCACATCAGAAGGGTCTGAGACTTTGTGGTCTGCTCCCTGCTGAATTGCCTCAAAAGGCATCCCCGCTCCTCATCTCATAGGCTGAAAGGAAAAGCCCTTATTTTCCTTGGATGGAGCTAAAACCCTCATTGATTTTCTCTTCTCAGGGATTTTTGCCATCAGAAGGAGGAATCCAAGCCTGTCACAGTCTTTATTACCAAAGTGGTGTAGCAGCAACAAAAAAGCTTTGGTGGTTCACAAGAAAGGGCGAAGAAAATTAAACTGTATTAATTTCAAGCTCTATTAGGATTTTAAGAAAGTTAAATCAATAGAAAAGGATGGACTCAATAGGGAACGTGACCTTATTTTCCCAGTGTCTGAAGGGGAAGTGCACACAATAGAGAGACAAAAATATGCATATCTGTAAAAGCAGATCAGCTTCTTTGATGTAGAAGGAGAGAAGTTAAAAAGCTTTCATAAGCTGGCTTCGTTTGACTGGCATTTAGGAGAACTGTCCAAAAAATAGCAAAGGAAAAAAAAAAGCCAACCAAACAAAAAACCCCAAACAAATACTACCAACAAAGAAACCCAACCTCACCCATTACTCCATTCCATTTCTTCCTCTCCTGCAGTAAATCACAAAAAGGTGTGATCGTCCATGCAATATTTCATTAAATACAACTTACCATTGTCAGAACAAAATGTTTGATATGAAACAGAATGATCTTTCTTTCTTTTTGGTCAGATAAGCTGGTTTGGATTAATAAAAATGCCACATCACAATGATATTGACAATTTGCATGTGAAAAGCCTTCCACCTGGTAATGAAAACGAGTTTTTCAGTTTTGCCACCACTAGCTGTGAGAGATAAGGTCTGCTGTCCTCCCCCTCACATTAACCATGCACAAAAAATATGGAAAAGGTAGAAAATGTGTGACAATTGCAAATTGCCTCTTATCTGAACCTGATGCTCAGGTATTGATATTTCCAAATGCAGCCGCCCAGCTGGCACTCTGCTCCTCTCTTGCAGCCTGGCACCTCCAGTTTGGGAGGGCAGAGCTCAGTACGTGCCCGTGTGAAGTTTTTTGTACCCTCTTTGTGGCGTTTGGTGAAAAAACAACCCGTTTGCATCGCCCCTTTGTCTGCGGTTAGCGAACCGCTGGGTGGCAGTGCTGTGCGTGCACGTGTGCACATAAAGGATGGGGGGGGGGAACACTATTTTTGGGGGGATGTCACAAACCTGGGCATGATTTGTTCATCTTTGATACTCTGAGGGTCACCGCGGTGCCCAAAAGAAGGCAGGAAAAGAACGAGCTGGAAGATGCTTCAGCTCTGGAGATCGCTGATTATCGCTGCGTTTCCATCAATCTGTGCGAAAACCTACAGCCAGAAGGAGCGAAGGCACAAAGTTCAATCCCAGCGCCGGCACGCCGGGCTGATGCCAGCTGTCCCAGCCCTGCCTGCGAATTTGCATTTGCAGCATTTGTCTTGCAGGGCCACCAGAGAAACAAAGCAGCCCCTCACTGACAGCCCCGAAACAGAAAAGGCACGAGCTACCGCTCCACCCCTGCCCTCCACACTTCACCCATGTTCTTCCCACCCCATAGAGAAGAAATGAACCCAGCGAGGCCATATTTTAAATGATTCAGAGTTTGCACACGTGCTCAGTTAAATATGAAGCATTCACAACTCTTGCATACGACTGGCAGTGATTTGAATTCAACAAAACATTCCCCTGAGATAATTCCGAATTGATAAGTATTTCTCACTTACGACGGTAGATTTTAAGTGTCTGATAAACAGATAGAGTCTTCGGATGCCAACTTCAGCCCCAATCTGGTTTTGAATTTTATCTTTTTATCTCAGTTCAAAGCTGCTAAGAAGTGGCATTGCTTTCAGGTCTCCCTCTGCAGAACACCTTCATCACTGTACTTCTGTCTGAATTTCCTGGCCCTTAAAGCACAGGTCAAATCTGAATCTAGTTTTGGCCTGCTTCACGTTGGCAGGTTTGATTAATCTTGTCCTGTACTTGACAGAAACCCAATTACTTTCCACAACTGTGCCGCAGAGGTAAATCTACCTAGTTTGGATAAACAATTCCACACATGAGATGAAGAAATAAGCTGTGCACGGGCACAGTGTGGATCTGTGGGGGAGGTCTTGTAAGATTAATTTGAGATAACAGACTCTGTTCCCACCTGTGAGAAGCCAGAGTGAAAACGAAGGCTGGAGAAGATGTGAGAACAGATAAAGAAGGACGAGGAAATCTTTGACCTTTTGTGGCTGTCCAAATAAAGACGACAACGGTGCTAACCTCTCAAAAGTCCATCACCCTGGTGATCAGCATACCTGAGAGAAAGTGCAAAAAGTTTTCTTGCTTTTACCTGACCTTCTTGCAGTCCTTGGGAAAATTTTGATCGAAAATGTTGATGCAAAACATGCAGATTACAACAGCAATTAAAACGCCCCAAAAAAAGAAGAAGGAGGAAAAAAAAACCTGCATACACACATGGCCCTTTGCAAATGAGAACTTCTCTGCAAGGAACACATGGGATTTAACAATATGTTCCATTTAGCAAAAATGACAAAATCTTTAGGGATAACATGAAGAATGAACTTTTTCTTCTCTCTACTTCTTGCCACCACTAAAAACTGCTGTGCAAAAGGCTGTTAATGTGAAACCCATTTCAGGTCTAGAAAGGCACTTGATTTCTGTCTACAGGGATTGTCATTTCACTTCCCCCGTCAATAATGAATGCTTTTTTCTCTTCTTTTGTACTAATATTTCTCATCCTTCATGTCCTTTGTGGTGTGAAGAGCTGCTGAGCAAATTGCCCAGGCTTCAGAATAAGGGCACTTTTCAAAGAGCAAAGCAGGGCAGAGGGGTTTTCCCTGAAGATCCCTACCCACAAGCTGCAACAAGAGCACAGCCCCCGGTTAGCTCCCCCTGTGGGAGCAAGAACTGAAGTTCTTCACCAGGACTCACCTAAGAACTTGCCTTTTGGTGACCACAACCAAAGAAAAAATCATTCACATTTGATCTGAAAAGCTCTTTGTGCATTGCAAACGCTGCCATCACCAATCATACTCCCTTTCTGGATCCTAAAGTGAAGTTTTTAATCCATGACTTTGGCTATGCATTACCATGTTCTCGGAAACCCCCATTTTTGCAAAGCCAATACAAACGAGTTCCTTGGGAAGGAAAAAGCTTTAGTGCAACTTGTCCCTAAATGCAATTTTTGGCCTGATCATCCGTGTCCTCTGTGGCGAGGAATATTGGTGACTGATCTGCTGCTGGCTTGCACCTAGCACAGTGAGGTATCATCAGGAGGGGAGATACAATGCTCCTGGCGGGTTTATGTGCTCTGTACAAATGTAGAAGGAGAGAGAGAGAAAGAGCCAGTGTGACGGAGAGACACCACAGGCATGTAGCAGACTTCCTGACCCAGTGATTTATTTATGGCATTCCTAGAGGGGAGGAAGCCATGCAACAATCACGAGCCTGCACGCTGCTGTAAGTGGCATGCTTATGTATATTTAGCAAGCAAAAACATGAGACATGAAATCTACAGAGGATGGGAAAACGATTCTGATCCTTGTGAGGTTATTGAACGATTAGAGTCAGGGAATCAGAGACTGTTATTTGGAGGAGCAAGAAAGATTTCCCTTGCTTCCTTCTATAAACGAATTACTGTCTCTGCCAAGATTTGCCTTTTTTGCTGCTTTGAAAGCCAGGGTATTTCCTCGCCTAGCTCACCATGCTTTCCTTCTGGTCCATCCAGGCCATCCATGGAGCTCCGCAGGGAGCTTTGGATGCTGATAGCCACCGCAGGGCTGAGAGAGAACAGCCTCTTTTCACACCGAGATCTCTGGGAGATAAATCTCGCCGCGAGCTGCTGTCTCCATGGTAGGTGAACAATGAAAGAAGCGTTGCAGAGAACAGGCCTCAGATACAGCTCAAAAAAGGACATAATCTATGTCAGCTGAAACCAGCAGCGACATCCATCGGCCTGATGAATACCCCCGTTGGCAGATGGGAACGCTTATGTAGTATGGAGTTGCATGGAAGGGAAGTGCACAAAGTGGAACCAAACGCACCAAAAAGCCTCATTCTGTGAGGTGCTGTGCACCTCCAGCTCCTGGCAAAGAGCACAGCACTTTGCTGGAGACACCTCAGTGGACATCACCCAAATTCTCCCCCTTTGCTGCAGGCTGGGCTGAGCCCAGGAGGGTGCAGTGAGCAGTGGGACCAGCAGCAGCACGACCTGAGGCTGCACCATGCCTTGGGGAGAGCACCCCTTGGGGAACAAGAGGTGTCTGGTAGCACAGCTCAGCCTGGGCACCTTGCAAAGCACCGAGCCCTCACTGAGCACATGGCCACACCTCAGGGTTTTTGCCTCTGCTGTCTAAACTGGAGCACATCAGAAACAAGATGTGAAACAACAGCCAAGACCAACCCGTTTTGTTTCCAAATTCGGCCTCTGCTTCAGCTTTTGGGATTTCAGAAGTGGCAGAACCCACAAGGCTGAGGCTCCTGGGGACACGTGGGTGACTTGGGGCACCAGCTGCCTCTCCAGCTGGGTCTGATGACTGGAGGAAGACTCAGGAACATCAGCCCTGACCTGGCCTGAGGAGCTGGAGTTAATGGACTTAATGCTCAGACTTGCATCCTGATCAGACTTGTCTGTTGTTCGTGGTGGGGAAAAAAATCTGCCTTTTATAGATGGGAATATAATGATCAATCAAGCTTTATCACTCCAGTTTCCATTCTAGCAGCTTATAACCACATAATAAAAGCACATAATGAAAACATCATAAAAAGACACAGTAAAAATACATTCACCATGCAAGTATTGCCATCTTAGCACATCCCGGATAGAAATGCTGAAGAGTTCTTGAGGCTTCTGGTGTGCCCTCGTGACCCCCACAACACTGCATCACACCCACCCCTTCCACTCGAGGAGTGCTGCCGATTCCAACCACAATGGTTCTGGGAGATGCACATAATTGTTTGGATTCAACAAATCCAGAAGACAAAAGGCCTCCAGACAAGTTTTGCCTTCACAAAGTTGGGTAGAAAATTCTGTGAGAACAGCCTCTTCAGCCTCTTTTGTTGCATTATAGCTCTTGTAGGAAGAGCTGCGTGAGATGGGTGTTGTATTAATACTTCTTCCCCACGCTTTAAGAGAAGGTTCATCTTCACAGGCACTCCTCGGCTTTACTTTGAAGGACACAAACAGCTTGCTTTGCCTCCCTGGCCTAGCTTCATTTCACTTTTTTTTCCCAGCACTTTTTCTTATATCCTCTCCAAGAGAGCACGGTTTGCTCTCGCTGGAGATGGATCAACACCTGAACCTGCTATAGCCCCTGGGCTGGGGGATGGCTCTGCCCAGGGACCGAGGATACTGGCCCATGCTAACTCTGCTTGACACCGAAACGGGTTTTATTCACATCAGATGGCTTCCGTGGTGTTGCACGGAGATACCTGGGAAACAGGAGCAGCACTCATAGACTTATTTTTTCTTCTGTTTAGCAGTGACTCCTTTATGTGGGGAAGCTGCTTGGGTTAAAGCCCTGCCTAGCTGGCCCCCAAACCTGCCCACCAGCCTCTCACTGTGCTCTCCAAGTTTCTCATGCAATTACTGAAGTGAGCAGCTAAAACAGAAATTAATCATCAGTGCCTGCACTTTGTCCTTCACTTCAATAGCGCCAAAATGGGCTTCTCGCACTTTAATAAGCCCCTCCTGGATTCTACTCGCTTTCAAAGATTTTGTTTTGTGTTTATTTATTTATTTATTTATTTTTAAAAGCCAACATCGCAGTGACACTGAACTTAATGGCTCAGCCACAGGTTGGTTTTTTATTTTTATTTTTTTTTAAAGCCACAGATGTTAGCAGTAACATCTAAGATGACTGCACCTGGTTATCTTGGAGATTAAAGGCAATATTGTCCCCAATTTTTTCCAACTGCCTATTTTGTGTCTTTGCAAGCACTTTGTACTCGCGTGGTTTTGCTTTTTTTTTTTTTTTTTTCCCTCCATTACTTCTCTCTCCTTTGTTTGCTTGACACTTTCATGCAGAGAAAGGGGAGAAACATAAACTAGGCAAATGTGATTTGATCACAGAGCTGGTGGGGGGCAGGCACAGGCAATCATGCTGCCTTGAACTCTCGGGTGTGCAATCAGCTGGAGCTCGGCTGCACGGAGTCCCTGGGAATTATGTAGCACAACGATGCTGATCCAGGGCCTGTTATTGAGCGATGCCTTTGCACAGACCCCAGAGCAGATGTAGTACGTAAATATCTCACCACCAAAATCTGGGGATGTGGGAAAATCTGGAGGTTGGTTTACTGAACAAAACCTGTAGGCTGGTTCAGCTGCAGAGCAGAAATTCCTGGCCCTGGCCCTTCAGTTTCTCTCCTAGAATATAAAACCCCTGTCAGAGGTATTTTCTGTGAGTTCCCAGCCTCTTCAGAGGTGCAGTAAATTAACCCGAACTCCCTTGATTTCCCTTAATCTTATGAAAAAGCAGGTTGCAAAGCAAAACTGTTGTCAGCAAATGCATTAGAGACCAAGGCGGCAAAGCTGACCCCCTTACACCAGCCCTCAATTAGGTCCCTGGGATTTTAACTGTTCCTTTATCTACTGAAAAGGAATGTTAAAAAGTTTAATTGGCATGTAATGAGATAACTATAACAAGTTAATTAGTTCTCAATTAAATTGCGTTTACCATACATTCTGAATGTGTTGTTAGCAATTAATGACACCTAATGAACTTGCAAGAGTGACTGAGTTTACAGTGATAAGGAAAATAATAGTAAAGCTCACACGTGGCTTCATAGCACCTTAGAAGCAACACACGGTTTCATAAGCCTGTGGTCAACCCACCATATCTCGTGCAACCACTAGAAGGGAAACAAGCAGTAAATTTATTCTGGCATGTAACAGAGTCTGGTAGGAAACAATTGTCTTTCATGACAGGCCTTGCTGGGAAAGAGAAGTCCCTGAGTGCTCCAGGAGAATTTCAAAGGAGAAGGGAAAGCAAAGTTGCACGATAAGGTCAATTGTTCAGTTTAGACTTATAAAAGCAGTGTTCAGATCGTGACAAACGGTTGAGCCTGGTGGGATCAGATAGAGATCCTGCGGTGGATGAGGGAAAAGGGTTAAATTATTTCCCAAGATTCCCTAAGCAGTGAGTTTATGGAGAACAATTTATCTTTGTGCTGTGAGTTAACCTCCTCTTAAGCTTTGCACCATTACAGTGCCACACTGAATAGGCATTAGAAGGGGAAAAAAAAAATCCTACAAACTAATTTACATTCTAATGAATTTTTAATTGAACCAAAATCTGTTGTTTCTGTTTAAAGATGCAGTGTTGACTTTGTGGTCTGTGCTGCTGAGAGCCAAGTGGGATCTTAATGTGATAAAAACAATGATAACGCTAAGCTTAATTAGGTCTGAAAGCGTGCCTGGTAAAGTGGCATGGAGTATGGGAATAAAAATGTCACCTCCTGCCTCTACCCCGAGCAGCCGGGCAGGCTGCAGCGAGACCAAAACCAGAGCCTTTACTGCTCCCTTGTGCAAAAATCAGCCGATGTGCCAGAGAAATATCTGGTCCCACGGGCAATAGGATCATCCGCAGTCAGTCCTGTAAGCTAAATTTCATCTTCTCCTGCTATTAGATCCAGCTGTAATGACAGACAGGACCTGCTGGGGTTTCTCTAATCACTTTTCTCTTTGTAATAGACCATACAGAAATGCCAAAGCCTGGGAACTGCAGTTTCCAAGGCCAGGACTTGGAGGCATCAGCTCTCATCCCCTTCTCCACTCACTGTCCATGCATCTGAGCCTCCCTAGGGCTGGGAGACCAGAGAAAAGCCCTTACTCAGGGATTTCTGACCAGCTGCACTTGGATTTAACCAAAAATGCTCCCTGGTACCTAGGTACTCTCATTTGCTCCCTTTCTGGCGTCCATGTAATTCTGTTCCACACATTTTAAGGCATTCTGTTGTGTTTTTAATGTCTTGTACTGAGTGACTCACCAAGCTGTCAGTGACACACGTACCTAAGGAGCTCACCGAAATAAGAGCAGAACAGCTATTTTGACACTGGTTTCTTGCAGGTCCTCCCTCATCCTTCCACTGGCTGCGTCTGCTCCTGGGAGGGTTGCTCTGTTAATAATATACTTGGATTTTCTTGCAATTAAACTGTGTTTTTACTATTTATTATGGTAATTTATATAGTATTATATAGTTATTAATTTATTAGGTTAAGATGGGTTTAGCTGCACAAGGAGCGTAAGCTGAATACACTCTTCACCTCCACAGAAAGCGTGACACTCTAACGAACCCAAATAAAACCACAGTGATCAAAAACAAGCTATGGCAGCAGGTTTCAAAACCTGTTAAAATCACCACGCAAGCTTCATCTTCAATATCCTGCTGCTACCTACCAGGCCCTGCGTTTTGCAGCAATTTGCTCCACTATTGCTCTGTTACGACACTTGAATTTATATTGTGCATGAGTCACTAGCCTTCAATGCTCAACTTTGTCCTTTACATTATACATCACATTATTTTTGACTTTTAAAAGTAATGGTGCCCCTGACCAATTTATTTCATACCTCCTCCCCAGTGTCAGCGGGCAGTAATTTGGTTCCCTGTTAACATGGGCTGGAAACACTTTCTTCCCTCAAGAGAGCAAGTTTGTCACTGCAAACACCCTTTGGTGCAGAGTAGATAAAGCACAGACCTTCCAGCTGAGCTCTAGCTGCTGTTTTCTGGAGCTGGAGCAGCTGAACAGAGCGAGCTGCAGCTCTCCCTGTGTTGCCTTGGCTCTGGGGTCATTCCTGCCTGTCTCTTCTGGCTTTGCAGCAGCAGGAGGTACAAGAAGAGACCTGACAGGTTGCAGGGTTGCAGTCCCAGAACTGGGAAGTTCAGATGTTAAAGAAACAGGGAAGATGCCACCAGGAGGTTTGGATGTCACTCAGGGCCATCAGGATGGCCAAAGGTGCATGTATGAAGAGAGGTGACTGAGCATGGGACTCGTCAGGCTTCTGCCTTGGCACAGGACATCGTGGTGGGGAGTTGGCAGCCTGCAGCAGGCCATCAGGACTGATTTGGGCAGGCAGGGTGCTGGGGTATGCCAGCTTTCCAAGAGCAGATCTTGAAGAGTTTAGTGTGCTTCCAGCACATGGTGGTCTCTCAACTCCTTGCTTGATTTGCCCATGGAGCAGGAATGACACCAGGGCAGATCTCAAGGCCCAGGTGCAAATCCACTCTAGCAGGGATGGGAAAAGCCCAGGAGTCAAACAAGCTGAAGAGAGAGGCCTCTTTGCATTTTTTTTTTTTTTTTTTTTTTTTTGCTACATATGTGCAAGAGCTTGTCGAGTCCATAGAAACAAAGTAGTTTAAAATCCAGGAAACAGCTGCTAAATGGCAGAGGTGTCTTCGCACTTGTATGAAGATCATGACTGCACTGTGTGAACTCAGGCTTCTGGAGATAGGCTCCAAACGTGGGTAAATGTCACCTCATTTTGCTTTGTTGAAAGTCCCTTTTGGAAAGAACGATGCAAAACCTGCCCTTCCTCACCTGCCTTTCTCCTCTCTACTCCCTTGCTGCTGCTGCTGGGAGTTAAGCGTCAAGTCAATTGTGTGATTTTCCATTTTACTCTGACAGCTGGGGAGATTTGTGACCAGCTGGAGGTCCTGTGGCACCCAGTGATGGACCAGGCCAAGGCAGCACCGTCTCCCTCTCTAATGAGCCCAGCAGTGGGGCTAGCGGGTCCCAATGCCTGCTGCAGCAGAGGAGTCCCTCTGTGATAAAGGTCACCTCCAAGTTAGCTTAAGACATTTTCTCAAAGGTTTTTGTAGATGTATAGGCTTGTGGCTCTGAATTTAGCTTGATCTGGGTGATACAGGCTGTCAGAAAGCTTTCATTCTCCTGCTTTCAGAGGTATAGCAGCACTCAGTAAATCTGCTCAGATGTCAGACAAAATAAATGCCAAAGAGGCGAACCACTGCTATTTACTGATGAGGTCTCTCCTGCCACCCAGCTGTGCTGGCACCTTCTACACCAGCCCTCGCTGCAGAGCCAAGGCAGAGGCTCTGGGTGTGCAGTGCAGGTGAGTTTTTCAGAGAAAATTCGGAGGCTGGTGACCCCTCAGACACACCTGGAAGGACATCAACCCCAGGCATCCTCCTGCAAGGGGGAGAGGGGAGGATGGAGAGCTGGGCGAGCTTTCCCTGAGCTTTCACAGGAAAGTGAGCACAGGCAGCATTTCCAACCCAGAAAAAGCTGGATCTCCATTCTCAAGCTCTGCCGGTCACAATTCAATCACACAATGCCTATTAGAAAGTTGCTTTTGCAATGGGCTTAAAAAAAAAAAAGTTGGCTAATTGGCTTTTGGCCTATTTAGGTGCATGAGACACAGTACTACAGAAAAGGCACTTTTGAAGGGAAGGGTCTCTGGGAGATTATTTCTTTCGACAGCTCTATGTAAAATCTCTACTTCTTCACCAGAGTTGAATCAAACCTACTGATGTCACATTGCAAGCTTTGCCCCTGCTTTTTCACCCGCTTCTGCCTCTGTTCCTCTCAGTCTGATAACGACTTCAAGCAACGAGAGCTTGGGCCTCCTCATAATGGGCCCACTCGTATTGCCAGGATTAATTTTGGATACCAGGATGAAAAATATTGTCAAGGTCCCATTTGACAAAGCATCTTTAGTTCTGAGAGAGGGATGATTTTTGTGATTCTATTCAGGGAAAATGAGGACAATGAAGGGGATTTAGTGCACAAGGGACCGCATAGCATCTGTTCCACAGGCCACCAAACACCTTTCCATCTCTCCTTAGCTGATGTGATACCTATAGAAGAAATAAACACAAAACACCCTGTGCTGCAGGAATGTCCTAAGTCAGCATCTCTGGGAGAGAAAGGTCCATGAAAGGTGGGCTCACACAAAGGTGGCTGCAGTGGTTTTAAGATGTTGCCTCCTCCTCAAAGGGGCCAGCAGATGGCAACGTGGGCCTGAAGCTCAGTTGCACCCAAGCAGGCTCTGGCCACCCTTCAAAGCCACAGGCTGCCAGGCACAAACCTGTGCAGAAGAGGCTGAGATGAGAGCAGCTTTGGCAAACAGGTATCAAACAGCCGGAGGCTGCGATTCCTTGAGCAACTGCAGGAGGAATTCATCTGCCAGCGCTCTGTAACCAGGACGTCCCATGAGTACGAGGCTGCGTGCCCATTTCCAACAAGGCTTAGGTCAATCGAGATCATTTTGTTCCCCAGCCATAGAAAAGCAGTCTAAGTGGATTGACATAATTGACTCAAGAAGAGTTCAAAAACTCTTTGGAGATTAGGGCTATGGTCTCCTTTGAAAATAGATAGTCCCTTGCACAGAGCCCTGACTTTGGTTAGGCCAACCGCAAATTAATAAGCGTAATAAATTATATAATGGATGGAAGAACTTAAGCAAAACACTCCTGCCCAAGAAGGCAGAAGTGATTTTTCAATAAAGCACTTTTCAGGTTTTCACCAGGCTTCAGCTGCTTTTTGAATAATGAAGTAGATAACAAATGAAATACATATGCTTAAACCACGATCCTAATTGAAACACATTATGGTCGAACAGGGCATGTTCTACACAGGCAGAGATCAGTGTGATAAAGCAAGGAACAAGATGGAATAGCGCTTCAGAAGTGTTTAAAAGCTCTTTCCATTTGGCAGGAGTGGCTCACATTTGCAAAACATTTATTCAAGTCTTAGTTGAAAATAAATCCTTGAATGTAGCTATGCTATTGAGAGGTTGCAAAGTGGCAGTGGCCTCTTTAATCATTGTCCCATTCAAGCCCTAATCAGCGCAGCATATGCAGGAATGAGTGGTAGGAGCGAGAATTCACCTCCTCAGCAGGGTGAGGCTGCATGTGTCTCTTCTTTCTAATTAGAAGCTCTATTCAGATGTTAATCAGCAACACCATGATTAAGGAGGATTAAAGAGAACACTTGGACTTCACTTCACTGATGTGGCTAAAGAGGTTTTTCCTTTCTTGTAGCAAAAAAATGGAAGTCAGTTTGATTTCTGAGTCTTGTTTGGCTTCACCTCAGCAGCGAGGATGTCACCTGCTCCTCGATGCTGCAGTGATGGAGGGCAGAAGTTTCACATCCAAGGCTTTCTGCCTTTTGTGAGCCTTCCGAGCCACTGGCCCTCGGTTTGCACTGCTGTCTGCTGAAGTGGGGATGAACAACTCAGCCCCTGCAGCCAAGAGGAGCTTGGGAAATACTGAAGACAAAAAATGGATTGAGAAAATAATAAATGAATCTGAGCTGCATGTGAGAAGTCAATGAAAGAATATTCCTACAGCTGATAGGATTGCCTAGCCTGGCAACTGGAAGGGACAAAACTGCTGGTGATGATGCTGGGATAACTTCAGGACAGAGAGTAAAGATGGACTACAGACCCTATGGGCACTTTGACATCTATAACTTCTCTGCTCTCCCTTATCCAAAGGGAAGGGCTGCTACTTCACTGGAGATGGCCTCCAACACCCTCTGCAAGGCACCTACACCACGTGCCATGTCCTGCTCAGCAGTGCCACGTCATCCCCTGTGCCTTCCTGTGCCCCACAATTAGAGGAAACAAAAAGCACTCTTGTGTTTCTTCTGAGAGATGAGCTCAGCTGGCATAAAATGAAACCATTTGTCTAATGGTCTAATATTTGGAAAAAATCCCTTCAAAGAGACTGTACTGGAGTTGGCTAGCCCTCCAAATACATGAAATGATTTAATTGAAGGTGACAATTTAAATGGGATTTTTAATGGATAGTGACCTCATTGAAATCCGTATTTTACCATTACAAAAAAGTTAACAGCAGGTAAGTCCATTGTACATTTTCGGTTGTTGTTTAAAAAAAAAAAAAGTTCTCCCAAATGGATGTAAATATAACCAAAATCCCAATATGCAAATATTCCTCTGTGAACTCCGGTGCCAGGGTGTATTCCCTTCATTTGCATCTTTTAAAAAAGAAAATAAAATCAAAGCAATCAGTTCGTTTCTGGTGGAGAATTTGGATGCTGCCTCCTGCATCAATGCATAATCCTCAGCTCAGTGCTCATTAAGCCGTGATGATTCACGACTGGCTCCTCCAGCTGAGACACAGGACGGGTTCAGCCCTGAGTTGCCCTCACTATCTGGAGGCATTTAGCTCTGGGGGGTGGCAGCACACAGATTGCTGTGGGTTTTTGGAGGCTGGCTCTGCTCTGCAAAGTTAAGTGTTGACTTCAGCTGAGTTTCTGACTGTACAAAACTAGCACAGGCAAGCAGGGATTCGGTCCTGCACCATATATTATATATGATTGCTTGGGGCAAAAAAGTACCAGTGTCTTTAATTCTTCTTGGTACTATGCAGGGGGAAAATAGTGGTGGCAATAATAGGCTGTGTGCTTGTGGAGTATTTCCAGTCTGGATTTATTTTAGAAAGGTTAGCACAGAGTTGTCAGGGACTTCTGAAAATTAGGGGTTTTCAAAGCATACAATTCCCATGTTGAGATGCTGCTGGCAGTCAATATCCAGGCTGAGTCTTCAAACATCAGCTGGGCCTTCAGCATACCTTTGTGTCATCCTAATAGACATTCACATCTCAGCCACCACCACTCAAAACAGCACCTTTCTGAACTGGAGTCCTGTTCTGTCTAACGGAGAGAGACCGTAATCTTGGGAGGTAGAGCTCTGCTGGGTTTGATGTATCCAGCAAGGATAACAATGATAGCGGAGCTCTGATGGAATAGATGGTTGTATGAGCTATACAAGTTCATGGGCTGCTAACCCATGGCAAAATCCACATCACCCCGCTGTCACTGCTGCTGCTACCTGCACAAGGTAAATTGAGTGTGGCTGGATCTGCTGCTGGTGTGACACTTAGACACCCATGTAGCTGCACGGGAAAATCAGGGGTGGACATCCTGTGACCAAGCATGTCAGAGGGAGGTGACTGGAAATCATTCATTCACCATTCTCATAGCAGAAAAATAAGGGATCGTTAAATATGAGCAAAAGAACTTATCTTTGCTTAATTCTGCAACTTAAAGATTTAATTTAAACTGCAGAACACACTGCCACAGGATGACGTGTAAGACAACAATATCCATGGTCAGAAAAAAAAATCAAATGTTGTTAAAAAGAAAGATGTAAATATTGGCTAAAAATGCCTACGCTATACTGCCTAAAGCTGGAAGGACACACCAGAGCAAACACCTCCATACGCTTTCTTTGTTCCTATACCAAAAGCTTTTGTTGCTGATCACTGTTGGAGACAGAAATCGGAGCACAGTGGGGTTTGGTTAGGCTGAGTACAACCATTCTTACATCCTTATGAAAGCGTTTTGCTCACGGGTTTCCTTTTCTAGGAAACTTCAGGATCTCTGGACAGTATTTTGACAAATTTTGGAAACTAACCAGATACACCAGTGTTTTAACTTTAACGAGGACCGTCCTGTTGGCTGATGGCCATTAATTGCGAGAGTCCCTCCATAGCCTAGCGAATTACCACGACTCCTAAAAGCCATCTCCTACCACCCAAGCAGTTCTGAGGACAGACAAGTCCCCTGTTAGCAAAGCCATCTGCTGTCAATGTGGCAGGATAGCTCTATGCATTTCTCCTTGTACTCTGGGTCTCGGTTTCTCTGTCCTCAGGGCACGCTAGCAGACTGAGAGGAGCCTGTCTCAGCCCCTCAGCTGCCCAGGTCTCCAACATTTTACTGCTGTCACTGTGGCCATGCCCACTCAGCGTAATTCAGCGCTCTGCAGAGCTGCATCAGCCAGCTCGGAGTCAGGCAGCATCTGCACTGTTGGCACCCGAGCTGCACTCACACAGAACTGCTTTCAAGTCAACGCATATTATTTCTCACCCACAGGGCTACTTTGGCATCTCTTGCACCTTTGCACCACAGAGACACACCTTTCCTTAATTTTAAGCACACAGTAATGAAGTCCCCTTGGTTGTTGCCAAAACCATAAAGACTAAAGGCTGCAAAGAACAGCCACTGCACCAGCACTGTCCTCAAAGACTGGGAAAGATGAATTCCCTGCCATCCATGTCTTCCACCTAACCAAAATGGGGTTTTGCATCAGATCCCTTCTGCATGCCTGAGCACTGGACAAGTTTCTCCAGCCATGAAAGTCCCTTGAAGTATTTAAGATGAAAAAAATCAAATCAGAGAGCTACAAACCACTGAGGTTTTGATCAGAGACCATTACACTTCCCACATACTTAGAAATACATTCATATCCTATTACTTACTTGCTTCCTTCTGCTAACAGTATCTCCAGAAGAGTCCTTCCAACCTCACCTACTTCTCAGCCTGCAAAGAAATAGAGATCGTGATTGATGATCGCAGGCAGATGTGATGAAAGCATCCCAATCAGAGGCACAACACTGTTGCCTGAGTAATGGCTTTCCCACCCCCACAGGAGGCAGCACGCACGCGGTGCTGAGCTTGTTGTTCTGGTGGGCAGGATCCTGCTCCATCAGATGTACACAAACAGCCGCAAGTGCACTTTGCAACGCACGAAGAAAGCAAATAGATAAAGCTCAAAATACCTCCCTGCCCTTGTCTGTACTCCTGTTAACATCCTGGCATGAGTGTTAGTCTGTTGCAGTCATTTGTTTTAAGATTGTATTTGGCTTGACAGGGAGTCTAGACAGAAGTGTGCTCCGCTCATCTGACAAGTTCCCATTGCTCTTCCTTGCGTTGGGGGAATCTTGGAGGAGCCGGTGCCTTGGAGGCAGAGCTCAGCCCTGCAGGGCTGGGGCTTTAGTGCAGAGCACCCCTGGCTGAATGTAACGGGTCTCTGGAATCAGGGGAGGAAGGTGCTCTTCTTCATCTGGAGCAGGGCAGAGACATTTTAGGGTCCCTGACCACAAAACTAATTTCCAGATCGAGAGCACAAGGAGCAGTGGATAAGCTGCCAAGGCCAGAGTGATTAACTGATAGATAGATGGATAGATAGACAGACAGATAGATAGATAGATAGCTTTTCAGGGCAGCAGGATCAGAGGCTAGGACACTGCTTTATACACATCTCCATGTTTCATGCATATCTCCATCTGTGTAAAAGAGGTCCCACCTCAGCCTGAGTCTGCACCCTACTGGGACCCAACCTGCATCCCTTCACTGCTTGCAAAAGTCAGCAGGAACTGGGAGCAGCTGTGTTTTAGTGATGTATCCTCCAAGTTGCTGTAATTCTTCCCCCCAGGCTGTTCTATGTCATTCAAAGGCACCCCTCATAGTGCATCCTCTTTGTCACATGCAGGTAACCTCTGTCCTAAAGCGGTCACCGTGTGCCTGCTTTCTTGTAATGCCAACCACTGCCACAGTCCTGATAGCTTCTGACCAGCCAACACAGACCCTTTTGGGGGTCACCAGGGATCCCGAACCCACGTTCTCCATGCTTCTCCACTAAAGCTGTGGGTATTTCCCAGATGACACGTTTCTGTTGGGCTTCTCCCAGGGAGCTGGGAAGGCAGAGAGGGAGTGAAAGCAATGAGGGATGTTGCTATTTTGGGACAGAGAGCTGTGGGAGCCCTGGAAGCAAAGACAAACTCTCCATTGTCTTGTAATATCCAAAAATTTGCTTCCTAGGGCCAATATTACAAGTTCAGACCCCTGGATGCTGCACGAGGTGGGGTGCCCCAGCCTGGTCCAGGCAGCCTGGCCCCTCTCGCTGCAGCCCGCTCATCCCTCTGCCGGGCAGGGAGATCAAGATTTTTGGCTGCAGCTCTGAATGCTCCTCTGCCGATGAAATATTTATTATGACATGTTGCCTAGCAATGACCAGATTGCCCTGAACATGCAGGAGATAAAACATACTACGGGATGCGGGAACCAGGGAGAGACAGTGGAAGACAAAAATCAAAGGAAAAATAACTCCAGACAGTCACTGATTTTGCCGGGTTTGGAACAATTTGCTAGCAAGAGATGAAAAATAAATTTTGTTCAGTAAAGTGTTGGATTGGTCAGACTAATTTCACCAGCTAGGTAGCAGGCTTACAGGGATAAAAGCAGACAGTCAGGAAGCACTTAGCAGTTATGTAGCAAAATGGGTTATTTTTGTCACTGCTTGGCGGTGTGTGTCCGGACAGCACGGTGCTGTGCTGGTGTCTTCCTGCTCGTTGTCAATGTGCCAGAGCTAATTAAAGCGAGCTGGGCCTATCCACGGAGTGGGATTTACTGAAACAAACTAATCAGGAAGGCAAAAATAGCCGTGGATTTCTGCTGTTCGGAGGGAATTTGTCGGCTCGGGAAGAGGATGGCGGGGAGAGCCGACATCAGATGTCTGTTTCGCCATCTGATGCTTCTCATTCATCCCGCTGTATACTCAGAGTGCTTTCAGGGTTGTTTTTGTTTTGTTTTTCACCTCCCAGATTTAATCCCATTTCCAACAAGCTGAATAGCCAACAGGTGAGAGAGGTAGCATTTCTGAAAAACAACCGCTTTAGAAAAGCTGTCGGCGCATTTGCCTTTTGATGGAACTCAGCACAAAAGGGAGGGAAAAAGGGAAAGAGAGAAGTCCTTTTTCTGTGAAAAGAGATCATCCCACGACTTCATTCACCGTGTTTGTTTGCTGGAGCCTTTGCAGAGGCCAGCTGTTAATAGATGGGCTGCATGAGCCTTCTCATTCAATTTATCACCAGGCTTGCACAAAACGATTCTGCTGCTTTCGCGGGGGCATAGTCAATCTAACTATCTCACATGTCGGGAAAAGCCCTGATTGCTTTAGCATCCATTGCCTGACAGCTTTTATTCCTAGAATAGCCCTGCGGGGAAGGGATTAATGCTCCATTTTACAGATTCACGGAGTAGTGCTTAAAACCAGGAGGAACTTTGGATCGTCAAGCTGAATGCAGCTCAGGACGTCTCATCGGCTACCCCTGGATGCCACCCAGTTCTTTGTAAGTGCCTGATGTCCTCATGGTGTCCCCATGGCAAAACCGTGTCGTGGTCCTGCCACCAGGATGTGGAAAACCCCTGGACCTGCATCCCATTTTCAGGGATCCTAAAGAATAAAACCAGAGCTCCCCAGTCAGAGATGCAACACTGAATGCCCCTTGCCCACCATGATGAGGAGCTCCTCAGAGGTCTTATTTCAAAAGTTCTCCCAGTTCTAAAGGATTCAGTCAACCCAGGATTGTTTAAAATAGCCACTTTTTTTTTTTTTTCTCCCTTCTTTCTTTTATTTTTATTTTTTTTTGCAAACCAGTGAAGAAGGTATAATTTCAAAGTAATCCCCAAGGGCTGTTGTGGAGTCCGAGACATGGTTAGTTAAAACCCTGTCCTAGGAAAATGTTGGTAATCAGGAGAGAGAGCACGGAAAGGGATTGAAAAATATTCCGGTCTGGAGGGTGTGATTTATGGTGACAGGTGAAGTAGAGCTTCCTATGTTGGCTAAGTGATGGCTAAATGGGAAGGTGCTAATGGCAAATCTATTTGAAAAAAAGGTACGAAATATCAAGGACAAAGATGGAGTGCCTCAGGTGGGTGCATGGCAGCGTGCTGGGCCCGCTGGCAGAACGACCTGTGCAGCAGTGAGGTTATGGGGAGCTGAGGAACGGTCTCCATACGGATCAGAGGAGCTAGAGTTAAGAATTTAAGTGAGAATTTAACAGGTAGGCTGGGAAGAAGACAAAAAAGACAACCAAAACAGACAAAAAAACAGGTGTATGGAAGGGAGTTTCCTGGCCAGCCCAGGAGCAGGGCTGTGGGGTAGCACCAGAGTCCCCTTTCCCTCCCCAGGTTTCACCGTGCCCATGGGCTCTGGTCCCAGCAAGCTCCTTCAAGCATTTCGTCCCCAGCCTGAATTTCTGCACCGCTCTCGCTTTTTCAGCTTCGTCATTTTGACAGGCCAATTCTCTGACATTTTCCCCTCTGCTGGCTCTGCAAGCAGAGCCGACATGCATTACTTGAGCTCCCAGCACTGTCCTTCCCCGGGCACCAGCCGTGGCTGCACCAACGCCTGCCAACCTTGCAGCTTTTTCCCCCAGTTTTTTATTTCACAGCAGATGTTTGGCTGGGCCCCTTGGGGCTGTTCATTCAGCTTATTGCACGGTGGAGAGAAATCCCTGTTTCTCCAGGGTGGGTGATGGCTGCGGAGCCGTAGGAAGCTATCGGGGTGTTCGTGCCATCCTCCTGCAGGTGTTTCGGGGACAAGGTTACCTCGTCCCCTCCTGACTCTCACCCAGAGTCAGCATGGGGGAACTAATTGCCTGCCTTTAATAGATAAACCAAGGGCTGTTTAACCTTTGATGACTGAGTGGATCCGGGAAATGAATCGACCAGTCTTTAAGGCAAGGAATTATATGGGCAAAAGAGGCAGAGTGGGATGGCAGATCTATTCAGCTGCTAGAACTGAGGCAAAAGAGACCAGGACGTGCCCCTCTCTCCCACACCCAAATAAAAGGCTGCCCATCAGAATAGGAGGGCAGGGATGGGGTGATGAGATACAGCACACCTGTGTCAGGAGCCAGACCCATCAATTACCATGGCAAGGACTGTTGCTGGGGAGATGCCCCTCGGCACAGAATCCGATGATGCTGCGTTGAGACCATGCCCTGCAGATTTCAGAGGCCCTTGTGTCCCACCCGATGCTATTGCTGTTAGTAGCAGCTGGAAGAGGGAGGTGCAGGGAGAGGAGGAAGCACCAGCTCCCCTGGGCTCAGTGCCTAGCGTTTCCAGCGATTTGCTGGATGCCCTTGGAAAAGCCAATTACGGTTTTGCTGCCTTGGATTTCTCAGTTGTACAATCCAGAGCTGTTCACAAGCGTAATTAACCCATAATCTGACCACAGTTTCAGGCTTGCGGTTTGTAAGAGGATGGCGTGATTATTTCAGAAATCATGTATTGAAAGTATTAATAGATTTTTAAGACCTGGAGCAATGACTGTGCTAATTTATTTATACAGCATTTGTTAACCAGATCGCAGAACCTCTTCCGGCAGTATCTACACTGCAGGCACGCCTGTAAGTCCCCTCTGTGCTATAGCAAGCCCTCCAAAAAGATGTTAAGTTTTGATTTAAAGATCCCAGGTGACAGAGACTTCATCACATCTGTAGGTCAGCTGTTGGAAGGCTGATTTCCCTGCATTGCTGAAGTATGCCGTATTGCTAGGCTGAGCGTATCCAGGATCCGTTCCCACTGCGAGAAGATTAAAGAGCTGTAAATGTGAGCAATCTCTAACCCAAGTAGGAAGCTGCAGACTGTGACCGAGTGAGCTCTTTGCATGCTTGTGGATAAACTGAATAGATTAGGGTTTAAGCCTCTAGGAATAAAGCAGATTTCTGAGATCTTAAATAATTCCTGGAACTCTCTGAAGCCTTTCTGATTTTTCCAAACTGTCTTTGAGATTTAGGTGTCAAAACTGAAGAAAGTATCAAATGCAATCTCAATGATAATAAATTTAGATGTAGCAGCTCTACACTACTACAATTTCCTTCCTTACTCATTCGTGGCTCATATTTGTACTTGTAGCTACAGATGTGTGCCGGCAGTCTGTTTGGTTGTCTACCACGACGCCCTATTCCTGTTCCAACAGTTTCTCAGCACTCTCAGAATACCTGTTTACAACGTGATCAATGTTTAGACATAAGGGCAGGATGAGTAGCTGATATTTTGATCTAGAATAACCTAACGAGAGCCCAGCAGTCAGTCTGTGCCTGAGAGGTGGAGTCAAATTCACAGCTGGAGTTTTTCAGCCCAGACAAGCACAGCCTGGACGGGGAGCAGCATTAACCTGCAAGGTGGGCTGTGCTGCCCAAGCACGTCAAACCTGGCATAAGCTGATGAAATGCACTTTTCTAGGAAAAAGGTCTGTGGGAAGGGAGGGGGGCTTGACAGGCAGGAAAAGGGGTTTTCTCTAAACAGAAGGAAAGTTGCGGCAAGAAGCAAAAAAGCCAGGACCTGCTTTACTAAAAAATGGAGGAAAAAGACATAAGGGAGCAGTAAGGAAGCCTGCAGAGAAACCTGGAGGTGGAAACTCTTTGTTTACCTGAATTAAAAGCAAGGTTGGTTAATCCCAATTAATTAATTGAAGTTAAGAACCTAATTTTCTTGCCACGTGGAGATATTCTGCTAAGTGGAATGAAAAGCGAGATGATTGGTGAACAAAGACAGTGTGCAGAAGAAAAGTGAGATAACATGCACTGAACACGAGGTGTCAGAGGGACGTATCGGAGGTTATCCCAAAGATGCAAGAGTGTTCACTGTAGAGAGGAATAATGAGAAAACCCAAGAAAGTAGAGATGGGAATTCTCCCAAGTGAGTGATGACCAAAAAACACAAGAGCTGCTGGAACTGTGAAACCAGTGGAAAGGAAGGTGAAGAGAACAGGGACAAAATCAGGTGTGCCAACAGCAAGTGGCAGGGGAACCTGCGGGCAGAGAGGGCAAATGGTTTGCAAACGTGAAAGCAAAGAGAAAGTTCCCCCAAATCTAGTACTGAAGAACTGTGATTAATTGCCTCATGAAAAGCTTTGGTCTTTGGGGAAGTCCCTGAGAAGCTTCACATGGAGCTTCCAGCTGCTGTGGTCTGGTAGATAAATGTCATCTTCTTGGAGGCTTCGTGCTGCTGTGTGGAGCTGGACCCCAGGACCAGGCAGCGGTGTGATTTACCATGCCAACATTAATGCTATCAAGCGATGGGCCTCTGGTTATTGGGGTGTATGGTGGAGCGTATTTTACTGATAATGAATGTAGCATTTGCCTTGAGATGTCCATCAACAAGGCACCTGCCCTAATTGCTATTGATTTATTCATTCATTATCATTCTCTATGATTAGAAAACCCACATCATCATGGCCTCTGCAGCAATGGCAGCAGGGCTCTTGCAAAATCCATCCTGCACAGCAAAACTCTTGATCTGAGACGGAGACAGACCTCTGCGTCTCAGAGTGACTTCACATCTCTGCTGGGAGGTGAAGGGGCCACTGTGCATCACTTCTCATTGCCACAGACAAGGGCCTGATGTTTGCTTTTGCTTATCCTGTTGTCTGCTGCTGAATGGGGAAAGAATGCCTCTCGCTCCTTGCTTTCTACATCAATTCAGCGATGGGGAACAAAGCTTCCCCTAAGTGAAAGTGCAAGCTTAGCTATATGATTGGCTACGAGGTGTGTTTGCAGCCTACAGAGACGCTCGGGAGCACAGTGATTGGCTTTGCTTAATAGCGGTGACAAAAGCTCCTCATCCTGCCCAACAGCATTAAAACCTCCCAGCACAAAGGGCCGGGCGCTGGTGGGGCTGGCGGCTTCTCCCCGCGATGCCCAGCTTCTGTTGCGCTGTGTTTACAAGGCAAGCAGGTTTTATGCTGCTTTGGGCTCAGTAGGATCCTGCCAGTACAACAAAACCTCCTCTCCTTTTTCTGGGAGGAGGTGAAACGCTTGAGAGGAAAGATTAACTCTGACATGACTCTGAAGCTGCTCCCGGGGGCAGGATGACCTGCCTGGAGAGCCAGGGCTCTGGCAGGGGTCAAGAGCTGGCTCCAAAGCTCATGGCTTTTTGTTTGGTTTTGTTTAAAAAACAGGGGCAGGAGCAGCAGGCAGCCCCCCGGGAAGGGCAGGCAGCCCCCAGAGCACAGCTCCTCTCCCATCACGTTATTCACCACGGTTCAGCCCCAGCTCTACAGAACATCTCCCCGAGTCTTTCTTCCTGCACAAAAGCACCCAATTAGATTTCAGAATGGAAATTTATCAATTACATAACTTTTCTACAGAGAAAATTGCTGCCTACATGTCATATCTTTTCAGGAGGAGATGTCCATTAGAGCTAATTGTGCTGGTGGCTTTGGTAATGGAGACACCGGTTGGGCTGGAGCTGGACAGGCAGACTTAATCCTATTTGCACTTATGCTACTGAACAGATAGCGGATGTCAATTACTCTAGTTACTAATTTTCTGGACTGTGTTGTAACCCATTATCCAGAGGTGAAAAGTTTTGTACCCCATTATCATGTCCCTCACATCAGCTAATGACGCCAAAAATAAACTACGTGTTTGAAGATGTTGAAATTAATAGTAATTTCTCTGTGCTTTGTGATATCCCTGGTTTTCGTACATGTTCTCCAAAGCCTCAGTATTTTAACTGCAGAAAATCTTAAGCTGGGAAAGCTATTTATTGATTATACGTGGCATCCGGGGAGTGCTTTTTTGGCATTAGTCCATCTCTTGTCCACTTGGATTTTCAGGAGAGACTGAGTGGCTCTGACAGGAGTAGAAGAGGGCAAGCACATTGAAAAAATGTAATTGGAGTAAATGAACTTTCCAAGACTCAAAGTGGACTGTAAGGAGAACTCTGAAGTCTGGAGGAGCTTCCCATTCCCCCAAAACAACTTAGTCCAAGAAAAAGACTGTAGTCATGCTGCTAGGGGTGGGTGCCCAAGCAGGACACAGGGCTTGTTGGAGTCCTTCCCTAAAGAACCCTTCCACCCATTATGTTTCCATTTCTCCATGGAAAGATATATTTTCCACAGACAAATCTAATCTAATCTCGTAATTTGTGTTTTGGGACAGAAAAAATGTTGGTTTACTATCAAATAATAAAAAAAATCCCAAATTCCCAACTTTCCATTTTCTCATCCATCTCCCATTTGTCTGTGCTCATCCATCTTAAAGTATAATAGGGATTTTGTGGTGCCTTTTTTTTTTTTTTTTTTTTCTTTTTTGAATCTGAATAGATGCACTGAGCCTTCAGAATAATTTTTATGACAGGCAGACAGGTGAAAGGGAGAAATCACAGACATTTGAATAAATGTCATATAAAACACAAGAACCAATCTGAAAGTTCACAGGATGCTGAAACAGATGGTTTTCTGAGAGGTAATCTATTTTCTGAATTTGGTATTGCAGCAGGCACATAAACACATCCTAAGGAGAAGACTCCCTGTCTTTTGATAAAAGGCACCTACCCTCCATGCAGCCTGTACCTGAACAAGGAAGAAAAGAGAGAAAACTGGGGAAAAAAAATAATCAGGTTGCATTTTGCAAGTCTTTGTTGGAAAAGGGATGCGGAGAGGGTGAATACTCCTAATTATTATCTGAGAAGCATTCACAGACACTAGCTTTGGGGAAGCCTGTGGCAGGTTAAGGGAGCACATCAGCGAGTGCACACAAATGAAGAGGTACCTGCTCAAAGCAAAACAATGCATAAAACATCCTGCTTATGCAAATGTATGATGATGACATTGCCAGGCACTGATTAGGAAATAAATCTGATTTGCTTATGGCTCCCTTTTATCAACAACGTACTGTTCTTTAAGGCAACCACGGCTCATTCCTCGTATTTGGCTGGCCCCTGGGGTTAGGTCTCGAGCTTGGAGACTGGCAGGGGAGGAAAGCTCCTGCTCCGTGGGTGCCCTGCAGACACCTCCAGACACAGCTGATGAGCAGGTGGGTGGTTTTAGTGCTTGCCACAGGTGAGAACAGCTCCTTAAGCATCCCATAAGCTGCCTTGCTCCTGCTCCTTAGGATGCCGTGGTATACATTAATTCTTCTCCAGCCTTGCCACATGAAGGAGAACCTGCTCATGCAGCAGAAGGAAACGAACTGAAATAACTTGCAGAGTAGGCTGGTTGGAAGTTCCCTTCTGGCTGTGTTTACATAGGATTAAACCTTCCACTCCACGCTGCAGGGGCAGAGACATTAGGAAATGGCAGGAACCTCCACCTGTATCAGCTGATGTGGTCCCTGATACCAAAAAGCATCACAGCCCTCCTTTGATAGCGTTCATTGCTGGGAAGATTTTCCTGATAAACAGTGGCCATTAGCACATCCCGCAAGTGCCTATTCTAAGCCCATCTCATCTTG
Source organism: Anas platyrhynchos (assembly GCF_047663525.1). Taxonomy (NCBI): domain Eukaryota; kingdom Metazoa; phylum Chordata; class Aves; order Anseriformes; family Anatidae; genus Anas; species Anas platyrhynchos. Next base: position 18,730,230 of record NC_092597.1, on the reverse strand, counting down.
GCATTCATGACCTGTGGAGACTGGTTGCTAGCTGCTAGCTCTACAAATTGGCAACAGACCACATTAGCAGATGGCCTTAAGTACACGCGTGCCAGGCCTCATTATGTGTCTTTTTTTTCCTTCTTTTTTTTTTTTTTTAGAGCCATGTGTGGACTCTGTCCAAGTATGTGGCAACACCTCCCATGCCTGGGATGCTGCTGATACACCTTTGTTGTTCAAGAAAAGGGCTGCCTCCATTTGCAATGCTTTCTGAAGTCCTCACCCTCAGAAGGCACAGAGCATCTGCCTGCTTTGAGGAAACAGCTGTGCGTTCATTTCGGATAGCTTGGAGTAGGCTGCTGGCAGCCTATGCAAAATGAAGCTACCAGCATCCAGCCATTTCTCAGCAGACTCCCCATCTCCGTAGATTTTCCCCAACCTCAAACACTTCCTCAGCTGATATTTCCATGACAGCCACAGCACAGGCAAAACAGGGCATGGAAGGAGGGGTATTTTCTGGCAAAAGGCACCTGGCCGCAGACAAAGCCTGCAGAGAGGATGAACGGAGCCCGGTGTATTTGCTGCTCGGGATGCCTCGCTCCTGCTGCCACGCCAGGCTGCAGGGGCATGCAGGGAAGCTCTTCCAGGTTGCAGCCAAAGGACATTGGCACCACAGCACCTACAGCTCTGCTGGATGCTGGTTTTGAGACTCTCAGCTTGGTTTTTGCCCACCAGGTCTGTGTTATTCACCTGACGCCTTGCCCCTTCATCTTCTCAAAGATTTCCATGACTCCGCCGCCTCCCCACTTGTGCCAATCTCAATTTTTTTTTCCCTAAGAGAAATATATGTCATGTACTGATCTGCCAGTCACTCCTTCATGGATACTGAATCTATTAAAAAGAAAAACCTGATTTTAAATGACATGTCATACTAAACTGTCTCATTACCTCTGAAGCGAGATGAAACGCATTCTCTCCCCATATGATTTTTTTACCCTGTGTCTCCATATTACTCCTCATTCACGGGAAGGGTGTTTAGCCCAGAAGATTATAGACTGGTCATAACCAAAGAAAGGGAGAGAAAGATTTACTCCAATCATGTCGGAGGGACCTCAGCGAGTATTAACTGATGAAGTATACACAGATCACAGCACCCCCTCAGTGCCCGCCTGTGAATTTATCCCGCTTGATAAATGGGAGCAGTTTATGGAACAGGCAGAAATTGATACGGAAGAGGTTTCTATCTGGAATGCGCTGTATAAATTACGGGATGCTTATCTGTGAGTAATTCTCTTGCATATGCTAACTGCCCAGACACTTACAGCCTATGGCAAAGACATTAGATAACCTCCAATTCACAATTGCCGGGGGCAATCTTCATGCTAAATAAATAGTTCATCTTTTTTGGACTCAAATGATATATCCGTTTGCAAGCACCACAAATACTGCTCTAGAAATGGATACTTAAGGCACATATATATATATTTTTAAGCTGTCCTTTTTTTCTCCCGTGCCTGCAATTTGTGGCTGCACTTTATGTAATTTAGCAGCCTGCTACTCCTGCCTCGTCTATTTTATCTATCAGGTTTCTAATGTGCTATCTAGGTGCCTGTCAGGTAGATGGACAGTTAAAGGCATGATATTTTTTGTCTTGCTCTTTCTTGCTACGCCTGTCCCATTGAGGGCACACGATACCCTTGTTCATGTATTTGCCTGTTAGGCAACTTTGCCCATGGTTCTTTGCTGCCACAGACCTATGTGCTGATCTGAAAAGGAAATATTTTTTTTTTCTACTGAGCTCTGCAGGCTTGAGATCAGAATTCAGCTGAGCAAAAAGTGAGGCCAGGATGCAGGCATGATGAAAAAATCAAGCACTCAGTATATAAAGAAAAGAGCATTTCCCGGTGCTCAGACAGGTGAATGACAAATATCTTCCTCTTTTGACATAACTCCCCACCCCCCAGCTTAATGCAGACATTGCATAGTGTTTGTTTGGCATAAGCCGGGTTTATAGCTCTATTTTCTAGAAATAAAATCACTGTCTGCCTGAAAGCCAAAAGCATTTTTTTCCCCTTTCCAAAGGAATTGCATTGGCACTCACAGCCCATCTCAGAGGCTGGTGCCAACCGAGTGCAAATGAACCAGGAGGAAATTCAACGCACGGAGAGAAACCTCAGGCTCCAGGCAACTTGCAGCAGCAGATCAAGACCAGCTGGTCTGACACCACTACTTCTCCAGCCATCAAGCCCCAAGCCAGGGATGCCCGTCCCGTCATCACCTAGCTCCTGAGACACTGCCCAACAGCATGCTTTGCTCTAACTTCTGCTGCCTAACAAGAGGTGCTGATAACTTTCAAGGGAAATTGCACTTATCAGTGGAGCTGGGCTCTGTTTGCTCACAGGATTTGTATTTCTCAGCCCTGGAAGAGGTGCTGATCCCACGTCTCATTCTTGGCATTGCCAGCATCCTGGCAGAAAGCTGCACATGACTCTGCCCGCAGGGAAATACTCCATTAATCAAGTGCTGACAGACCTCCTCGCTACTTTTTCCCCATGGTGGTCACACATGCCATTTTTTCTCTGAAAAGCTGTTCTCTGCATTTCGGCACGGCACAGATGCATCATCACAGAAGCCTCAGGGGCAGCAGAGGGGCTGGATCTCAGCCTGTATCTTTTGGGAAAGGAGCAGTGCACCCCACCAGGATCTCATATGGATGCAGGCAGAGAGCTCATCTTCCATGGAAAATGGGGATGGAGTCACCACTGCACACCTGCGATTTCAGTTGGACAACCCATTTTCTGTGTGCTTTCAACAGTGATTTCACAACTTTCTTTAGATGCATGGGTTCAACCAGTGTCATACTCAAAAAGAAACTGGGAGCAAGTTTCCTTCTCTGTCTCAGCAGAGCCACGCATGCTTCTGTCTCAAAGGAAAGAGCATCTAGATGCTATTTCTGCCTCCTCACGGCTTGTTGCAACAAGGGCTCCCCCACTACCTTTCCCAGAGGGCAGAAGAGTTGCCTTCAATTCTAAATTTAGCTTTAATGAGCGCAAAATGAATGAGGTAGCAGGGGAACTTAATCTGGTTAACAGAGCAGCAGCAGAAAGAGCAAGATGTTTGCGTGCGGTGATGGATCCTGATTTCCCATGCTGAATCCACAGGAGCATCAAAAGGACTCAAGCCTGCTGAATCCTGAGTGGTTTTGTGGATACGTGGTTGGGTACGAAGCAGGCAGGGAGTCCTCACTGCCAGCGATGACAGCAGAGCACTATTTGGCCTTGGGCAAACACACATGCCTGCTGACTTTGGTGCTCGGATGTTGTTTATGAAGGGAGAAACAGCACAGGCTGGCATACGCAGAGATCTGCACAAAATCATCCGCTTGCGTGGCTTGCAGGTACACCTCGCTCCTGACACGTACCCCCTGGCTGTTCCTGCTATCATCCAGGCTCTCGGTCTGACAGCACCTGATCTCCTTCCTCCTCCAGTCCTGGAGCTCTGCTCATTCATCTCTTTGAAGAAAAATGATGTGTTGCATTTAGTCAAATCCAGGATCCCCAAAACAACAGCACCAACACACCTCGGCCTTGGTCTAGACCTGATTCTCTGACCCTGTGGAGCTGACCTGCACAATCCTTCTTGCTCTTAGAAGCCCGAAAACGTGCATCACAGCACACCTCTGCAAACTATTTCAATGAATAGCATGCCCTATCTGACTTTTGCAGCTAGGGTTTCAGATTCACATAAGACATCCAAGGATATATTCAATAAACCTTACAAACCCAAATTCCTTGGTCCATTGCTGTGAAGTAGCTCCGTGGGCAAAAGAAAAAAAATGAAAATGAATGAACACCGTTGTAACCAAAGCAGGGTAATACTGCCCAAAACCACAAAGAAGAACATGTGCAGAGAGATAAATTATTCAGACACCACTGCAGGGCTTTTTAAGCCAGGACTCCAGAATTAGCACCTTGCTCATGTCAAAAAAAGGCAGAGGATGGTTCATGACTGTAAATGATCAAGGCCTTTCCTTAGTTTCACATTTCATATAAGACCAGTTTCCAGAAATAACAAATTCCCCTCGTTCTGTGCCAACACCAGCACTTTCTGCAGGGTCCTGGGGCTTTCTTAGAGGTCTCTGGATCAGCCACAAAGAGGATGCACAGGCTGAATTTTGGAAGGGGCCGCGCACCCGCAGCTTCCACCAAAGCCATCCGAGGAGGCCGCAATGCTCTGAATCCTTTCCTAATTAGATCAACAGTCTCGTCACCTCCTGGGATGGCTTGGTATATCCTCTGGCTTTTAAAGGATTTTGTATTAAAAACAGATCTCTGATAAACCAGAGCCTCCCTGCATACAGAAAGAAAAGCACGATAAACTCCTTTCTTTTCCTCGCAGTTTTGAGCGATGATAGCTAGAGAAATAACACTTGCTTGTAAATAACCCATGACCCTTTTCATCCAAGGGGATCTTCCTAGCAAATTAATCCATTTTTTAAGACATGGAGGGCATTAAAAACACGCTCAGCCAGTTTTCTCATTTGGATTTCCAACTTCTTCAATTCTGTGACCACTCATTCACTGAAGAAGAAATAAATAAAAATCTCTCTTAATTTCTCCTAAGATTCTATGAGCTTTTTTTTTAGGGAATGAAGCAGAAATAATTATTTTTAGTAGACATTTATATTTCAGGGGACGAATGAAAACAGTAAGCACCATCAGCTTTTGGTGGCAATGACAAGGGAGCAAATCAGTGTGTGAGCAAATTGCTCGCATGAGCTCCAGGGCCAACTCTCCCCCAGACACCATATTTCAGCAGTCTCTACATTCATACAGAAGGCTGGATTCATGTTTTAATGTGGTATGCACGTAGCCAATAAGCTGGTAGGACAAGTAAATAGTACCTGGGACAGTAGACATTATCATTCCCATTTGACAAAGGCAAATGGAAGTCCATAAAGGACTGGGAAGTGAATCCTGTTTTTTAGCACATGGTGCTCGAGTCACAAGGCTTACATCTTCTCAACAATCTCTAAACCTCAGAAATTCAGCTGGAAAACTTCAGCTTTGCCCTCACCACCTCCAGCAAAATGAAAGGGATGTGGAGATGCTCAGAGAAACCAGGCAGCCCAGAGGGCACGGAGGAGCCAGCCCCTCACATGCCCAGACCCTCCTGGTGAAGCCCATGCAAGCCAAAATGAGCAAACAACAGTGCAGTGTCTGCAAAGATTTATGTGAATGATGCTTGAATGTTTTCCTTAGTGATACTTCCAACTATTGCCATGAGTGTTCACATGAATGATATTTTTGATAGTAAAAACAATTGTGCAAAGGGAAATTCTCAGAAATATGCGTTTGAATGAAGCCTCACCACAAAAAGGACATACGCAGCCGTGCAGAGATCTCCCTGCTGTGTACAAAAGTTTCATCCCCCAGGAAGGGAGCAGAAGTAAGACGATCTAAGTAATACATTTTGCAAAACGGAAAACAGCCGCAAAAGGATGGCAAACAGCCAGGCGCAGTCGAAACGAACTCGAGGACTGAGATGCATCACGGGCTGTGTTTGATTAAGGAACATTGTCATAAAAAAACAAGCCTGTTCGTTCATGAATAATACAGGACCAAGAGACAGGTCTGGATTTGTCATATAAATTATTTATCATAACTACGAAATAGCCACCTGTCCAGGCTTGTGGCAGTGTTTGAACCTCGGCCATTTAAATCAAAAAGCAAAAGATAATGCTGCTTACGCTAAACTTTTATTTTTTGTTTAAATTGTGATCATCCTCAAGGTGTGCTTTTTGCCCTGTTCCATTGCTGAAGAGAAATGGGTGATGATTATTATTTCTTCTATAGGCTAAAGGGACCCAGGGATATTCCAGACACCCGAACCTACAGGTAGGATCACCAAACCACCACGATGCAGCGGCACTGCACACATCAAACCAGGACTGCCTGCTCCAGAGGTGGATTTTAGGCTTCCTGAGGTTATAGCACTCAGTACAGGGAAATGATGAGCTCAGGGCAGGGATGTCTCAATTTGCAAAGGCCTGTCCTACACGGTGCAGGGAGCAGCTCCACAGGACCAGCCTGACAAAGCTGCTCCAACCCCACACCGAGGAGACATCTCCTAGAAGCACACCGCCTCTGTGTCTAGCCAATTAGTTAGAGATGGAATAAAATCAGTTCTGGAGGAGGTCTAACAGGTATTTGTGAGCCCTCTGGATAGGCCCTTATGTGCCTCCCCCAGGCTGTTCCCAGCACCTGACCTCAGGCAGCTCCTCCAGGGCGAGCTGCAAGTGAGCCAAGCTGCTCAGGATTTCAGCGTGGCTTTAAAAGCCAATGCTCTTTCCAAAATATCTCAGCAGATCTATAATAAACAATAGCTACTTTCGAAAGCCACTCGGCATTCTTCTTCAAATAACCCCTCTTCCTCTCGAAGCGTCTTGTTTCCCTCGGGGTTGTCATAGAGAGAAAGGTATCGATGAGCTCGTCTTGTGTCAGGGAGCAGAGACAAGAAAGAAGCATTGAAGTGAAGCCATTTACTCTCTTCTTGAAAGCTTGCAGTTTTGACCTGTTTCTCCAGCGTGTAGCTACAGCATCTCTGTTCCTTCGTGTCAATTTGGACACTGGGAAGAGCGCCCTGCAGCAGAGGCAGTGCAGACATGGTTAACGCTGCAATGCCTCGGACCGGAGAAGCATCCGTCATGTTCAATGCAGCCTGTGAAAGCAGACACCCCGTAGCAGGGAAGTCAATAGGTTGTTTGGTGATACTGAGCTTCTAGAAGGCAAAGCCTCGCTTTCACCTCTGTAAAGAAAAGGAAGGTCTTGGCTAGCAGTGCATTAAATCTTAAGAATGTCCCATCAAAACGCAGACTGCTATAAAGGTTGTTACCTTGTAAGAGAAACGTCTTACTGAAATCAGCAAGGTCTTTGCTCTCTCCCTTATAAGAGAAAGGTAAAGAATGAAAGCAGCCAGCAGTTCTGAGGCTGTTTTCACCAGAAATAACCCAAAGCTTTTTTTTTTTTTTTTTCTTCCCCCTTCCTGGTGCATTCCAGCTTTGCTTGCACTTAACTTGAAAACTGAAAAAGAAGAGATAAAAGGTGAACGATGCCAGGCCAGGCCATCAGTGACTTTTAACCATCAAAAAGCTTCTTTAGCAGCAGCAGCAGCCCAAGTCAGCATTTATAACGTGGATCAAGAGCTGCCTACAAGCTCCAGTTCTTCTGGTACAAATATTTTGGAGACTTTCCTCTGGACTTTTTCCTGCCCTTGCTGGAACACGCGGCTGTGTTCCCGACCCACACAACACCTTTATCCTATTTAGGCACCTCTAACAGCTACCCCATTCACATTGGAACAGTTTTCATTGTAGCAATACATTAACTAAACATATTAATTAACTGATGTACTCTTATCTTCTCAAGTTTCCACCACCATATGGCCTGCTGTACTCTAATCATACTTGAAATTTCTGTTTTCTTCTTCCCTAGCTACCAAACGTTATTGTGTGCCCATTTGCAGCTTTGCTTAAGGATGCATCTGCAAAAACAAATAAGCATGCATTTTGCAGGCATCTCCACCCTTCTCTGAATGCAACCATCAAAAGGCTGACTTATTTCTAAAGCCTCACCCAAGCGATGAGAACATTCAAATACAGCTATGGCAACGCATGGCCAGGTAGCTAATTCTGGTGATGACAACCACGGAGCAGGGAAAGGAGGGAGAAAAATGAAGAACCAGCTCAAATAACATTTGCTGAAAAGACAAACCTAAATGTTGTTAACCTGATTCTTCTCAGCCATCACATTTCTGGCTCAATGAGATTCAGAGCCTGAAAGGTAACAACAAATCCTTTCTGCTAACAAGCCCATAAACTACTGGCACTCAGAAAAAACTTGGCACACCAGGCTTTGTGGTCTGCAGCGAAAACAGATCAGATGTGATGCCCTGCAAGCCTCAAAAAAATCCCCTCGAGCCTCACTCAGCTACAAAGTGCCTTGGTGTGATGATCAAGCTTTGGTTTGCAGCCCAGCACCCTGCTCTGCACCGCTGTGCGCGTTTGTGGATTCGACAGCACGTGCACAAAGTCAGAGAGATCACAGACCTTTTTGTTCACATGTCACTTCCACAAAGGCTGGGTTGTGTTCTGACTTGTGGCTTCATCAAGAAATCGAGGTGTCTTTCAAGCTGCTCTGCTCCTTTCCAAAGGCGTTTAGAAGCTGTGTGGGTGTTAGTACTGGATGAGCATCGATTTCAGTGGGGAATTAGTACATGCTCAGAATGGAGAAAATACACTGTATAGACCCAAAGTTTGCAGGAAAAGGTACCCAGGATTTCATGGAAACACATTTCTTCTATTTAATCGAAGTGGAAGGATGACATGAGAGAGAATTTCAATCCCAGAGGCCACCCCTACAAGTGAAAGGCTGGATGAGGCTCCACTTCATTTTCCTGTTCAGCCAGTGGCTGAATTTGCCGAATTTGCCCAATTTCTGCACCGCAGTCATTTGCTGGATGGAGGCAGCCCCAGGCCCCTGCTCATTTTGCACAGGCCATCCTGCAGCCTTCAGGGGCACCCTCAGCCCTCACTGCCACTTTGAGTCCATTTGAGATAAAGATAATAAATCTGTGCCCCCTTTCCCACCTCTCAGTAGAAGTTTCCCCAACGTGCTGGATAATGAGCCCATTTTTATTCTTTCTGGCCATCTCCTAAAGGTGAAAATGGGACCTCCGCTGAGCACCATCGCCAAAGGCTCAAGGCTTTTAATAAAAAGCCTGAAATTCCTTCTCTTTAAGGCCAGAAGGTGACTAATGGGCTATGTAGCCTGCGAGGTGGAGGAGCGGCTCTGCTGAAGAGCCCTGTGGCAGCCAGCAAGCCCCATGGACCTCAGGCAGGAACAGATCCCTTAATGGCCCTTTGTCCTCTGCAAGCTTTTTATACTTCTGTCACCTTTTCCCTGCCTTCAAGGGCAGTGGAAATACCAGATTTCTTTGTCCGCCCGTTTCCTCCAAGGATTTGCACCCTTAAAATAAAAATCCTCCTACTGGGGCCTCTGCCCTCTGCAGAGCAGGCTGAAGCAATGCAGCCCATGCTGTGTTCCTCCCACTCATGCAGCCAGGCAGCAGGACCCGAGCAAGCTCTGCCCCAAGCTCAGAGCTGTGAGCCTGGCTCAAGCATCCTGCCAGCAGCTCCTTTCCAGCCCCTGCCCGGAGCACAAAGCAAATTTGCAAAAAGAGCAAACCCAAAGCCAATTTCAAGTGAACACTGGCCTCAGACTGACAGGAAAATGCACCATTTGCTTTGATTTTTCCATACGTTAGCTCTTCTCTCAAAGCCTGGATCAATAGAGAGGGAAAACTGAGCGCTGGGTAACCCTTTACTTGTGTAGGAATGGGATTTATCCTCATGCTGCCTGGCAAGGACTGCGGGGTGGCTGCGTGCTCCTGCACTTCCCTCGCAGCAGCCGCGGCTGCTCTCCTTTCCCAGTTAAGCACCAGGCTCACAATGCTCTAGAAATCGGCACCAGCGGGGTCTGGAGAGGCAAGGAGCTGCCCGTGGAAAGTTCCAGAAGGTCTGCACGCACGGGTATTTTGAACAAAATATTGGATTTTGAGATTTCCACAGAAGCGTGATCTTAAGCAGAAGAGGTTGCTCGAAGGCCATCACCACGTTTCATTTCGCTAAGAGCCCAAACATTTTATTATACATGCTGATGGCATTCAAGCCACCACCGCCCGAAGAAAACTTGACGTGATCCAATTCCAACAAGACCCTTTGAGCTCATCAAAAGATCTTTTAAATGAAACACTACTGAAATGGGGATCCTCCCATCGTATCCCCCAGCGAGGCATGGCTGCAACACAGCTCGCAGGTAACAGCATCGCTCGGGAGTGCGCCAAGCCCTCCTCCCACACGCTGTGTGCCCACGTCACCGAGCTCAATGTGCATGGCTCACTGGGAGCTGCATGATAAAAGCCATCCTTTGCCATACAGAAAGCAGTAAACCCGTTGGGAGCAGGGAACAGGGAGGAATTTGGCTCTGTTATGGGAGAAGTGATGGCCAAAATGCAGCCCTAACAAAACCGCAGGTACCATGGCAGCACTGCACAGGTCCCTGGGGATCTGCAAAACGCACGTGTGCCTTTGTCTCAGGAACGTGATTCAGCACAGGGCTGCTGGGAACACGCCTGCTGCTTAAAAGCAAGGTTTCAAAGAGAAACCTTCGTGCTCCCACCCTGCTGCAAGGAGCTGCCTGATCCGGTCCAGGGCTGCTCGGGGTCCCTGCGGCAGCAAAGCCAGGCAGGACACACTGCAGGAGGCACACTGCAGGCAGCGCTGTGAGACAGGCAGCTCCCACTTGGCAAAGACAAGCCCGTGCTCCTGCCTGGCCAGTGTCTGTCACAGGAGGAGTAAAAGACAGAGACAAGGGGCAAATAACTAACTTAGCACTGCCACGAACAACACGGGATATGTTGGTCATCTCTGGCTGAGCAGGACTCTACAAAGTTGTTGGTACAAAGGCTCACATCTCAAGCTATATACATAAATATAAATATATATTTTATTTTTTTTTCCTTCCAAAAAGGAAGTCCCTCCACCACTGCTATTGACCAAGCATAGGCTCAGAAACCCAAGCCAGGCTGCCAGGATTGTGCCCTCCCCAGGGCCAGCACCACATCCCTGAGACTTACCCAAGGTCCAGGGACAGCAAGGAGGAGAAGCAGCAGAAAGGGCTAAAGGAGGCAGAGAAACCTCCTTGTGCTGTTGATGTGACCCATCTGCGAGTCCTTTCTAATTAGAATGGGGCTCGCAGCACAGCCGCACATGGCTCTGCTGCTAATTAGGGAGGGCTGAGCACCGACACATTAACCTCCCGGTCTCGAAACATTAACTTTACCAGGTGTAATATCTTCTAGGTGACATAAAGGTTAATAATCTGCATCCAAAACAGAACCCAGCTCAGTAAATACCCAATTAACTGGGTTCTGGCAGGGGTGGCAGCAAAATGCTGTGGGGACAGCCAGAGTGTGCAGCAGTGATGCCTTCGGAGGGGGTCTGTGTAGGCCCCACCGCCAGCAGTACCAAGGGAAAGCAACAAAATAAGATAAATAAATGATTTTATTTTATTTATTTATTTATTCTTTTTGTTGAGGGTGTTTAACGAAATGTATTTCCTTCTTCCCTCACCCCCTCCTTCAGAAATTGCTCCCCAAAGCTTCTGCCATACGAAGGGGAACTCAAAGCGGTTGCACTCCAGTTGCGTGCAGTAAAACGGCAGGTTTGGCTGACTTTTAATCATTTTGTATTTTGCCTTCCAGAAGAGGGATTGGGAACAGGGAAGGATAAAGAGTGAAATAAACCTGCAACAAGTGAATATTCATCTCAGTGTGAATGTAGATGCCTCATTTGGGATCATTTTGTAGAAACGAAGGAGAAAATAATTTTCTATTCTTACAAGAGCTGAAACATTTAAAAATAATGGGCCAAATAAGTTTTAGTCTGACCACAGCAGCAGACAAACCAGGTAGAAATGACACCCACACATTCTCACTGTGCTGCCCTGACCCTGGGGCCCTGGGTGTGCTGATGGAGATGAAGGCAGAAAACCTCTCCAGCTCTCCAAGCAAAACCAGCTGCAGGCTCTCAGGGTGCTTCGCAGGGCTCAGCCACTTCACTGAGCTCTTGTTATTTTAACTAAAAGCACTTTTTTTTTTTTTTTTTTTCCCCCTACACAGCTGAACTGACACAACGAGTGTCAAACAAGAAGACATCCAGCATTCTTCCAAATTGCTCGACTCACATTCCCTCTGAGCTCCTCCTCGCCTTACCATCTTCCTGGGTTTGAGTTCTCCCATTCAGCAACCACTTAGGATGCCCTGCTTCTCCCTCTCCTTTTCTACAATCACCAATCAAACTTCAGCTGAGGATCCACCTTTCCAAGGATCTGCCCTGTGCTCTCTGCCACAACCACTTCTTCCCCAGGTGCTCTCTTCTGCAGGCACTGTGCATGCACAGGGAAATGTCCAGCCCCACTGCCATTCCTAACAAATTGCACCTCGACATCAAACCTCCAACCCAAACTCTCCACTCTGCTTTTACTGAAACAAACCCTTCTGGGACAGACAGAGCACCAGCCCGGCCAGCCGAGCTGTAAAGAAAGGGAGTACCGAAAGAGATCATCCAGTGAGACAGGAGAAGAATGAAAATAGTGTTTTTAATATCATTTACAGCAAACTTACAGTATGTTATTTCACATCACATATTTCTAAACTGCTCATCTGGAAAATATAAGCTGCAAAAATACAGAATGCAGTACTCAAAATATATCGAGCATGTGGTTTCTCTCTCTCTCTCTTTTTTTTTTTTTTTTTTTTTAAATCAATTGCACAGCGAAATATTTCCTTTTCCAAACCAAGTTTTGGTTTATTTTGGAAGTGCTGCTAAAAGCATCTGCAAAATGCCCAGCAGTAAAACCAGCACGCTTCAAAGACTTTCCCTTGGGCACCGTAGGAAGGGGCTGACCCGCAGCCTGAAGCAGGGGCAGGTCCCGTGCTGCAGACCTCGATGGAGCTGCCCCATGCAGCAGGGACCTCCTTTGGGTGTACGGCCTCCCAAAAATGCTGCTCTGCCCAGCTGGTGGAAGAACAGCAAGGATATGTGGGTCCCACAGCACTGACTGGCCTGGCACAGAGGCGGGGAGGTGCTCAGCCGATATCGTGGGCCCTGGGGGTGAGTTTTAAGCCCCAGGTGTGACAAATGGTGAGTGATGGTCTTATCCTTCAACAAGATGACCAATGTGGAAGCATCCTCCATGGGCTGATGGTGGACTGCATCTCTGCACCAGCCACAAACACTTGCCAGAGAAGTCCTCAGCTTCTGGAGGAAACGCTCCCCAAAACCCAGCTATGAGGCATCAGGACTTGGAGGGCAGGCAGCAGAAACACATGGGTGTGTTGTTCTCCGTTACTGCACCATGGAGAAATGTGAGGACGGAGAAGGGAGTGGGTTAAAGAAGAGATTAAGTTCCCAATATTCTTATCAGCCAAAAAAAAAAAAAAAAAAAAAAAGGGAAAAAAAAAGGCCCTCAGTGTTTGCCAGAGCCACAGAGGGGCCAGCTGGTTGAGTTAACAGGATAACTTCTTCCCCAATCTGCTTTGAATTTTAAGCTCTCGAGTTTGCTCAGCTGTAGCTGCTGCTGAGGGATCTCAAGGGTGGAGAATAACTGGGTTACACAGGCAGGGCATATGCTCCCAGTCAGCCTCTGCATCAGGAAAACGAGCCAGGAGAAATCAGAAGCACGGCGAGGTGGCTGGGCAGTGCTGCTGCTTCTGCCCACCGACCACCCCGAGTAAAGAGCCTCCTGTACACTGAGGCTGCCCCACTCCCTCTGCTCTGCCTTTCACATGGTGCTTGCTTCTTATCTACAGAGGGCAAGAGGAATTTTAAAATGTCCTTGTTGCAAACATTTCCCATCTAATGCTGTTTACGTGCTTCTAGCTCACACGACCCCAAACGTCCCCATGCCTGGAATGTGATATAAGAACATACAGCAGGGAAAAAAAAACAAAACAAAACATTTTTTTTGCAGACTGCATTTGACTGGTATCAAAATCCTAACAAACACCACGTTTATTGTACTTTATTTACACGGTCGTCACGTATACTATAATACAGCACAGCGGTCCGTTTGCAGCGGTAGGCACTATGGGTTTTAGAAGGTCACAGCTCTTCCCCTGCTCCCATCCCACCCTCCTCCCCATGGACTTGTACCCAAGAGCACCGAGAGCTGCCTTTTTGCCTTTTGCTCGTGATGCTGTGTGGTCCCAGCGCTCTGCAATATTCCCACCGAGCCCTGCTCTGAGATGGCTCCTTCCCAAACAAGCAGGACGGGAGCTGCTCTCGGTGCTAACACGGAGTCTCCCAAACTCCGGGGGTCAGAGACCACCAGCAAACCCTCACAGTTGCCAGTGACAGTAATGTACACCTGCACGATGAGGCGTTTAACTGAAAGCATCAAGAAGGCAATAACATGCAGTAGGACAGGGCCCAGCCTGTGCTCAGCAGAGCCCAGTTTTGATCCCACTGCACTAAGGACTTCAGGAAAATATCTGTGATCCTACAAGGGGGATCACAACCCTCTGGGCTCACTGGAAGCATCCTGGGCAGAGAACAGGGCTCATTTCTTTTCTTCATTTTGGGTTCACACTGTTGTGAGGCACCAAAAACACAGCACTTGGATGCAGCTTGCACTGAAGGGTAAAAGCGCTGGTATTTGTGCGATGCCATACTGCAAAACAAATGGGTTTTGGAGGACTAAAATATACCAGTGGAGGGGAAAGATGCCTTTCGCTGTCCTGCTGACTGCCTTTTCAGTTGGGAAGAACCAAGCTAAGTCGGGCCATATGCGACTTGTCGATTCCCGAGAGATTCTTGCTTCAGGTCTAAGAGCTCTGCAAACACTGCAAATAAAATTCCCACCACCTGCTTCACCTTAGTACCAATTTGTTTTTGTCTGGGTTCATACCCTTCTCGTGTTTGCTCTCTGTAATTACTCAAATGAATGCATTAACTGGTAGGAACACTGCGAGAGGCAGAGAATTTCAAGCATCTGTGAGAGAATATTCCTGGAAAGTGAACCGGGAGCTGAAAGCCAGCACTTTGGCTGTCCCAGAGCTGTGCATGTCCAGCGGCGCTCTGCCCACTGGCATTGAGCAAGGCTCCTCTTACTCAATTTCTAATCACATCCTTCTGAACTAAACATTTGCACTGATGAGAAAATTCCAGTCTCGGGAAGTGGGGATCAGAAACGTCCCCAGTGGCTGCGGTGTCCAGACAGAACCAACCAACTTGCATGAATTATAAGGAAGCTTTTTCAGCCCCTCTCCCGACCACAGATTATATGCAGAAATGACCTTGCAAATACACTGGAGGCCTTTTCTTGTTTTTCTCAGCAATTCGCAAAGAGGAAATAAAAGGGAAAATTCATTTATGAAGTCGCTATAAATTATTTGCTGAGTTGGGCTTGACAAGTTTCTTATTGCTTTTTGCCATGTGCAGACACCAACATCATGTAGAACAAGCCCAGCACTAGAAACTGTCAGGGTATTGCTAATCTTTTCCTTTCTAGGCTGTTATACTCTTCTCTGCTGCAGTTAATCGAAAGAATTTGGGGAAAACACCACAAGCTCATAGCATCCCTAAGCCCACAGCCCTGTAGTGCCCTTGTTCCCTTCCTCCTTGGATCAACCTCAGCACAAAGCGAAGCCTGACTCGTGCCAAAGGCTCCCTTCATGTGGCTGCCAAACTTAATTAAAGGCTGTTCCTACAACTGATGGTGTCTTGGCTGCCTGTGGTGTGTGAGGCTGTGGGGACTGGAGGGCATCACGTTGGGAGGAAAGGAGATTTTCTGGAGGCTCCTGAGCTGCTGCCACAAAGCAGGAGAGTCACAGCAGCAACACGGGATTTTGGGAGAGGTGATCTCTGGCTTAGGTAGGAAAAGAAAAAGCTCCTAATGGAAGCAGGAACAAGTCAGTATTATTGCTTATACCCTGGGTGCTCAGCCCAGTGCATGGAAAGCCTCTGAATTTGGCAGGAATTAATCAGATCTGGAGAGAAAGCAACAGCAAACCTGCTTCTGCCTGCAAAAGTTCACATACGTGGGGGATAGACGAGCGTGGCTGTGTCTAAACGCAGGGTGGAAATAAGTCTGGAAGCCCCTGCGAACAAAGCTGTTATCACATCAGTCCAGCGAAACATTTGCATATGTCTTTCATACTGACAATTCCCCGTGTCACCTGCCAAGAATAAAACAAACATCACAGCAAGACTGTCCAAGCCTTAAGAAAACACAGGCCAACACAACCGGCTGTGAAAAAATTCACTTGACAGCAACGGCCGTGGCCGACTCTGGGGCTAAAGCTTCATGGTGCCAGCAGCCTCGGGGGTGTCTTGGGTTTGCTCCGGGGAGAAGCTGCTGGTTACTGGCTGCAGTTGCCTTTCTGTCTCTTTTTCACTCTAAGAAAATGTGTCGGAGTGACACACAAAGGTAAGCCCCCAGTACGTTGCTTCCAACAGTTCTGATGAACAGAAGCCAGCCAAGGATGCTACTTTGAACCCTGATGGGGATTGGAGGGACTGGAAGTCTCAATCATTCCCTTTATTATTTCTTTTGAGAAAAAAAAGAAAAAAAAGCTACGTGTCTTAGCCATTTGGAAACACTCCAATCACTTTCCAAATGTCTGCAGCCTGCCAGTTCAATTCTGAAGCAGCTAATTCCTTTCTGCATCTTTCCCTTTTCACCTTCCCAGCAAGGTGAGACCCAGCTGAGATTAAAAATAGGGGCTCTGAGTAGCTCAGAGCATCTCACAGGGGCATGGCAGCGTGAGGCCCTCCTGAGTTCCTTGCAAACCCTTCAAATTCTAAGGAATGGGGGTTTGGTCTAGATAATTTGAGTGATGGCCTTTTCATTCCCATTGCACATCCAATATGTGCTGGGCAAAGACAGAAAAACGTATGATTTCAACACGTATTAAAAAAGAAGGTTCTGAAAATGCATCTTCTTGTTGAAAAAGGAAACAACCCAAACAACAAAAAAACACCAATGGGACAGATTCTAGTGTCATCTGCTCCAATTTTAGATTGGGATTCCCTTCCAGGGACAGACATTTTCCTATCTCCATCTTTGTTCTCAGGTGTCCCGCACATTAAGGCAGTTGCGGATGGAAGTGGAGTGCTTGCAGGCTAAGGCGCGCACCGCGTTTTGGGAAGGAGGAGGATGTCTGAGACTCTCCACTTGTTATTCTAAAACAAAAATGGGGTTGCAGGCAAAACTGATTTGTGGTTTTGAAATCAGAAAAGCAAAGAGGTTGCTGGGATGGATGAGGGCTCTGGTCTGCACATTTTCTTTAAAATAAAACTTTTATTTGAATCTGTACCAAAGCACTGACAGTAAAACCCTTCATGATGCAGGCATCTGATACATCCTTAAAAAAAGAGGAGGATGGGAAGAGAGCTTTTCAAAAGCCACATTATCAAAAGAAATAAAGCAACAATCATGCAGATATTTTAAGTTACAGCTTAAAAATAATAAAAGTAACCCCATTCAACTGCATCTCCCATACACACCATGAGAAGAGATTAAAAAAAAAAAAAAGGAGGAAAAAAACATGAAAGCATTAAGTGTTCTGGAATCCTGTTTCTATAACTCCGGTCAAGGGGGACTTTTGACTGTACTGACAAACCTCAGCTCTTGAACACGGGGAGTTTGTTTTGCATCATGCCAGCACGTCATTCTCCTTCACCTTGGACTTTCAGAGGGGAAGAGATGGAATTGTGGAGGGGGTTATAGAATTTCAAGCAGTCAGGCTCTGAGAAAGGCTCTGTTCTCCAACGTTTGTGTTCAAGTCTGAATGTGTGTGTATGGTATAAAATTATGAGCTAACATTTGAAAAGACAGCAGTCTAAGTAATAAATTTCCAGAATGAAGAGAACTGTACAGAATGATTTCAAAGGCTTATACTTGACAATTATACATATTTTATGAGACAGTTATGCACCCTGTGCCTTTTTTAAATTCATTGTTTTATGGATGCAGTATCTCTTATTTTATCAGACAGGATACACTAAACAAATCTAATGGTCTAAAAAGCATCATTTACCGCCCAGCGTAACAATGGCACTGCATAGCTTTGTAAATTTTTTTTTTTCTTAAACTCCTTCATTAATCAAACGATCCTTAACATGGCTGAAAACCAAGAATCGAGTATCTGTAGTTACAATATCTGTTTAGCATTTGGCACCGTGGAGTTTATTTGATACACCTTTTTTTTTTTTTTTGCCCTTATTGTTGCTGAACATTTAACGCTGTGCATAAATTACAAACACACTTGTAAAGTAAGTCAGACGGAAGCAGTTTGATACCCCACACCCATGTTTAAATGCCAAAATAAGAGCAAGGTCTGCTAAAAGCAGTGCTGAACATGAGTAGCAAGTTACCAACTCCCCTGTAACCACAGCAGCTGTAGGGTGCCCACTGCCAGCAGTGGACAAGGACCTGGGGACGATCAGCCCATCTCCAGCTGCATGGAAGTGATGTCCAGCATTCGGTTCAACATACCAGGTTACTTCTCTAAACATCTGCAAGTTCACATCAGCTTCAAAATACGAACAAAAAAGGCATTTATTATTATTTTTTTTTTTATTAAGATGCTAACCCTTAAAACCCTTCTGACATTTACTCCATTGGAAATGGGCCTGGTTTCCATTTCTGACTGGGGAAAACTCATCAAACACAACCGCTTAGTATTGCTTCCCAACAGGAATGTTTTGGAAAAGAAAAATAAGCATGCAAAAAATAAGCCTGGCCCAATGCTTCTTGAAATCAGATGAAAGTTTTCCCTTGATTCTTTACAGTCTTGGCTAAGACTGCACTGCAAAGGCAAAGCCAAATCTGTTCTTGTATGGGTGCCTCTTGAGGATCTGAATGAAAAATTCAGAGGTGCTTAGTGCCGGCCAGCCTCTGCTCCCACAACCCAGCCTTCCACAGGAACACAATTTGCACATCTAAGGTCAAAATGTGGCCTCCAGGAGAGGAGATTATTCCACCTTTCTCACACGGCTTCCATTGAAGTGAGTGGCATTTCTCAGGTGAAAAAATATCAGTTGTGAGGATCAAGGTCGGTATTCCTTTCATCTTGTGTACACACACACACACACACACGCACGCTTTAAAGAAAACATCCACCACACAATTTCTAGATTGCAAATTATATATATATATCTTTAAAAACTGGAGAGAACATAAATAGTCTCTCCATATATATATATGTATTCACTGAGTCACATATAATATGAAAAAACTATATTATGTAAATCATCATATTATCTATAATTTCCCAACTGACTTTTTTTTTTTTTATAGAGACACAGTGCATTCATTCTCTTTTTTAAAAACATATTATGTGTCTTCATTGGCTTGGTAGCATATTAGAATGAAGGCGTATGGATAAAAAACGCAGAGGATTAAACAAACCCCTTCAGTCATATTATTAAACAGAATCCTTCCCCGAACTAGCATAAATAAATCCACCCTATGGAAAAGTGTCAGCGATTTAAGGGTTAACATAGATTTGAAAATAACTTTATAAAACCTTATTAGAGGACTACGCAGACAAATATTTGGAATTCATCCCCCTTTAAAAATGACAGCACGTTTGGCAAGTGTGAGCAAATGTCTCGAACTTTACTGGGTTTGACAGATCTGAGCACAGCTATTCACAGCCACCCAAAGGGCTGCGATCTGCGAATGCGCCTCAGCTGGAAGGACTCGGATACTCGGACAGCACTGCCAGCTACCTGGAAGGTTTCCAGCAGCTCTGAAGGTATTTAGCGTGGACTCGTGGCTGGTGGCAGAGTGTGAGTGGTCGAACAACTCCAGCACCGTTCTCTCTTTGCCACCATGGCGTGCGCCGGGTTCGAACAGCCCGGCAGGGCTCCACGCATCCCTGCCATTAACATCTTGCTTTCTCTATGCCTCATGCCCAAGCCTGTCCGTTTGCCGAGCTCTCCGATGAACCTCTGTGGATGCCCTTCATCGATTCCCGTTTTGGAAGCCCGTACTGTCATCAAAGGGGCTGGTACCCAGCCGCAGCAGCTCCCTGCTTTCTCCATCACCCCGCAGGATATCGCAAGTGATCCCATGAAAAGATGTTGTTCTCAAGAATCCTGACTGGGTTTGACTTTGAGAAAAAGACAAAAGTTTCCTGTGTTGCCATTGTTGCTTTGCAATTGTAATTCTTCACTCTCACTCTCCTCTTGTTTTTATTAAAAAGGACCCATGTATTATTAATATAGTTCACCCCTCCACGGTCACTATAAAACGGACTCCATATTTTCACACCACTCATGATCTTCAAGGTTATAGATAAATTTTGTCCTATGTGATTGATTTTGGGGCACCGAGTCCCGCCCCAGATTGTCTAAGGTGAGAGTAGAGGCAAAAAACTCACTAGTGCTGAGCCCACCTTCGTGGTTCTTGATGTATCTTTTATAGTTTTTCCTCAAGCACTGCCAGGTGGTTGTGTACAAGATGAATGCAAAAGACTTGAGGGCTATAGCGATACTAACGTACAGGTATCTATAGACCACGTTGTCATACAGTGCGCAGGCTCCTTGCTCGCCACAGAACGTGCTCCAGAACAGACACGTGGAGTCAATTCCAGCCCCAAAGATCAGGGGAGGTGGAATAAAACCTGTCAAAATAAGAGAGACAAATCATGCTTTTATGATCTTTACGATAAAGGGAGAGGACGTGATTGCAGTGAATGGAAAGAGAGGACACTTATCAAGGTTAATGGTCCCAGATGGAGCCTGTAATTCTGTTCTGATTTTTTTTTTTTTTTTTAGTTCTAAATCAACCTAAACAAAGGCTGTGGATACGAGTTTTTATTCTGGACTCATTATCTACGGAACAGACTCCTGCTGATATCCCAAATGCAGGTAGGATTTTCTCAAGTTTAAGTGCCTTACATTAAGCTTCTGGTTTGAAGCTGGGTGGAGGAGTAAATGAAAGAGGAGGAGGATGGCCCTGTAGCTTGCTCTCCGTTTAGATTCTGGTAATTCTGCACTCTGGGATGCTCACTTGAAGGGTGTCACAGGACTCCAGAGTCTGAAATCAGCTGGGGCATGGAGATCTAGTTTTAGACCTTTTGCTGGCAGAGTAGGCTTTCCTCTGATCCAAGGAGAAGAAACAATGGCCTGTAATGCATGCCAGTATTAAATAGGAAAAGAAGGGAAATTTTCAGTGTGTCATTAAGTGAAACATCACAGCAGGATTCTCCCAGAGCCACTGCAGCTAACGGCTGATGAGCATTTCTCCATTTGCAACAGAGCTGCAATCAAAAAGCAAAGCAATCACTCCAATCTCTGTTAACCAATAAAGGCGATGGTTTTTCTTCTCTACTTTTTCTCGTCTTACAGGGATACTGTAGAGCATCACATTACCCCATTTCACATTACCCCCACGGTGGTGAGGCTGTCCACATCCAGCTGTGTGCTCCCCAGCTGGCACGTGGGCACCGAGCGTGCAGAAGAAAATGTGGATGCTCTAAATGTGGATGCTCTACATAATGCAGAGCATTTCTTTTCCTTCTGCTATAATTACGGGGGGGGAAAAAAACGGATGGAAAGTGGATAAACCTGGGGGAGAGGGGGTAGGGAACAAAACCAAAAAAAAAACACAAACAAAACTTACTGCTGTGGGCTAAGACAGCAAGCAAGGAGAAGAACACTGTGGGCACCATGTACTCTCCCAGATTGGACCTTGACAGTATCACCCCATTTGTAGGTGCTGCGATGGCTGAGACTCTATAAATACATGTGTAGGCAAACAGACACAAGGACTGCAGTTTTTAGACAGAAAAGTGCTTAATCTTGGATCCGGTTTCATCATTAACCTGGATTTCCAGGCTTAGATAAGATGCCTTCTTTCAGCTTGTCACGAACAAAACAGTGACATTCATGACATATATCCTACGACTACAAATAAATTGGTTGTCTTCACTGTTCCCTGTGGCAGCTGAGATCTCTTTATTTTATTTTGATGACTAGAGCTCTGCAGGTTTTGTTTGATCTTCCTTATATGTTAATAAATGCAGGAAGGAAGAAAGGCTATACGGACTTCTGGTACTCGTTTTAACCAGTCATTAATAGCATGGATGTAGTAAATAAAAATAGATGATATAAAAGCAAGATGATCCTTTTGTTACAAACACTAGTTCCAGTCATCACATCTAAAACCTGGTTACGTTCTGGAAAAACAGTCAGTGCCAGCTCGCTGTTCGTCATGTCAATGACATGTCAAGGGAAAGCTGCATGCGAATCAGAATTTTGAGGTGTGAACCCATACTTATGAACACACTGAGAGAAGCTGGTGCAAAGCTTTGGAGGTGCATAGGCAGAACTCCAGAAATAGTGATCACTCCCATCAGCTGCTTTCAGCTGCTTTTCCAGCTTTTCAAGATAATTTGGCCTGGAAGTTGCTCCTTACGAGACCTGAGGAAGGACCTGTTTCACTGAACTACAAACCTATACCTATGTGGATGCAGGCAGGTGTGGAAACCTTTAAGAAAAATACACACCAAAAAATTCTTTTTAGCAACCAGAGTTTCAGGTAAGTTCAGGGGAAAGGGCACAAGACTTTTGGGATGATTCAGTGATTAGACCCTCTGAAACATGGGAGTTGAGGGATTACACTGTGGATAGGAAAGTCCTCCCAAGGGAAGCACTGCATTTTTCTTGTGTTGGAAGAAGACAGGCAAACAACATGGGCTCGTAGGAAAAGACAAATGAAGTCCCCTGGTAAGTGGAGGCTATGCCTGGATGCATGGTGAACACAATTCAGAAAGGACGCATCCAGGATCTCTGCACATGACTAAACCCTTTCACCATTCCAGACATGCCCAGTCAGTGCTGACAATCCCTGACACAATCAGGATGGAATTACCAAGGATGTTTTGTCTCGTGCTGTTTCCAAAAGCCATTTTTCAATCTCAGAGGGATCTGAACTGCACGCTTCCCATCCAGCTCAGAACTTCCCCAGCTACTGGAAGCACTCAGAGATTCCAGGTTTCTAGGCCTATCAGCCCTACCTCTCTATGCATGAGGTGTTATAGGGAAAGAACGTCCCTATCAGAGCTTCTTGTATAGCAGCTGCTGCTTCTGAAAACCTTTGGCTCCAATTGCATTGCTTTACATTGTTCCCTGAGAAACTGCAGTAGCACTTCTATATGAAAACACTGTTACGCTGCTCTCTCTCAGCAGAGTTCCTGTGGAATGAGATAATACATCCAGAAGGATACTGGAAGAATTCAGTGGTGTTTCATGTTATTATAGTGAATATTAAAGAGATTCAATCATGCTTTACCTCTTAGTGCAAAGCGTGGCAAAAATTTCTGTGATACATATTTCATGCAGAAACCGCAGGGCCATAGAAAAAAAAGTTACCCCTGGCTTACCGAAATCTATTAGCTACGATTGCACCTCTGGGTCTCATACCACCTATATTTAATACTCTCCTTTGGTTCAAGAAGCAGCTATTATCACTCTCTTCTTAAGTCAAAGCTTAAAGGTGAACTGAAAAGCTTTTAAAATAAATCAGTAAAGCTAGTCTCAAACCTCAGATTGTTAAGGGCAAGATTTGGATACCATGGTTTATATTGAAAAGTACCTTTCTCTTCATTTTCTGTATGTTCTAGCTATGTTGCTGGATATATTCTCCTAT
The DNA here is from genome assembly GCF_047663525.1 of Anas platyrhynchos. NCBI lineage: Eukaryota > Metazoa > Chordata > Aves > Anseriformes > Anatidae > Anas > Anas platyrhynchos. The sequence goes on along the minus strand of NC_092597.1, from coordinate 18,706,969 downwards.
TTCAAGGGAATTCCTTAGTGACAGAGCAACATATAAAGATTTGAGTTTAAATTCTTACTATGGCTTCTTTATTGGAAGAAAAAAAAAAAAAGATCTATTCATCTTCAGTACATGCGTCAGAGCCCAGTTTTAGTGGAATTCAAGATGCTGCTATCTCAGAAGGTTTCTCTCTTTCAAAATGTTGAGAGAAGAGAGAAAACCTTCCCCCTTAAGTACTTTTTCATTTGGAAACAACAACCCACAGATCTCCTCCTAGCACACTTGCCTGCTGACACTCCACATTCAGCCAAAGGAGACAGGCCAAAACCTGAGAGCAGCACTGACAGCAAAGGAAAATGCTGTCTTTGCAAGGCTTGAACCAGAGCCAGGCCAAGTCAACCCAGAAGCTTCCCTTTGACTTATCTGAGCTCTGGATAAGGTTGTTTGATGGAGCTTTAATGCAAACTGGTCTGTGACTATCATTTTCCTTTCAGCTCATGGGAGACGAGGTGTTACCAAAAATAAGTAAATAAATATGGTCACTTATTCAAGGCAATGAGTATAATTTTGTGATTTTTGGTCCTCTACTTTCCAGTGCCTTTCTACAGCCTAGAAGATGGCATTTTACTCTCCAGCTCTTCCCTTTGAGACTGGGGGACCATGCAGGGAAGGTACTGCCTGTGCCCTGCTGCAGGAAGCATGAAGCTTAACGCTAAAAAAAGTAAATTCCACCCCTAAAACATGAAGAAACCATATGTGTGAGATGGACCCACACAACGATGTGTCACTGAGATTAATGAGCTGAAATACAGGAGCTTTAAAATAGGAGCCATCTCTTTAAAAGGGGAAAAATTTCCACCTAGAAATAAGCAGCAGATAAACAAAAGCCCAGTGTGTTTCTTTTAATTCACACATGAGAAACACATACTGGTCCAGAGGAATAGCTGCATGCATTTTAATGGGATATTAACCCCCAGGAGAGTACAAGGACTCAGCCTGTCTCATCTCACTGTTTTCTTTTCTGAGAGACCAGAAGGAAGGGACAAACACAGCATGTAACATAGCTCCTGTCCCTCAAATGAGGATAAAAATATACATTCCTCTACTTCAGCAATATGCAATACAGCAGTAATTTTGCAAGCTGCTGACATGTTAATAACAACTATAGAAGAGAACCGTCTGCATGGGAGCGTGGCAGAAATGGTCATTTCTCATGCAACACCACATTTTCTTCCATTAGCACAATCCAAATGGCAGGAAAGGCGCCTTCGGGAGCCTTGATGCAACATCCTTCACAGGGAGGTCCTAGACCTCATTGCTTCAGACCCCACTCGTGACAACCACAGTGTCTGATGTGTAAGTTCACACAAAGAGAAATCAACTCTTGCATATTAAAAATAGTGTTATCTGTGAGAGAGGGAAGGGTTGGGGAGGAAGATGAGATTTTTTTGTACCTACCTAGCAAACGGAGAAGCAGGAAAAGCACCCCCAAAGCATAAGACTTGAGTTCAGGGCTCACGGTTCTGTAGGGAGGAGAGAGGGAGAGAGTGAAATCGATTCTTATTGTTCTGCTTTGATTAACACACCCCATGGCGATTCTGTGCTGTCAGCCAGGATGCCACCACCACCTCTTCAAAAAGTCATTAATGGGGCTTTTCTTCTCCCTTTGCCTACAGCCTCGAAAGTAATTGCGACAGTGGCCATGTGATGGGTTCTGGAATTTAGCGAAGTCATTAATAACAGCAGCTGATCCTGTTGTCGGATAGGGAAAAGTGAAATTCCCATCCCAGTAAATCATCGTTTACAAACTCCACATCATGATTTTAAGGCTCCATATGCTGAGAATTGGTGGGAGAGAAAAAAATCTTTTTCCGAGGCTTCCCAGACTACTGGGAATAAAAGGAGAAGGGTGGATGATGGACCAAAATGTTTGGTCAACCTGTGAAACCAAGCCTTTCAGTGATGACGTGCTCAAGAAGACTTCTTTTCATGGAATTTGCTTTACACTGGGAAGACAATCATTGCCCAACCTTTTGCTATGAGCAGAACCCGGTTTATCGCATTAGTATCAACCTCCAAAGGTGCTTTAAAAAGTAATTCATGGCTTTCCGATTGGCTTAGCTCAAGGATCCTATTGGCTGAAGTTATCCTCTCGAGGCAGGCTCAGCAAAGCCTCTGGCATTTCAGAAATCATTAACTTGGTCTCAAGCCTTATAATAGCATTTTATGTCCCACGGTATACAGAGGCTTGGAAGGCAGACGGTGATCCCCACGTGACTGGGTTCGTCATGCAGGGAAATGTTAAAGGCCTCGGTGGTTTTTTCCCCCAGCTCTTCACAGAGGCCTGCACTCAGCCCTGCCAGTGACACCCATGGGGGCACGGGCACTCCTCTGTATAAATATATCGGAGGGGAATCGGAAAATACCAATTAAAAAGCCAGAAAAGCAATAGGATTTAAATTAAGAGAAGACCGTTCTGATCGCTGCCCTTATCTCAGACATTACACAAGCCATGTAACCTGGTATCAGGACTCCTACACGAAGCCTACAACCTCTGGCACAGTTTCAGCAGTTTTCAGGCAGACACCCAGGCCTGATAAAAAGGCTTGAAGGTGTGAAGTATCTACCCTTGGAAAAATGTTTGAGTGATTAATGGCTTGGCTTAAATAGGGTCTACAGTAGCATGGGAAATGAAGGAAACGGAAACAGTATCAAAGTTTATATTATGGGAAAAATAGATTATCATTTGAAAAAAATCAGTGGTTTTTAATCAATGCTAGTGTCTGCCTGTCCACCTTTCTGTATTAAGTCAAGGTCAATCCCCATACCTTAGTGTGAAGTACAATTTGTCACCTGGAAGCATCTCCTTTTCCTGACTACAACACTGAACCAAAGACCTTCCTAGACAAGACATCTAATTTGAGGACTCTGAAGGGAGGGCAGACAAATTTCACACCAAGTGCTGAAATAATTCTAGAGCCTCAGCTCCAAGGCAAGCAGTTACAGCTGATTAAAGTGTTTTCTGGCTAAAACTTCAGTTCCCGCCCTGTGGCCATCTCAGGCACATGCCTGGGCACACAAAAACTCCCAGTCCCAGTGCAACTCTTGCTCGTCTGGTGAGGGGAGTTCGCTTTTAAATTAAACACGGGAAGTGAATGATGCTGTTGTCACTGCCAGAGACACCAGGGATACATGCCAACACTTCCTTTTAGCAATGCCTTATCCAAGATGGCATTTGCAAGAGAACATGTGGTGGGATATGGTGAGCAGCTCTTTCCCATGCATTTTAGCAGATAAAACACTAAAACTCTGAAGGGAGTGCAGCTACTAATTTGGAAGGGTGAATTGTTTATTTATCTGAGCTGAGAGCTAAGTATTTTTAATGCTCCCTTCCCTTTTTCTTGTATTCCTCTTCCTGGCTGGTGACTGGCTTGTCTCATTTGAAGTCGACACAAAGACAACTTCATTCAGGATCCTACAGGTGCTGGCAGCTCCCTCGAACAAAGAACCCTTCAAACTTCAAATTACTTTTGCCACAATATTTATCATGAGAAATTTGATTTCCCTTTAGCTACTGTAGATGCAAAGAGAGAAAAGAACCAGTAGATGGAATATCTCATTTTGTATCCTGCAGGGAGACATGCCCTCACAGAGCTGTTCTGTCCAAGATCCACTCAAGAGTGTGCCTCTAATACAGACCTTATTGATTGGGTTTTATTGGAATTTTCCAGGCTGCAGAATGGATCTGCTATTTATGCCTCCGGTTATTATTCTCACTAAGTGACAGCCTCTGGATAAACGTGGGCTTAGATATATACTTGTATCATAGGGTGAAGTGTTCCGTGTGTCTGGAAATAACACAGGGTCGGTTATCTGACCAAGCTACTTCAACTATTCACATTGGCTCAGCCCTGAGATGTCCTTCGTACTTTAAAGTTCCTTCTGGCTTTGGACTTGGTCCAGGGTGAGAGAAGTCAAACTCCAGCCAAGCGGGTACTGACCAATGCTCACCTTTGCCACAGTCTTGTATTTTTCCATCATTTCTAAGATCTCCAGGCCATCTCTATGGTATCTCAGCCATTACATGCTGAGGCCACGGGGCTGCAGTTCTGCCACTTTGCTGCTGCAGCTGTAACGTCCCTCCTGCCTGGACTGGAAGCTGCACTTCTGCATGTCCTTTCCTGTGCTAACCCCAGTCTTCACAAGACCAAGTTTGCTGCCCCTTTTTGCAGCATCCTGGCAGCGACCTTCTTGGTTTGCAAGCCCAGTTCCTCCTCACTCCCTTTTTACCAACACTGTACACGAGTGATTCCTTTATTCCCTTCAGCCACGGCAGGGATGAACCAGGTGCTGTGAGCAGCACCCCATGAGCCCCTGGCCCCATCCCCACCCCGTGAGCAGCCCCCCAGTGGCCACAGCCCCCAGGCAGCCCCCCCAGTTCCTCCTGGCATTGGCCTTACCTGATGAGTATGATAACTGAGGGCGTCTGCGCCATGGCCCCGATCATGCTGCAAACGCACATCACGCAGAGGAATGTCAAGAAGGCCTCTTCGCAGCCGGGACTGGGGCATTTTCCAGGAACAACGGTGGCATTTTCGGCAGGGACCGAGCTGAGGCATGAGCAGCCGCTGAGGTTCTGTGGAGGAGCACAGGGGTTCAGGGAAAGCAAGAGCTGTGGTCCCCAGCACCTGCCCTCTGCGATGAGGGCTGCCAACAGCCACTCGGAAGGCTCTCATGGTCAATTAAGTCACTCCTAAGTGCTTATCTGAGGGGGGCTTGGGAAGGATTCCCAAGCATGTCAGCTCTGATGCATGTGACCAGCAAGGAAACGTCCCTCGGCTTGTTTCTTTTCTCCTGCTCCTTTCAAGTCTCTCCCATAAATGTCATGGCGACGGAATTATTGCCAAGTTATGCCCCTTTGGAGGAGAATAAAGAAACGATCTGTGTCCCTCAGACACAAAAGATCCCCAATTATGGGTCTAATTACTTTCTTCTTTACCTTTGTCTTCGTGGCTCTTGCAGTTAAATTGAAGTATGTTAAAACCAGGTAAATCTGCAGCCCTGTTCCTGGCTGCGGGACCAGTGCCTGGTTCCAGCACCCTGGGTTTTGGGAGGAGGACACCCATGGCACGTGCTGCGGATCACCAAGAGCTGACTATCGTGGTGTGGCAGCACGGACACTGCTGGACTCGAGTGCACTACAGGGCTAATCGATGACATCTGGTTCAGAGGAATTTGTGTCGAGCTAAAAGCTGAAGTCAGGCAAGATAAACTATCAATATGTGATCAGAAGAAGAGCGAAACGACTGCATTTCTCTTTGATGTCTCCAGCAAGTGCAGGATGTGAAAAGAAGCTTTGTTTGCCAGTCACAGATTTAGTTTTTTTTCTTTCTTATTTTCTAGCTTGCCCTCCTGAATTTGTGAGTGGGGGATGTCGATGCAATTAAGGCGCACAATACTACCAAGAAATCCCTTAATGAATACAGAACGAAACGATCATAAATGATTCATGTCTTGTCTTCGTTGGGTTGCTGGGTTTGCAGGTCACATGTTTGTAAGAGGAGTAATGCCGTAAGTAAAACATACTGAAAAACAGCTTCGTCTCCTCCCCTTCCCTCTACCACATTCAAGCAGAAATTCCTTTGCTTTTCTACTGGGGTCCCCTTAGGACTGTACAAAAGCACACTTTCTGGTTCACTGCCTCTAAAGTTAAGGATCCGTGGGGACGCTACTCTAGCCTTTCTGACACCAATCTCTTTCTTCTTGCATAGGAGTCAAATGATTTTCTTCCACATAAGTGCACAGAGGGCAAGAGAGACTGCAGTGCAGAGCTCCAGGATCGCGGGAGTAGACATGCAGGTGCCTTTCTGGCTGGCAAGCCATCATTACCATAACAAATTCCTGTGCTGTGAGTGAGAAGCTGCCACCTGAAGGCTTTGAGATGGTGACAATTAGCACAACTGCAGTGGTGTTTGCACAGCAATAACAGTGCAGTAATTTGGAACTCCTGGCTCTTTTTGCCATACATTGTTGGTGTCCAACCTGCCAGGACACGGCCCTGTAGATTAAACCACATCTAAATACAGACCTGTACTGAAAAATCCTGGGATAAAATTTCCAGTGTGGCAAACGTGCACAACTGGCTGCTTATTTCTGCTTATTTCTAATGGGCTCTCATCAAAGAGCAAGTGCCTGTTCCTGGCAATGGTGGGGCAGATTCTCCTCCCGTTGGTGTGGTTTTCTACCCGGTACAACAAACCATGCAGCAGGTCCCTACCTTCAGACCCTGAAACGTTGCCCCTCAATCTGCTTTTCCAACCACCTTGCACCGAGGTGCTATCCCAGAGCAATGCAAGTGTTTTGTACCAGCTACATCCGCTCGCTTAGTGCTGTGCCTCTGCCTTACTTGGAAGATCTTTGATCTTTTATTTCTGACATGCGATACAACTCACAGACATCAAACCCAGGAAACATCAAAGATGGACTTTTACCTTTGCCCCGTGGCAAGGCAACTTTTTGTTACCCATGCCAAATCGCTACAGATTCCCTTGTCTGCAACCCCACCACCACTCAGCCACACATTTATTTTCCATTGCCTTGCAGCTTGCACACCCAGATTTTTTGTGCGTGTGTGAAGCTGAACAGGAGCAGAGTTTGCACCTTCAAGAGCATCCCAAGTTTGGGGTAATTATCTACACAAATTACCCATGTTTTTAATTATCTTTTCTTTTTTTTTTTTTTTAAACCTTGGCTCTGACAGGAGAGGGACAAGCTGGTACTTCACTGCAAAGCCCTGAGATGCCAGCAATGTAATGCCAGGCTGGAATTCACGCACCTCCCGCCAAAAGAGAGATTAAGAAAAGCAACGGCACAAAACAAACAAGATGTACGGTCAAAGGCTTTGCACGCATGGGTCACTTTCGGGAATGGCTCAAAAGAGATTTTCCTGTGGGTGCCAGAGCTCTGCCTATCAGCCCCAATACTCCTAAAGCTTTTTTGGTAAGGTGCACCCCTGCAACCAGCTCGATAAGAGAGCACAAATGGAAAAGAAAAAAAACCTAACTGAGCTACGCACTGCTTTTGGAAATTGTTCACAGAGGAAAAATGTAGAGAGGCAGTCAGAAACATCCAATGCACTAAAGTTAAATAAAGCATTCAGAGAATTTTATGTCCCAGTAAAAAGCAACCCTTGGCTCATCACGAGCATATAACACTCACAAGAACCTCTAGACAGGTCATTACCTGGATTATGGGTTTAAAACCTGGTTTGGAAATTTGGCTTTGCCTCAGGGCCATGACATGGCCAAACTGGTCCATAATTCTTGATAATGCCCTTTCCAGAGGATGCTACTGCTTCACTAATTTGTATTCAAAACGGTACTGCGAGAAACCATACAAACCAAAGCATCAAAAAGAACCCCAAGATGACGATGAAAGGAAAAGAAAGAATGAATGAGTAAGAGAGAGGGGAAAGGAGAGAGAGGTTCTTGCTCAGAGGTTTGCTCTCATGGAGCGCAAGGTCAGGCAGCTGCTCGCTGAACGGACCGAGCTGAATTTTCATTCCTGTGCTCCTTCCAGAGGAGCCCGAGCTTTGCCCTGAGTTGCACAGCAAGGCGGTCGCTCCTGCACTCCAGACACGAACAACGCTGGTTGTACTCTTGCTAAGGGCTCGGCGAACTGGTGAGACACCACCCTGCGTGCTCTGTACAAGCTGGCTTCTTGTCAAAACGCTCACGTTGCTGCCCGAAGTGCTGGCTTGTCTCTAGTCGGGAGGTTGAGGGCAGGAGGTAACGTCTTTGCATGTACCACGGCCCAGGCCACACGCTCGTGGGTCCCTTCTGGGGTTGCTGAGAGCACTGTGAATCCATGGCACTTTTCTTTTTTTTTCAAAGGGCCGCCTTCATCTTTGAGGCTGGAGTGGGAATTCGGGAGAGAAGAGGTTTCAGCAAGACGAGCTGGCTCCCGGGTCATCTGTACCGCGAGTCTGCGCTTGTTAGCAGCGAGCTTGTGCCTCACTGCCTGGTGCTTGCAGGCAGTTTGTCTCTTCAGGGAGGGGAGGCAGGTTTGATGTCTCCTCAAAAAGGAAGGATGAAACCACAGAGGGATAACTGCACGCGGTGAGCACTGATGTCCCTGCAGCTGCAAACGGTCACCGCGACCGGGCTCACCTCCCTCAGGCTCCACACAACACGGCAGTGGTCACTGCGCCTGGCACGGCCCCAGCCAGGGAGCAGAGACAGCAGAAACCCTGCTAATTCCTCCCCATGGGAGCGACAGGCCTTCATTTGCAGTGTAACCCAGCAGGCATTAGCATTTCAGCAGTAAAAAATGGAAAAGCAGACTTTTAAGAATTCCTCGTCTTTACACAGAGATGGCTTGGTCTTGAAGAGCTTTCTGAAGGAATAAACTCTTAGAAATGGAGAACTGAAAAATGCAGAATGTCTTTAGAGGGAGTCTCTGTTCTCTCAACAACTGTTCTTGCCATTGCCTCAGAGAAAAGGAGTGAAAGAGAGAAGCAAGAGGAGTAGAAGGAAATCTTAAACAAAGGTGAATAAAATCAGGAGTTGGTCATATGTGTCTAGGAACCAGACTCGGGAAAAAAGCAAGTAGAAAAGTAGAAAGGACTGGCCAGGGTGAACACTACCAGGTGGAGAACCAGGGAGACGGGGAGCAGCAGGAGAAAAGAGCTTTCCCCACAGTTTGGGCCAGCAAGCTCTTGCAGAAGATCGGGATTCTGTCAATGCACAAACAGACAGATTTCCTCTTGTGCTCCTCTGCTTCAGTGCTGAGAATAAAGACTGGAAAGGGGGATGACAAGGAGGAGGAGAATGAAGGGAAAACCCATCCTGCTTTATGAGTGCCCCTGGCACACTGCCGCCAGAGCCAGCAGGCATGAAAGCAACAGAGTGAGAAACATCAATGGCTCAGGACCAGAGACTTGGGGGCTTAACCACTCCCTCACTTGCTCTCACAGAGCCATTCCTACAGGTGAGAGATGCCAAGGAAAGGCTGCTTACCGTGCTGCTGCAGCCAGCAAAGCAGGCAGATAAGTAGGTGACCCCATCTGCACCACAGACTGGAGTGAAGGAATCGGTTTGGCATTCACAGTTGTTATTGCAGGGGGAATATGGGTCCAGAGATGAGGTTGGAGTTGAGCTGTAAGAGAAGCAGAAATAGAAATTAACAGGTAGTATAATGATACCAGCCAGCTTTTCCAATCAGTGCTGCACAAAGATGGCTTTGACGGGAGGGTCAGTTAAGGCAAACAAATTACAAAAAGCAGTGGGCAGGCTATCTGGGTCCCAGCTTGATGAAATTCAGGCTACAGTCTCTCCTGGGGACAGAAATGCCTTGGCCACCATCCCTCTGCAATAGGAAATCTAATGTGAAACTTGGGCTGCCTCGTCTTCTCAATGAGCAGCCCCAAGGAGACCCTAAGACGTGCCTGGAGAGGTTGCTCTGTGTTTTTCTGGAGCAGTGAACAGCTGAGAGCCTGAAGTTTTCATCTTCATGAAAGTCACTACTGCATGCTGAGGAGCACCAGAAAAGAAAACAGGGAATAACTCTCCAAGTCCTGTGAATGCTACAGTGAACTGGGTACCTCATTACTCCCATCAAAATATGTTTGGAGCCATTCATGCTCTCTCCACCATATCCAAATTTCCATGTGTCTGTAACCTGGTTCTACAAATTCCCCTCAGGCACTCCAATAAACACACAAAGCAGCGTTATGTCCCTCACTGCCAGGAGAAACCAGCTGGCGTGGTGGACCGAGCGCTGTGTAGGTGGCCATGGGTTCAGCACTGGGTCTGGCACCTTTGATTCAGTTTGGCTGATTTTAGTAGAGCTCATTTGTTAGCTGCAGGCACTCAGCTCTCACATGTGGTATGAAGAGCCCCCAGAGTGAGAGCATTATTCGACACTGCCCTCCTTAAACTGCTTGCTATATGGTTACCCGTGGGCCAGCACTGCCTGAAGGCTGCTCATCGAGGACAATAACGTGGCATTTACATTGGCAAGGCTGAGAGAGATGTGCCCTTTGTTGGCTGGATGGAGGGGAGATCCTGAACCTCTCTGGGGACTTACTTGTTTCCATAGGGAACAGTAACCCCTGCCACGGGTCCCGTGTCGCATCCCAGGAACAGGAAAGACACGTAGCAAGCTGTGGACACCAGGTTCACCAGCATGGCCATCCTGATGGCTCCCAGAGCAGAGAGGCTGAGCTTCTTCACCAAGAGGCCACCCAGGAATATGCCCAGACACGCACATGGGATTGCTGTCATCCCTGCAAGAGAAAAAAAAACAGTTATCAGCAAGTGGAGGTAAGGGTCAGTGAACCACACTGCTACAGGCTTGTATTTCTCAGCAGACAGATCTGTGTGTTATCATTGGGAAACCTTTTAATGGTCAACTACCGGAGCTGATATTCATTCACTCAGGCGTGTTCTTCTTAGCAGTCATCAATCAGGAGCCACAGAAGCGCTGACACCTGGCAGTGACTGAGTTAGAGCCCGTCTGGGATGGCAGACCAACTCACCGACCACCAGCCCGCTCCTCTCCTCGCCTCAGGCACTGCACAATTATATCTGTGCTGTTTTCTCCAGCCTTGTTTTAGGACACAAACTGGGGCTGCTCCACACAGAGGGATGTATACAAGCAGGTAAGCTGGAGGAGCCACAATTTTCTTCTAGTTCTCATCCATATTTTAGGAGGATGCCAAAATGGCCAAGGGTGGCCCACCTTAGCCTAAACAACAGCATCTTTAATGCTTCGTGTGACAGCTGGCAGCCAGAAAAGTCACAAATATTCCGAGGTGTCTGGAAGCTTTGGGTGAACCCCACTTGGTATACTTCAAAGCAGTCTGATTTTCAGAGATTAGGCAATAGTTGCATTTGAAAATGCTAAGCCTCCCTTATAGAATCTCCTTAAACTGCGAGATGCAAACTCACTGCCAGAAGTGACTCACTTTCCAGGCACAGAAAGGCATTATCACACTGAACGTGTCTGGGTTCACTTTAATCCCTGTGCTGCCAGTTGCACTCCAAACCTCACCTTCCCAAGCTAAGCTCAGAAGTGCATCCAAATCCTCACATTTCTGGACTCCCACAAAAGCCACCTGGGAAATCTGGCAGCAACGCTGCTTAAATTAAACAAGTTGTGAGGACGGTGGAGGTATCGAAGTCTCCTACATCCTGCTCAGTCAGAGGCAGGACGTGCTCTGGCTCACGGTGTTTCCCTCTTTGCTGGCCGGCCAGCTGGCCACACATGCTGACCAGCCAGACACCCTCCTTCAAACAGCACAGTGGTTGTCCTTCTTCCACTGGGCCAATATTGAAGTTGCTTTCCTTTGCCAAGCCTTTAATTTTCAGGAAAATTACAAGAACCTGACATCTCGGAGACCTCTGCCCTTCTGTAAAACCCATTAAAATCCACCAGCAAGTTTTGCGTCGCTGGTGGAGGCAAGATTGACTGCACGAGGTTGTTTCTTTTGGAAAATTGGGCCCAAACCAGAAGATATCACTGAGTTCGATGGGAAAATAAGTAACTGTCAGGAGAGCAGCTTGCAAGTTTTTTATTTCGATATTAAGATTCATCCATTTCACGATGTCTCAGTTTTTGACAGGTCACTGCCAGATGCCCATCTGGTGAGCTGTGGGTGCAGATCAGCCAAGATCAACCCGCAGATATTTCAGATGGGTGCTGCTGAGAGAATGGCTGTCACAAACAAATTGCTAGACTGCTTGGAAATGAGCAGCAGGAGAAAATAAATGAAGATCCTGCCTATGCATGAGTATCCTGACAGAGAATGAATGAATGTCAAGAAATGAAGAGTACATGGGAAACAGCAGCAGCATAGCATGGTCAGAGAGAAGGGGTTTTTGAAGCTGTTTCAGCTGATGATTGAGTCCTCTCATTTTCAGTACAAGAGGAAAGGAGGGGACTAACAGGAGAAACGGGAGAAATCTGGAATACCTGAACCAGGAGATAAGCAGCTAGATGGACAGCCCTGTAGCTTGGCAGCTAATTGTGCCAATGGCCCAGTTTGGTTAGGATTTTTCCTGAACTTCAGGGCCATCACGTCTTTGGATGTTGGGCAAGTTACCTTCTGAGCAGCCTCATCAGCGAGCCTGGTTGCAGCTACCAGTCATGCTGAGTATTTCAGTGCCTTTGGATGCTGGAGGCTCGGCGGTCCCTGTGGTTACTCACCCAGCAGCTGGTTGGCAGACGAGGTGGTGAGGTTGAACTGCTGCTCCAGGTACTTTCCCAGGAAGGCGGCAAAGCCCGCCACCACGGCAATCTCCATGCAGGCTGCCAGGATGATGCAGGTGAAGACAGGATTGGAGAGCAAGTGCTTTGTTACTTTGGGGATCACTAGAAGAGAGGAAAAAGGGAGAGGTGTTATCGTGCAGGCTCTGCTCGAGGTGCTGAAGGTGCCTTGCTACTCTCCTGAGGACAAACTCGTGGTATTAGGGCTAAATTTCCACTCTGCACAGAGAAACTGGTTGAAAAGTGGCAACACCAGATGAGACAAACCCCACAGTGTCATCTAAAGTACCAGGAGGTGCAAAGAGAAGTCATCTGTCATTATTCCTAAAGGTTATGGATGATTTTGAAATTTTGAAGGATCAATGTTTTCCAGTATTGCTTTCGTTTCCCTTGAAGGGAGGTCAGTCAGAGCCTGATATTCTCTTTTTCCTTCACCTCTCCCTGCCTGCTCTGCATGAACAATACCAAGTCAGCTGGTAAGTGCCATGAGTGTATGTAGTACCCACATTCTTTCAAGCTTTCAGACACGAGCTAATCCAAGCTCACATTTGGCCCTTCCTTTTCCTGCCATCCAGGTTTGCCTCAATTTTTAATTCCCACCTAACACTGGCTCCCACGCCAACATCTTCTTGCAGCACACTTGTGTGCAAGCTGAAATTCTCTTCTCTGGCCCAGGGGCACTCATGAGCATGAAGGATCCCACACCTAGGCCAGGCAGATTAGCCTGGGTGTTCCCACAAACCTGAGCTTGAGCAGCTGAACGACACCTTGTGCCTAGCCCCTACCAGCCTCGGTGGCTACAGAGGTAGCAGGGGACGTGCTGAGCTCCTCGTCATGTAACACACACACACACACACACCTGCTTCAGTTTCATGATCCCTTGCTCTTCCCTCCCGCATCACTAGTGTCCTGAGTCCTCTTCCAAGCCCGTCTCTATTTCCGATAAGGAAACACAAGTTACCTTACAAAGGGAAATTTGGCTAATGAATCAGATAGCACATTTTCTACTTCAGTGAACATTTTAATTATTGCCGAGATAACACAGCTTGAAGAGGATAGCATAGCAGTACAGGAAGAGAGCCTTGCTTTGTCTCAATACCTGATGACTAATTTCTCCCTGAATTAAATGTGAAAATCATTAAGTTTGAAAATTACCCTGCTGAAGTGTAGTGAAGCCTCAATGGGCCCCTATTTGCATTTTGAAAATCCATTCCCCACCCACCTCTGGTGTACCAGGGTCTGCCAGATGACAGATTTCTCTGGTGTGGCTTCTATTTTCCCTTAGGGCTTTTTTTGGTGTGAAATCTAATTGCATTGGCCTCAGCAAGAAAATGCACAGCTCTTTGTCAAGGCTCTGCTTGGGTCCCCACGGTTCTTTCTTTGGGAGAAAAAAAAAAGGTTATAATTAGGTTTGATCTAACCTTTCTGGAAGGGACCACTCCACAGTTTCTGGTCTCTTTACATCACAAATGTTTTTTCGTGCTGTATAAAATTCTTGCTTCCTGAGGATTTGCTGAACATAATGAAGGTGCAGGAGGCACAGCACTTTTTAGTGGGAAAAGACTTATAAAAAACAAAACAAAACAAAAAATTATAGGGAGGAAGATCTGTCAGACGTGGACAGATCTCAGAAGCTACCTGCTGCCTCCTTCAGTTCTTTGGGGGCCACCCGCAGAACTTCCCCTTCTTGCCAGGAAAAGAAGGGAAAAAGCAAAGGTGGACTTGGCAGAGCTGAGCTCGGAAAGCCATATTTAAGGTATTACTGCCTGTTGTGCCTCTGGAGTTCAATCTGTACAAGATTAATGGATTCCTTGAGATGTAGCTTTGTGCCAATTCAAATGTAAAGACACAGAAGTCTCTCCGTAACTTCACCCACCAAATAATAACACTGACAGCCTGTCTTTTGCAAGATGGAGTTAAAGATCATGGACATTTATTGCTGAAGGTTGCACGGCCGGTACCAAATCATCATGCATTACAAAGTGAAAACCCATCCCTCATATACGACGGAGGAGAGGAAGGGTTTTGCAGTCCCTGCAGCATCTCACACAAGTGAGAAGGCCACTGCGACTGCCTTGCCTGGCAGTAAGTCCCACCACTTCGTCACTGGTCATCCTCTCTGTGCATCTGGGTGTGAGGTTTCTGGGACAAGTTTGTCCTTTACTGCACATCCGACCAGTGCATAACGCAACGGGGCTCTGTACCAGCTATATAATAGGGTGTAATACAAAACCCAGTGCAAAGAGCACAAAAGCAAAGCAGGAAATGCCTGGCAGCCTCCACCATCTTCTCTCAGCATGGGCCAACTCATTCCCTTTTATTTTCTAAGGAAAATGACAAGAGGCTCCCCAAAGAAATGAATATCCTTTCATCTTGCTACTGCCACCCGTTAAGATGATTCATTTGACACCTGCTGCTGCCTTATCTGTCTCAGTTCTTGGGGTGAAATACCTCTGGGAACAAGATTAAAAGTCAGCAGTGAAGTTTAAAAACCTCTCCCTAGACTGGAGTGACGTACATTCAGCTGTCTGGCATATGGTGCTGGGTAGGAAGGGGGAATGGAAGATGTCTGGTGGGGGACAGGAAAGCCCCAGGAGCACGAGAGCTGAGCGTGGTGCTCCTTCCCTGGAGCTGATCCCAGTGGAAGTGATGATAAACGTTACCTTGCGCCTTGCTGACTCAGTCAGGATTTAGATGCATGCTCCAGCCCAAAAGGTTAGCCGTATGCTTCATAGCAGCATTTTGGAGCTACAAATCTGATGTTGAAGTCCACTCATCGAATGGAAAAAGGGAAAGGACTTTGGGATTCAAAATAGTCTTGGAAGTCTTCATGGAGAACCTGATAGCTGCATCTGACAAGCCACATTTAACATCCTCATCCCAACACACCCGATATATGTCACAGAAACAACGATACACTGAGAAGAAGTAGAAAATTCATCACCCTCTCCTCCCTGCTCAAGTAGCTAAAGCCTGCAGCACTGGTTATAGGATGTTCAGGTTGGAAGGGACCTGGGAGGATGCCCCACAGCTCTCTGACGCCCCTGCTAATCCCTCACCTTCACATCTTTTACCACCCTCAGCAACACCACGCCAAGCACCAGCAGTTCGAGCTGAGGTTGTCGAGCATCCCCTCCTGCTGACGGGCCAGCTGTGGGTGACAGACCACGGGCTCGGCGAGCAAATGCACTTATGTACACCAAGTAGCTTTGATTTGTCACTAAACATCGGGGAGTACCGGGGATAATTGGCAACCTCATTACATGAGGTTTAACTACTCTCCAGAAACGACAAACTATAATCATCATGTTGGTGCTTGAAATGAATTGTTTGGAGCATTACAATCACCAAGGCCCCTTTTTCCAGTTGGAGCACCCTACAGAGACATGTTTTCAATTTGCAGTAAAGATGAGGAACACGGAAAGCAAAGTAATAAATTAGAGGGAGGTTTACAGCCCAGTCCACCTAGGACAGTGCGATGGGAGAAAGACAAAATTTAGCATTGATCCGAAATACTACTTCCTAACAGCAACGCAGGCAAGTCTCAAATTTGAATAATAATAATAAAAAACAAAACAAAAACAAAAGGAAAGATCCGAAGCTTGCTTGAGGAATAAGGGATGAAGAAAAGAATGAAGGCAGCAAGAAGAAAATACCTCCTGGAAAGGGGAAGCTCCTGTAATAGGGAGAGAGAAGATGGGAAAAGGCAAGAGGCACTAGAGATAATTCAAGTGAGCTTAACATACGAAAGTTCATAAAATAAATACCAAAAAAGGGTATGAAGGAAAAGGATGACACCCATGTCCAACAGGCTTCTTGGGCAGTGGGTTCCTATAGTCTATCGTCCTGCCTCCAGCAACAGCAGCAACCTTTTGTAGGGCATTTCACAGTCACCTGCCTCCCCTTAATTACAATTAGGACTTCTCAGCAAGCCTCTTAGGTGTTGGTAAGGAACTGAGGTCTTGGGACCAACAGATCTGGGCCAACGACTCACCTCTACGGCCATACAGCTGGAGCCCTCTCCAAAAGGTTGTCACTGGGACACGTTAGAGCTGTGAATTTGAAACTCCTTGTGGGACCTGCTAATCCTGCTCAATTCCATGAATGCCCACAGAGGGATACGGGCTGGGACCCGTGCACAGCTGGGAGCTTCTGGCCCAGCACTACCTGTCTGCCCGGAGAGCACTCGTGGGGTCAGGGAGCCAGGATCCAGGGGAGCTCTCTCGAGGTACTCAGCAGATCGGCACAGAGAGCAGGAAGGAACCGAACAGAAGACAAGACAGCTGTCAGCTGTACATCTCAGCTCTCCTACGCTCTTGGAAATGAAGCTGGGTGGAAAGCAAAATGTTTCCAAATTGAGGGAATTTGCAGTTTTGAAATTCATTTAATTCCGCAGTGGGTTTGCTTTTAATTCCTTGTGAATGAGTTTCTATCTCCAAACCTGACGGATTCCATATCAATTTCAATCCCGTGCCATTTTTTCATATCTCTCGCTAGACAGACGTAATGAATTTCTGGTTTAAATAATTACAAAACAAAATGCATTTAGAGCAGAATGCTTCGGGAGCATTAAAGAAAAAGCCAAGGAAGCACTTTGAAACCAAATTTCATCAGCGCTGACCACTCGAATTCAACAAAAGTAATGTTTTCATAGGGAAAAATGGTTCTGACAGAGCATTTCCAAGCACGTCCCGGAGCAGGTGGTGGGTTAGAGGCAACGTGTTGATGTGGAGCAAGGGGCAGATGCGTGGCAGATACGAGCAGAGGGCACAGGTGCCCTGACAGAGCCGAACGTCATCTCCAGCCCCAAATAGCAGAGAGGTCCCCAGGGCAGAGCAGAGGTGTGAAAGCAGAGCCGTGCCCCTGGGACAGCAAGGACTGCTGCAGCCCACGCCTGAATTGCTTTTGTGGACCACACGAAGAACGCTTGATGGGAACAACCCCGCCAGGCTGCCAGCTGGGAGCAAAGATCAATGGCAGCATTTATCCACCCTCTCCCTGCTATTAATCCTTCACTTTCCTGTGCTCCCAAACGCATTTGTGTTGCTTAACTGAAACAGTGATCACAGAAAATGGTGCAGCATTCGTTCTCCAGTTTGGTGATGGTTAGCACCTCCCAGGATTGTTCCCGGGCTTTCTTGAGGACATCCAGGGGGACAAGGGGACTGCCCTGGGCTCAGCCTCCTTCCCCAGCTCTCTGGGGGCACAGAAGAGCTGCCCCAGCCAGCACATCCTACCTGCAGCACGGTGCACGGTTTTCATGGCAAGTTAGAAGCTCTTCTTAAAGATGCTTCATTTCCCATCGTGAAAACACCCCACAAAAAGAAATGCTATGGCTTCCCGAAAGCTGGCTCTTCCTTTCCATTTAGACCTTGGTAGAGATGGAAAAGACTTTCCAACACTTTGAGAAGGTTGTTCCTGTATTAGTCACAGCTCTTCTGTGTGCTAAGGCTAGAGAAAGCCGAGGAATCTCACCCAGCCTAGAGAAAGCCGAGGAATCTCACCCAGCCTTACGTCTCACTGTCTCTCAGCAAACATTGTAGTGTCTCAGGCATCCTCCCATGTGCCAGACATGCCTTGTCACTAGCTGACAGCCATGACCCAGCTGGGAGCACGTCTCCAAATTACACTACCCCCCTTCTCTCCTGCCACGTCTAGCCACTTGTAGCAGTCACTGCGAGACGTGAATTCTTTTTTTCTTCAACAGCCAAAAAGGACCTTCAGTTTAGCCTCCAAGAATGCCCTGTTGATTCAATGTGTTCACACGAAGTCCAGAGGAAGAACTTTTCCTTCCCATAACTAAGCACGAGAGATGGACAATCCCACACCTCCATACAGGCATGGACTTATGCCCCATACACACCTGTCCAGGACCAAGCTGCAGTGACAACAGGTATGAAAAAGGTCTTGGAGTTACTGGCCACACAATCCCTGATGAACATTTCCACCCATATCACCACGTACAGGTACATTCTCTGCTGTTCAGCTTCACAAATGCATGCAAACCCTAAAGCTCATGATAGGACAGAACTCATGACTACACATGCACATTTATATTTTTAACCTCTGTATGCAATTATCTCTCCTTTTTAATCCTAAGGAAAAGAATTAACAGGTGTAACTTTCCCCAAAGGAAACCTTATACAGCCAACAAATGGATTAAGGATTTTAGGTCCTACCATGCAGGAATGCACATATACTTTCCAGCTGCTGGCAGAATAATGCATACACACAGCAAGATTCAAGCCATCACCTTAAACACTAGTCATCAGAAGTGAGAGAAGCATGTTTGTCTTCCCTGGTGGGGTCTGATCACCTCCTCCAGGCGGGCACTTCAGCAAATACGACTCCTGACCACGTTCTGACTGCGACAACAGTGCCAAGGGACTTGAAAGGAGATGGCAGCTCCCAACACCATGTCATCTGTGACAGCCGCAAAGGCGTGACTAAAAAGGTCGTTCCCTGTCTTATTTGATGCGATGTAAATTGTACTTCAAAGTCCATCTACAAAGAGACTTCTGGAGCTCACTGATCCGAAGTGGGATTTACCTGCAGTGAGAAGACTAACGTGGAGGACTGTAGTGCCTCCTGATGCAATCAGTACTTTGAAGCATATGGAAGTGACACTTACATTTCTGTACTTCAACGAGCAATAGATGCTGTGGCACCCCCCCTCTACTGGCCTCTCGGTGTGCAAAAACCTCAGCTTGCTTAGCACCACTGCCAGGCAGAACTGTCACCCTTCCTTGCAGCAAGGACGTGCCATATTTTATTCCTCTGTACAAAAATGCAAAAACGTCTAGTGCCCACTCCAATAACTAAGCAGCCAGAAACAGATGCTCCAGTGAGTCGCCAACAAAAGCCACAGAATCATCCAGATGGACGTACCATTGAAAAAGCCCGTTTCCCAAGCCTGAGAAAATCCTTGCAACAAGGACAAGAGGATCACAAAATTCATTTTCCTGGCACATTTTCAAGCAATGTATCCTTTTACCTTCCTTTCTTTTGAATTTTCTCATCAAGTCAAAGTTTCACATCTTTGACCTTCCCTTAATGAACAACCACATCAACTATTCAAACCATTTTTATATTTAAAGAAAACATTTTTTTCCCCAAAGCCTCTTTTTTGCCTTCCCTCATGTACCTCGTTCAACTCCCAATTAGGGTGACTGCACAGGGAGTAAGTGATTTTGTCCTCATTTATCAAAATGTATTAGGCAATAATGAAACCTGCTCTGCCACTGTGACAGAGAGTGGGAAGCAACCACCAGGACTACAGAACCACCCTCTCGGATGAAAGACTTTCTGGTGCAGAGTACGGAAAGGATACAAACCCACACTCCTGCAAAATGCCAGGTCGTTAGCTGGCCTTAATTAGAGCCAGGCCCCTTGACATCACTGCAGGACACGATGTAGGGTTTTCTATTCTGAACTGCTTCAAGCTATTTTTTACCCTGCTGCTTTGCTGCCATTTGGACTGGTATCTCTCTCTTCCCCATCCTAGTTTAAGAGCTGTGTTGGTAAAGCACTTGTTGCCTTGTATCTGGGATTGCAGTAGCCCTGCTGCAGCTCCGGTGCTGGGAGCTCCCCGTCCCTTTGAGGCAGCTGTGCAGGCTCGCTCTCCGTTTCAGGAGGCAGAGGGAAGCAGGACAGTAGACTGGAGAGAAGTTCACAAACTGCTTAGGCAACTGCGTTCCCCTTCATTTTTATCAACCCTACAGGACTATCACGGATTTCAGAAGCTTTGTAGTTTAAAAAAAAATAATCTTTCAAGTGGAACAAAGTCTCTCTTTAAAACGAGGACAATGCCAGAGATAATTAGAAGCTAGGGACTGAAATCTCAGGACACTAGATTTGTAATTTTTTTTTCTGGGTAGAGGTAGGTAGCCCGAATCAGAGACCAATTATAAATCCCGCCAGATGCTAGCCTGTCGCTGACTCTCACAGAGAACGTGACAAGAGGGCAGTGCCTCACCTCGCAGCTGCTGGAAGCAGGTCGTGCTGTTCTCTGCATCCAGAGGGTGCCGCAGGACCCCGTTGCTCGGCTTGGCCCTCTCGTAGTCCCTCTCGGGAAGCATGGCCTGCTCGCTCTCCCCGGCGTGCTCCGGCCGCGGGGGCAAGGACTGTGGGAACCCAAACATCGGCAGGGACGAGAAGAAGAGTAAGGCACCGCAGAGCAGGAAGCCTCCCCACCACGCACCGATCCACCGAGGGTCATCCGGAGTGATGTCCAGCTTACCTGCAAGAGGGCACAGGTGTAAGTGGCAGGGCTGCGTGGAGGGAACACAAGGGGTTAATGATCCTGTAGGTTAGAAATCAATTTTGGGGGGCTCTGTTGGCTGGTGAGGGGCTACAGATCATCCCACACCCCTCTCCTGTGAGCCACCAGCACATACAGACCTTCTCCTAGAAGAGGTCCTTATGACAAGCAACCCATCACCTTGCCTATCCCGATGGCATGTCCAGCTTCTGCAGTGACCTGAAGTCAGGGCTTCTCTCCAGTGTCTTCGGCCCTGCCAGCTCCAGGATGCTGCTGTGTACAAACCAGTGTCCCCTCTGCTGGCACCAAGGTTTTGGGCATCACCAGCCCAGTGTGTCAAATGTGCAGAGGAAATAAACCCTCAGCGGCCTCTCCAAAAGCTGGCGGCTGTGGACATGGCCTGTGAGGGAAATGATTGATGGATAAGGGATGTTTGGGCTTTTTGGGCACCCGTGACTGTAAGGAGGGTGAAACAATCCTAAACATTGGGAAAGAAACCCACTCACTGCAGCAAATGGGCCCAGAAATGTGGAGATATCAGAAAAGGAAGAAAAGCAGAGTAAAAAACAAGAGTATCCTACAGGCTGCCACTCAGCAGAGATAAGGAAAAGGAAGGCACTGGAGTCAATTCAGGGGAATAAAAATAAGCAGCAGGAGAGAAGAAATTGTATTCCCAACAGCAACCTCGCTGCCACAGCCACTAAGTGTGCTGGCGGAGGGTGCCCAGCACTGGGAGCTGGGTCCTGGGGGAGACCGGGCCCCACGTGGCTGGAGGAACAAGCTGCCCCATCACGATGTCTGTCTGGTTACAGCCACTCTGAAAAATCCGTCTCAAGTGAGGCAATCAAGTTGTCTCTCTCGCAGAGACAGAAGGAAACTCTTTTCTCCTTAGGGAAAATAACGCGCAGCTCTCAAATACATATAAAGTTTGAAATATAGTGTTCTGGGAGGATTGAATTCTTCAGCTGTTATTTCCTCCTGCCTGAAGTGCATTTTTTCAGGCTCTTGGGAACACAGTCACAAGAACAGCCATATAAACAAAGGTCTTCCTCACATCCCCATCCTATAACAAGCCCCGCACTGCAGGCAGTGCAGCAGCTGCCCTGGCACCCCACACCTCTGCTCTGGAACAGGGAGTGGGATCGGGCTCACCTCCTGGAGCTCAGTCTCCTTGCACTGCCCCGAGCTGCAAGGCAGAGCCGGCTGAAGGCTGAATCTTTTTCTGGTAACAAAAGAGACCATGGCCATGCGTGCCCCAGACTTCAACAAAGGACCATGGCCAAAGGCAGCTGGACCTGCCCCTGGAAAGTGCTGTACCCTCCCTGTACCCTGATGGGCCCTATAACTTTTCACCAGCATCTTGCACTGATAGTACCAACGGCAGGTGTCCAAAAAGTGCACAAGACTCAAGCCAACGTATTCCTGGTGTTACTCCTGCTTCTTGCAGTTTGTGGCTTAGGGGCTTTATAAGATAGATTTGGTGGCTTTTCCATTTGTTTTTCTATAATCTCACGCAGTTCTCTTTCAACCCACTTGCAAACTTTTAACGCTCTGTGGTGAGGAGTTCCACAGCTTCACCTACTGGACAAGGAATGCCTTCTGCATATTCATGTTTCAGAGTGAATTATATTTAATGATCAAGTGCACAGCACTTGATCAAGCAAGCTCCTCTGCCTACAGAACCATGAGAGTCTTTGGCATAGGTGTACAAGGTGTGAAAAGGGGCCACGCCTCTCTGACCAAGCCACAGCTAAAAGTCTCAGCCATCCAAAAACCAAAAGACTTCTTTTCTGCTCATTCCATATTATTAAGATTTCTTCACCTGCCACATACATGTAAGACCAAGAAAGGCCAGCAGCACTTTTCCAGATTCGCACAATTCTTTTCTGACCGCTGCAAGGCTAAACTTCATCCAAACGCATCCTGTGAAGATGTATTTGCAATATCATAAAACTGGAGCACACCCTCACAGGTGACAACACAAAGTCTTAGGTTTGCAGCCTACAGCCAGAGGGCTTGGGGAGCAGCGGAGAAAAGCCTGTTACACATTGCCCTCTAATGGCAAAGAGGGCACAGTGCAGGTAGCAATAAAAATTTGCACATTTTTCTTAACGAATAAAAACAATTTGCCAACAACTTGCTTTAACCGAAGGGCAGAGTCAAGGTGAGCAATAATTAACACTGCTCTGGGAAAAAAACAACAATGCTCTGAGACTGAACTTGGTCATTTTCAGACAGTGTTGGTGTGGGTCTGATGGGTGGGCATCCCCCGGAGTTCCAGGTAGCATCTCTCCAGGGTTCATGCCCTGCTCTGGACACAGCCCCCCTAGCATGACTCCACCCATGCTGCCCTGTGTGCTCTGCCACTGTGATATTTTAATCTTTTAGCCACTACAAACCTGTTGCTTATGGGGATGAAGTTGAAAATAGTTGAATTCTTGTCGAAAAATAAATAAAAACCCAAAAACCTCTAAAAGTGATACACATACATAAGGGGCACTCAAGATGAAATGAGAAGCAGCATCCTACTTGCACGCATCAATGTTGTCATGCTGATACATCAATACACTTGACTTTAAACAAATTCCCTTTCTCCTTACTTGTGTCAATGAAGACAGCATCCACGTAGATTTTGGTACAGAAGGAGCCCAAGATAAATCCACAGGCTGGCCCAAATACCAGCATCGTAAACAGGATCCCTACAAGGAGAGAGAAAATAGAAAATTAGTATTTGGCTCAGATTATTCCTTGCAAGTTGTTCTGCTTGGCTCCTACGAGGCGGCATTGCCCTACTAACACCAAATAGATACAGGTATGTCTCTGTGTCGAGTGCTTCAGACAAAAGGGCACCCTAATGCTTTTTGCTTTTCCACAGCCTTTCAGGAAAAAAGAATAGATGAAGCTGTGATAATGCTGAAGGATTTCTATTGAGCTGGGAAGACTGTGGCCATACACTATGCTCTGGTTGTCTGGTTACTCTGAAGGATGTCTTACTCGAGAGCACGAGGTAAAGTGGACATGTATTCTCCCCACAACGAAGGGAAGCACCTTTGCTACCCCCAGCTAATCTGGGATATTTGCAGAATTTGGATCCAACGAATCTATGAAATCGTGCGTTGTCACAGACTGCTGGGTGAAGTCCCTTTAGAGAGGTAGGAGCCCCCATTCAAACCCGTGAAAGCCTTCTCCCTAGCATGTATCACGTAGCAAATATTCCCCGAGACACACGGCTACTCAGACCTCTCCTGCAGACTCCCTCTTCCTTCAAAACCTGCAGGAAATTGCCAAAGCAATGCCAGGCAGAGAGCTCTTGTGAGACAACGACTTGCTTCTTTAATACAATATTTAGAACCATTTATTCCCACTCCCATTTTGGCCCTGCAGCAGGCACGCCGCCAGCTCTCAGCCATCCCGGGCGGAGCGGCAGCGGGACGCGAGGATAATCCAGAGGCAGCAGCAGCAGAGATAACACAAAGCAGTTGTAAATTAGACAACGGGAGCATATTTAGCGCCTTCACGTGGGACGGACAAACAACAACAAGTCCCTGAGGAGCCTTGTAAGAGGCTTTCTGAAGGAATCACCGGCAAGGCTGAACAGCACGGAGAGGAGCCGCGTGTGCGGTGAGGACAGCATGGCCAGGGACGTGTCGGCCTGTGGTGGTAAGGCCATGTCTTGCTCCCCTAGGACCTGTAAAGCCTCCCCTGGGAGACCCCAGGTGCTGTGAAGCACCTTGTGGGATGTGAAGGAGAGCACACACAGGTTGGAGAGCAGGGGAAGGGCTTTCTGCCCCGTGCCCACCCAGCACCATTGCCCTCCTTCCCAGGGCTACAAAACTTCCCATGGCACTTTATAAAACATCCACGGCGCATTTTTTTGGTCACTAGATGGCATCGGTGTCTGTCACTCGCCCACCAGCAGCGCTGGCACTGTTGTAGTGGAGGAGTTTAGTTTTAACAGAGTTATCTGGCAGGGGAATGGCCACGGCTGTTGCCTTGATGGCACTCCGGCAATGCAACCCCTGTTGCGCTGAAGAGGGACAGAGGTTTGTCTGGGGATGGTTTCCAAACCACAGGCAGAGCTGTCAGACCACGTGTATATAAAGAAAACCACTACCAAAGCGTGTTTCGTGGGGCAATAGGTGAGACAAACACACACACATACACAAAATCC
Source organism: Anas platyrhynchos (assembly GCF_047663525.1). Taxonomy (NCBI): domain Eukaryota; kingdom Metazoa; phylum Chordata; class Aves; order Anseriformes; family Anatidae; genus Anas; species Anas platyrhynchos. The sequence continues at coordinate 18,682,292 of NC_092597.1, read as the reverse complement.
TTCAAGATAAACAAACAAAAACTGGGGAACACCTTCCCTTTTTCCAAAGCAGAAAGGAGCAGAGGCCTTTTGCCTGTGATCCATCAGCAGCAGGGAGATGTAAGCACAGGCAGTGAGCTCAAACAAAAAGCCGACTGCAGGAGAGCTGCCAGATGCAGGCACACACACCCGTCTGTGCCTCCTTTCCCAAGGCTCCCCCTGCAATGGGGGAACGCTGCTCCTCCTCGAGCAATTTGTATTGCATAGCAAACAGTCCATTCAAAACAGAGCCGTGTCCTCAGTTCCTAAAGCACCACCTTTTATATCCTGGCAGCTGAAATCCAGAAGGCATCACTCTGAAATGTTCTCGCTAGAGGGCAATGTGGGATAGGGCAGGGAGCTGAGGAGTTGAGACCTTACAGTAAGGTATTAAATTAACATTCACCTCTAGGGTAGGTGCAGGAAATGCTTGTGTTAATTGTGTTTTTACTTTTTCTACATTTTGTCCTAAAAGCAGGTAAACGGCAGACTCTCCCCATGCCCTTTTTGGTATCCTCTTTCAAGATACCAACAAAACCCTTTGACTGCAGAATTTTACACTTTGTCTCATGAATTGAACAGATCCTGGAAAAAAAACAAGGCATGGGCTGTCACGATCGATAGCCTGGGGCCTGGAGAGAGCTGGATGATGCTCAAGGGTCAGCACAGCACACCACTGGGCAGAAGAAGTAGGCAGTAAGGCAATGTGGATCCTACCTGTGGTTGAACATGTACGTGGAATTCAGCACTCGAGAGGAAATTACCCAAATTAGAATTAGCTTAAGACATCCTTCCTCTTCCGAGAAATTCCGCATGATTGCTCATCACCACCGTTATTAGGAAAACACTTTCCATGTCATCTGCCTGACCACACAACCATGAAGCTGCTTCGTTAGAGAAGCTCGAGTAAAACCTCTTCTCCCAGCCCTGGGGTTGCTGCTAAGGATGAAGATGTCTTAAGCTTGTGGATGGCTTTAACACCACTTGCTAGGGCATTTCCCATCTTTCCCTCTAACTTTTTATTGAATTAGCCTGATTCAACACAGGTGGATGCTAAAGAGCACCAATACCAGGAACAAACAGATCCAAGATCTAATCCTGGCTCCATTACAGCCTCTTGCAGAAATCCCACTGATGGCAACAAAGCTGGCCATCAGTGCGGGATACTCCAGCCTCTTCCCTTTCATTCATAGCTTAAAATTCATTTCCATCGCTCAGAGCTGCACATTTGGTAACAAACATAATCGAGAGAAGGGAAAACAAAGTGAGAAGTGCCAGATCCAGCAGTGCTCTGCAAATACACACCTCCTGCTCTGCACGGCCGGCTGCCCTTCTTCCAGGGGGGCTGTGCTTCCTCCTGCACCCAACATTGCAAGGAGGAGCAGGGCATGTTCCCAGGGTAGCACTATACAAACCACTGGAAAGAAAGATGAGAAAGTTTTCTCCCTTGTGCGGTTTGGTGGGTTTTTAATTTTTATTTTTTAATTTTAATTCTTTCCAGATTATGACAATTCTTAAAAATGCTAAAGAGCTGAGGATTGAAACTAACAAACTTGCTTTGGGACAATTCAAAGTTTCCTTTGGTAACTCAAAAATACTTAATTTCATCTTGGTCCCCTTTAAAGCACAATTATATTTTATTTTGAAAAAGCTCATCATTTTCAGCTTTCCTGTTCTATCCCTTTCTGCCACTCCTATTGCCCTTGGAAAAGTCAGGCTGAAAAAAAAAAAAAAAAGGAAAGAAAACCAGGCTGGACTGAGGAATTAGAATAATTTTCCTCCCCCTTTTTATCTAATGGAACAATTTGCCAAATTCTACTTTGTCCTGTCAACTACCAGACATTTTCCAAGGGCTGAGGAAAGGGCAGGGACAGAGGGAAGAATTTGATCTGACATTTCGTGATGGGACTTTATCACTTCTTAGTGAATAAGGCCCAGGACTGCTAATGCAGTTCTCCATTAGAGCAAAAGGAGAGAGCAACAGCAGGTGCGGCTACATCTGTGGAGAGAGATGTGCACAGAGATGCTCCATCAGTCATGCAGAGTTACAAGTTACAAAGCCAGGGATAAGGGAAGTCAATATTTCAGTAATAAGGAGCTATCCCCTGGCGATCCAGGTTGCTTTCCAGCAGCAGTAGGATCCCCAAACACTACCAAACTCTTGCTGTCCGCATCAAGTCGATCTCTGTAAAGAATTACTCGGGGACAGTGACTCCCAGCAGAAAACTCCTGGCTGGAAATAAGACATTGAAGGAGATGCAGCAAGACTTGCCAGCCATGGGTTAGGAAAAAAATGCATGTTTTTTTTTTCTCTTTTTTTTTTTTTTTTTAACATGAAACCCTGAAGCAAAATGGTCAGAACTCTGGGTATGGGTTTCTTTTATAAAGGACCTAAAGTACTTTGTGATGGGATTTAGTGAATAGTGGTAAAGATGTTGGAAGTGGAGGTAGAAAGTGAAGTAGCCTTGTTAGCTGTCATCTTGTCCCATCTCTCATTCCTTTTAAGCCCGGATATGAAGTGCTGCCATTATCTGCCACATGCTTTGCCCAGTAACAGACCATGTAGCGATGACTAACAGCAGGATACGTGTTTCTGACTTACTCCACACAACATTTAGATACGAGCTAAAGCTTGCTTCAAGAACATAGGCAAATCCAGCATGTTAGCTTCAAAGAAACTGACCCAGAGCAGATGCTAAAACAAGATTTATCCCCAAGGCAGCCAAAGGCTTCTGTCCTTCTCCACCTTGCTATCAAACTGGTCCAGAAGTCAAATCTCCCAGTCACAAGTCAGCGCCACTTCCACGTTACACGTTGGCTCTGGGTTTGCCAAGCCAGCAAAGCGTGGCTAAAGCAGCTCTGTGCACCATGCAAACAGCCTGAGCCCAAGGGCTGTCAACCTCCCCGGCCTTACAAAGCTGCAGGCTGAGATGCAGTTGAGAAGCACTCATTTTGGAGAACCAGGGGACAGGAAAAAGGTTGGGAGGTGACTCTGTGAAATGACAACCTTTCCCCAGCACGCCCAGCTGTAGGATGTAGCTGAATTACAGCCTCTGTTGCCCCCTCACTTCTTTTTAAAGCCCTGCCTGTCAGAAGAGCCCTGCTGCCAGTCCCAAGAGCCAGTGTCAGCAAGAGGAGTCATGCTTCAACTGTTCCCAAAGCAAAGATTTTACTTAGTGCTGAGAGGAAGGACATTTGTTCGTGATGCACTATGGAAGAGCTCGGTTGCAAAGTCCCTGTGCAGAGCAACCCTCTGCCAACTGAGTCCCTGGAAAGCACTATGAGAACTGCCTCTGGAGACCTGTAATCACCTTGGAAGTTTGCTCGAGTCAACCAAATGCTGCTGAAAATGCTGCTTCCTATTTCTACAGCTGGTATGGGCTGGATCCAAGGTGTGTGTGCAGACACTGCACTGCTCCACTCTTCTCCTCCTAGGTTGGTATACAGTCAAGCTGGATGTCGTTGAGCACCAGGGAGTTAAATGACCTCTTTGACATGCCTTGAAATTGTGGCAAAGCAGTGGTGCTTCCAAACCAATCCATAAAGCCAGCAGAGCCTGGATGGCTCAGCCCTCTCACCCCCCAGGAACAGCTGCTCTGTCGAGGAATGGGGTTTCGAGGGAAGCACGCAGCCTTCGGACAAAACTCAAAATGTACAAGCGTGATTTTTGACTCCACCAAACTCCTTCACAACCGTTCGCCTCGCTGTGCAAATCACTCGGATGCGAAGTGGGCAAAACAAGCTCAGTTTGGGGGATGCGGGAAGCTCCCTCCGCTGCAGAGCCGGTGTCCTCGCTGCACCGAGTAACTGCATCCCCGGGGGAGCGAGCAGCACAACGTGATCTCCATCGAAGACGACAGTGAGCAGATGGCTCAGCGACAGTCATGAAGTGCACAAAGGGGGCAGGCAGAGGAGGGCAGGGCACACACACACACACACTCGTGCTGCCGTGGCCCTGCGGGTGCTGGTGACACGAGGAGGTGTCGCGCTGCGGGTGGCGGCCCCAGCCAGCTGCCGCGGCCTCCTGCCCTCCGCAGGAGTGAGCTCTGTCTGAAGCACAGAGGGAATAGTTTTGCAGAGCACGACATAATCGCAAAACCCTGCTTGTCCCACATTTCCTGCTGCGTGGAGGACGGGGCAGGCCCCTGAGAAGGGATTATGGGAGCACAGCTCGTGTGCTGTCCTTAAAGGGACACCGCTGCCCCGCTAATGGCAGGCAACGCCGGGCCAGCTGCAAAAGCTGCATCCTCCTGAGCACGAATTAATGGCCCTCAAGTGCTTTGAGATGGGCTTTGCTGTGGGCAGAGCTACCATCACTTTCAGTGGGCTTTCTGTCACTTCCATCAGTTGTTGTAACCTCAGAAACACACACTATGGGTATGGGGTCGGCTGTGTCCTAACCAGATGGCTTCTTCCTGCGGCACCGCAGCCACTGTGGCACAGGGATGCCTGCAGCAACACCCTCAGCCTTTCCTTTTCTTCCCTGCTTTCCTGGGGACATCTTTCCTTGTTTACCATGGACAAACATCATTTTTCCTGCTGCTCAGCTCCTGGTGTGTACCAGCGGCCGCCCGCCTCCTTCTCAGGCCTGCTCCCTGGCCCCGCCGTGGCCTCATGGAGGAAACATGACCGGCGGCGTTTGGATCTGTTTGGCTTCCTCGCTGTGGCCACTGAGGCAAAGGGAAGGCTCAGACAATCCTGGCAGATGTTTCCAAGAGCCTGCAGCTGATGAGGAGCAACTTTGGATAACTCACTTTAACGTCAAGGCTGTTCTGATGGGGATCAGAGCAGTTCCAGCCCCCTGTTGGTATCAGATGAAATGGGGAGGGGGAGAGGTCAGCTCTCTCTGTGTAGAAGCACACAGATTTTTTACCATCTTTGCCCCCAGCCTTCATGGGCTCAAAACCAGTAGCCCCTCAGCTGTGGGCATCTCTTGAAGGCTGCTCAGTGATGCCTGTGACTGGGAGAGATGTCCTGGTGCTGCCGAGGTTCCCAACAGCCTGAACCCCCTGCTCAGCCTCGGCCTTTGATGGACTTCTCCCATTTCTGTGGGGCTGCTTGTGATGGGAACCCCACGCAGGGGTTCAGTATTTGAGTGCCCTGCTTTTAGCCAGTGAAGTAAGTAATTGCCTAGTTTGAAAATCAGACAGCTTTGGACATCTTCTGTCAGCTTTGTCTCCTCCTCTCCTCTCAAAGCTTTCTTCTTTCCAGCAATTTACCAAATCGCTGCCTGGTGAGGAAGGCAGCCTATAAAATCAGCTCCAGCTTCACAAGGATTTTTTTTTTTTATTTTAATGCAAGCTACTCACCGCTTTATGGAAATGCTGCGGAATGACTTATTTGCCCCTGTATTTAATAAGCCTTAATGGCTGTATTTAAAGCTGGCCGGAGTTTTCCTTTACTTGTCAAGAGGCAGGGAAAAGTGCATCTGCGCTACAAGCATAACAAACTTCTAATGTGATCTTTCCAGAGCTGCAGAGAGCTCATTGTGGCCTTCCTCACCTGCTGTAAAACACTGCTTAACTCCTCAGCACGGCCCTTTGTTCTGGCCTATATTTAGCATTCAGATGTTAATCCCTAAAGAGGTCGCTAGGACGTGCAGATACATTACAGAGGTTTCTCCCCAGACTACCAGTGTCCCTTGAAATACTGATTTCCAACAGAATTCAGGATTTCTTCGAGGAGATGTCTGCTGCCTTTGAGATGGAATCTCATTCCTATAAGCGGGTATTTTGCCAGGTGAACTACCCTGCATTTTCAATCATCACCAAGCCTGAAGCTTGTTTTATCAGCAAATCCCTGTCCCCAGCACTATCAAGGCTCCATCTGAAAGGATCAATGTCATACAGCCAGCTGACAGTCCCCGGGGATCCCGATACATACACACAGTATTTGCAGAGTGGCACAAAAAAAGTGGTTGGATCTTTGCATTAGGAGCACAAGCTCGGAGCCCAGCCCTGAATTTTCCATCATAACGTGGAGCACTTCTGCCTGCTCAAACCCCCCTGTTTGCTGGCTTCTGCTCCTCATTCTGATAAGCACAGAAGTAACAAAAAGCCAAGCAAATAAACAAAAACCAGCCCAGATCCCTATTTGTTTTGGCCTTTGGGTCGCTGGTTTGCCCAGCTACTGAAACAGGATCACCACCAAGACTGCAGAGGAAAAAACGTTGCAAGGACAAAAGCTCCGCAATCCCCAAAATTCATTTGCTTGCAAAATAGAAATTAAATAGGCAGTCTGTGAGCTCTGAAAGGAAAACTATGGGGATGCTCCCACTACAAAGTCTTAGGATTACTTCAGTCCCTACCAGCTGGCACTGGGTGCTAACTATTCCCCTCTCCTGAGCAGTTTTCCTCCTTAGGCAGCAGAGGGACTGTTTGCTGCGATTCTTCCCTTGCTGATGGGAAGCTGGAGAAGAAATTTGCTTATGCTAATCAATCCCTGGCACGCCTCACACCAGACACTAATCCACGAGCAATCTCCATCAGTCTCTGCATATTTAACTAAGGCAGCGAACACTCGTGGAGGATTATGAACGCAGTGGTATTGTTGTAGCAGTGTTTTCCTACCTAAGCAGCAATCGCTCAGACGCCCTGTCTCCTAATATTTACATCCACTGCACACGCAGGCAACCTGCAGAATCACTGGAGTCCATGCTGGACCTGGCCAGACCCTGTGTACAAGCCACACACCTGCACCGTGATTTAATAGATGTCCCTGCACCGTACAATGCTGGCTCCATTACCCTCTGTCAAAATGCTTATGTTCACGGGGGTTATTTATAAAGTACCATCCTTGAAGGTATAAATACTGCCTTATGCTCGTAAAACGTGCGCTTCTTCCTCCAAACTACTCACAGGTAGTCTTCACGTGCATTGCCAGAGATTACAGACTAGGGGCTGGCTTGAGCAAGCCTTTTGAAAAGGCTTTTGGTGGCCCAATTTTCCATCTCCTTCTGCCAGAATCAAACCCACACTGAGTCCATTCAGGTGCATCACTGACTTCAGTACTCCTGCTCTCCCAGTGCAAAAAAGACAATGCTAAGCACTCTTTAGCATCTCTGAAGTGTGAGGAGAAGTCAGCTGCTCCACCCACCCAGCTGGCTCCGTTCTTGTCCCCGAAATTTGCTCCTCACCACATGTTCAGAAGAAGCCAACTCAGCTGAAGCGGGTGTGAGGATGTATCTAACTATAGCACACACATCCACGGCCAGCTCTGCACCCTGTGCACCATCCCCAGACGCAGATTCCACACCTTTGACGTACCGTGCAAACACGCCAGCCGCAGCCGTGGGCTCGAATGAAAGATTTCCACATTTCAAGCAAGTTTCGCTGTGCTAATTACCTTGGGAAGCAGCCACCAAATAGACTCCGAAAGAAAAGTGTGCTTGGATGCCAAGTACACTCTGAAGGGTTTAAGTCACATGCCTTGGAGCTGTGTTCATCTCCTCCCAGCCGTTAAACACAAACACCTGCTTCACCAAATCTGTGGTGCTGCTTTAGCTAAAGAAGGCCAGATTTCCTCGTGTTATTTCACAGGAACCGTGCCAGCAGGAGGTTAGAATGGAAACGCACTTCCAGGGCACATTTCCCTCTCTACAGGGCTGTAATTCTCTGAGTTTGCTGACTGATTTCTCATTTAACACCGAGTGGTTTTGATCCTACGTAGGGATACATTAGGAAACTGCACAGTGTCCTTCCCATCCCTCGCTGCCCTGCTGGGGCAAGCTGTCTAACCCACCTGTGGGCACAGCCTGTGTTTGTGACATGGGGATGTGGCTCCGGGATGTTTTTATCTCCATCACTTGAATTCCATAAAAGCCAGCACCTCTTATCCTCCTTACTCATTAGAATACACTAGGAAAAAAATAAAAAACAAGATCACACCACTGAGAGTCACACACTGAGAGCAAATCTCTGAGCCTGAAAAATCTGAATTTTGGCATTTGTCAGTTTGGAGGTTGGCACAACACCTCCTTCCTTTTTTATTTATTTTTTAAGCTGTGCACAGAGTTCAGCACAGATACATCAGTTGGAGGATAAGGGTGCCAAGACTGCCTTCCTCCCACTCTCACCTTCGGCTTTGGGGTATCCCTTCTCATCCCACACACCTTAGATGAGAAAACAGCAAGTCGGCCTTTCTAGCTGATGCTTTATGTCAATACTGACAGCTTGCTGCTTTCCTAAGCAATGATGCAGTCAGGAAGAAAAGTTCAGCTCCATTTCTTCCCTATTGGATCTATTCTGTGCCAACCTCCCTGTTTGAAAGGCTTTTCCCTGCAAAAGTCCCCAGTCTTCCTTCCCATGCTGCACGACTCCTAAGCAGAAGGGTAAGCACGGGTAAGCCCCAAACCCCTGCAGCAAGGAGAGGCCTGGGAATCACCTACAAGGGAGCTGCTGGGAATGCAGAGCTGATAACAGTTATCAGTACCAGCCATTTAAGAAAGGCTGCGCTTTTCTCTGCAAAGTAGATTTAATCGGCTCCAGTAATGGCTGAGCCATCAGGAAGGAAAGGAAATTAAAAACAAAACTTCTGTTGTTCTGCTTCCTCGCATTGTGAATGCCAGCAGAAAAAGTATTTGCTCCTGACAATAGTCATTCTTTGCACAGACCCAAACCTCGCTGAAGTTTATAGGAACTCTCCCCCCTGACCTCAGCTGGCTTTGGATCAAATCCATCCTCGCTCGGCAGGGAGGAAGGACGGCCAGGCACATTGGGTGCCCCAGGCACTCCTGCTAGGGAGCAGCCGTGGCTGATGGCAGGTAGTGGTTGGGATCCTGGTGCCTTTTTCCACCCACCTCCTGCCTTTGAGGTCCCTCGTCACAGAAGGAAGCCATCCATGGATGTTACCACGTGCCACGCGCTGCTGTGGCTCCAGACGTGCTTGCTGCATGGCAGCCTCACTTCCCAACCAGCTCTGGGCAAGCTGCTCAGCACGAGGAATTTGGGAAACCTTAAAGGTATACTGTTTGTTAGCATCAGGAGCATCGCTGGGAAATTTAATTTGCCGTGTCTGAAGCAGAAGAAATGTAGTCGAAAGCCTGAAGCCAGGCATGTGCTAATGAGGGCATTTTATGGAGATGTTCGGGAATAAATACTAGAGGAGGCTGGGACAGCACTGTGCTCCTGTGAACCACTTCAGAGCAGGGGGTGCCCTGGTCAGCCAGCCCCCTCCGAGCACCCCCTGCTCACCCCAGGGAAGTCTGAGGGATGCCAGATGCCAGGCTGCTCAGGGGGAGGGGGAGGCTGGCTGGCTGGCTGCAGGATAATCCCCCAATCTAAGATTACTTTCAATATAATTTCTGGCAGTCCCTAGCAGCTCGGTTGTGTTATAAGCACAAACCCTGGGGGCTGGAGCCAGAGGACTGCTCCTGCAGGATGTGTTCCCCAGCGTTTCATCCCTAGGGACCCCCATCCAGAGCACACCCTTCCCTCCACGTCCCCAAACTGCAGGGCACAGACTTTTTGCTGAGGCTTCTTACAAAGACAGGAGCCACAAAGAGCCGCAAAGTTCCCCCGTGCTGCTTTCGTGAGAATATTTTCCTTTGTGCCAGGGAGGACCCTGTCCCTGATGAGTCTTTCTCTCCCCAGGGGACAGAACAGCTGCTGCTATCATTAAGGGCTTGTCTCCCTTAATTAAGCACCCACAACCGCAGCACAAAGCTGAAAACAAAGCCCTTTTCCAGCCCTCCAGGAGCACTAGGAGGAAGGTCCTGGACAAAAACAGCAAGAGGAGCAATCCTCCCGCACAATAAACCTTTCAAATTGGGAGGTGAATTAAAAGCACCTGAACATCCCATTTAAAGGTAAACGCACAAGGAGCCAGGTAAAGGTGTTCAGTGGGAGGCTGCCCCACCTGTGAGGGAAGTAACCACACTGGGCCATGTAGGATCATCCTCCCATGAATGCAGGAAGGTGTGTGTAGCCTTGTTTCCAAAACAGGACCTCCACACGTGTCCCTGTGCAGCTCTCAGTGCTCAGGGACCTCTCGGGAGCTGCTATGGCTCTACCCAGCCTCAGCTGTTACCTTCCTGGCAGTGACACCTTGCTGATAAATGTCCAATTCCCACGTTGTCTGGGGATGACCACCTCTGGACTTGTTACTCATCGAGGAGGTTCATGCTTTCAAGAGGGCGGAGGTAGAGTTTTCCTTTCTTTAGAATTAAATTTTAAATTAATACAAGCTCCTTTTGCTTCATGCTGGTTTTCTTTACAAGCATCCCTTCGCCCTCGTTAGGCAACAAACAGGTTGCACTCGACCAAGTAATAGGTTTAACTCGACCAAGGTGTGCAGCTTGTTACCACCTATCTGTTGCAAGTTCTACCAGCCAAATTGTGCCAGTGTTGGCATTTCCAAGCTCAGTCCCACAGAGTGATCCAGGTTAGGAAACCCACACAATTAAACCACCCCAGCTGAGGAACTGCCATGGGGAAGAATCCTGCAGACAGCTGGAAATGGTTATCTCCAGAGCAGCAAATAGAGGCATTTTTAAAAATATTGTCATTTCATAAGGTTTACCTTTATTGGAAAGTCCTGGTAAGAGAAGTAAGTCCATCAAAGGCTTCCTGACCAACGTGCCACTGGAAAAACACAGCGGGTGAAGTCAGGAGGCTTCGTGAGATTATGGCTGCTTGTCCTTAATTTCATTTTTGGGAAGGGAAATAAGGACAGGATTTTGAAAATTCCCTTTCTCAGAATTTCAAAATGAAACACTACTTCTGGTCTTGAAAAAACATTGTCACCTTTATGCGATAAATTTCATACTGCGGGATATAGGGCCACATAAAACTACGAAGTGGTAATAAAAACACTGACCTCGCAGACATTTTGTCCTCAAAATATTCCGTTGTGGAAAATTTCACCATTTGCCCTTTTTCCTCCACGAAGAGGCATGAAGACACGTTTCACGAAAACCTTGCAGGGAAGGGAGCCGCCAGCCGAAAGGGAGCATGGCCCCGCAGGACGGCGCTTGGCTGGCCAGCGGGAGCTGCCACATGTTTCAGCTGGTGTGGCTTTGGATGAGGATCTACTTTTATTATTTCTGGCAGGGTTTGTCCTATTCTTTAGGACAGTAATTACATTTTCCAGGGCAGGCTTGCTGCCAGAGCTCAGAGCGACGACCAACAGGCCCTTTTTAACCACCTGCTATGGTTCCAGCCTTGATTAGTTATTAAAGTGCTGCTCAAACCCGCAGCATCAGTCGCCCTTTCTGGTTGTGTTGCCAGCCTGACTCCAGGGAGAGGTAGGCTTGAAAGGAGAATGGGGAAATACTGTAAGCAAAGATGGATTTGAAAGAACTGAAAGAAGAGAGGTTTCCTACAGAGGTCCTTAACGTTGTCAATGCTCAGGCAGCACCAGCCTTGTCCCCACTTCCCACACAAACCAGGATCGAGCATCTTTGATAAGGTAAAACCCACCTCTGATAAGCAAACCCAATGCAAACGTTTAGCCAAAAAATGAAACAAAACTTCTCATTGGAGTCTGGGGTCTCTTTACCTGCCAAGTATCAGGTCTCCCATTTCTTTCATGTGCTGTAGCTGGCTTTGGGGAATGTGACAGGCTTGAAAACGTTGGGATTGTGCACGTCCTGGCTGCCTGCTCCCTAAATATACTGCCTTCATGGCCTCGTGTCTGACAGACTGCAAGGACCTTAAAGATACTCATTCTTGTCACTTGTGCATCTGTGGCCATGGAGAGCAGCAACAACTCCATGGCCAAAGGTCAAGCAGGAACAGCCCGGCCGCAGACTCTATTTGTAGGTGTTGCAGATGCTCATTACATGGGATCACAGCGATCCCAAAGTGCAGCCAGGGGTGCATCTGTGGCTTGGAGGATGCAGCGAGTGTGCCTTGGCAGGGGAGCAGGCCTTTCAGCCCAACCAAAGCCTCTCATTTCCTCCGTCTTCTAATTTCCACCCTCTAATTTCTCCCATCTCCTCGCTCCCAAAAAAGAAATGACAGTTCCTGCCACGGTAAACCCCAAGCAGGGGGCCAGGCCTTGCACAGGGAAGAATCGGGCTCCCTTCTGCCTGAGTAAGAGGCTCCTGCTACTGCACATCACACACATTGGGTATTTTCTTCATTAAATAAGTGAGAGAAGGGAAAAAAAATAGAGGATTGAGGCACCAATGACCAAGGACATTTCCAAGGTTTTATGGACCCTGGATTTTTACCCTACCTCTTTTTTCAGCACTGTTATCAAGAAATGCCCTGATGACACACAGACCACACTAACTCCTTTAGTCTTTGAGGGATCTCTTCTCATAGTTTGTGCACTCACCCGCTGAACTCTCTGTCCTTCTCCTTTTAGCACTCATCACGTCTTAATTTTACCTTCAGCCATCGAGCACAAAAAGCCAAGGGCTTGGCACACACCACAGGCACAAAGGACACAGGCACCTGGCGCCTTCACAGAGCATCAGTTCCTAAGCGAGTAAGCACAATTCACCATGAATTTCCACTCTCTACAGCCACCAAATTTTAAAGGAAACATGACCGACAATATTCCTTCAACGTGGTCAGGATTCCTCTGCCCAGGCTTCCTGCGGCATCCTCCTCATCACAGACTGCAGCTGCAGGCTGCTGGGGCTGGCTCGCTGCTTCCCTCCGAGCAGACCTCAATAAAGTTACCCACAGGATCCTGATAAAAATCAATGTGATCCCCTGCCACATGTCACCGAATCCGCATCCTGAGGGGGATACGATATATGAAAATTACAACCTTAGTTTTGTGGTAAAGCATTGGCAATGAAATGGCCATCTCTGGGGAACACTCTGCCTTTGCTTTCACTCTGTTCTTCTATCTCCCAGAAGGTTTTTATTATTAAACCTTGCAATATGTTTAAGAGGTTCCAGCGCAGACACACAGAAAGCGCTTGGTATTTATTGTGCTCGTTTCTGCTTTGCAAAGCAGGCGTATGTCTGCCAGAGAGCTCCGCGTTTTGCCTCTCCCAGAGTAACCTGAACCCTGGGGAGGGGAAGGGGACTTGGTTTTCACATTATCCTGTTTACATTCCTCTTCACAATGAAGCTGCAACTCTAAAAACATTCCCCTCGTCACTTTTTTTCCTTTACATGGTTAAAGGTACGATTTCATCAGGTTAGCACTCCATGGAGATAAACATCTACAAACATCCCGCTGGTTCCTCAGTGCGCGCCGGGCTGCCAGGAAAAGTCCAAGAGCTCAGCTTTAGAGAGCTGAGTTTCTCCATGGGAAGTTTGGAAGAACAGTTCAGTAAAAATATGATTTTTCCATCCCCGTGGAAATACTTCCTTTAGTCCTACGGCGAGACAAATCATCAAACCTGGTGACTTTTTTGCCAAAAGAAACATTCCCGAAATGCTTTGCTGAAATAACTGGATCGTTACGTGTTGATAGAGTGAAAAATAGCTACCACGAGTTTGTCTCAGCCCATTATTAGATTAAAAGTCTTTTGCCCCATCAAAATGACATAATGTTGAAAATCTCCTTTTGAAAAATTGGACAAGTATGATGTAATCCAGCAAAACACCTCAGTTCGAACGAATTGGCCTTACAGCAAATTGCCACAGCGAGCAAGGTGCAGGAATGACCAAGAAGGCTTTCTGATCTGGAAGCCACCTTTATCAGCATCTTCAAACCTGCAGGCTGCAGGAGTTTGCACTGCAGACTTCAATCATTTCATCACTGCGTTTTGACAAGATTATGCACGAGGCTGTAGCAGGGCAAGCGTCTGAAGGAAATTACCTGGGCCCTGAATCACAGGCTGCGTGCATCTGCAGCGCTCTAATTGAAGCCCGCGGGCTAATTACTGCACCTTTCCACTTAGGGAAGAGAAAAGTTTCCTTTCCTCGTGAATGACCATTAACTGAGTAATAATAACAGGAGACGGTAACCACTCTGTATAACTTAAGTGTGTGTCACGGAGGACAGTTTGGCAATGTGCAATTTTCAGAGTCCAACCAGATTAGAGTCCGTCCAGTTCACTACTGCAAGAAAGCACATCACAGCTCAGAGTATTATGGCAAAGCCGTGTTAGGTCACATTCACTTGATCGCCATGCTCAGGGCAGGAATGCTCTTCCCTGCTTTTGTATGGGACTAATTTTCAGATGTACACATGTGCAGTTGTCATTTCATTATGCAAAACCGAGCCTTTATGCTCGTGGTTAATAAACGAGTAAAGAAAAAAGATGGGAAAATGTATTCTCGGTAGTGTATGAAGGTATGAAAATGATATAGTGAGAACTACTTTTCCTTTAGACGGCAGGTGATATAACACAAAAGAGGTGCTGACTGACACAGGCTGAAATTACAGAACCCTTCTGGGGACAGCGATGCTGTTTACGAGGGGCCCTTCATCCATCCTGACGTGATGACACTACGCAGGCACTGCTGCAAGAGGTGTTGTCAATCCAGCCCGTGGATGGCTCGCTAGCACCAATCCTGCTTTCTGGATGAGAACCGTGCTGCATCTGCCCTGTTTAGCAGCAACAAGCGGCAAACAAAGCCCTGGTCCCTGGATCCACAGCTTTGTGCCACCTCTCCTGCTCCACAGCCTGCAGAGGAAAGTGCCTGTGTGGTCCTGGCACAGCCAGGAAAGGTTATGCAGAGGAAAACAGGGCACCTCTGGGTGCACAGACAGCCCTCTCATTGATATGTGCATGGAAAATAATTCCTGGCTTGCACAAAAGTGCCAGAGAGACAGAAAGGATTTAATCGGCTTGGAAGTGGGGAAAGGAGCACGATGAGAGACATCCAACACGCTACGGATGTCCCACCTACAGATCTCCTTCTCCTCACCTGCCCCTGAGGGTGGGCACTGAACTGTGGCAGTCCCCTCTCTATGGGGGACGTTGCTCTCATTTGACCGTCTCACAGCTTTCCTCATGGGTGATGGTGAGATCTAAAAAAACCCCGAGCATCTCCGCCTCCCAATTTCCTTGATGTTTTTCACCCAGCACTTTCAGAAAGAACTTCCAATAAGGATGATAACCGAGCTCTCGGAGGAAGGTGTTCTGCCAGGAACTAATCGCTCTGGGCACTTTATAAGTGGAAAAACAGAAAAAACACATTTTGAGACAGCTGTAGCTGAAGGCCTTGATTCATCCCCACAAGGAATTTGCCAGGCCATGCAAGGTACAAGCCTTTCCCTCCTTCCACGTAGAAAGAAATCTGCTAAGGCAGCCCTGGCTGGCCAGCAAGCTCCCCAGAGGTGCGTGACCTCCCCTCTGGCCATGGGGGAAGCAAGAGAAAACACAGGTTTTATATAAAGCACCTCAATTCAGGAGGGATGGATTAGGACGTAGAAGGGTAAGAGGTAGAGTCGTGCCAGACCCGAATTGCAGCGCTGGGCTGTCACAGCCAGCAGCAGCTCAGCTCCAAGATTTGCCTTTTCCTGCACCAAAATAGCAGTTAAGCCTGAGCAGAAAGTTCTGAAATATTCATAATGAAGGAATTAGAGGCAACATTTAATCCTCGTTCCTTACTGTTGGTATTTAGGCAGCATCCTGTCCCGCTAGAGAGTAATCTAGAGGCAGAAGGCAGAAGAAGTTAATGTACATGAAGGTGCTGTCATTTCAGAGACGTTGCTCAGCGCTGCCTATTGGCCCCGTGTTATCTTTGTGGGCAGAGAGAATACAAATTCCTCTCTCTAACTGTCATTGTAAGAAAAAGCAGAGCTGGCATGAATAAAGCAGTGAGCATCCAGTTGCATATTTCTGCTTCCAGCCTCCTGGAGCCACATTTACGGTGTAAGAGGTGCACGGAAATTTCCCTGCACATTTAAGGCCGGTTGGGTCCTTTCTGGATGTGCTGCATCTCCCCAAATGATCTCTGTTTTTCCTATGAGGACAGGGAAGCAGCAGCTCCCCATCACACCAACCTCCCTACCTTCCACCCACGCTCTCTCTCCCTCCTGGATGAAAGCTCCTGCTCCAGCCCGCTGTCACGGCCGAGGCGTCTCGCTTTCACTCCTCGCACTGAAGCTGTTCATGAACAGAGGTTGCTGTGTCCCGATAAAGGCAGCAAGCACCAGGGTTTTCAGCAGAGGCTTTGAGTTTGCCGTCTAAGACATCAGTCTGCCGGGCTGCCAACCTGCTGAGCAGCAAGGGAGAGACAGAGGAGGCATCCTCAGGGGCTCTGTACCAAAACCAAACCAAAACAGACTCACCAACTGATACAGCCCTTCAAATTGCTGTAGGGAAAGCAGTTTTCCTTCCTGCTCTTAGGAGCATAAAGACTCACATTTCAGTGCTGTTGCTGGATGCCCTGTGAACAAGGACAGTGCTGGGTACCACCAGGCAGCTCCCAGGCTCTGCAGGTCACTCCCAGGAGGGGGACAGGGGTACGAGTCGGGGATAGGGACCCCGCAGACAGGGCTGTGACCACAGCACAGTCACCCAGCACCCATATCCCTGTCCTTCCCCCCGCTGCGCTCTGCCCTGTGGAGACAGGGATGTGTAACCACAGAAGAGAGCAAGATTTCCACCTCTGAGGTTAAAAGCGGAGCAAAAAGCCTGCTGCTTGCTCACGGCTCCTCTGGGCCTTCCCCGGCGTGTGGGCAGCAGAGCTGGCTGCAGAGCGCTGCCCGTGGTGGCCGCTGCCACCCTCAGAACTGCCACTTGCGGCCGATTAATTAATGCTGCGCGGGTACAGGCTGTAATGTTAATTAAGCTGAGGGGGAATTTCAGAAAGCGATGCTGATGAGCGCTACCAGGCGCTAGAGAAGGGGCTGAACGAGGCTGTCTCTCCCCTCCAGAAGCAGTGAAAACAAACAAACAAGTCAAGTATAGACCTGAACAAAACGGGACCCAGTACGTTTTTAAACAGATCTCATTTGGTTAATTTCAAATAAATGCTAGGCAATTTAATTTCCAGGGCTATAGGCAAGAATAATACAGCCCTGCTGTGTTGTCTTCATCTGTCTTCTAATAAACTGATTAGAGCCCAACACGTTAAAGCTCCGTGCACCATTATCTATTATTCAGGTCCCTAAAAGATGTTAATTAACCCGCGTGCTCTGAGAAGCTCCATTGTAACATGTACAATAAGGAACCACATGGCACAGTCAGAGCACGTGTTGCTTACTCATTTTGACTTAATTACATGGGCACGACGCCAAGGTGGTTCTGGAGGAAAATGCTGTATTATTGCAGAGACGATGTCCAGATACTTGCATCGTGTTACACTGCAATATTTCACCAGGGAAAAAAAAAATTAAAAAATCACCCTTCTCTGTTCTTATATGATTAAAAAAAAATAAAAATGCTGGCTCACTCCTAACTGGGTTATGTCAGGGAAACAGATATGTTTGGGTTCAATGAGCAGCACTGGGAAAGAGTTCATCCTGCCCGCTGAGCATATGCAAAATAAAACCTTCTAGAGGCTCACGGCATAGCCCAGGTTAAGCACACTTCTGTAGTGATGACAAAAGGCTCCTCGGAAGCTTCAAAATTATCTCTCCCCAGACTGTAAGGCATAAGAGCACACGATAACCGTAAGAATTACAGCACCATTTAAACGAGGTAGAACAGCATGCACTTAGCCAAAAAATGCCAAGACGGTCACTTGTGCTGAAAATCATTTTCTTTGCATAAGAAGTAATCCTGAGACGTGAAGTCCACGTGGAAATCCTGGGGTCGAATCGTGGAAGTCAGCAGGGCTGTAAGCCCTCAGGACACGGCAGCAGGCAGCTGGTACCGCTCCTCGCTCCACCTCCGGGCAGGTTTAACAAGACGTCAGGCGGAGCAGCCAACCCTTGTAAACCCCAAAGCACTCGAATGGTGTCTTTTAAACCCAGTTATCAAATAAAAATCAAAAAAAAGAGGTAGAATCAATGTAATCTGGGAAGGTTTCTGATCGGCTGGTGCCCTGCTTCCCAGTGTGGGGTCGCCGGTTCGCAAGATGGGAGCTTGCAGCAGGGTGCTGAGCATCCCCTTAGTGCATGGGTTAAATTAAATGGGAAAAGTTACCTGTGAAGCTGAAATGATGAATATCGACCAAAATTAATTGCTTACAGGTGTTAACTCTGATCTGGGGCCGGTCCAATCATTACCTGTGGTAAGTAAATATTACCCCTAGAAGAGATCAAACAGGATGAAAGCCAGCACTCCGCACGTTATGCTAACTCTCCTCTCCTCCTATTTTGCAAACTTAAACAAGATACTCAAAAAAATAGGGAAAAAAAAAAACAAACAAACTTCCTTTCTCAGCCTCCACGGACCATGGGGCAAGTGAGGTTGCATGAGGCGCACAGCAGTCCCTGGTAGGAACTGGCCCTCTTGCCAGGACTACCGTGAAGTACCGTGGCAGGGCTTAGCAGGAGCACACCACATTCATTTTTAAAGGACTCACAACACGCAGCTGGCAGGAAATGAGCTCAAACCCCACTCCTGCAGCCAGGCACCTGGCTGGGAGCTGGCTGATAAGGGCAGGACTTTGCTCTGGGGCAGGAACCGCCTCGGTCCCCTGCGGGCTTTCATGCTCAGTGTCTCTGCCATAAATCTAAGCCAGCTCCATAAACCTGCTAACGAAATTTTCTGGTGGGAGTTACACAAACATTACACATGCAACGGGCAGCTTGCAGAGAGCCTACCTCCTTGTTCATCTCCTAGCGCCGCTGGGTTATTTGTTTTTTAAGGAGTTTAAGAGCTACTGGATCTGCCGAGCGGGCGTTGCAGCCTCTGGGAGCCCAGCACGCGGTGGGTTATGTTTTATGGCCATACAAGACCTCTGTGATGGGGTTTCTGATGTCTCTGATGTCAGGGTTTGGTACTTAAACGCGGGACAATTTGTTCCTTGTTCTCAGAAAGAAGGAACTTGAAGACATGACAAAATTTTTATTGGGATTTAGTGTTTAAATAAATAATTTGAAAGGGATACATAACTCAAGGTGTTCTTAAACCCTTGGCTATTGGAGGGCACCCAGTGTCAGGGACAAATTTTCCTCCCATGTGTATTTATTGAAGATCTTACCTCTTCAGCAACCCATGCTTTCCCTCAAAAAAGAGGGACCATAGGATTAGGGACCATGGAGAAAATAAAGAAAAAAGCCACAGAAACGCAGTATTTACCGAAATCTCCACTCAGCACTGCACAAAGCACTCGTCCAGGGAATCTTCTGCTGGCAGAGCTGCAGATGCTGAGCAGATCCCCTGCTGGCATGGGAGCACGGCTCGCTGGGCAGCAGCCTCACCAGGCTTTTCCTGCATCTTAAGGTCAACCCTTCTGCACACCCACCCGGCGATTTCTCCCGCTGACAGCGGCAGGATGTTTATGCCCAACCAATATCAGTGCAGACACCATGAATATGTCCGCGTGTAGCAGCACAAGTAATAGCGCGGCGTTAATTGAATGGCTCGGCGTTCGCTTCATCACGCATTAACTCTGCTGAAAGTTATATAATGCAGTTCCCAGGGAACGTTTTAACTTATACCATAAACTACCTCCAGGAAAAAAAAAAGAAGCGAAGACAAAGCAAATCAGAAGATCAGATAGCTGAAAGCTCCTAGCAGCTTCTCCCCTTTTGGAGGGCTGTTATTTAATCAGCTTTTATTTCCATTATTTATCATGGGGAAGCAACTGTGCTGTTTCAGTTGCTGTAGCTTAAAATGTAATAAAATATGGTTGTGACACAACAATACCTGGATCCTCCAGCCAAGCCCTGCATTTCAGTGTCAAGATGTACAAAATATTAATCATCTGATGCTGCCGCTGCCGCCTTTGTGAGCAGAGCATATATTTCACTGCACCCTGCCACAGCTCTTCTCCTGAGGGCTTTTATTAAAAAGAGCCTGAGAGTTACTGAACTGTAAGGGTTGCAAGCCAGAAATTCAACCCCATATGCAGGTTCATAATGCTTTTGGAAAATATTTAAATCGATGATGAGACCCAGGCCCTTAAATCACAGCAGAGTAACACCCGATACACCGTTATACAACAGATCTGTTTAAGAAGAGGGAGCTGATGGAGCTTAGTTTCTGGCATCGTTGTTTGCAGTGTTTTGTAACCAAGGTGGCCAGGTTCTTACCTACAGACTAGGTCAACAGACAGAAAAATATTTGGGCAGAACAACCCTTCCTGAAGTTTTGGCTTTGAGCTGTGAGCGTCATGACACTGCCATTAAGGGGAAAAACCAAAGGGAAAGCTCCCTTGCTGATGCTGGCCACCCACCCGTGCCACCAGGGCCAGATCCTGGCTCTTGCCTTGCCTGACACAGGGGTTGGAGCCGAGGAGAAGTGCGGCTCCAACTCCCTCGGGTTCCCCAGGTTTTGGACCAAGCTCTTCCATTTGCCCCTGACTTTAAGAAAAGGGAATGCAGAGGCACGAAGAAGGGTAAGGACGTTTCGTTTGGCTGCAGTGTCAGTCCTGATCAGAACTGGGTCATTAAAGAACAGCTATTTCAGCCATTCTATCTAATTACAAAGAGGAATCTGTCGCTAAAAATAAAGCTTCAAGTGCCTGCACTATATTAAAGACAGATAATTAACAATCAAATAGATGATGCCATCTTCCCCATCACGATAAGCCCAGGTACTCTGCTGGGACACATCACTGGGGCGCATCGCTAACCCCACGTAAAGGACAACAGCCACGGCTCCTGATGACACCAATATCCAGCAACTTCTGTCTCGGTGCTTTTGAAAAAAGAAAAACACTGCTGCTGGGGGGTTTGCTGCCAAAGGAAACATGTTTGTGTTGAGTTCAGAGAAATAATTGACTGGGTATCTGTTACCCCTCTCCATCCCAGCGATCTAGACACTAGCAAGGCACCTAATTTACAGACACTCCATCTCCACTAAGGACATACCTCCGAAAAAAGTGCCAGATGTTGGGACTGCCCCTTCAGCGGAGGATGTCTGAGGCCAGCCTTCATCTCCAATTCAGTGGGGACCGCCAGGCTGAGCTCTCCCTGAAAGCTGGGAGCAAAACACCTTTGGAATAAGATGGTGTAAAACAGGGTGCAAGCTCACAGAGTCAGCACTCGGCAGGCTGGCCTCAAAGCTCGTTCTGTGTACACAAACACGCCAAAGATCAGACGGATCTCTGGAGCTCTTGGAATTGCAAAGCTGGAGCGGAGTCTCACAAAAATAATCTTGCTCGTGGTACAGCTTGTTCTTCCTATTTCTGAAAGTGACGGGAACACTGTGAGAACAGCCTCTGCCATCGCCGAGGAGCATATTGTATTCCCAGGCCGTGCAGCAACAGAAAAGCAGAAGTGAATGGACCAAAAAAAGCCTATCACTTTGGCATTATCAGCTACAAAAAGACTGTGTTCAAAAAAAAAAAAAAGTCCAAATTGCCTAACACACTGTTTGAAAGTTTTTCACGTCCATTTTACCATCAGAGTAGTTCTCTTGGAGGTAATTTCAGAGAGAGGACCTAAAAGGTGAATCAGGCTGGAGAGATTCATCCACTTTGGGGTGAAAGCCCTTCCCTCTCCTCCTGTTCTCCAGACCAGCGTGGATCCAATTTACCTTCACCAACCCAAGAGAAATGGCAGGGAGGATGGGAGGGAGCCAGCCCAGCTGCAGTGACGGAGGGGCATCGAACCCCAGCACCATGGGGCAGCTCTTGCTAAAACCTGGATGCGTGCAAAGCAAAAATCTGCGTCCACTGCTGCCTTTTCTTTCTCCCCATCCCCCGATAAATCTTTCCTAGACTATTATCTGTTACTCATTAAAAAAGAGCACTGCTATGAAGAAAACAAGACCAAGATAGCACCTTTGGGGGGTTCAGCTGAGGCCGAAAGGGATCATTAGGAACACACACCAGACAGCCTGCACAAAAACCTCACCCAACAATTTCTACACCACTCCAGAGCATCTGTTTGAGCTATGGCACATCCTTTAGATGAACGCTCAGCTTGGACTGAGAGACATCCCATGACTGAATTGTTCAGTGAATTCCTTTGGTGATTCATTAAACTCAGGATACAAAATGTGTCCCTTATTTCTTTTCCTAGTATGTCCAGCTTCAGCTTCCAACTACTAGGTCTCATTTCTCTGTTTCCTGCTCAGTTAAAATACCCACTGCCACTGGATGTTTGTCGTGCTAATATCCTCTGCTGGGTGCTCGTGTAGCACAGTACCAGGCAGTGCACAGCACGAGATCAGAGAGGCAGGAGCTGAGGCTGCCAGCCCCCCCTGCCCTCCTCCCAGAGCTGGGGAGCAGTGCCTGCACCAGGCTGCTGAGGACAACCAAGCCCTGGCGCCAGAGGTGCTCCTGTATGAAAGATGGCAAGGATGGACCGGGAAGAGGCTCAGCAGGAGAAGAACCAGCTGCAGAAACCACCCAAGCAGGGACATCCAGCTTTTTCAGCCTGTTCAGGTTTTCTTTGAACCTCAATCTCTTGTGAATCCTTATCTTGCACCCTTTCTCCCCTCTCCCTTTTAGCAAAACTCCTTCCATCCCTCCCTCCCGACACACGAAGTGTTTGCAGACACCATTCACCTGCCCGTGTATCACCCCTCCCATCTCTCTGCCACGTCTGTTCAGATCCAGCTCTTCAAGCACGCTCCTTGCGTCACATCTGCTAAGACTTTGTTAGCCTTACTTTCAAGAGCTTACAAGTGGGATTAAATAGCATCTAGTAGATACTGAGCTGCAGGAATCAGCATGTTTTTTCACACAGGGCCATTCAGGGTAATTACTAATCACATATTCATTGCAGATGCAACCTTTCCTGACCCAATTCTCAATAGGCAACATCTGCCCGCCTGCAAAAAACGTGGATCACTGCGCTACAACTCTCGTATATGTAGAAAGAAACTACTATGTGCAGAAAGCCTCTTGTATTTATAAGCTCTGAGATGCCTTTTTCTGAACCCAAGGAACAGGAGCACCAGGGCTGCTGCTGGGGCTGAAGGCTCGTGTAGGTGGGGAAGGAGCAGGGAGGGCTGCGGAGCGCCCTGAGCTTTCCACTACACACCAAGCACTGCTCAGTGCCTGGGCTAACTGCCTGCTAATCCACATTTACTCACTGCTCACAGGTAGCTGCCTTCTGCTGAGAGCGGTACTGAGGGATGCAGAAGGAACGAAGGAAAGTGAAGTAAAACATCAGCACTTTGGCACTGGTTAACCCAGTTCGTGTCCTGTAATGGGCAACAGGCTCTTAACACGGCGACGTAGCGCAGAAGCTCCTGCAGCTCGCAGCTGGGAGCATGGCTGAGAGCTAGGAAGCACTCCTGGTTAAAAATAGGACAGTGCCTGGAAGAGGTAGGGTTTGTAACTTCTAAAAATAGCCTTCCCTAAAAGGATGCTTTTTACCCCGCTCACATGTCACACGCGCACCAGGCCACTTGGCCGGCACCGGCAGCCATCGCAGGATTTTTGCCTGGTCTTAACTTATTATTGCAGAAATGTCTCATTTTAAGTCACAAATTAAAAAAAAATAATTAGTATTTACCACGGTGACTCATTCCAAGGGCTACATTCACAAATCTCCCTTCCCCCTCCCAGGACACACATTCCAGGCCCATGTGAGCAAGAAAACGCAGCGGCAGTTCCCAAATACCACAGGCTCTGCTTATTTAACAATTTTGGCAAGCCTCTGTTTCCTGATTCAGTGTTTCAGCTTTGCAACAACAGAAGTGCGAGATTACAGAGCAGGTTCGCGTGGAGGCTGCGATAAATGTAGGTCGACAAAGCTGAATTTCCTACCAAGTGTAGGAGAGCCGTGTTGTCACACCACGACGGTCTCCAGCTGTTACGCCACCAAAATACACAGCTCCACTCATGAGATGTGTGGATAGTGCTTGGAAGCGTGTACAGAGCCGGCTCGTCTCACGGGAGGTCTGCGGGGCAGTCACTAACACAGGGCCTTTATAGAAGGCAGCGTGATCACTTGGTGACACCGCAATGTAATTCAACCGAATCGTAGCGGGACAAGGATTAAATTCAATGATTCTCCAAGTTCCTGCTGCTTTTTGCTCTGCCAACATCCCCGCTCAGCTCTCTGTTAATACACAGTGTCAGAGTTGTTATTCCACAGGGAGGAGAAAAGCCCAAACCGTGCTGCTGGGCAGAGGGAACGAGGAGGCAGCAGCATCCATCGGGGTCCTGCTGCTCCCAGCCCTGCCCTACAGGCATCCCTCTGCAAGGACACCTCCCTCCTCGTGATCTAATTCTTTACCTTTGGGCAGAAACACCTCTTACATCTCATCAGACCTAGCACTGGAACAGAAGTGACCGCTACGCACTGATCTCTGGCGCAGTGGAGAAGGAAGCGAGAGGTTTCTCTGTTTTGTTTTCTCTGCTTCCAGCAACGGGCCAGTGTTTGGGCAAGCAGCTGCGATGCCGTGTAAATCTGGGGCCTTCCTGTGTAAGGCACCGAAAGAGATGGGCTGAAAGGATCCCTTTGATGCATCAAAAGCTACAGTCTGCCTCTCTGAACCAAACCGTAAATCAGAAAGGAAACTCTTCTGAAGTTTCTTTCTCCTCTAATTTGCATCTTGTTTTCTTGCTCCTCTTTTGTAACTTGGGCTGTGAAAGCACGTTTCCCTGCTAGCAGCAAGGCAGAGCCGGGAGGTGAGAAACCTCCCTCCTACCACCGCAGGGATCCCTTGCTCGCTGCCTACGTGTCTTCCAGGGCTGGCTGACCCGACCCACCTGCGGGAGGCTGGGAGCTCCCTCTCCCAGCTCACCCATTCCTGGAAAGGCTCCAGAGACCTCCAACTGCACCTCGACACTTGGGAAAAAAAATGTGCTTCATCAGAAAGGGGAATAAAACCCAAAAACCGTAGATGCTTGCTGTCAATTTACACCCACCCCACACGAACACATGTTCCTGTGCTTTCCTCCACCTAGTTTTTAAGAGGATGAGTGGTTAACAACAAACTTTGCAGCGCTGCATGCACGGCCCTCTACAACTAGGCTCTGTTGAGCACCACATCCCTGGGCCGCGGTCTGATTAGTAGGAATGATAATTGTACATTTAATACCCAAAACATTTACTGATAATGGCAGCTAGGTACTGTGCCACGAGGAGGTTTTGCACCTGCCCAACAGCTTTTATGCAGTGTTGTGAAAGCACATTGCAAATTCCAGCATCCATCTGAGCTAGAATTTGTTTTCTCTCTTGTTCTCTCCAAGAGACCCCATCGCAGCTCTGAGCATATTACGATGGTCCCACTCTGCACCCAGACCCTTGCAGGGTTCTGTGCCCGTGCCTCCTGGGAGATGGTTCACAAACATGCATTTAAAATCTCTGCACAAGGCAATAAACCAACATCTCATGCTGCCAAATCCTAGGTTAAAGCACGTGCAAAAGCATCAAATTTTTCACTTCTCCACTCCTGCAGTTTCGTTTTGAACCTAGAACACATTTTTAAAGGAAGTTGTAAAACAACTAGGAGACCACAACAAAGGCAGTTGCGCATTCAGACTACTGCCTGCAGTGTCGATTCTGCCCTGCAGGAATTGTTACTGACCTGTCCTCCAAGTGGCCAAACATAGGCTGGACAGAGCTGTACCAACACCTCCAAGCCCAGTGGTGTGCACCTAGGTCTCAGCAAAACTGACAGCTCAGAAATTATGCAAAGTTTGTGCAGAGATAAGGCAGATTTATCAATTTCCTGGCACCTTAGCAACAGCTCCATGGCTACAGCCTGTGTGTCTAACCCTAAACGCAGAAAGAAAAAAAAAAAGCATTTCACGGTCAAAACCTTGTGTTTAATTTTCTCATGAATAATGCAACAGCAGCAGGATGAAACCTTGCCTTCTGCCCCAATCACAGTGTCTCAGTCATCAGAATTCCAGCGGTGTCTTTCCCTCGCTCGCCAGCTCCCACAGGTAGATACTTGACAATTCAGTAAACTAAACTGAAATGAAGGCTCAACAGAGCACAAAATTTGAGGCTAGTTGCAGCCTTTGAACCAGACCATTATGATATTTTGGGTCAGCGAGTAGGAAAACAAGTTGGGATAGAAAAATGTCAAAGTGTAAAACTGTCAGAAAAAAAAAAAAAAAAAAGGATGTCAGAAACAATATGCTTTTATTCCTCCCTGAAGATGACTCAGTTCATGATACAATACAAAAATCATTTTACACACCAGAGATCTATAAAGGCCTTTCAGATGGAATGACAGCAACTGATATCTCGCTCTGGAGCGAATACAGTGAGCTTCATCACTCGATCTCGTGTTTCAGGAGTTGACTTGGACCATGAGATTTTATTGGTAGCACAAAAATTTTTCAGTAGAGCTAAGCTGATGGGTTAATAGTGCTGAGAACAGGAGACACGTTCACTTGGATCATTTTGTCTCCTCAGAGATAAAAGGAAGAATTTGAGAAAGGTATAAACCTCAAATCGGAGATCTTTTACATGAGAAAGTTGAAAGTTTCAGTATTACCTCAGTAGGAAACGCAGAAGTTCAATTAATTTATGGATCATTCTGAAAGCCTGACAGTCAATCTTGCAACATTCTCTATATTTAAGCAAACTACAGCATAGAACCTACAATGTCAGCACCAGAAATATCTTTGCTACGTTTTCATAAGGATATTTGGACTTCCTACATCTACAACGGATACATTTGTGTTCATTCATGTATTAAAGTCAATGATATGATAACATATAACAATATGAACACCTGAAGCATTGCACAAGCAATTCCATAATTCTTAGCTGCACTGCACCCTGAAATAATTTGGCTAAAGGTTTTTAAACTAGCCTACCCTGGGTTCATTGATTAACCTCAGCTGTCACTTGAAGCATCTAGGAAACTCACTGCAAAAGGAGTACAGAATTTGTAATTGGAAAAAGAGTTTATTTCTACAAACGTTTCTGAGTGTATAAAGGATGGGAGAGGGTTGAATGCTTCAGGTGCCTCAGAAAAATCACAGAAGATGGAGGTTTCAGATCTCTGCTGAGAGCCAAGTCATCAGTAACCACAAGAGATCCTTCTCATCCTGCCTCTGTTTCTCAACATAGGTAAAAATGTATTGAAGGTCTCCTGCCCCAGCCTGATGAATGCTACGTCATGTGCATGAACTGGGGGCTTTACTGGAACCTCAGTGTCAATGCCAAAATTCTGGAGATGCAAAGTTAGGCAAGAACATGGAAGAACATCAGCAGGAGCTCTCCACACCACTCAACTCTCCAGACGAAGACAAACACTCTTCAGGACAACATGGCACTGATGAGCATTAAACTCATTTCAAGTATTTTAAAATAATAGTTTAAAATTCATAGCCTTTTGCTTCTGTACATTAAATACTGAGTTCAGAAATCCCCTTGCTCAGCTCCCAGGGAAAGCCAGCAGGAAGCCACTCTGGCGATCACAGCTATCAAACCGCAGCTATCAAACCTGGCTTCCCAAGGGGGACCCCAGCACACAAAGCATTCAAAGCTGGGCTGGATGGGCCATCAGCACACGTACTGGTGGAAATCAGCTTCCATTCAACCCTGAGAGGACAAGGTTGTAAATAAATATTTCCAAACCCTCATATCTCCAGTTCCGCTGGATGCACTTATATTGAAAAGACAGAAGATAAAAGGCAGAGTTAAAATAGCCACTTACAGAAAACGCTCAGCTTGATCCGTCCAGGTCAAGGACCCTGGAATGCAAATACAATGCTGCGGAAGGCTATAAAATAATGGATGTGATTGTTTTCAAGTATGTCTTTCTCTTTCCAGGAGAACCACCTTTAAATAAGCCACGGTGCCTTCTCAAATACTGTGCCCTCAATTAGCAGAAGTAGTCTTTGAGTGAACTGTTGAATTTAATCTCGTATCTAGAAGTCTGTTCTTTTCTCATGCTTATTCCCTAATCAGATAGCCATTCAGAAGAAGAGAAGAGCAAAGACATTGTCAAGTGTTTTCATCAGCTGAAATGCATGTAGATGGCATGCAGATGACCCCACCTCACCTGCGATCACACAGCCTCTTTCCCCCCTCGCTGAGATCATTGTGCCAACCCAAGCGATTTCTTCCCAGGAAAAGTAATGCTAGAGATATCTGCCAAAGTTTTTAAAGCACCTAAATGACTCAGAGAAAGACCAAGCCCCAACCAGAGATGAGTCAGCTGCAGATAATTCAGAGGGAACAATTTGGCTTACTCTAGTTTTTATTACACTAGTGTATCCCAAAGACCAAAAGGACAAAAATACCTTTTTTCCAAAATTTATTTTTAAGTGGTGGAACTCACTAGCACATGATGAGAGCCAAAAGTGTGGATGGATTCGGAAATCAACTGGACAAAATAAGAAGCCTCTCTTACTGCCAGGTAGCACAGAATATACGTGTGGACAGGGGAGAGCAGGGTTTCACTTAACCTGCTAGAGATGGGACAACAGGCAATGTGATGTGGAGTTAATATCGCACCGAATCACCAGCATCCAAAATCCCAGCCCTGGGTCAGGATATGTATTTGAAGAGAAAGGCACCCAACTTATATCACCCAAGCATATTGTGCTGTTTAATGTTTGCTCAACATTTGGACCACGCGTCTTCCATCACGAAGAGGTCCTTGTACAGCCACAGAAACGTGACAGCACGGGCAAGAACTCCCATGCTCCTCTTGGCATCGTGAGCAGTGATGGTGTTAACTCATAGGTTTATTGATATTGATTGTTTCTGGCACTAGAGAACATCAGGGACCCTCCCGACACCTTTAGGGACCTAAGAAGCATTACTAATTCTGCGTAAATGTATATAGGATGAGACACAGAGGCACAAAGACATCGAACTACACGGTCACAAGCAAGAGGCAGTAGCACAACAACCCAGGTCCCAGCCCAGGGACCTTGACCTGCTGATGTAGGCGTGTAGGCATGAAACCTTGAAGTGGATTCTGGCTTCAGCTATGGTGGTTAGAAGCTCTTTTCTTTGCCTTTCCCTTCTAATCTAATATTTTACTTCTCAGAGATAAATGACATTCCTTTTAATAAAAGAAAAAAAAAAGTAAATGCCAAGAAATTTGAGAAGGGAAGGATGATTGACAAAAACATGTCAGTTTTCAGAATTTAGCTGCCAGAGAGAAAACTCAGCCTATCCCCTTCCCATGGCCGTGATGGGAGCACAACACAATTCACTGGGAGGCCTTAACCCAAAGAGCCATGATGCTTGCAAGAAATGTCACATCACCAAACCCAAAGCCTCTCATTTTGTCCCGAGTGCTCCTTCCTCAACAAGAAGACAAAGCTACTGCACAAAGACATGGAGAGATGTCTCTGTTCCAGCTGCTCAGTGGACAAAGAAATCAGGGCAATTAATCTGTACTCACAGCTGGCACAAATTTAACTTTTCTTTGGAGACACAGACCATAAGCGACAGCCCAAAGTCTCCATCACATAACCAAACAACTGTAAAGGTTGAGATAGCGTTTTCAAAGGATGCCAAGTCTGACCAGCAATGGCTCAGCATATCTTTTTTTAAACTTCTGCGAGTGAAAAAAAATAGAGGTAGGCCAGCACTAATTCTTTTTTTCTATTAGAAATCAGAGCAGACCATATGTGCTCTGACTTGCTGGACTCAAGACAGCCACCTGGCACCAAAGCACAGCACCCAATTAGCGTGATGGATTGATTTCTCCAAGAGGCCAAATTAATGCAAAGCATTAGTGTTATCCAGCTTGTATCAGCATCTCACAGTACCCAGGAGCAGGTGACACCAGCCTGGCACCGCTCTGAAGATGCGGGGGAAAGGCGCGTCCCTGGCGCTAGCTGGCTGGTCGTGCACGTGGCCAGGATTTGAGGAAACCTCAGGTGACTGCCGTGAGATCTCTACTCCGCTGGGAAACTTCGCTCAGTCGTGGATGTCTGCAGCCTGCTGATGCACCTTTTCATCCACCAGTTTCTCTTTGCCCAATAAATCCATGCCTTGTAGCACTTCAACTTGTCTTCTTGCGTCTCTTTTACCTTCTCCCATTCACGCAGGGACAGCACTTCCCTCTCAGCATCAGTACAGGCAGCCTTCAGGGTCCCGTTTTGTTCACAACAGGGCTGCTTTTTGCAGGTGAAGAAATGGCTCAATTCATCTGCCAAGCCTTCAACAGCAGCAACGTGGATCACAATCAAAGGGCCCTTCAGAGGAAGGCTTTTTGGGCTGCGAGCAGACGAGCTATGCTTTGGGAACTCACCCTGTATGGCAAAATAGCCCTGAAGCCCCAGCTGCCACAACAGGCTCAGACTCAACAGCTACAGCTTCAAATATGAGGCAGAATTTAACCGTACCATAAAAGCAAGAGCAGATTTCTTTTTGCCTTTGAAAAGCCAAAAGCAGGAGCAAACCACATGAAAAGGAGTTAACACAGTAAAATGAGCTAGAGTTTGT
The DNA here is from genome assembly GCF_047663525.1 of Anas platyrhynchos. Classification (NCBI taxonomy): domain Eukaryota; kingdom Metazoa; phylum Chordata; class Aves; order Anseriformes; family Anatidae; genus Anas; species Anas platyrhynchos. The sequence goes on along the minus strand of NC_092597.1, from coordinate 18,652,022 downwards.
AGGTATTGCTGCAATATGCTTCAGTGTAGCAGAATAATAGACTCTTCTCACTGTATTTTGGCTGCTGCAACCCCAGCTGGAGTGCAAACGTGCACCAAAAACCACAGAACAAAGAATAACGAAAATAAATTATTTTTTAAAATGCTGGAAAAAATCAATTTGAATATGACGCACACATTTATTTTACTTTAAGACTGTTGCAATAAGCTTATTGCAGCCTCATCACACTTGTATAGGTTCAGGGCAACACCAACTGTTAGTTTACGACCATGAACCTTCAAAACCACAGGCAGGTAAGCGCACACAGAGTAAGTCAAGCTCCTGTTTAAGAGTAAAGACCCAGCGACATATTTGTAATTTAAATAGGGGGAAATACCCTCAGTTTCCAACAACTTAAAAAAAAAAAAAAAAAAGATATTTATTTAGGGTTTGATGGGTGCACCTTCAGCCAGAGCAGCGTGCGCTCCAACCTTGACAGTTTTACCATAACTGATGGCACAAGCTGTGGCCAAGAGGCATTTTGGTCCCACCTGCGAGCCCCAGGCTCCCCAAGATAGCTGCCAGAGCATCAGGACAAGCAGAGCGCAGGAGCCAGCCTGGTGATTTCACCCCAGAGGAAATCATGACTCAGTATCTTCTTCCAATAATCAATTCAAACAACAGCAAGGAAAGCAGTAAGGGGATCAAAAGCCTTTACTGGTTTACTGATAAACTGGGGACCCTGACCATTTGAATTGTTTCTTCTGTGCTAACTTTATGGGACAAGGAAAGGGAAGAATGAGGAAAAAATAAAGTAGGATTTCACAGCTTGAACAATTTGCACAAGCATCTATCTTCCCAGACACCACCTTGGCAGAAAGGCTAAGCAAGACCAGTGAGCAGTGACCACCAGGGCACAGCATGGCAAAACTGTGTATACGCACTGAGTTGTCTGAGGACGTTCAGCAGGGGAGGGGAATATGTCTCACTGGGAGAGGGAAAGAGTATGAACGGTCTTATAATCCAGAATAACATAAGGAAAGTAACACCTAGGAATTTAGGCTTAGGTAAAGGTAGCCAGGGCTTATAACCTCCATGTATCCTCCTCTGTTCTCTCTCCTGTGATGCTTGCTGAAAAGGCATTTACAGTCCCTTTGTGTGGCTTTGCTGTAAGATGACTCCTTGGTTTCCTCCTCTTTGAGTTCCTTCTGACAGGTGTGCCCAAGGGCACACTGAGCAGCACCTCAGACATCTGTTGCTCCCGCTCCCTTTTCAAGCCTGCCAAGAGACATCAATTGGATTGCTTTGCAAATGCAGATGGGAGGATGCAACCTAAGGGTATGATCCACACGGTATCCCTTTTATAGGTAAAAATAACAACAACAAAAATAACCACAGCCTACGTGCAAACTTCAGCCCCTGTCTTTTTATCGTATCGCGTTATGGTATCACCTGGCCACTTCTGCTAATGTCTTTTCTTTGGGGAAATGGAAAACAGGAGCTTATCTACAGGGATCATAAACCAGAAGGCTCTAATCTCCTGGAAATAGTGCACACCAAGAATAGTCACAATGGTGAAGTCACCCAACAACTGTTTGGAAAGCACTGACAGGAAAACACAAGTTCAGCCTTCCCCACAGCATCATATGCAGAAACATCTCCCTCTCAGCTGCCAACCTCTCAGCTCACAGCTTGACACTGCCAGTATCGCAGCTCTGGTTTCTGCTAACAAGACGCCTGCACTTCAGAAATTCTTCACAGAAGAGGCAGCTCCTTTCCTGCGAGACTGAGGGGTCCCCCTGCCACTGCCAGGGCACTGCCACCTTCCTTCAGCGATGCAGGGACACATCCTGAGGACATCGTGGAGACTTCCCCCTCAGGTGTAAAGACCAAATTAAAACTGTATTTTGTGTGCAGTGCCCAAATTACGTTCCCAAAGTAGCCGAGCATTTGTCCATCATTATCAGGAGTTAGCTGATCAGCAGCCAGCGCCAGGAGCAGAATGAGGATCAGCAACCGTGGCAAGCGCTGATGTGAAGTGAGACAGACGGACAGAAAGGCTGCAGACAAGCCTGTGGAGAGCGGTAGCAGGGACTGATGGAGTGCCAGATGGTTACGCAGCAAAGTTTTGCCTGCCTTCACAGTTAACAGCATTGCCCCCTGAGCAGCTCCAGTGTCAGTGTCAAGGCTGCTCTCGTTCAGGGTCCCCTTGGTTGATGTAATCATGTAATGATCGGCCTAGCTGCTGCTACAGCCACAAGCAAGGGAGTGGAGAAGCAGGTTGCCAGGTATTTACAAATCAAGTGCCTGTCTTGCAATTTAGACCCGGATAAGCCATTTGGGAACTCCTCCTGGTGATTTCAGTAGTCTATAGGAGCTGTCAAATGCCTCAGTGAGAAGCTGGGTGCCTGGTTCCTACGGATGGGAAAGGCTTGCCTGCATGTCTGTGAGCACACGTGCATGGGGTGATCCAGGCTGCCTAAAATAACTGCCTAAGCCCAGCACACAGGCAGTCAGAGGCAGATGTCTCTGATGACCTTGATATTGAATCTTTGGAGGTCATGGGGAAAGCCTTGTTGGAGGCTATAGCAACTATAACCCTGAGCAATATTCGGGGAAATAGTCTAATATCAGGCCCAAGTTATGCAGCTGTACATGCAGGTTCATCCTTCATAATTCAAATACAAGTTTCCCCGCATTACGGGATTTGGGACATTGCAAATATCATCGCTTCATCCTGTCCTTGGAACTGGTGCTAAACCCACCTTTGGGACAGGCTCTATGTCCCTGGCATGTTCAGGAGCTCTGCTTCGGCACTGATGGGAACAGGACAAGGATTGCCCTCTCCTCTTGATGCAGACAACGTAAGTGAAAACCACAGAATCCTGCACAGCACAGGCATCATCAAGGAATACTACCAATATAAAGAGTAACTTCAGTAGCCAAAGTGCCTCACAGACAGACAGTGGAGAATATACACCACAGCTCCTCATGCATATAGTAAATGTGATTCCCATCTTGCAATTCAACAGCAGAACTACATGTATTCCCAAAGCCTCATTCCTTTCCCAGGAAAGAGAGTGAACAGCACATTCACACAGGCTCCTGTGCGCAGAAATCCCAGGCAAAACCTACGGCTTCTACCCCATGTTCATGTGCTGACACCCCAGCTGCCTGCCATCCTGCTGCTCTACAATTACAGCACCGGTAGTGATATAAATAGATGGTGATGGGCACAGATGACGACAAAGATGAACTGTCAGGGATTTACAGTCCGTCAGGTGTTGCATGAGCAGATGATGGCCAAGAGCAGCAGAAAGGCCAAGCAGCCACCCAGAGCCTCTTTGCTCCATTCATAGGGCTCCAAACCTGCTGTAAGGGTTCCCAACTCCTGAGGTAAAATTTCGTCACCAGAGCCTGGAAGATCATGTGTTATGAGGAGGACTGGATTTGGCTCTATGGGTTTAGTGTTTTCTGGAGGTAAAACCACAAAATTCCTCCTGTTTCATTTAGCTCTGACCACAGCACAGCCTGGAGTGAAGTGGCTCTGATGGCATTCACATGGCATAAGCAGTCCTCTCTGACACCACACAGTGACCAAATGGCCCTGGGCCTAATGAAATTTCTTTAAAATGCATATTTAGGCACTTTGTCTCTCTGTTTAGTCACACAAATACCACAGGACAGGAAAATTCAATTCAACAGCACAGAGAAGGGAAGGAAGTGTAAGGGAAGCAGGGAAAGTACTCTCAGCCGTAAACTGCCCAACTATGGGCAAGAAATAGAGAAGTGTGAATTCTGACCTTTAAACGTCACATTTCCATGATGTTTTTATAAGAAAAACATCTGTGCTCTGAGGGTTCCATTACTGACAAAATAGCATCGACGTGGGAAGGGTGCTCAGATTCACAAAGAGGCCTTCTGGCCTTAACTACAGTTTAAAAACTCATCCACCACCGTATTGTGAGACCCTGGTGAAACTTGTACAGGACTTTAAGGCTTTCAAGGGAAATTTTAGACAAGCAGTAACATTTTATGGATTAGACAATCCAATTTAAGGGTTTAAGGCTAGGAAGTTTGCTGCTTTTACCAGCCTGTGGTGGCTGAAGTGGCATCCTGCTCAGCCAGCCAGCCCCAGGCCCCACCGTGGGTGTGATTGTGCACGTAATAGTGCTTGCATTTGTATAGGTTATTCACTTTTGTGAGCAAAATAAGCTATTCCAATAAAAAATGGGCTGACATGTTTTTTCACCCTGCATTGTATCACCTCCAAATTGACTCTGCGTGGAAATACACTCTCTTCTGCAGCAAATTAACTTCTCCTTATAGCACAATAAGTTTTCCTTCTCACTCAATTCTCTATCATCTTAAGCAAGAACTTGCTCCCCTTACACTAATTTCCAAACACTAATGGTACGATACACAGGCACAAAAGAGGATTCCTGGTAACTCCTACTCGTAACACCACTCTGATCCTTGGTCAGGATGTGACATTAGCAGAGCCCCTGCTACCAATTTACTGGAACCATTTTCACATCAGAAAACTTGATTTCTACTGGAGTCTAGGGCACAGCCTGAGCAAACTGCTCTCCTCCTTGCCATTTCTGCCTTCCCCCACAGAAACCCAGCCAGCAGACAACACAAACAGAACCTACTGAGCATCCTCCCTCTTCTCTCTCCTCTTTTGTTGTTTAAACTGCTCTGTAAATTACTGGGCTCCAGAACTCCCTCTCTATTAAATAACGTAATTAGCCACTTGGATCTGGAGCACTATCATTAGTCTGCAGCTTAACAACATAGGTTAGAAATTGTGCAGCTTATATACAATGCTGCATACAGGCTTGGATCATGGCTTGGTGTCAGGGTGTGCTCATGTACCACCACAAAAAGCAGACGAGCTTCCCGAGTGCCCGAGTTTTCTTTGTTGCAGAGAGCTGCACTTGTACAGTTTGGCTTTCCTGCTCTCACCCTTGGTCTTCTCTTCCCCATGCCACAAGCTGCAATATCTACAAGTCACACAGGGCCACATGGTTGTTTTTTTGAGTGCTCCTGCACTCCTGAGCTCTGTTTCCCACAACACTGGGAAACACTGGTCCTGCAGCAGGACCTTTCCAACACTCCTCTTGCACCAGCAATCCTGCAGCTCTGCCTTTGCCAGGTGGACTTAACATGCACAAAAAAAACTGGGCTGGGATTAACAGAGAGCCCTGGCCCACAGAGCTAAAGCTGCTATCTTTCCTCATTCAAAGTTTGTGCAACTTGAGCTTTGGTGAAATTAGCTGAAGCTTCCTCTGTGGTTTCTCCTTCCACCCCATCTGCTCTTGAATAAGTGAGATTCTTCTTATCTAGGTAGCCATTCCTACGTGCGGTTTCATTAAGCTGGTGGATGAGGTTTTCTTATCCTCTGCAATCCACCAGAGTGGTGAACAGAACTGTCTTATGAATAACGGATGCTCTGAGAAGGGGAAAAAAAAAAAAGAAAAAAGAGAAAACAGACTCACTTATCCTCGCTATTTGGTGTTATTGAAATAGGTTTTCATTAGCTGATAAACACTGACAGTGCAATTACTCCAAGAGAAATCATCCTACAGAACAAATCAGTACATCCTCAAGGCTGTCTCTGTTCTCCAGCCTCCACGGGAATTGCTTCCCCCATCGATCAATGCATAGGGGAAGGAGATGCTAATTCTTCACAGTAATACTTTGCCTTTCATCTGAGATTTTCAAAGCACAGCGTTGAGCGTTTGTTTTGTCAATGTTTAGATGACCCAAGAGGAAGGAGAGCCTCAATGCATTAGGAAATGTTGATACAGGCAATACCGCATCATCCCTACATTGAAGACTAGAGGTCTGTCAGAGGAAACCAAGGCAAAGGAGCTTGTATATAATAATCCATCAAGATAATTATGAAGACAACTCTGTTTCCCTATGTCTCACCAGTCTCATTCACTGGATCAGACTGTGAACATCCCAGCCAAGCTCCCTGTACTGGGGCACAGGAGGCCTCATCCCCATGCTACAGAGAGGAGACAAAGCTCAAAAAAAGGCCAAAGGAGCTTTGGCTTACAGGAAGCAAAAGTCAAAACAGCAGAGACTTACTTATCTGGACCCTAAAAAAAGCCTGATAAACTCCCTGATAAACTAAGGCTCAAATACATATGTAGAGAGATTCGCCACAAAACACAGGAAGAAACGTGGAAAAATGGCTACGTGAACAACAGTCACTCCTCTTTTCACTTACAGTATTTTCTTCCAAAACAGAAAGCATTCTGTATTACATGGATCTATAAATAATTCATAGTTTAGATATCCAAAAGAAAGAAGACAAGGTCTTACAAATGAAGGTACCATATGCCTACACACACATATTTGTTTATGTACACAAATGTATGCACGCACAACACGCCACTATCCTGGCGCTCTGTTTTCTCCAGACAGCTCATTTCTTTCCCCTCTCCTCTCCTCCTTTGCAGGATCACAATAATGAAGTTAGGCCTGGCAACATTACTGAAGCACTTATTTAATCCACCCTTTCAAATGCGACTGATATCTGCCCAGATAATATCAAGAGAGCAGCTGAGGCCCCTTTGTCAGCAGCCTTGAAGGAGTCATAAGCAAGAAGATAATAAGAAATCTTATTACCAGCTTGGAGACGAGGGAAAAAGAAAATATGGATTTGGAGAGACATATAAGTCAAAATTGACCTTAGGCAAATTCGTGTGAATAGGTCTTTCAAATGCAGTACATCAGGAGAGTCCTATAATAGGGTTTTAACTGTGTACAACACAACTAACCAATTAAAAAGGCATTTTATCAGATGTTGGGCAGCTCTATCTCTATCAGGACACAAAAGCAAATACTTATCTTCAGCTGAAGAAAATAATTTGCCTTGCTCTTTCAAGTCGAGGGCCTGAGTTTTCTTCCGTTCTCCCCTCTTCCCTTCTAAAGTATCCATGAACAAAAACGGCATGCTTGGTTTACATAGAGGATGCTTTTATACATCTCTTCAGACACACAGAAACTCTCCACATACGTCTGGAGATGCCACCTAAATCTTAACACACATTCCAGAAGACGATTTCAGTGACAAGATGCTTTTGAAAGGCTCTATCTTGAAGAGTAATAACACTGCGTACTTGCCTGAAAAGTAAATGGAGTCACCTACTGCTTGGAATTTCTCAACAGCTGGAGACCTGCCATATTTCTATGCATTAGTTACCTCCTATTTCTTGCTTTTTTTTTCCCTTCAAATTTTAACCAATTGGCATTTCTATACTTGAAGCTGGATAACAATTAAAAAGATATAAATGCCCCACACAGAAGAAACAACCGCACAGAGAAATCACAACGAACAGTCTGATCCCCAGGACGACCTCCACAAACCCTTATGCTGACTGTTATAGAAGAATCAGTTGTTTTCTTCACCTGTTTCCTTTCCATCTCTGAGAAGAGCTCCAGCACACCACTGGGAGTTTGCACAAGATGGAAGAGGTTTTGCTAGCAAAGACACAAGGACCCATCACTACTTTACCTTCAAAGCCAGGGCTAAGCAATGCTTTGAGGAAAACATTTTCACCAACATGTCTCAAAAGCAAAAGAGAAGAGCACATCGTGTTATTAACAGACAGCTCTCAGCCACCGAGCTTCACCAGGGGAAGTTTGTATCATTTTCCAGTTTTGGGGCTCAGAAACCTGAGACACCGCAGAGGCGAGGTGGTTTGCCAAGGGGCACGCACAGTGACTCTGCTCCTTCTGATTTATTAATAAACTCTATACACATTGTCTCAGCTGGAAAATATGATGGCCTCTAAAGCCAGAGAGTAGCTGGTTTGTGGCCCAGAACAGTACCGCTAGTTGACTAAACTAAACTCAAGCCAAAGTTAATATGTGCTCCTAAGTGACTGCTGCTCTCATCCCGTTAGAGAAAGTCACTTGAGCTGTGCACGCAGCAGGAGGGCAGGGCCCCCACTGGGGGTAGAAACTGTTTCCTCAAACAACTGCCCATATCCTTGTTGCTTTAACCTCAAAACTGAAATAGGAACATTTTAAACTGGCCCAAACCCTTGGCTTCATAGGACCCATTTCTGGCTATGCTGACCCCGGACACACCAGTTAGAGGGAGCAGTGGGGAGCAGGGCTGGGTGCAGCATTACAGTCCTCACACGGTGACACCCTACTGCTGAGAATCCAAAGCCTCTTGGCCATCACATATTTGGGTACAGAAAGACCATTTCCAAAGGTTATATTATTTGCACATCAACCATACAGTCAGGACGTGGACCCACCTCATTCACTGGTTTGGGATTTATGAAACAAATGAATGAAGTTTGCAACAGAACTATGGACTTAGGTTTATTAGGCCATGCAAATACATCCTGTTGCAACAGGGACCTTATAGGGACTGCTATGCAACCCCACGTTGTTCTGACTCCTGCACCAGCCCTCCTCGTGCCCACGTCTCTGCCTGGGATACATTTGTGAGCTGCACTTAGTACAGCTCTGTGTCTAATCAAAATTAAAAGCCTCTTACACAGACTGCAGTCTGCCACGACTTCAAAGGGAAGGTTAGTTAAACAGCACGACTACCTGCAGACCTAGAGGAATGGGAATTTGTCTTACTGTCATAACCGAGAGGCTACAACTGCAAACAGCTGCGTGTCGTGGCAGGGAGCCATGCAAGGAGCTCCTTTCCCTCTCTGCACGTTTTGCCCATCTCTGAAGTCATCCCTCCTGCCCGAGCGGCTCTTTCCCACAGCTGCTACATCAACGAGGCACTCAGCCAGCCTCCAGGATCTGCTTCTCCTCTCCAGTCCCTCTGCAGTTGGGCAGCACCAACCTCGAGAGCAGACAGCCTAGGATATGGTGCCACACTCACCTCCTGCAATGGATGTCTGAGAAGTTACTGCATCTGCTGACACGTCTGCACACTTTGCAATCTGTGTCTACAGAAGCAAACAGATGAACATCACTTCACTCAACGCGGTGATCCCAAAGGGCAGCCAACGTTTGGGCCCCACTCAGAGCACCGCACCAGCTCCTGCAAGCCTACCTTACTCTGTGGCAGGCTTTGATGCCTGCCTAACTTTGCACCTCCTGCCTTTAGTTTCCACTGAAATGAATCACGCTGTTCCCATGGCTGTCCTAACCGGAGCCTTCCTGACCAACTCTGAATTAAATCTAATCACCAGCTTATTGCCTAAACTTGATTAGTGGCCATGAGTGGCAGGAAACAGGAGATGTTCTATAAAATTGAGAGCAGGGTCAGGCTTGATAAAACTTGTTAAAAACTAACTCTGCCAATAAATGCACTGATCGTGCCTAAAAACAGGCTCCATAACAGGGGGAAGCAGCTTGTCCTGAGCGTGGAGCCTCCACAGTTGGATTGCTTCCTGCATCTGGGATTGCCTGCATAAAGCTCGACATAAACCTTAAGAATAAGATGACAGCACTTTTTTTTAATAAAAAAATCTTTAGATGGAGACAAAGACGGGAAGAAAAGATAAGGGACAGGGCAAGTAAGAGCAGCCAGCACGTTGGAGGAGCAGCCTGCTCGTGCTTTAGAGACACAAGCTCCTCACTGCCCTGCACACGGATTTGAAGGGCAAGGCTGGGCTACAAACCCATGCCAACACCGCCGTAGTATCCCAGGAAGCCCCGTGAATTCCTGAGCAGTTGCATAGAGAACTTGTGTTTATATTGCATTTGACCCTACATTTTTTGGGGGGGTTATGTTAGTTTGGGATCTTAAATACTTCTTAGCTGCTTCTTCCACAAGTGCAGATAACTGTCCTGCTTCCCCAGCCCAATTTTACCACTACAGCCCTGGGAAAAGCGAGCTTGCTTTGTTCAAGGCTTGTTACGACACAGAACAAGACACGCAGCAGAGCTGAAGCCTTGCCGTGACACCAAGTAAAACTGCTGCCAGTCGGACTGGCAGCTTAAGTGGAGGAGCAAGGAGGGGGCCGTGTTTTCTGTGTAGCAGCTCAGAAAGCAAGCCACGAGCTTCTTTTCAAGCCCAGCCCTCATTCAGCTGAAAAGATTCGACCGAAGACAAACAGTAAGCCATTCTGAAACCAGCAGGGCAGGAGGACGACGCATGCAAGCAAGCAGCCTGCATGCAAAAATCAGATGGTCAGACAAGCAGCTGCTTTAGTTTCCTCCTGGAAAGCAGACTGGGAAGTTAGAAATTGCTTGGCTCTGCAAAACTTTGGGTAGTATCAACCCCCTGGTGACCAACAGCCATTCCCAGAGCTGTTCTGTGGCAGCTTTCAGAGGTGGATCAGCAGGGCGTTACAGGGAGGCAGTCCAACAGGAGGGCTCCAGCCCTGGTGGCAGACTCCTGTCTGGTATCGAGGATCCAAATCTCAGCTCAGGCAACTCTTCTATATGTGAAACCAAACTGGCTGGCAGCTCTGGCTGTAGGCAGAGTTGTAGAAAGGCAAGGAGGGGAAAAGCACTGATAAAACTGACTGTTTCTACACCACCTTACTGTGGTACGGCATTATTAGCCCAGGCAGCATGCAGGAATTCTGCTCCGATCTTGCTCTCTGCTCCACTGGTGTAAAGACAAAATTAAAACTAATAAATATGACCAATACGACTCTTTGGCATAAGGGATGCCCACTGTAGTCAGTTGGCGCAGGGCAACCCCATCCAGCACTGGAATATTTAGATTATCCCAAACCACAGTGCTAAGACAAAGAAACCAGAAAGGTGGAGATGAACACTGGTATCTGAACGCTGTCACTAAGCCTCACCCTTTTCACCACCTTCTTACAATTTCTACTGAAATATTTCCGGAGCAGCAATTGTCATTCGACTTTATCGCTAAAAGATTTCTAGCCAGCACTACAAATACAGGCAGCAAGGCAAAAATAAACTGCTGTAACTGTAGGGCTCAGAGCCCAGTGGAAAGCAAAGCACTTTTGTTCTGGTTTCTGTATGAAACGAGCGGAAGGAGCAGGTACCTCAACAAGAACTTGAGAGCTTCTTAGGCCCTCCCCCACTTCTACAGCTCTTCCAAGCCGCACCAAGTGGCACATCTCTGATTTCAGTAAGTGCCACGTGTCACAGCACTTGGGTGTTTTTTCCTTGAATGCAAGCAGAAACAAAGCTGAATGCCAGTGATTCCCATCACCATTAAAGTATTTGACAATATCCCAGTGAGAGCATTTCACCGCTGCAAAAAGCCCTTCATTAAGGACAGGAAATGTCCAGCCACAACCCACGGGGCACAAAACGCGGCTCTATGTGGTTTGACAGACATTTCTGTCCTAGTAGCAGTGACCGCTTTTACATCTCTGAAAATACTACTCAATAAAGCCCACAACACCCTGTAAAGTTTTACAAACAGGGAAAGCATAATTGAAATCATTCATCCACACTCTTGGAGGCAGCAGCGTCTCGACTGGACTATAACCCAGGCAGTTCTCCAGCCCTGCTCCCCAAACACGAACTCACGCTTGGTTGCTGAGGATTCGGAACCAACTCATTTTTACACCACAAAAAACCTGGCTGTCTTTGCTGACAGAGTCCGCATTCTGCAATCCATACGTTGTTGTTACGGGAATGCAGGGTAAAATATCTGACAATGAAAAATTAAACAGATTCCACCAAGTGCCTCAGCTCCTCACAAAGAGCAGATGTTAAAGCCTTCGAGTGGTGTCAAAATATCTCTCTCAAAGGTGGCAGGTTTTGAATGGTTTGGTAATTAAAAACTCTAAAGATTGCTGGCTTTAGTTCAGCACACTTCACATTCGCAGAAAGGCTCGTTTCTTCCCTCGGTGCCAGATATTGATGCACGGCTGCGATATTCAAAAAGCCGATCGCCCGCTGAGTTCTATCAGAGAACGGCAAAAGCCGGCGATGCTAAAAGCCCAACAGCTGCAGGGACTGTCCACACATCAATCTGCCTGCCTAACGGAGACAAAAACTTGCAAAAACACACAGTCCACAACTAGTGTTCACATCTAGGAGACAAGGGAAAGGTTTCTATGGTTGCTCCCCAGAGCGGAGGCATTGCCTACCTGAGGCTATTCCTGTTCAGCCACCCCGTGAGGCTTACAGGTTTTTGTTCTGCCTGGAGTAGATAGCAAAGCAAGCTGTCCCGTGGGGACCTGAGGGCTAAAAACATGCGGTTAGCAGGCACGGAGAATCGCCCAGAGGCAAGAGGAGCTACAGTGGTCCGATTCTCATAGCAGCAGAGAGAGACGATGCCCCCTGTGCCCCAGCAGTTGCTTTAATACCTCACGGAGGTATCAAACACAAAGCCTAGGGGAAGAACAAATGAGAAGCAGAAAAAGCTCAAGCAGGACATGGAAACAATCAAAGACCTTGGGAGCGAGGTGTTTCCCAGAGGGATCTCCATTTGGATCATACTGAATAGGAGGCTCCAAAGCCGTCGTGTGTTGGCCAAACTCCATCACTATTTCAGGAGCAGATCTGGGGCCGTCCCTTCCAGGATATGCAGAGCACACTGAAGCACGCAAACTCCCCCGTAAATATGGTATAGATCAAGGAGAAAACCGAGTCTTCTTTTTGCACCGAGAATATTTTCCACCCGAAAACCATGTTAGCAATTACATTTTTTTCCGAAAGTGGCGCACAGCAAGGGTTAGTCATATACCTCCCATTAACTCTAATGAGAGCCTTATGGCTAGAGCAGCAAACAGCTTTTTCCAGAACATGGTGGGTGGAAGTAATTTCTATTTTAACAGGCCAGAAGTAGCAAAAAGACAGAAAAATGGGAAATAAAATGCCCTGCGTGCTTGGAAGTGAAAGATGTGTGGCATGTGTGTTCTCTGCCTGGTGCCAGGGACTTGAGAAGCGTCTTCAGATTAGTTCTTAACATTTCAAGATGATACAAGAAACTAATTTTCAACAGAAATGTGATTTGCTTTACTTGTTCCTTCCCAGAGGATGAAGAACTTCCACAAGGAAAGGACAGAGCACTGAGATACAGGCATGGAAGCTGATAAAAATAACTGGGGCTTGAGAAGGTTGACCTACAGAAAATGCTATAGGCCGATGGTAATTCAAGGCTAGGGTATTTAGATTACAAGACTAGAAAAAGTGTTTAAAAAAAGTCTAGAGCCATGACATTTGCAAGCCAACAGGCATTGCAAAATGGAAATGGAAACACCCCTCTGCACCTGTAATTGCACATACTTATATATAAGACAACCCCAACAAAGTATAAATTTGAGGTTTCACCTAGGAAAGCTGAAAACGGATCTTGCAGTGAGGATTTTAAAAACACTGCTGAAGCTCCTTAAAATGCCCACAGCTCAGTTGTTTGCAAGCTGACGAGTTGGGCAACACACACGAGAACCGGGTCGTGAAGGGCATTTTAGAATGGAGGAGCCTTGCATGGTGCCCACACCTGAGCAGAGCCACGGCCAGCCCTATAATTCCCACCTCCAGAGCAGCATACCTGGTGCAAGAGTGGAAGCCCAGGTTGCTGTAAAGCATGGAGACAGTTTAGCTTGAGTTCCTTTTATTTGCTCATTCTGTAACTCTAGAAGCCCTATTAACAATAACCTTTATATTTGTGTAAGGTTCCAAAGCTCTGAACAAACATCAATTAATCCTCTCAACAAATGTGTGAGGTAAGCAAATGAATATTATCATTTCCATTTCATGGATGAGAAAGCTAAAACACACGGCAGCTAAAGCCAATGTTTTCAAATGAACAGGTGAACATCACGAACCTGCATTTCTGCTTGAGTGAAAAACCAGGCTGGGGGGGGGCCCAGCTACACCTCAATTACTTGTTTCTGACGGTGGTGCAAGGGGTAAGAGGCTGCTGACGGAGTACAGCAAGAGATGGGTCCTAGGATCATCCTTTCAGGAAATACTGAATTCTAACAAGCAACCCTTACGTCTCCCTGATAATACTTCATCCCTTAAATCTAATAGGTCAAATCTGCTAATCCTGAGGATACGACACGTTATGGCAGTGATGGGAAGTTCAAGTCCCACTCTCTTCAGGACTGCCTGCAGTGGTTCCTTCCCCAGAGCTGGGGAGCTCACCCAGCTGCTGCTGCACGCTGCAGAGGTTGGTCCCAGATTTGTTTTCACGTCTGGGTTGTTTTAACCATATTTGTCAAGGGCACCTAAGTGTTTGGGCTGGGCATTTTATCATCTTGCTCTTATAAATCCAAATAAAACATCACATCTGCTAGAAAAATGGATTAGTTATGAAAAAGCATAAACATGAGCAAGCAAAAAAAAATTTATTTTAAGGCCTCAAGGAAAGGACACGTCCAAAAGTCATTAACGTCTGGAAGGATAAAAAAATAAAACGAATGGTGCATCAGGAGCAGCAGAGGCTAATTTATACGAGCCAAAAACCTTTTGTACAAAGTATACTGAACTGTGAAACAGGTTTGACCATGGGCCAAGTCGTGTTTCCTAGGCCGGTGCATGATTATCCAGCATGACTTTGCACTACAACACAAGGGCACTGGTGCAATCTACAGGAGGCAGCTGCAGAAAAATCTCAGGTGAAGACTCAAAAGCTAAGCACTTTCAACACAGAGAGAAATGCACATTTTTATTTCAAGTGCAAGAAGCTTCAAGTTAGGTCAGAGTTTTTTATTGCAGGGATTGGAAGAGCAGAGTAAATTAATTTTGCTCGATGTATACTAAGCAAGAATCTCTTCCCTTATATGCTTATGCTGCTGAAATATAAACTGATTAGATATATTCAATTGACAACAATGACACTTATCTTTGGAGCCAAGATGAAAAAACCCCATGGATTTGCTGTCAGCACATGGAGTAAGACCCAGATTTTCATAAATCTCAGCTGTTGCTCCGGCAACAGCCACTTTCAAAGAGCTAACACGCAGAGAGCACTTCCACCAGCCCAGCATCGCATCGCTGTGACTCAGTTTCCTTGCTGCAAGGGCTGAGAACCTCCCAGGGAAAGCAGCACGTGCTCCACGGCCCTTGCACGAGGAAAGCCTCCCCAGGGTCACTAGAAAAGCTGAGGCATCCCAAGGAGAAAGCTTTTGAAGGGATGCAGGCTGGAGCAGGGCTGCAGGGAGGATTTGCTGCCCTGTGGATGCCCAGGGTCCCTCTGCAGTCGCTGAAGCCCTGCAGGACCGCCCTACCAAAGCCAGCAATTAACAGACCCGAAGCAAAGCTAGTCCCAGTCCACGTGGCTACAGATCCCGAGACCTAGAAAGCAGCTCCAGGGCAGGGCAGAGCCTGCATCCTCCGGTCCCCTGCCTCTCCCTCCGTTGCAGTGCGGCGTTTCTGTCCTCTAAAGGCATTAGCTTTTAATTTTTCCTTCCTCTGTTGCTCACTGCCCATAGAAAAGCAACTCATTCGCTGTTCCTACTCACCTGATCCTATTATTTCAGCTCATTCTGATTGCCTGCGTGGGAAGGAGTGCTTAATAAATCAGCAGCAAGTGTGTTATTACCGGATTTGTCTTTACGTCTGCTGGCAAGGTGGCACATGTATGTCAGCATGATTCAACTTTTCTTGCTGAGCACTTTGGACAGAGCCTCAGCCTTGTTTGAGAGGGAAACCTCACAGCAAAAGCAAAGCACAGTTTCAGCACAGAGCTGAATTACTCTACATTTAAGTATCATCCTATGATCACACCAAAAAAAGATGCTTCTTGCAATAACCCTCAAAGCTCAATGAAATATCAGTAGTCTGCTTTGTTCTGCGCATTGCAACAACAAAACCCACTTATTTCTTTTTTCTCTGCTTCCAATCAAATAACATTGGAGGTTTTCAGCTTGGAAACAATTTAAATGTGTATTTTCCAGCAGTCACTAGAAAGCACGTTAATAGCCGGATGGCAGCAATAGGGCACAGATGACTTTTAGGTGTTAGGTCTCCCTAAATAGAGAGGGTGGCCTGGAAACTGGGGGACCTCGTGCAAAGGCTCTATGTTCAAAAACTGGAACGAGAGCTCCAAATAATATCTAAAGAAGAATAAAGGAGAATCACAGGGAAAGAAACAGCACCAGGTGAGAGGCTTCAGAAAGGAGGTACAAGCACAAGTGACCATCTTGCCCCAGGGGAGATCCCACCGAGCATGCAAAGCAGCCTCCGGGCCAAGGAGAAAGGGGAGAAGGAGAAAGGGATTCAGATGTGGAGCCAAAGCCAGATATCCACACAAATAGATGCTGATTTGATTTGCCTGTGCAGCAGCACTCTCGTTACCTGGCGTGACCCCACAGAAGGAGCCCAGCAGCAGCACGGGTCGGGGGGAGAAGCTGTGGCCACATCGTCATAGAGATGCAGGGTTTTAGCAGGTTAAAAAAAGAACAAGGCAGTTCCCTCGGTGTATGGCAGTAACACAGCAGCCTCCCTGCTGACCCCGCAGAGGTAAAAAGGCAGAAAGACACGAGGGTTTAGCTGAAATTAAATAGACAGTGGATTAGCATGGGATTTTTTATCTTTGACCTGGCTTTCTCTTGGGCAGACAGCTTACTCTCAAACACCTTGGCAAAAGAGAAAGCAGCAGATAAGTGATACCATTTTGCCTTGGCGCAATCGGAAGGACGAGAAGAAGTTATCTGTGCTTTTCTGTCCAAAGGAATAAAGAACAAGCTAAACTTTTCTTTTTATTCTTATCCTCTACACATGCAAAATTTCCTCAGAAAACACATGGAAAAGTTAACAGCTGCAGACAGCAGCACAGAGCAGGATTCTTCTGCTCTCAGCCAGTTCAGAAAAATGCAAATGAATCAGAAACCAACCCTAGGAAGTTTGCTGCCATCCCTTAGCTCCCAGCATGAGGGTTTCCCTTCCCCAGGCACAAACCACACCAGCGAGCGCCTCATCCCACGCCCCAGGAAGGGATGCTGCAGCAGGAGGTGGCTCGTAGTTAAAATATAGTCTGAAGTATTTTCTGCATTTAGCCTAGAAGTACAGCCTGCAGCCCACCCACCACCTTTCCATGCTGTATTTTTGAAATAAACCCCAGAAAATCCCTTCCTGTGACATTGCTATGACACGCCAGGATTTTGACAAACTTTCCTATGAAGTCCTCCCCCCAAAAACAACACACAAAAAATGCCTTTCTGCTCTCAAAGTATTCTTCGAGAAAGAAAACCACCCCTACAGCAGCTACCCAGCAAGCAGTGCATCAGGATGGGTAACGGCAGCAGGGAGCTTCAGGAAGATGCCCAGAGGGAACCCTTTGGCCACGTGGCAGCATGCTGAGGGCAAGGCACACGTGCCCTGTCCTGCACAAGTCTCCAGCCACGGGCACTCCTTTTCCCACTGGTTTGGCTCTCTACCAGTGTTACTGTGGTTGAAAGTGTTCTTTTTTAACACCTATGTGTGACCTGAATCTCAGGTTCTTGTGTTTTCTAAGCAAGCAACACCTGCCTTTCCTGAGAATTTGACCAGAAGGAAGACTTTGCTGCTCAGTCCCCTACAAATCCCTATTCAGTGTTTCAGTGTAGTGGGCTTAAATTGCTCTGGTATATAATACAACTGAAAGAAAAATGCTCCCCCGAGCAGCTCCAATTGCTTGTTTTAGAGCAGAATAATCCTGTGTAGCTCCTCGGGATGGATCAGGGGAAACGCTGGAATTCTGTGATGTTAACATCCCGACCCAAGGTGACACGTGTAATCCTTTGGCTTTAAATCAAAAGCCAACAGAACCTCAGAGTGGACACTTCTGCACTGCCATCTCTGTGGTGAAGCGAAGCTGCAGATTAACAACCCATAGAAGTCTGTCCCAGAACAGCTCTGAGGACAAAACATTACCAAGGCTTGCAAAGGGGGAGGCAGGAGAGAAGCAGAACCGCGCGAGCACTCGTCTCTAGGGCTGTCCCTGCAGCAATACTTCACACGAGCTGCCGAAGCCGCTGAGCTTTTGGGTTCAGTAGAGGAAATCTCAGTCCTCGGGCAGTTCTGTTTCTGCAGCTGGGATGCTCTGGGAGCACTCTGTGTGCACACACGCGTTTTTCCATGCATCCCCTCACCTCTCTATTGACGGACGGCGGCACGCTCTGTCCTTCTCCCCATTCTTTCCTGCCGACACTCCGACTGCAAGCCAGCTCTGTGGAAAGGAGGAAGCTCTAACAAAGCAGAGGAAATCGATACGTGACAACTATAATTCTCTGCTCGATAATTACACAGAATTTACACTGCTGAGTAGGCTCCCTCCATCGATTTTTACAAAAATATTTACTGCAGCAGGAACACAGCTCTAAGGCTAACTTCTGAAGCTCTGCCTTTTTAGCGCATTGATTTTAAAATAATAACCAATTTCATATTGTACAACGCTTTAATGCCTTCATTCAGAGGCACACCTCCACACAGACGGGCACCTGTGCCTGCGGGGCTCTTCTCCCTCTTTTTCTGTTCCTTTTTCAAACCAACAAAGCGTTCCCAGCCCCGCTGCTCGCGAGTCCTGCTCTCAGCTCCTTGCTGCAGACTTCCCAAACAAATCACGTTCCAGTTCAGCAGCTCCTGAGGACTTATCACAGTTTCGATAGGAAATGAGTCATTCTAGAGAAAGCCCCGAGTCCAACGAGAGAGGAGAAACATCCCAAGAATCAAGTTAACCACCCTCCGCCCCATGACATAATTGCGGAGCTGTCAGGACGACCGGACAGCTTTAATATCTCAGTGCCGAGTTATTGCAAAGTCAGGCTGTTAATTACAGCCATGGGAAAGAACAACAACTCCTTCCTCACACCAAAAAATCCCTCCAAGAGCACGCTCTGCAAAACTGGGAGAGGGATGAGAAGGGAACACCATGATGTCACCGTCTGGCACTGAAACAAGTCTCTGTCTTTTATGAACGTCTGGCCACCCAACCTTCAAAACAATAGAAAAGAGAACTAGGAGAGTAGACAAGGTGAGACAGGGAAATCAGAAACATGGAAGGCAGAAGGAGAGAGCCACTATCATAGGAATTTAAGAAGAAAACAGCAGAAAACTGAATTGCATGGAAAAGGTTAGCAAAAACCATCTACTCCCTCCTTTAAAGGCAGAGCTTATAGGTACCCAAGCAGAACATTAAAAGCAATCTGAAAGAAAAGAATTTAGTTTAGGGAACTTGCTGCTGCAAGATATTGAAAGGACCAAAATATAAATCAGCTTCAAATCAGGTTAGATAAATTTGGCAAGTTTGCTACCGGTCACTATGGGAGACAGGGGGCAGGCAATTGGGCCCCCAAAGCTACTCCTGTGTTTAACATTGCACAGAAGCTGAATTACTGCCAGGGCAAACAGCACGAGTGTGTGTGTGTGTGAAGGCAAGGGAAACCCAGCAGCACCACAGAAGGATGGAGAAACTCCTCCCAATTTTAAGGGGAAAAAAACCATTTAATTACTTCTCTGATGTTGATGCTGTCCATTGGCAAAAATCAAGGTGGGCCATGAATCCAAGAGTGTTTTACAAAACACCAGTGTATGGCAGCTCATATGGGCTCTTAGAAAAGAAACTGCCTTTCTGTTTTAGGATGAGAAAGAGAAGAGTAAGCCTCTGACCCAAGAGCAGAGGTCTTGATCCAAACTAATAAATCACCCTGGTAGGTAAGCATGAAGAGTAGATGTGTTTTCTGCATTTGCCTCTCAATTTCAAGTTTTTGAATTCAGTTTCGTTTATTTATTTATTTATTTATTTTTACATGATGGAAAGGAACTGCACTTTTAACTCCAGGAGAAACAAAGGCAGAAGGTCAATACTGCATAAGAAGTCTGACTTCTCTTGGTTTTCCCCTGTGAGAACACTGATGCTACTCGTGCCGGGAATTTTTTTAAGGGACTCATTATTCAGGTAATAAAACCTGCTTCCCCTTGCCCCAAAGTGCTCCGAGAGCAGGGATGTTCAGGAGCACGCTCAGGGCACCTCGCAGTGGGGCAGGCAGGGGCTGAGTGTGCAGCACTGTGCAGCGATCACGTCTTGAAAACCTCTCGCAGGCACTTGGCGCAGCCGTGCGCTGATACATGGCAGATCGGTGCCTGATGTGCTGCAGGAGAGCTTGCTGCGACTGCTGTAATTACAAGCAAAGCGGAAAGGCAAAGGCAAGTCTTCCAAGAGACAAGCATTAGGAACATTTGTTGAACAACGCTTCTTGGGGTGGTGGCGGGCCCCTTCAAATCCTCCTTACGTTTTCCCTGTGCTGGGGATGCATCAAAGCCACAGAAGCTTCCACAGAAGCAGTGAAAAAATATTAAAAGGAATAAAATCCGCACTCGGGGTATAGAATAATAAATATTTATTGCCTTTCCTCTTTGCACGTTGTAGAAACAGATGCACAAAGTAGTTCAGTGACTTGCGGGAAGTGAGCCAAAGGCAGCTTTGCTGCCGATGCAAACGAACAGGGTCAAAGGAACTGCTCCTATTTACCTTCCTAGCAGAGCAAAATGTGGCTCTGTCCAGCCAGCATGGATCTAGGATACCATCCTCTTGTAACCCCTGACATCCCATCCCTCAAAAAGGCCTGCCTGCTCCACTCCACACCTCCCAGTCCCAGCTCCTCAGCAGAGCTCCGTGCTGGGCGCTGCAGATCCTGCAGTGCCAGGCAGGACAATCCACCGAGATGCGGCCCCTCAAACACCGAGACGTCTGCTACTTACTCCTCAAGCACTGCCAAGCCGTAGCAGCTGCTGTCAGGAAGCCAAATTGCAATAGCTTCTGTTTGTCCAAGGCCCAGACACCAGCTCCTTCTCCTCCCATGGGACGAGGACCTGTTTTTATACCTCTGACTCGAGTCCTTTCGGGGAAGCCTGCTGTACTCTCTCCGACCTCTTCCAGCACAACCACGCACTAATTAAACTGTTTGTTCTCTTCTCACGCTGCCGTGAGCACGCAAATACTACAAAAAGCCACACACAAGCAACGCGACTGCATTCTGTTTGTTGTTCCCAGATTAAAGGCAAGTCCTACCATCCAAAACACAGCATTAAAAAAAAAAAAAAGCAGCTGCAATATAGAGAGAAGAGGCTTAAGAACAACTGTTACCACAAACTTTGGATACGGGGATCCCAAATCTAACCTGTCTCAGGGTCAGTAACCTGGCTTCAAAGGGGATGGGTGGGAGCTTCCATTTCCAGCCTTTCTCAGTGGTTTTTGGTTGCTTTGTGTAGTCGCATTAAAATTACCAACCCCACCTAATATCTCAAACGACACGTCCCCTCTGGTTCATCCCTCACGGGTGAGATACAGGGGCACAAAAGGATCTCTCTCGTTATTTAGCTGGTGATACATCAGGCAGGAAACAAATCTGGCAAAGTCTTCCCAAGCAGCTCGGGCTTTAAGCACCCCGTCTCCAACAAGGTGGCAGAGCTCACGCACACACCCACAAAACAGACACGGTGCTAGCTTAAAAATGAGCTGTGGAACGAGACCAGGGTGAGGGAAGAGACCGCTGGGGGAACAAGAACCAAGGAAACGATGCTTCCTCAAAGCAAGAAGTTAAAGGTGGGCAGACAGAGGACAGGCTATATATATATTGTCCAAGACACATTTCTTTCCATAAATGAATGGTTGAAATGCATTGCAGAGAAACACGTAATGTGAATCAGTTCAAGGAAAGAGAAACCTGGGGTGGTGGTTGGTGACACAGAACCCAAGCAGGTCTCTGGGCTGGAGAGGAGGAAGGCTGAATGCATTGCAAGGGGACCACACGTACAAAAGTCCCCGGGTACCTCTGGTGACAGCAGGTGAGTCGGGCAGGTGCAGCTTCACGTGTTCACGAGCAGCTCTGCAAACAGCAGCGCCTGGCAGGCCGTGGAAGCCACTGCTCTGTCTCCATGCAAACTCTGCCCACCGTTTCCTAATGCAGTTTGTTTTCCTCCTTCGTGTCTGAAACATCTCCGGTTCATTTAAAAAGCCACTTTCTTTTTGTGGAAACAGGAAAGTTCTCCATTATTCAGCACTTATTCCACATGGATGAAGGTCGTCGTCCTCTTTAAAGAGCTCTCCATGCAGCATGTAACTGGACCAAGATGAAATTAATTTCATTTTCTGAGATCTGACTTTTGACACCGAACTAAGTGGGTGGGAAGGGATAGAATGGCAGCAGCAATTCCTTGCACAGCTCTGGGGGAATGACACCTGCAGCACCGGGACCAAACCCCACCGAGCTCCTCTGGCCTCTCTTCCAGAGCATGTGAAGGGCCCTGGGGTGAGCTGCTCCATCCTGGTTAGCACCAAATCCCAAACTCCTGCTCTAGAAGATGACATTTAATACCTATAAATACATCAGTCACTGCTCTTCCATTTGTGACATTTGCAACACGCAAGCATGTTTGTAGGAGACTTCCAGGAAGTCTTCCAACCCCTTAGGAGCTTAATAAGGTGAATCACTGTGTAAAAAGGTACTTTAGTAATCAGAAAGAACCCGAAGATTCAAGCTGTGCCTAGGGGTGAGAGTAATGAAGAAAAGAAGGAAGGAAGAAACAG
Source organism: Anas platyrhynchos (assembly GCF_047663525.1). Lineage (NCBI taxonomy): Eukaryota > Metazoa > Chordata > Aves > Anseriformes > Anatidae > Anas > Anas platyrhynchos. The sequence continues at coordinate 18,629,647 of NC_092597.1, read as the reverse complement.
AACAGACAGAAGTGAATGGTGTAAGCACCCTCTCATCTCGTGGAGAAGTCATCATTGCTACCTTACTTCCAGAGCTCAGAACTGGGTCCCAACAGCTGCAGATCTGCAGGAAAATAAAAGGGCAACCAGCAGAACGTTTAATAAAGCCCTGAAGATATGATTTAAGCTCATTATGGCAGATCCAGGCCATACAGATGGTCCCAGGATCAGCTCCATAACAGGTTGGCATCAGAGCAGTCCAAAGCTATCACCTGGGCTGAGGCTGTGCCTCAACTTAATCCCAAGAGGTCAGGAACCAAAATTCCCCCATATACAGTCCCCACTAAGAGGGTGCAGCAGAAATTAAGTGTAAAAATTCAGAAGAGCTGACCTGAGAATAAAGCAGTGAAGAAACTCGTAGAGGTGTCCGTGACCTGGCTTAATACAATGGGTAAGAAGAGCCCAGCAAGGGACGAGCAGTGGTGCCCAGCTTCCCTGACCTACCCTGCTCAGCTCACGGCATCAGCTGGTTCATGGCATCTCAAACAGCCCAGAGGAGATTTGCCAGCATCACGTAGAAATCATACGCCAGTTAGAGGCCCTGGAATTAGGTTGACTTTGTAATTCAAACAACAAGCACAGGAGGAAAATAGATAAAAAGCCAAGGGGTTAAGAGCCAGGATCTCCCTCCGTGCTGGAAATACCGCTCGCGTTTAGCCTCGGCTTAGGTCTCTAGGTTCACAGGGCTGGGAAGATATTGGCATTCGGGCAGACGTCAGCAATTCTTTCAAGCGAGCTATAGATACCAAAGGCTGGAAAGTCAGAAGCATTTCATTTGTGTAAAACGTGCCACACCGAGATATTTAGTCTGTTGCAAATGATGCTGCACATGAACCTGGAACACCGGGCTTCTTGCAACCAGACAGCCCAGCCTTACACATGGATTTCTCCTCCAGCTCTGCCGATGCTCCTGGTCCCTTATTCATCCCAAACTGTGCCCCCTCACAGGGCATTTGGGACTTGCACAGCATCCAAAACCCTAATATGAGGTCCCAGGGTGAAAAACGAGAGGAAAATGAATATAGACCAGGAGATGAGCGCACGTTATGAGCACAGACTACAAATCAGCAGCAACAAAGAGCCACCTACTACCTGTTAAGTGATTGAGCTCACGTTTTCAGCTTCTGCTGCCCTGGACAGGGTTTTTTCTCCCTGGAAGGACCTGTGGAGGCAATGGGACAGGAGGAGGGCAGCCCGGGACACGCTGCCCAGCTCCCTGCGGGAGCACTGCCAGTTCCCACGGGCAGCAGCGCCTGGGCTGGGAGGACCGGGGGCAGCGGCGACGCCGGGGGACAGAGCTGCCCGAGCGAGGTTGCTTTTAACCTCCCTGCAAATAACAGGCTTTTTTAAGCTGTCGGCCAAATATTAAATGTCACTTTCATGCTAATTTTCAAGCTTGGACACCAGCGTTTGTTTTGCAGAGAACGCTCCAGAAAGCTTCTGCCTTCTGCACAGATGGGTACAGCCAAGACCGAGGGAAAAAAGCCACCAGAACTGAAGGTTGATTTCACTCCTCGTGAAATGATCGCTTTTGTGATTTTGTTCGACATGAAAGGTTACAATTAAAACTTGGAAAAATGAAAGCAGAAGATAGCTTTTGTCAAGAAATATTGCCAGTACTTCTGCTACACAAAAAGCATATTAAAGGCATCCCACTACTCAGAAATCAATATTTGAGTTAGTCTTATTAAATTAATTTTTGAAAGCTTTTTTGTTCTTCCATCTTTAAGCTCTCTCCAATTTGCAGCTACAAAACCCTGAAACAGTAAAGAGAAGAGGGAGCCCGTGTATCCTGTTCGGGGTTAGACCACGTCCAGCTGCATGAGAAATGCAAAAATAAAAACCAGAAGGGAGGAATTCAGCTTCTGACTTGGTGCCTGTAGGATGTCACAGCCCTGGGAACCACATCTCTGCTCCTCTCCGCAATTCCAGCTAGCCCAAAGGGCAGAAGATGAAGGCGCAGCTCCTGCCCCACGTGACTGGGTGTGCAAGGACACTGCCACCAATATCTCCACTGCACATTAATCTCTGTATCACCCCTGAAATGGGCCAGAACCATGAGGTACTGATGAGCCTTCAATTTATTAATAACTTTCTTTGCTCCCTAGAGGGAAGACATTAAAAAAAAAAAAATCCCATTTTAATTTCCCTTGAAGTAATTTAAGAAATGATCATTCTGACCTAACCTTAGGCTTTTTTTTTTTTTTTTAAATAGCCTGTAACTCCCCCCCCCGAAGGCAGCAGCAAACCAGTTGTCTGTAAATGGAGATTTGCTCGGTCTCCAGTTGTATGCAGGGGGGATTAAATCTCCGTCATCGTTTTCAGAGCATCATGGCTGTACGCAGAACGCCGCACAAATGGGGAGCTGCGCTAGACAAATAACAGGTCGCCCATCCAAAAGGGCTTACATTAATTACGTTAATCCAGCGGAGACAGGAGTGTGATTAAACAGGCTCTGCTGCCCGGGATTTGGCTGTTAGCCAGCAGTAATCCCGTGCAATCTGCATCTGAAGTGTGTGCGAGGGGGATGCTCCCACCACCTCCCTTCAACAGAGCCGGAGCCGGGCAGGTGACGGCGTCCTTAGGGGCAGGAGCAGTTCCTGGAGAGCCGCCTGCACCTCCTGGGGCTGAGAACATGAGAACCCTGGGGACTCCAGGTTAGGTTTTAACTCTAATTAAACCCCAAAAGTCTCTTTAAGGGAGAGCAGCACTAGGCATAAGAACCACAACTTTGCTCACCCCCCCCCCTGCTGCACAGATACCTGGCAGCATCAACGGGGTCACGAGCCAGGCAGCCTCAACCAAATCATGCCTGTGACCAGCAGAAAAGACAGGCCTTCAGGCAACCGAGGTCACTCTGTACTACGCAGGGAAGCTGTGACTAACACGCCTCTAACTGGGTCGGAGCAATACGCCTCGACGGGCACTCCTGGCCTTTCTCCTCTCCCAGCACCCTCCTGCAGACAGCCAGGGCCGGAGGGTAGGAAGAGCAGAAGGTGCAAGCCTTGCAAAATCGGTCCGTGGCCGCTTTTTTTTTCCAGCAGCAAGGCAGCGTCACGCCGGCGGTGCCTGCCAAGAGCGCTCGCTGTCCCCGGCGGCACCGAGGGTGGCACGGGGAGTGACACAGCAGGACACAGCCGTGACTCTGCTCCCGCAGCTCCAGGGTAGCAAAAGGCTCCCCGAGCTCCTGGCCCAGCTGGCAGCAGCCCCTCAGTGCTGCCGGGTTTCCAAGCACCTGGTGTAATCAGAGCCCAGCTCGTTTATTTGGCTGGCTGTGGTAGGCTGTCTCCTGGCCAGAGGCGTCTCCCAAAAAGGGAGCAGCAGCCCCGGGTCACTGCTAGCAAGCAAAAGGAGCTCTCTGCATACCCAACTCCGCAGCTTCTACCAGCCCCTTTGGTCTAAACATCACCTACAGCAAGCAGAGAGCAGGTCCGGGCTACCTGGCACTGCCCCAGAGAGGTGCCAGCAGGAAAAACAATGAATTATCTGCTAACTTAACTCGTGACAGTGCTAGCGTGGGCTCTGCCGTGCAGCAGCTGGGTTGGGCGCTGGAGGTTGTGAGGGAGATGCCCACACACAACTCATGGGATGTGGAATGGGAAAGCTCCACTCCGAAACATTAAATCCCATTGTCAGCTCTGAGCACAGAAATTAAGCAAAACCTTAAGTTGAGAGAGATGCGTTTGAGCAAATCCCATTCTGCCTCACTCCCCATTGCATCCTTCTCAGAGAAGTCACCAGGATATTGTTGAAGAATCAAGGTACACTCCTAACAATGACAGAGGTCCTTACCCTTCTTTTGCCTCCTTTGCACACATCGAAAATAACCCATGTAAAGGCAGATCAGGCCAACATTTCATTCCTAAGCCAGAAAACTAAGGTAGTAACTTAAGCCTATACATTCATGCAGAAGATGATAGAAAGATTACTGAAAGCTGTTTCTAAATTCTCAGTCTCATTTACCAACTGACGTGCTACACGGGGCGAGTCATTTCTTTGTCTCAGCATGGGAGATGGGACAGAAATCTGGCAGACAATGCAAAGAAATGCTCGGGAAGCGCCTCGATAATGCAAAGTGCAGATCACGCCACACGGTTTGTTTTGCAACGTGTTATTTCACAGTCAGGTAGAAAACCCCACTTGCATAAGCAGGGAGGGATGTGAACGTACAGCCACCCAACTCCGTGCTGGATAAGCTCAGTGCAAACCGTTAAAGAAGAACAAACTTGGGGTTTTGCTCTACCTGTTGTTCCCAAACAGAGGTGCTTTGCCACGAGCTGCTGACAGGTCATTTATTCAAAGTTTGCATTTTGCTGGAGAATGCCAGCATGCCCAGAATAAGAAGCAGCAACGTTTTCCCTGGGTCAGCAAAACAGGGCACACGCAGCTTTTGTTTTTCACCATAGCCCTAGCTGGGGAGGCACGGCTCGCGTTCGGAGGCACAAGTAGTCCCAGGCACACGGATGGAAACGGGCTGGGGCCGTATAACATCATCTCATTCACAGTTGGAGGCTTTCCAGTTAATAAAACGGCCATATGGGGCATTAAAAAACAACACAGAAAACAAAGCATCTCCTTCCTTTGCCACCTCCAGTCTCAAAAATTCCTCCAAAAAATGCCAGCCAACAAGTAAAACAGCAGACAGCAGCACTCCTGAAACTCAAGAATGCCTTTTTTTTTTTTTCTCCCTTACAAGCTTTTTACCCACTGCAAGTGTTATCAGCACCTTTGATCAGCGTGCTACAGGCAGGAGAGGACTAACGATGGGCTGGAAGCAATAATTAGCATCTTCAGCAAACACTGGGATCTCTTTGGGAACAAGGCCCCCAGCAGGCTCACTTCCCCTCCTGACACCACCCACGCCCGCCAACAAAACACGCTGCTTATTCACAAAACAAGCTTGCCTTGCAAGAAAACAGAGGCCACGTGCAACCCGTGGCCTAGGAGGAGGCACACAGCAATGCCTTAGAGAATCGCCCCGGGACTGCGATCCAGAAAGGCAACGCTTAGCCCAGATTCTATTTAGACACCTAATTCCCATGGTTATCAGTTAAAACAAAGAGACCGAATTTTCATAGAAATTAAAGAGCTTTTTGATGTGAGGACCCAGGCTTCTGTGCACTTACTGGAAATGGCACATACCGTGGTTTCTCCCAGACGGGCTCAGCTCCCACGTTAACTCTCTTTGCTCCTCTCCCCACCTAAACATGCTGCTGCTCCCCACCACGCTCCTCCTTCCTTCCCCTTTCACACTGCCTTTTTCTTGCCTCTGCTTGTGCAGATTTCCCAAATCTTCACCCCATCCTGAGCCCCCTGCAATAGCTCCCCAGTGCATCGTAGATTCGATTTCAAATTGCCTTCCTGGCCTTCAGTGAGCAGCACGGACTTCCTTGAGCACATCCTTACCTTGCACTACGCCTCCTCGCCTGCCACCTCCTCCTCCTGCTCCTCCAGCTCACTCCTGGAATTTACTGCCCCTCCAGGACTAATAAAGCCCAAACTTGCTGATATTAAAGCACGGAGCAAGTCTCATCTGTTTACCCAGACTCTGAATACCACAGGACAGCAAGACCGATTTATTCAGAAAGCCTCACTCCAGCTGCTGCAGCCACCACATTACAGGGGTTTGGGGCGTGCTGTGTGCGAGAAACTCAGAGCTACACCCGGGAGTATTTTATCAACACTGGAGAGCAGCACGGCTTCATCATCACTCTCTTCTTTATCTGAAATGTTCACTTCCATAGGTCTTCTATGCATCAACCAAACCCATTTAAAGCTACATTTTTCACCTAAGGGCCTGCCCCAATCTTTGCCAGCTGCACCAGCCTGTGCCGTATCTCCCCCCAGGCACCTTTTCAAGGGATTTCCAGAGCACTCCTACCCCTGGTGGGATCTGGCAGCAGGAAGGAAGGGCAGGGTGCTGGCACAATGGCCACCTCTGGCACCGCAAGGTTTTTGACTGGTGGATGCCACTTCCAAAACATCTTCACTCCTGCTCCACCACCTTCACAGCCTCAAAGCCAAATCCCGAGCATCCAGGCAATTAAAACTGGCATCACAGAAAAGAAACAGACTTGGAAGAAAAATGTGCAGGCCACAAGCAACATTAAAAGCAATAAGACAAGCCCAAAGTGCATTCCTTGTGCTGGGGGCTCCTGGAAGCAGGGTACAGAGCATCAGGGAGTACGACTGCCCTAAACCCACTTCTTGCTCCCCGTTGGTCTCCCTGCAAAAGACAGCCTTGCTCTTTGTTTAACCACCCAGCTCTTGGAGACAAATTAAAAATAGTTTGCCGAGGTGGGGCAGGATGGTGCTAACAGACAAGAAGCCAGACCCGTTAACCCCTCTGACACCGAGGAGGAAGGGCACAGGAGCTGCAATGCGCTGCAGGAATGCAGCAAGGAGTTTCAGGTGTCAGAGTGAGAGCAGGGCGCTGGCGTCAGAATTCCCTGAGACCATTCTCGCCCTCCCACTAACTCGCTTTATAACCCGGGAGACATTGCTGAAGGAAGAGTATTTGTTTAACCTATGCTCAGTTTGGGTTTTACTACTGCTTATAAATCAAGTCCCTCCGGGATGCTAAGCACCTAACGAGATGCTGTCTCCAGTTACAGGCCAGGCTGCACTTCCATTTGGTGCATAACTCCCACCAACGCAGGAAGGGGCTGGAGAGACAAGGAGGTATTTCTCAAGCTCAGGTGACAGCGGGGAAACAAAAAGCAAATCTTTCCATACGAGCAGCGATCCTGGTCAGATCAACACCCAGCAAGCACGAACACGTGCTTTCCAGCTGCCTCTGCTGATCAAGCAGGAGGTGTATGTGTCTCCCTACAAACCTCTTACCCGTTACCTGTGGGAACTTCACACCTTACTGAGGACCACAGCAAATGGCTCAGTCTCCTGCAGTGCTGCCCCTTGGACAGTCCACGAAGCAGCATGCTCGTCCACGACAAAACGAGTCCCAGAGCAGCAAGATTTACAGAACAGAAACAAAGACACGCATTGCACAAAACAGCACAGTAAAACATCTCTGCCCAGCAGGGATGTAGCTTGTATATGAAACGCCCCCCCTGAACTTCACCACGTTACATCCTGTTACGAACAAGAAAATACATCTAGAGGACAAAACCATCAACGGCCCCAGATAAGAGACGACCCACAGCTGAGGACCAGAGCATCAAACGATGCTCATGCCTCCTCCGCAGCACGGCTGGGGATGTTTGCAGCTTGCTCCCCACAAGCCACCGCCCCTACGAGGCCCCCCCAGCGCGAAGCTTGTAAGGGGACGGAGGGGAAGCTCTCTCTAACAAGCATTATCCTTTTGATGATTGAATTAAGACATCCATATGTTGTTAGCTGATGGCTAACAAGATACAGGTGGTCTTTCATCACTGGGGTAATTGGTCTCTGCAGCAATGACTAACGCAGGAAAGTTGTCCCAGTTGTCTTTTTTTTTCCCCCCCCCTCTTAATATTGTTTCTTTTCAACTCTAATAAGCAACATCACTGTCTTGTACAAGCAGCTGCAGCAGGAATGTTTTGTCTAACATTGAAGACAGCAATGTAAAGCAAACTGCAGGGAATACGCAAGCAGAGGCAGACAGGAAGGCAAGAACTGCACAGTGCAGCTTGCTTCCTACCTGTTTAGCTCTTGGATTTCCCCTGCTGCTTCGATCTGTTGCCTTTGGTTGGATTCTGCACCTTGTAAGAGCCTTGCCTTGGTGCAGAGAAGTGCCCCGAGGTATTAGTGACCTGCTGTTAACGCCCATCCCAGGTACTACCGAAATCCTCAGGGATTAATTAATAAAGGGCTACATTTGGACAGCCTCCCCGAGACAAAATCGCTATTACTGAAATCAAAAGGGGACTTAGTGAGGGCAGGCTTCCTCTAAGGAGAAGCCGAACGCCTCATTAGCAGCACAGTTAACGAAATGGCTGCACCTTGGCAAAAAGAAATCAGCAGAAAATTTCTAAGTGCTTTCAAAACAGCAAAATTCAAAGGAGAAGTTTAGGGACCAAACCCCAATGTCTAAGGCAAAGCCAGAGGTTTTCCTCCATGAAAAAAAAAAATAAATAAAAAAATCAAAAAAGCCTTGAGCGTAATCCCAGGGTGAACCAAGCTGTGTACATGACAGAGGAACACCAGTTTCGACCTGTGCTGTGCCATTCCCTGCTGGAGCTCCTGGGGTACATGAATGGCTGATTTCACCTTTCCCAGACTCTGCCTAGGTCCTTTCCTCAGCGTTTTGTGACAGCAGAGCCGGGTGGGAAGATGTGGCTGATCTGACAGCTGTGAAGTGACAAGTTAGTCAGTGGGGAAACACCTTGGCAGGAGCGTAGAGGCGGCCGTCCTGCCAGCACAGCAAACAGGGCTCCAAACCCCGGAGTCAGATCGCTGGTAGGTTAAATCCCAGCGCCAGGCCCCTGGTGACAAACCTGCCAGGTGGGAGGGTTTAGATCGTCACCCACCCGTGCAGACACGGCCCTGCCTGACCTCCCCGAGCCTGCACGCTACCCCCGGGATGGTCTCCCCTTCAACGAGCTCTTCTGACTGGCTTATAACACCACCACAAAGCATTTCGAACATTACTTATTTATTTAATACGGTGCCTACCACTGGATTTCATCATTTTTCTTCCAGGTCAGTCCATTCGGGGTAACTGGATGATTGTAGCTGATGGGACCGCACCGGTGGCTCTACGGCAGCTCTGCCCCAGAAACGTGTACTGTTGGGCTACTCACACCTTTGATTCATGTCACAGCTGTTCCTCTGCTGTTACCACCATTAATTTCTAATTAGACAGGTTCGCACACTGAGCCTGACACGCTGCTCAGGCACCTTTTGGATGTCTCGTGCCAGGTAACGCGCACAGCCTTGGGCAGGCTCGGCCCAGGGTTTGGCCTTCCCTCCCCGCTGTCCCTCCCAGCCCCAGGGAAAAGCTCCTGCCAGCCCTGCTCCTGCAGCAGCTCTGCTGCATTTAGTTGCCGTGTTGGGGAGAGATCACTGCCTGTCAAGTGTTTGTCGTGGCACTGCCAGCCTTGGCAAAACCAAACACTGAGGTAACTCAGATAAGCACTGTCTGGCATGCAAAGGGTGTGAACACCAAGCAGGCCAGGCACCCAGCTCCAGCCAGCACGCTGCAACCTCTCCCCTTCAAAGGGGAAAAAAAAATAAAATAAAAATGGTTCAGCCAACAAAAATGACACACTGGCTCTTGAAAGAAGTGAAAAAAGCCTATGGAAAGTGACAGGCAACACAGGTCATGGGCATGCTCACGAGCTCAAGCAAACTGAGCTTCTGTGAAAGTTTTGAGTTTACTGACACACTCCTGTGAAGCACCTTATCCTGCAGATAACCACACAACAGCTACCCGTAGGCACGCAGCCATGCAGGCAAGCTTTCCCCCAGGCTCACAAGGCAGCAGACATCACCCAGTGCGACCGAGAGCAGCAGTAAGAGTGCTGAGCAAGCTGCCCCGAGCCCCTGCCTGCCCCCCTGTGCAGCGGGGCACGTTTTGTTAAGCCCTGCTGACACCAGGCAGTACATGTGCGTGTCAGGATACAAAGGAGAGCAGGATCTGCTTGCGACTTTAAGGCAGTGATTATCTTTTAACACCATTCCCCCTGCCATTCAGTTCGCTGACCTTCTTTTATTGCAAGGTTACAGCGGTACAGCAAAATTCATGGAAGCTGTCTTTTGCTCACTTGGGTGAGGATGAGTAGGATAATCATTTCTGACAAAACCCTAAAATATCCTCCATACCAAATTGTTTTGGTGAGAGAACAGGACAACACAAGCCTCAGTATCATGCAACAAATAATCACCACTGCTCTGAGGCCAGGGCCCTGATTCATGCTGGCAAAGGGGCAAACCCCGCACCTTGTCCTGGCTGGCTCCTGCAGCCTCTGATGGCACACGCAGGATGACATGTTGGCTCTGGCTGATGTTTGTGCCATTAAGGAGGTACAATACGGCCTTCAGTTCTTGACATGGTCAGCTCAGCACCTTCCAATCTATTTAATTAATGTTACGAACTTAGACCTAATACGTACCGTCCTCTGCGTGTCTGCCATTGAAATGACAAACAGCTCTCTCCCAGGGCACTGCTTCAAAGAGGCTGCCACAGAAATGATGTACCTCATGAGGCTCTCAGATGATAACTGTTTTAAATACATGACAGAGAAACCAACATGTTCAAAAATTAAATTATTTTAAAAAGACATCAAAATCAGCAAATCCCTAAAGTCAAAAATCAGCTGTGAAGCAGACAGAGCGCAGAGTAACAGGGAAACAGCTCCCACCCTCAATATGGTCTCACAAATTCATTTGTGTTGGACCCAAGCCTTATTTACTCAACTCTTAACAAAAAAAAAAGGCTATTAGCAGAAGGTTAAGGTAACTGGAGCACTTGCTGTAAAATAATGGAGCCCACAGCAGTTATGACTTTGTGCATATAGACATTTAATTGAATAAATACCGCCTTTCCCAACAGCCCTCCTGCCTGCAGTGGGGAAGGTTATTCCTGTTAATTGATTATTGCTACTGCTCTAAGACACCCTACACACTTGTTTAGGTTTCCATTTAATTTTCCAGGATATTATCACTGGCAGTGTAAAAGGGGCCATGTGTAACCACGCCAGCCCTGCTGACACACAGCAAATGAGGACAGAGATCTCTCCCCAAAGGGGGATAATTTATTATAAAAGGCTGCAGGTTATCAATGGATCAGTGGGCTAGGCCAGCACCGTTAATAGTGGTATATTCACATGAAGCCATGCAATTTAAACTGATTGGAGTTAGTCCGCGGGGAAGACAAGAAGGGAATTTGATGTGAAGACACCTCCCGGTAATGAACAGGCATCACAGCACTCATGTTGGCAACAACTCTCCTTTCAGTGCTGTGCTAATACCTTCTCTTTCTCAGCCCTTTGGAGACGGTGGCAGAAAGGAATGGCTCCCCAAATCATCTGTAGGAGGATGCACTTACCGAACAAAACGATCACAAAATTCTGTCAAATCTCTAGGCTAAAAATACTTCGTACCTATAGAACTGCACACCCCAGCGGGGAGAAGAACAATTCTCTGGAACAAGAGCTCACCCTGCAAGCAAACGTGCCCACGTGGAGGTGGACAGCCTCACCAAACTTGCAGGTACTTGATGGGCATGCAGAAGATACACAACAAATAGGAAATGTCAGCTGAAATCCCCTATGGAAGATGTGGGAGAAATGAGCTCTTGAAAGGAAGAGGGCTCAGGAAAGCACGAGGCTGGCTGAGCTTTAAGCAGGTGAGCTCAGGAAAGCAGCACCCAGGGGTAAGGCGGAGAGGGAATCTGGGCATGAGAAAATATTCTAAAGAACTGGGAAGGGACAAAGCAATGCCCATCTCGACACATTTCTGCGGGGAACGAGGGTCCTCACCAGCTTTAAATAGCGCTTCTCACACCGCAGAAACCAAGCGACGTGCAGAACAGAACATGCTTCCAGCATGAAAGCCCGATCAGCCGCACAATCTGCTTTCAGCTCCAAAATACCCGTGTTTCCCAGCATTACATGCTGTGTCCCCCAGGAAACAGGACTCTTAGGCTTCTGAATAAATGGCAGACATTTATTCATTATTTTTCTACCGTGAAAGGTGCCACCACTGACTGCTCATTCTACACTCCTCCAAATGTGCTAAGTTGCACACAAGGACATTAGACAACGGAGGGGTTGCCCTGTAGATGGTTAAGATTTTCTGCTCTCTGGTTTTTATGGCTTTTTCTTTAATGTCATGAACTGCATTTTTATATTTGCTTTTAAAATCGGAAGCCCCCTTTTGTGCTCTTTTTCCCTCTAGGCATTTAGTGATGAACCCTACCACACGTAACACCAGATACGCAGAAGATGAATGGTTTCAAGGTTCACAGCAACTGCTTAGCTTGCCAACAGGCGCTTCCTAATAGAAATCTGAGTACTATTTCTTTGTATTGCCACACGCAAAATGTTGACTCAAACTCTGATGATTTCAGCATCTTACGCTGATAACTTGCTATTAACTCACTGCTATAGATACGCTCAGATTTAATTCTTGTCAGTAGGGAAAACGCTCCTGCTCCTCCAAAACACAATGGTTGCTGTCATTTTGACTGACGTAAGCTACCATAAGTGATTTTTCAAATGGACAAATTTATCCCTGGAGACAGCAAGATTCCAACTAGGGCACATTTGTCTTCCTCTGCGGCAAATCTCGAGTTGATGCTTACAGCAAACAAGGAAGGCACCAGAAGCGAGCACGAGCACTGCTCTGCAGTTGTGGTGGCAAAACCAAAAAGGCTTCCACACGTCCGATGCAAAACAACCCCTGCCAAGGTCAGGGTCAGCAGTGACAGCGCCGGACACTGCCCCCTTTCCTGGGGCTGGCAAGTCCCATCTGGGCAGAACTGGGCACCGAACGCCATCCTGTTGAGTTTGCCTCTTACATTGGGGTCAGCAGCGACAACAGCCCTAAGATAAACCCAAATACACATAGTGCAGACCAAAGAGAAGCTGGGAAGATGAGGCAGAAGAAAGCAGCTAAATGGACACATGCAGCAGTGCTGAGTTCTCTATTTTTCTGTTCCTCCACCCTTCCACAAAGCAGACCAAGAAGAGCTGCATTCCCCCAAGCACACCGAGGTCAGGCACACACCCCTGTACTGCCCATGGAGGAGCACTCATTGTTCCTTATCACTCACTCTGGCTCAGGCTTGCCCTTTCTGGGACTTCCCTCGTGTCAGTCTTCCTCTTAGAGCCATTTCTGCGAGCCACCAGGACTCCAGTCCTCTGTCCTGAACACGTGGGGTATGTGGGCATGAAGTTAAACACCGAGACAGCTTGGGAGAACCCGATGAAAGTCCCTGGCACGTTAAAGACCAACCCAGCATTCTTCTGAACGAGCCAAGCTCCTCACAGCCTGGCACTGCTCCCCTCCAACATCAATATCAATTTCCTCCATCAACAGGAGACAGAATAACAGCGACTTCCTCCCTATAATGCAGCCTTTAATTGTCCCAGATCAATTACCGGCTCCCCGCGCTATTCATTGTGCTTTGCAGGTAACCGTGGTCTAGACGAGGTGCAACAGCTTCAGCAGCAAATGGTAACTGCTGCAGGAACCCAGAAGGAGCATAAGGAGGCTGCCAACAACATTCACCTGCCACAGCCCTGCCCTGGCTCTACCTGAACACACAAACCACTGCTGACACCAACGGGGGCACTCCAGTGACCAGAAACCGCTTGCGAGGTCTTGCTCATCTGGGAGGCAGCAAATCCATACAACCGCTGTCGTTTTCCCCCTGGATCAGCTCCGCGATGCCTCTGATCCCCCTCCCAGTGACACAGTCTTCATCGATTTCCACAGAACTTCGCAAGAGCTCGCAGAAGAGGCACAGAGGAGGGAAATGTCAAGTGAGTCATTAGCGGGTAGAAAAAGGAACTGTGTAGTAAGGAGTCCTCAAAATGCTTTTCCCCCTTTAAAGCAAACAATGCCACAAATCGAGGGGATTTGAACAGCAGCGTAACTGCAGCAATGAGTCCTGCAGCCTGAGGGAGCGAGGAACTCCTCCCTCGGAGGGGATGCTAATACCAAATGCCAATTAATGCAGGTGGCACTGTCCTGCTCGATTTGAAGTCTTTGGAGTCGAGACCTTAAATATGACAGCAGACAGGGAGAGAAAAGCACCAGAACAGAAGACTTCTCCGACTTGAAACAGCTAAGAAAACTCCTACATTTTCTCATTTTTTCGATGTTATTGCCAACTTCGTGACCTTTGCTCTTGGTTGAGCATCCTCTTGGTTGCTGAAATGCAAGGGAATGTATTTCCCATCATTAGCAGGAGCAGATGTGGTCCTGCTACCTTCCAAACTCTGTTACAGCACAAATGTGTTTTCTTCTGGACATCCCTTGGCGTGTGCTCGTGTGCATGCATCTTTGTGATTTGATTTGCCCTCAGTTACCACAGCACAGCCCTTTTCCTAGGGCTGGTTACTACAGCAACAGAATCTGTTTGAGTTTGTTAGCAGGCATCAGAAAACCTCCCATAACTGCTGTTAGCTCCAGAAACATGAAGCTACATGTCAGCAGCCTGTGCCACAGAGATACCTTCCCATAGGAGTTCACCCTACCTCTGTAATTACGAAACTCCATCAGTCCCCACCTCCTTGGAAGGACAGCACAAGCCTGAACAGCCTCTGCCTTCAGAGGGTGCACAGCAGAGGGGCACTGCCCATCTCCCGTGTGCATGTCACTGCAGGGAAACCACAGTGTGCAGATTTCACAGATTCAGGGTCATAAATGTGTTCTATTTCACTCATGCTATTGGCTTTCATTACTACTGAAAGTAAAGTCCCACTTTAAATCCCGTGTGGTAACACATCTGCATTCTTCTGCATACACACATTTATATTAATACATACACACACAAAAGTTGTGGTTTCTTTTTTTTTTTTTTTTCCTTTTTTTATTATTTTTTTTTTTTGTTACACAAAGCAGTCTCCCTGTATTGTCTCTTCCCTGCACGGAGGTTGGACGAGATGACCTGAAGTTGCTCCACTGAACTCTTGCACAACTTGGAGGGAAGAAAAAAAAACTCGGCGCATGGGTTTAGTTCCGTCTAACTCACTGCCTTGGGACAAAAGAGGAATTTTATTGCAGGTGAAAAATTACTGGCACTAAGCTGCCAGGTAAGAGACTATTTCTTCCCCCCAGCTACAACAGAGCCCAAATGCAGCCCATCCATACCTGACAGCAGCAATATACTGGAGACAGCACAGCCTGGTCGATCTGATCATTTCTTACCAGCCATAGTGGAGAGCTTGGCCAGACTATTACCACTGGTATTAATTAGTTTCTGTCCTGAGGGAGCAGCCTATGCCAGATTTGCTCCTAATTTAAACTGAGGGAACTTACCCAAAAACGTTTCATCCGGTCACACACAGGGTAGCCCCTACTGAGCGAGCGTGCTATTATGAGAAAGAAAACTGCTACAAACATAGCCCAGTGACAGTACACGCCGCAGTTATTTCCTCTGTGAAACAGGAGAACCAAGCGGGTAAGCTGCTCAGCCAGCTTTCTGCTAAGGCCACTGAAAATTGCATTGACGACATCAACAAAAATAATCAGTTAAACACAAATCCAAGCCCATAATGCTCAAAGGGCGCCTTAAACTACAGAACTAGACCACCTCTCAAGCACTCACAAACCCAAGGAGACACGTATTTCCACCAGCACCCTCTCCATTTATATTCATCCACAGAATCCATTTTTTCCTGTTCATTTCTTCCTGCTAGCTTTTATTTTCACTAACCAAATTGACTGCAGTTTGATGTAAGAATTAATCATCCCCTACCCAAAAACCTACTTGTGATGGATAGCTCGGGATAGGACTAATATTAAACTTCATTCAATCAGCTGATCGGTTGAGTGTGCACACAACGTGCACTCTTCTGTGACCCACCATTTATACAGAGAAGTCCAGATCAAGATTTTATGATTATGATACATTTCTACCTGCAGAAAGGAACGCTACATGGTTAGAAGCGAGTATATGAAGGAAAAAATTATGAAACTGCACGTAGCAAGCAGAAATTATTTTTTCTGGCTGTATTTTCCCAGCTACGGTTGAGCTGCCAACTTTAAAGAAGGTATTTTAGCATGCAAGATGAATGTATCTAAGGAACTAAAAGAATCACTCTTCCTAATCTTCCTCTTACGCACCCTCCTTAATCCTGTTCTCAGACATGAAGCATTGCTTTCAAAATGCCCACGGAACAGCCTGAAAGAAGTTGCTGCTCCTCCATATCGTTATTTATAACAGATAATCTTAGAACCGCTCTTAATTCCAACTCATCATTTACGGAATTGGCAAAGTTGCCCCAGTGAATTTAGTCCCATTATTCACCTTTGGGTTGTACAGCACCTTGTGTTTTATGTATCACCCTGCTCTATCCAGAGGATCCCTCACAAGCACTTACAGAACCTAGTGAAGGTTAATAACAACCAATACCAGAAGTACCAGGATTTTATGGCCGGTTAAAGGAAAACACAGACACTTTGAATATGTAGAAGAACATCTGAGCCAGACAGAAATAAACCCAGGAATGCGGAAACCATGCTATAGAGTCAGTCATTCCAACAGGCCTCCACGCTATCCCAAGACATATAAGACCCTTCAGAAAGTCAGTGGGACTGCCCAGCTTTGGCCATCCCACAGCTGTGTTCAGTTATAAGTGTCTTAGAAAAAAGAATAGCCACCAGTGGGATCACCATTTAGTTGATGTTTAAAAGCGAAGTGAGGGGTGAAGGCACAAGCGCATGCAGTTTTTGTCACTAAAAACTCTACTAACAACTGCAGAAGGAACCCAGTAACAGCAGCACATACTTCAGCTGTATTGTGATTTAATGCACTGGAGCCATTTACCTGGTGGCAAGTCCTGAAGAAAGAAGAATGAGCCAAGACTGAGGTTTTTTTTTTCCCCCCAGAGAACAGCTTCACGCACAGCATCCTCTTTAAAACTGTCACAGAGGGCACTGCTGAAACCCATGAGAACTGTACTGAGATACTAGAGATGTTTGACCGGGTAACCGAACCCCAATTTCATATCTTAGCCGTCTGGAATAATTTTGCAACATGATCACCAGAATCATGAGCTCAACTCTAGGCTCACCAGATCTCAAAATAGACATCACCAGCTTCCGCATCCCGTTTCGTTACAGGGATCGCATTATCTGGGGTCCTGCCACAGCACGCTGGGTCAGCACCTCCTCCATACCAGGCACTTGCTGAAATGTGATGGTGGTAGTGCCACGACACGCATCCCTTCTGTCTCCTTATACAGCAAGGACTGCTCAGATGCAGTCAGGTGCTTCGGAAGGGAAAAGGAACTGGGGTGCCTTGGGACAAAAAAGTTATCACCACATATGCTACTTGGAAAATCTTCAGCTAAAACTCAACCGTAAACAAACAATATCAGAATTTAAAGCAAGACGGGTACACACAATAAAAGGAGCAAGCATCTTTCTAATTACACACTAATAATTACCACAGCTGTCAACTTCTACCACTACTCCAATAAAGGAAAGTATCAGCGTGCTTCCCTGCTGCTTACCAACCACTTCGGTACAGCCCAGTGCTTCGTTACCTTCCCAGGCACAGATGCACACAGATAAGAAATGTCAAGGCATCCCTTGCACTGCCAACAAAGATGACAAAAGGGACATGCCTGGCCTCAAGGAAAACTTTCAGCAAGCCTCACCTATGTACAGAGAGGAATCTTTCCGCCTCACGTGGTCGTCGATGTAGGAAACTCCCAGGGGCTGGACGGGGGTAGCACCAATGCCCAGGAGGACCTGTGCTCCGATGAGCAGCAAGTACATCATGTTGGTAGCAGTCCGATTCCTGCAGATAAGGTCCGGGTCTGGTCCCTCATCGCTGGTGGACCCGTTGGCAGCGCACACATCCCTCCCTTCGGCTCCCCAGCGTATTTCCCCAGATTCGTATTCATACTGGTGGGTCAGAAATTCGGGCAGTGCGGAAAGCAGGGCGCCCAAGGCCATGACTATCCCTCCACATCCTATCAAGCGTGGTCTGTGTCCTCGGGCCCCAAAGTAGCTCACAAAGAGGATGAGGGCCAGGTTGCCGATCTCGAAGCTGCTGGCAATGACGCCCACGTCAGCACTCTGCAGGTTGAATCGCCGCTCCAAGGTGGTTAAAACACTCACCTACAAGAGAGAAATGCAGATAGAGTTACTGAGAGGGAACACAGACTGCTTTCTGTCCTCCTCGTATGCCCTGCTAATGCACAAGTTTCCTCAAGTCTCCCTTACAGCCAAAAACCTACAAATCAAGGACACACAAATCACAGCACAGTAGCAGCTGACATCCAAGTTCAAACAGAGCCCTGCTGGAAGGTCCTAACAGCAAGGGACACTTCGTGACCTACCACTCGTCTGCACACGTGTTCATTTCCAACTCCTAATACATCGATATCCACATTTTGGGTGCTTGCAGAGCCCTGAGACTCTGTGATCAGTCAGCCTTTCTTAGGGCTCCTTTCCATCTGACCGTGCAGCCTTCACATCCCAAAAACACTGCCCCACAGGGCCAATGTAAAACCACCCCAAGCAACACATCACACCAGGCACCCAATCTTTCTCTTGGAAAGAACCACGGTTATTGAGCAGCAGAAAACCTTGCAGGGACTTGGCTCACAGGCTAGCATGAGGCCACGAAGTCAGTCAGAGACAGCGACGCACAAATAGGCAATTTGGCTGGCAGAGAAGGCTTTTATTAAAGCATTTAAATAAAACGCCGAGCAAATGGCTTAAACTGTTTGTGAATTGGTTAATGACTTGGATCTTCAATTGCGGAACAGTTCTGAGAAGACTCACAAATTAAGATTTACATAGAAGATCTCAATCTACAACAAAGAAGGGAAAATTTAACAAATAGCTGTTATTTAACATGAAAGAGGTACAAGAACAGTCTTCAAATACCTCACATTGCCGCAGAAAGGAGTGATTTGTTCCTTGCCTTCAAAATGGGCAGCACAAGCAGTGACAGGCTTAAACTGCAGCAGAGATGATTCAGGTTAAATGCAAGGTTGGGGGGAAAACAGCCTTCTCCTGGCGAGGGTTGTCAAACAGGGAAGCAGGCTGCCTGGAGAGGCTGCAGAGCTCTCTCAGAAGAACACAGGCCAGCAGCTGTCAGGAACAGCACAGGTACGGCTGATCTCGCCAAAGGGCAGGAAAACGGACCGGCTGATCTCTTGAGATGTCATCCAGCTCTGATCATTTGGTGCAACGCAACAGCGTGGGTTTTACGCGACAGTCAAGGCACGGATCAAAGCGGGGAGACGAAACGTTGGGTGCCTGGCTCGCTGTCATCCCTGCTCAAGGGAGAAAGCTCAGCACATTCTCCTGTCTACAGCAGTGTCCGTTTTATGCAGGAAAATCACACAAAAAAATGGAAAGTGTCACAGAAATGCCAAAAATGTTTACCTTGGATAAAAGACTACCTCGCTTTTCAGGCTGCGAGAGATGAAGATGTTTAAGGTTGTCCTTAAACAGGCAGGTTTCTCTGCCTGTTAAAAACATATTATAAAGAAAGAAAATAAAACAAAAACACATTATAAAGACCTCACAGCAGAAGGTAGCCCCTGGATAGAACAAAAATAGCCTCCCACTGGAGGCACTGAAAATCTTTGCTGATAAACCTCACGAAGCAGGAGCCAGCCTGACCGACTTTAAAGTATTCTGACAGCAGCTCTTGTCCGGGGGCAGCTAGCTTCTGCTAGGGGACACCAGGGCACAGCTTGGACAAAGACAGCCCCAGCAGCCACGAAAGGGAAGAACAGGAACAGCCCACTGCTGCTGCTCTGCACCAGCAAAAGCCCCCAGACCTCAACCTGAAAAGTGTCAGAATCAGCTCTACAAAACCAGATGGGATTCGTGATTTTTGAAAATCCAGCCTTTGTCCCGTCCAGGCAGTGGCCATTTTGTGCCAGTGCTGTCATCGTCCTGGACTGAAGAGTCAAGAGACGAACAAGGTCAAAACCAAACAAAGAAAAACCCTAAAAATCCAGCCCTTGACTGCAGACAATGCAATAATTCTTCCCCACACCAAACCCAAGTGAAGATGTGTGGGTCCAAGGGAGAGGAGACCGTGGCTCCATCTGACACAGGGGTACAGTACCTGTGGGGGTGAAACAGCGCCGTGACCCACCAGGAGAAATGCTGACCCTTTCCTGAGGGCACAGCACAGTCTGTCCCTGCTCCAGAGACCTCCAACCAACAGTGCTTGAGCACACAAAAGTTCTGCAAAGCCAGCCCGCTGCTATGGGAACCCCCTTCGTGCACCTGGGCTCTCAGCACAGCCTCCAGCTGCTAATAAAGCAGAAGGTGCTGGGGTGAGGCTGCCGACCGCACCGGCACGGAGAGGCAGAAGCAGGCAGGCGCCTTCGGACTTCCCTAGGGAACTGCGTGGTTCCTGTCTGCTGGCCCTGCTGTGCTAGCAGGCTGCAGGAGCTCCTGCTGCTGTTTTGATCCTTACTCACACCAAGAGACATCCTCAGCGTCTGAGATGCAAGGAACATGAGGAATGCAGGCGAGCTCCTTCTCTTCCAGATTCCCCAGCTGAAAATGCCTCGCAACCAGGGCTGTAGTTCTTGGCACTGCGGTCAGAGCCAGCAATGCTGCACCCATCGGAGGCATAACAGCCACAGTGCTCACCCAAACTCTCCTCCTGCCCTCCTGAAACCCAGCCGCCACCTTCAGCACAGCCCTGGGGGGAAGCACAGTGATAGCTGAGGTCCCACCAATATGTGGTGCGGCAGAAGGGGAGATCTCTCCAAGATGAGCAAATGACTCTGAGCGTGCAAAACCACTGACAGCCATGGAAAAATAGCCCCCAAATAAAAATAGAGCTTGGAAATAAATAGTCAACATGCAGATTTTTAGCCGGAGAAACCAGGAATATAACTGTGTTACCTCCAGAGTGGCAGGAGCTGAAAGCACAGCCCCAATTTTTGCTTTGACATTGGCTGTGACCTTAAACACGCGCACTGACTACAACCCCAGCGCTAGCACAGCAGAGGTGTTACCCGCATTTACCCAAACCCAACCTCTGCCCACGGTCAAATCGTTCTCACTTTCTTCTACACCCCACGTTTAGAGGGCTTCCTGCATACCAGCAGCCCCGTGTGTAACCTGACCAAAGGGCTGCAGCTTGCGTGCGGGACATGGCTGGCTGAAAAGCCAGCACTGTGCTGTGTGTTTGCTCACGAACCTGCTCCCTATGAGCCATCACAGCTCCTTGACACTAGCTCCATTTACCCAGAGTCATGTAAATGTTGCAGAAGACACGACGGGTCCCTGTAAAATAAAGACATCACGCGGAAAGGCTGCGAGGATTATAAGGAGTCCCTGTGTGCTGAGACCAGGTGGAGCACTGGGGAGCGCAACCCACGAGGCGGCTGCTTTCCCTGCAGGGACGCAGGGCACGGAGCGGGGTGGCAGCACGGGGTCTTCAGACGGACAGCCTCCTGCTAAAGCACAGCGGGACGTGCCAGGAGCCCACCTTGTAGCTGTGAACTTGCTATTTCCTGGCTGCTGGAAGTCACACAGCTGTTTTGTCACGGCTGCAATGAACAGATTGGGAGGACGTTCAGTTAGTTTCTGCTCTATGATGGAAATAGTGACAGGGCTGCTGATACAAACACTCAGGAGAAGTCAGACGGACAAGATGCATGGGCCCAGTGCCTAGGAATGAGTTTTACTGGGTTTATCCCCAAAAGGTAACAGTGTGAAACCATGCACTGACCAGGCAGGTCCAGAGGAGTGAGAGGAGAGAGGCAGCACAGACGGTGTTGTGATCATGGCAGATGCCAGCACCCAGGCATGGTGGCAGCAGCACTGGAGCTACAGCCTTGTACGGGTTTGCAGCAGGGCTGAAAACAGCTTTGCTTTGCCTAGATCCCTGTTACTCTTATGTCCTTGTGTCTTTCCTATAGATCAGTCCTGAACAAGCCACAGGGCACTGCACCTGCAGAGGTTCAGGGCTGGGGATCCCGAAAAGTTAGGGAACCCAGCCTGCTGCCTTTGCGAAGGCACCACCTAACACACAATAACCATGATTTAAACTTATACGATGCTTGTGCTATCTGAAAGCTCATGTACCTCATTTCCTTCCTCTTCTTACAGAGCCCGGGAACTCTGCACAATGTGTCCGTCTCGGTTTCCAAAGACATTTCAGCATTCACAAGGACCTGGGCTAAAGGGGCCCCCTCAGTCCCCTCCGAAACGCTCTTCAGTGACTGAAAGAGGAAAATGATCTCACACGATGCATGCAGTGATAAACTACCTACATTAAAAAAAGGGGAAAAAAGCAACAAAAATCAATCACCACCTTAAATTTTTTTTTCAGCCAAAGCAACTTATATTGCAGCCCCTGTAACTAAACCCAGCGAAGCTTTTGTCATGCCATTCTGGACTCAGTTCAATAATGCTCGCTCACATTCATCATTCCTGTCTTCCCCAGATCTATAGATCTTGGCATTTCTGACCCAAGGTAGATTTGTTCTCTCTAGAGGCTGTTTATTTTATATTAATGCTCAGCAAAAACGCAATCCGCAAAGCTGCCTCGCTATTGCCCCGCTTTGTCACCGAGGAATGAATTGAGGGCTGGGGGCACCGCTCCGGAGCCGTACACACAGTGCATTGAAAACGAACATCATATTGTTCGCATCTCCAGTGATAAGTCATATTCACCCACAGAGTCTACAGATAAGTTCATTGTATTAATAACACGGGGTTATATATAGAAAACACATTGACTTTATGCCTGAAGGGCCTTTTTTAAAGGCTGCTTTTTAATGTAAAATACATTTTCTCAGTTATGTGGTAAGAGATCGGACTTGAAGAGACATGTCGGCAGTGCTACAGGGTGTAAAATAATTGCCTGGCAACTCCGTTCCCAGAGGAAAACAGACGTGAACCGTCTCCCACACTCTCCATTACAGAGCTGGGAAACGTATGATTCCTCGAAGGGCCAAAGCAACCGGCCCACAAACAGCTCTGCTGCTTCCACGCGCCTCCACCCACGTCTTCAGGTGTCGCTCATCCTCCCTTCCAGCAGCCACACGGGACAGGGCCAAATCCTGCCTTTCTTTAGAGGGCCCATCTCCTCCTGCTGATGGCTTCTTTCAACACCGTTCCCAGTCCAGCCAAGTCAGTGGGAACCTAAAAGATGCTCTCACCAAAGATGCTGACACCTGCGCTGGCTTTGGGCACGCAAACAGAAGAGCAAGCAAAAAGGGTGGCGATGCCAACACACCCAAGCTGGCTCTGCTCAAGGTCTGGAAATTGTCTCTGCATAGAAATTTGCATTCACATGACAGGGATAATAGTGCCGCAGCTGAGAAGTAGGGTGTTATTAGCTTGGCTTTTGCAGCATGTGCTTACGCTGTTTCTAGGCCAGTACCGGTAAATCTGCAAGTTGCTGTGCCGGTGCCACGAGGAGCGTGCAGCTCGGATCTGTGCTTCGTTCAGCCTGGTGCAGACAGTTTACTTTATATTCCGGTGACCAGCTCTGAGCTTATTGACACGGCCCGAATTAAGCACACTTTCAAAGCCAGGATTTTCAGTGGCCTGAGCAGAAAGGATATTAGAGCGTGCAGCAAGAGAAGCAGCACCACGCACTCGTGCTCGAGGCGAGATGCACGTTGCAGTGCAATGCTCACTGCAAGCAGTGCAAAGAGCAGGCAGCGCCCACAGAAGATATCCTGTTTGGTCAGGAGTCGATACGCCCATGGAAACCCACAGTTCATTTCAGAATAGCTTAAAAAAATAGTCACTTGCCTCACAAAGCTAAACGAGTCTGTTTTCCACTAGTCTAGCAAGAGCGGGCTCCATACAGATCAAATATGCAGCATGAAAAACCTAACCTCGGTAATGCAGACAATTATTACAATAAACAGCCATGCATCGGGCTGCTGTTAACCTTCTGCATTTGCTTCCCAAGGATCCTGCATGGGACACCACAGACCGTCCCCCTTTCCCTGCCTCCCCTGGGGAAACAGAGAGCTGCCCCATTTGGAGAGGTGTGAACAAAAAGACTGCCGGGGCTGTTACCTGTCACGGCAGGATGGACTGAGTCACGGGCAGCTCGAAATAGACACAGGCACCGAGTACCAGGCCACAGCGAACTTCCTAGAGAGGCTTGAAAGGCTTTTTCTGTTGCTCTGACACAGATAAGCATCACAGCTCAGATGGGCTTTTTTAAGACAAAGCAAAACTTTTGAGTCCCAACCTCTGCAAATACTTTTGCAGCCACAAACCAAGCATCCACAGAATGTTTCTTCTTCCAAACCTGTTCAAGATTCACCTCACCCTGTGAATGCAGGTGATATTTCAGTTTCTGACAAGGTATCTGCATAAATATATCCAGTGCCAGAACCCATTTGTAGCTTACACTTCTCTTCAGCAGCACACGTATAATGGAGCTAGCAGATATCTGAATCCTGATTTATTTTTAAATGTTATGGCACTTTCACTGGCAGCAAAATAATGCATCAGAAACATGCAAGGAGCACAAACCTTAACCCTGGACTGAGTTTCTGTGTGCGTTAAGACGTGTAGAGCAGAACTGGCACACTGCAGGCCAGGAGGATGAACAGTCCACGTGGGATAAGCAGGCAGCAGCTTTGCAAAAAGGCGCTCCTGCTCAGCTCTGTGAAAGTAAATGGCCGATGGAGTGCAGTCGGAGCATCTTCGACACGTTCAGAGATAAATCTCCTTTTCTTTTTTTCCTTGTGTCCAGTAAGTAGCAGAACAAAGCCAGACAAGGTAACCTAAGCTGTATTTAACAGCTTAAATGCAGACTCGTACAGCATGAAAGACACTTGGTGACATGTAGGACTGGCAATAGGATTCACACACAAACCCAGGACTGTGCAAATAGGACAGCATCACCCTGGGTTTGGTTTAAGATGAGGGGTTCTGATCTCCACTATGCAGACGGATCAGAAGAAACACTGAGCAGAGATGAAGTGCATGTCTCTGGGAGGCTCCTCCTGGCAAAAAAAGCCCCTTCCTACGTACTGTCAAAGTACCAGAGGCAGGATCCTGACCTGTCACACAGCAGCAGCCTCACTTCTCTTTCCCTGTGGCCCCTCCATCAATGCAAATTTGGTTGTCTATCTAATAAAATAATCCTAGCACAACACGTTGCGTCTGCAGATAAGGCTGTGCACTATAACCAGGGCCACTCACCGCAACAGAAACCATGATGCAAGCCTGGCAGGAAAACCTGTCAGGCAAAGGACTTCATGTTATCTTAATTTATGATCGAGAGCTGAGTTCGGGGCTAAGGGTTGCATCCGAGTCATGCCACAGCGCAGATAAAGACGAGAGGCCCGCGGAGCCACTTGCAGCAGCGTTCCCAGCCGCCAGGCAAGAACCAGGGCAGAAGTGACACACGCAGGACACTCTGAGGCAGCATTAATAAAAGCTCTGATGGAAGCTGAATTCAGTTTTCACGGTTGGAGGACAACGGTGATTATATAAAGGCTGTGTACTGAGAGAGGAGGTTTTCTGACAAGTCCCGCTACTTTTCTCCTCATCTGCTCTGGCTCTGCTGATCCCTCTCCTGCTCCTCTCCCCACCCAGCAGCAGGGATGCCTGGACACAGCAAATGGGAACTCGGATTTAGGAGAAATAAGAGGCAGTTCTCATCAACCGACACACAAAATACTTTTACTTAGTAAGCGATGGGAGGAAGGAAGCCATTTAAAAGGGAACTAAAGAAATGGCCATGTTGTATTATCGGTCCACAGCACTTCATGGTAACTCAAAAGTTAGGGGGTCTCTAGCAGTTGACTACCAAGACCCCAAGCTGGTCCCAAAAATGAGACTTTTCTCCCCTGCAGCCCACACAGGAGCTGTCCAGGTCGTCCTGCTCCCCAACTACTCGTTCCTCCTTCCCCGTTGATCTATATGGAGCTGAGGACAGGAAGGGGAGCTGCAGGCCGGCTGCTGCCAAACCTCCCGGTGAAAAACGGGGCGGGTTGGGAGGTGAGCACGGGGAGAGTGTGGTGCAAACAGACAAGAAGTCAGGGCGTGAAGGTGATCTTCAATCTGTTCCTGTCTGAGAACCTCGTCGTTATCTGAGCATCTCCTGTGCGAAGAACAAGGGGTGGAAGTTGTGAAGGGCGGGCTCGTGACGTTTGCACGTTGAAGTTGGGCAGTCCCGAGCACAGCACAAGCCGTGCAACGTTACCTCCCCTCCCATCGCACCATCTCCCCATTTTGTCATTTCTCAGAAACGGCAAGCCCTTTTCTCCTGAACAGAAGGTGATTTACAAGTGCTCTTTAAAATAACACACGAAAAATAACACAGAGGCAATTAAAAAAACATCTTGTAGTTAAAGAACAATTAACCGGGCGATCTAGCCATAACTTGCAGACTTGTTATAGCTCACTTGGACTCGGCGCGTTCCCTGTAAAACAGACACAGGCAAGAAGATGTCTCGCCAGATGACGAAAGCTCTGTTCCTTGGGGTTCACTGGGAAGTGAGCTATCAAAAAGCCAATGAATAAATGTGTCTGCTGAGGCTGTACACACAGATGGCTGAATTTCACCTCATGCCTGTGGTATTAACAACAATTCTTGTTAGAGACAGGCACGGAGCAGCAGCTTATGGGGTCCCCTCACTGTAGAACCACCAGACCCTGCAAAAAGTCCATGAGTACGTGCAAGGAAAGCAGAAGTCACCACCACTTACCCACCCAATACCAGAGAAGTTTCCATGAGGACCACTGCTCCTACAACAGTGGCACAACAAATTCTGGGAGGAACCCCAAATTCAGCCACTGCAGTCGGAATGGCTTTGCATGCATTGCTCAGCACCAAGCCAAACCAAAGACTCACTAACCAAGGGATGTGTCCAGCCCAGCTCGCACAGGGGAAGCTGGAAAACAGGGACCTGCATCAACTGGCCTGCAGGTTACATTAACTCCGACTGTTCAAAGGATCACTCTTCATGCAAGCTCACTACCTGCTAGTCTAGATCCTTTGTCCGCTTTAACATAAGCCTATTAAAGTTTTCCTTGCAGCTTCACACCCATTTTCTTCCTATCGCATATCCCCTCCGCACCCATTTCAAATGCTGTATTTTCATCTCCTTCCACAGTTCTTCACTTATTCTTTACGGACAGCTTTTATATGAATTTCTTTCCCTTTACACCCATCTTCCCCCTGGTTCCAGCCTCCCAAAGGCATTAATTACAATGCAGTTTATTAGCCAGGCTCATAACATTTAGGCTTTAAATCCAGACTGCTTTACATAGGCTAGGCACCACTGAAGCAGTCCACTGCAATCAGTAACAGGCAGAAAGATTTTTCAAAAGCACTTAAGTGGCTTTGGAACAAGAGCACCATTTTCAAAGAGACACTTAGAATAAGTCACTTTTGTCAATTAGAGTGTGGCTCGGAAAGCATCTTTGAAAAATAATACCCTCAGGCTCTTAAATCCATCACTACCCACAGAGGAAGGAAAGCAGCCCCAAATAGCCAGTCCCTGGGAAGGCTCAGAAGGCAAAGGGCTGGATGCTCAACACCACAGCTGCAGGCAGGTGTGAGGGAAGCAAGGATAGCATTCAGCTGGCAACAAGGCTGCATCGTAGCCCAGGGTGAAGGAAAATGCCTCACAGATCAACCACAGGTGGAATAACCATTAGCATTAAATAAATTAACAGACTGGTATCAACTTTATTATAGTAGCTGATAGAGACCTGGTTCAGGGCACGCCTCTTTCACTCCAGTTACCTTCACTGTGGAGGCTGAGCATCCACAATTCCAGCCCACAACAAAGCCTGACTACATCACAACTACCCAATTAGTTAATGTAGAGATAAAACCCAAAGAAAGCCTAAGGAAGTTAGTGACAAAGCCAGAAAATGAATCCAAACATCCCAAGGTCCCAAACTATACCTTCACCAAAAGCTACCTATAGCTGTTGCTGAGCCAACAAGCATTACTCCATGGCAAGGCTGTCTTCTCCTAGCTGTGACACATGTCACATTGCTCAAATGCAAATGAAAACAGATTTCTCTGGGCATGTACATTAGTCTTGACTGATGAAGGCAGTCAGTTTGGACATGACAGCTCCGGACAGCCAACTGCAAAGCAAACTCCAGGTTATAAAACATAACCCACACGTGGCAGGAATGTTCTTCTGCCCCTGCCAAGATGCCACCATCAACAGGTTCTACCCAGTGAGTACACGCCCAGAGGAAACAAGTTGCTGTTCCCCCATTTATTTCACCTCTTGGTTGTGTGAAGCAGGGGCAAGGCAGAAAGCAGGGAAATTCCAGGGACACTGACTCCTGGAAGCACTCCATGAATTTAAATTTTTGTGACCAAGAGTCACAAAATGTAATTTTTGACACCAAAAGTTCTAAGCACAATCAGAACATGGAAAATCAAAATGAACATGCCTGAATCTATACCTTATGTACCACTGGGGGAAATAAAGGAGAAAGCAAAGGTAATTTTCATTTCAACTTGCATTTCCAGTCCAGAAAAGTGTTGTGTCTCTCTTAAAGAATGCATACCTTGAAGCCTCACAGTGCGACTTCTGTGAGACATCCATAACGGATGGATGTCCCCTTCCTTGACTGACAATCCCAGCTACACAGACTCTTCTTCAGGCTAAGGGTTTGAAACCAGGTGAAAATATCATGTCCTAGGTGCAAACAACCTGGTTTCTCCTGCCGGCAGCACTCTGGTCCCAGCACTGCACTCAACGCAGAGAGACTTTTGCATTCAGATTTACTTATTACCTAGCCAACCAATGGCTCACTGAATACCTGTCCGCAGAATACCAAAGATGCAGCTTATTAATGTGGGAGCATCTTGAAAAAACAGATGGCTACAAGGGACCCTGGGCGCTGTTCAGACATGCACATCAAAAGTTCGCAATCTGCATTCGAAAACAGCACAGAACTGATTCTGGAGACTGCATCCAGTATTTCCCAGGAGTCATTATATACAACTACAGTTATTCATTAGGGATCTTTTTAAATAAGAAAGAATATTCTGGCAGAAAACTTGTCCAGAATTGAATTAAGCTGAATGATTCAAATCAATAAATTTCTTCTCAGCTACAAAAGGCTAAACCATAAGCCCCAAGTGCTTCCACAAGACAAAGTGAGAAGAAATCTGAAACTTCTGCCTTCTTAGTAGGAGCTAGCTCTGTGATTAAGAGCAAGAGCAATACAGCAGCCTTGATGCATCCTAATTCACAGAAAACACTGGACTTCTGTAGAGGGCCAGCATTTGAGAAAGCTTGTACAGTCACGCCACACAATGCAGCAAACTGTAAGCAGCAAACCCACAAAGCTGTGCCTCTAGCACATGGATTGCTAGTGTGGCTTGACTTCAATAGCCACCGAATAATTCCCAAGCTGTTTTTGAAATCCATTCATTCACAGAAACATTTGGCAATGCAGAAGTGGCCTCAACAGAGCAAATAAGCTCTTGGAAGCAAACAGTTTATCTAGGTCCATGGAATGCTTGAAATCTTCCCTTTTCAGCCTTTGCTCTCAAGATATTTCAAGTTGGTAGGAGTGAATCCCAAGGACTATGGGATTCAAATTTTTTGGTAGCCACAAGCTAGCCGCCTCAATACACATTTTCTTTTTAATATTACTAATTATGACAGATTAAGCGAGAGAAGAAACAAAACAATCCAACCTAGACTAGCACTGCAGCCCCAGGGCTCAAGCTAGCCATACATTTTTTGATGCCACCTTTCAATGACAGAAACACAAACGTGGGGGCAAACCACCCCTCTGCACAAGAGGTAGTGAGGACAACACGGCAAGTGCCTACAGAAACCCAGCTGAGCTCAGTGAGTGTTCATGGTACTGAGCACCTCAGATGGGACTGACCGACCACGGGATCACCCAAACCAGATGATAACATCAACTTAATGCCACCACCCTTCACAAACAGGCACCCCCAGACAAGGCATCCCTTCAGCAAGAGCTCCTGTCCCTCGGCCAGCAGCTGTGCTGACTTCAGACATAAGGACCTGCATTATAACGAGCAAAAGGCAGCAGGAAACAAAGTGTGCATCTCATGCGGAGGCTGAAAGGCCCATTGTAATTAACTGCTCTCGGCCCTGTACGTTGAGCAAGACAAAAACAAAAACACAGTTTTCTTTTGCTGGTAAGCCCTAACAAACGCTGCCCACTGTTTCTCATAAAGGGCCTACACGCTCAGTGCTTTCTCTGCGCATCACAAACTGCGGCACTTGGTGAGGCTCATTCCCACAATTATCAAATTTTACAGACAATGCCAGCAGGAGAGGAAGAGTATCTGTTTTAGTCACACCCTCCACAGGCACTCATTTCTGGCCTGAACATGGCTGCTGCTCACCAGCCCACCCTAACAGCCTGTGACCAGCCACCAAGGGCTGACAGGAGCCAAGCACAGGGGAATTCATTTACCCAACGCCAGCCAGCATTTCTGCAAACAGCATGCCAGTGCTGACACATGATGCAAATTTTACTTTAGCTCCCACACCAGGGTGGACGCTCTCTCAAGTGCCAGGCGCAGCCTGTTGGGGCCTGAGGGGACATGCCTCTTGCCTCCCTCTGTTTCAGGGGTCTCCAGACTCAATATGGCCAGGTAGGTGGTGGTAAAGGTCCCACAGCCATTGGAGAGAGAGCATAAAATCAAACCAGATGTCCCCAGTGAGGTACAGGCAACTGGGGCAGCTATGACGAGAGGCTGGGCCACCCCAGGCCCGGTTCTGCAATGGCCCCGCCATGGCCACCGCAACAACACTGAGGAAAACTTATTTAAGAAAGGACAAAACGCCACATGGAAGAGTGAGGGGAAAAAGTGTGAGAGAAAATCCTGTTTAGCAAAAAATCCTTAATTTTTGCTTTCATTTCTCAACATTCAAATCTACTTTACTGGCAACACATTAATTTTCCCCAAAGTTGAGTCGGTTTCAGCTATGACAGCAATTGGTCAGTGATCTCCCTGTTACTCTCTTGACCCACAAGCTTTTTCATCTCATTTTCTCCCTTGTCCTGTTGAGGAGGGCAGTCAGAGCACATCTGGCTACTGCAGTCCACGGTCAGCCCACCGCATGGTGGATACTCTTCAACAAGAAAAGTGAAACCTTAGAATAAATAGGAGAAAATAGCTTTACTAAACTGTGGCAAATACAGCCCTTTCTGCATCTTAGAGAAACCATGACAAGCAAACCTTGGGACTGGAAAATTGGAAATCCAAACTTGAGTTTTTCTCTAAAAAATCAAGACCCTGCTACGTACTGCAATTTTTCTGTCGTTTCCCAGTTGGGGGGAAAGAAAGGATCTACCCCTAATTTGGCATCTCCATACATCATACAGCACTGTCAACCGTGTCAGGATGAGAAGCAAGCATGTTTCCAGCAGATGAAAGTCATTAGCATGGCACAACAAGCAGCAGGATACTACTGGGGCACTTCTCCTTCATATTTTTCAACATCATTTTCTTTTAGCCAGTATTTGTAACTTATCTTTTGGAAGCTTCCGATGCTGCCCCTCTTCTCCCTTGACATTTCTGAGTATAGACGTGTACGTCTACATACAGGTCTGGTATTATTCACAGGTGTGGGGGACTCACCAAATGAGGTACATGCCAGTTCTCCTGTGGCCTCTCAGAGATTTCCTTCAGGCCAAAGCATGAGGTTTAGCCTGCACTTCAACATCCTTATGCTCCCAAACAATTCTCTGCTCTACTTCTAATGTTGTGCCAACCTACATTTGCACAAAGCCAAGCACAGAAGTAGAAAGAGGTAGCAGCTATTTCACATCCTCCTTTTCAGAACTAAGAAACAAAACCCCCCAAACAACCTTTTTGCAGCTCTTCCTGTTGAAACTCCACCAGAGAAAAATAACATTTGTTGTTCAACACAACGGGCTGCAATTCTATGTAGTCATGCTATTTTTCTTGCTCCTTATTATCCCTTTGGAGAACTAAAGGAATGAAACAAATCTGCATCTACAGACAACTCAGAACTCTGTTTTGATGTGGGGAACATCCCCATCGCTGCTGCAAAGCACGCAGACCTAGACAAAATGCAGTTTTTCTTACTGTTCTGTCTGTCCTGCATTTGGATGTAGGTACTCCCTGCCAGCTGTGAGCATACAAAGCTTGATCAAACACACGTTCCAAGCAGACTCGATGGAAAAAACTTACTTTTCACCTTACATAAATTCACAGCATAATTCATCTGCTTTAGGAATTCTGGGGGCACCACTTACTGCTTGGCACCTCCACTGCAAATCAATTCCACATCATTTCATTAGATACTGCAAGCTTTAACTGTTAAGCATCACCTTACAGTACACATGCAAAATATACACCTCAAGGCTATTCCTTATATATCGACCCAAGAACGATGCCAATCTCAATTTTGACAGAAATCTAACTTTTAGTTGGAAAAGAAAGTATACCGCTATAAGTTTCTAAAAATGCCTTCTACTCAAGTATTCCTATATTCTTCCACACCCACACCACAGAACTCTTCCTGAACAGCCACGCTTTCAGTTTCTTTGTGGTAGAGTTTTTAGTTGCCTTTTTATAAGGAGAAAAAAAAAAGAAAAGAAAAAAAAAAAACGGAAAAAATGTTAAGATTCAGACACAAACATCAAAGCACCAAAAAACTTGAAAGCAAATCTGACATAGTCGCTTCAGAAACCATAATGCTGATGAGTCACGAAGACCTCAATACAACTGAATTACCCAGGTTCTTTCAAACACTTCACTGTCATTTTATGGATCACCGTAACACTGAATTTTAAGTCCTTTTCCACTTTTAGTAAACTAAGGCATTATGAATTATACAGATGAACAGCACGGTAAGTGTTTTAAAAGTACATTTAAATATTAAAAATAAGAGAACTCCAGCAATCCTTGCCCAGAAAAACACATCGTTAAGAAGCACAGAAAAACAACTTCTCTGTTCCCACACCTGCCCTCACAGCCACACATCTAAAATTCATTGGGCCTGTAAGCTCACAGAAATCATCCATGAGATCACTGCAGACACCAAAAAGATAAAGATGTTCAAAAACAGAGGGGAAATCAGCTGTCTGGCTGGCAAGCAGAAAGGATACTATGATAGAGAGGCAACAGAAGGAAAAACAAAAATCAAACCAAAGCAAATTGCTTTTCTCCTTCTTGGACCACAGAAAAATAAAGTAAATATTCCAACAAACCTGAAATAAAGATTTTGCTCTTGTGCTGCAAGAAGTCATCTAAAATTATCAAGTGCTTTCAAACACTGCCACAATATGAGCCCCTGTCACTGACGTGCAACTTCAATACAACAGGCACCATGTAACAACAAAAAGAGGGGGCCTGTGTCCATTAGTTCAGCAAGAAGCATCCAGGGATCAAAACGCAGGATATCACATCCAGAATAAGACTGGAAAAGGGAAAGTTGTTGAGAGCTTAAAAAATCTCATTTTAGTTCAGAGGTCTTCCTTTGATTTGTTAGGTGAGGAGGGGCACTTCTAGCCATATCTGCATTGTAGGTCTATATGAATACAACAACTGCATCCTCACTTAAAATCTGTGGAAAGGGATGCTGCTTTTTCTCCATGCTTTTATCCATCTACTCAAACAGAAACATGGATGCAGGACACATCTTTTTAAGCATGGACAGAAAGCTTCCCCTGGCAGGGCAGAGTCCTCAGGGCACCACCAAGAAGAAGCACCAGACACTCCATCAACTCCATCAACAGTTTGCTATCACTGTTCATCATACTGATGCTGTAAGAAGAGTGGCAGTGTGAAATCTCTACACCATGGAGCAGGCAATACTGTTTGCATTGCGGTACGTATCTACAAAGAGACAGAGTCTTATGGTTGCAACAAGGCGACCTGGAGATAGGACTCTTGGGGTTCCAGCCCTGGTTTTGCTGCAGTTATAATGAAACCTTGTAAATCAAAATCTGCAGCCCAATTTTCCATGCAACAGGAAAAATGAGTTCTTTTTGACTTCACTGGAGAACTTACAGGGGGTACTACACAGTGTGTTATCATGTGTTTGTTTAAACTTCCTTGAATCGTGATTAAAATATAACACTTTGCAGATTCATCTGGTGTTGATCAGAAGGTCAAGCTACAGCAATTCATCCGAGCTGCAACCTCGCCTATTAAACAGTATTCCTTTGTTTAATCTTGCTACCGTGAAGGAACAGCGAGAGACCAAGGAGTATACAAATAAAGGAACATCTTAGATTATTATACACAGAGGACAAATTCTTCTTGATAAATTGTAAAATAACTTCTTTGAAGCAATGCATTTATGCTGCTGTAGCAGAACAGAAACTGGCTTTTCAACCAATATCCTGAAAGTAAGGGAAAAGAAAGTCCACGTAACCCGAGAAACACCCCTTTCTGGAAAACAAGCAATATCTGCTTGCTTGGAGAGAAGAAGAGGGATCACAGCTCAGCTGACCCCTTTATGGACCAGGTGCTACACTACCATTTAAAGGCTCATGCTGCATAAAGTTACTGAGCAAGACAAATCCAGACCTTCAAACCAATGTATGCTCTCATCTAATTCAAGATCCCTTTAAACTTCAGCTGCATTAACACTGCAGGATGTTAAAACTCACAGACCTACTTGTCACAGAGGCACACAGCAATTGCCAAAGAGATTTAGGAAGCTAAGGGTAGCCAAAAGAAATTAAGACATTTTTTTTTTTTATGGTGGATCATAACATTTCTAACAGGCTGCTCTTTCTTTCAGGGCTTACAAGTCCTGAAAAAGTCCTTAAAAGGAGGAGCTGCCAAACTTTCTGCTAGAAATAATAAAAAATTTCAACGTTAAAACCGATCAGTCCACACTCGTGCATGTCAAATGTGTTTTGCCTTTAAATGCATTTAGTCAAGAAGCCATCGGATTTTAAGTTCAGCTTTACTCTGCAAGTGGCACAGAGCACACATTCTAAGAGACAAACATGTAGCCATCCCCATTTCATCTATCAGTAGTAGCTGAAAGAAAGCTTTAAACCAAAACATAAATGCCAGTTACTCATAAGCCTTCCTGGTACCCAAAGTCCAACCTAGGTATGGGCCAGAATTTGTTCCTATTCATTATATAAAGTTTGAACATTAATATGTCAACGCTACGCTCCTGACCCAAACCACACAGGAGCCTGCAGGCATCAGAACCCAGCGCTGGATCAGGTTTCCTCTCCGCTCCCCAGTTAGAGACCCTAAAAACATCAAAAGGCTTCTGAGAGATGTATGAATGTACTGAAAAGAGCTAGTTCAGAATAACTTTCTGTACAACTCAGCTGCAAAACAGACAATATTCTCTAATGGGAAAGGCATACTAGAAACAACTTTCCAGAAATAACATAGCCAGCAAAGATGTATTAAGAAAAAATGAACTGTAAGCAATAACCAGCCAATGCTTGGCAATCTTCATCCCCGCTAAAACATTTATTTTCTCTCCATGTTTTTCCCCCCTTAAATGCCCCAGCGACAAATAAATTATGAGCATTACAGCTAATTTATTACTCGGCACTGCTGAGGATGGAAAGAATAAAGAAGCACAGCAATATTTTAAAGCAGATTCTTATTCTAGGAAAATAAATACTTGAATAAAAACAATAAATTCAATGGGAAAAATGCTCTTGCAGTTTAGTCACTTGAGCGAAGCACCTGAAACTGGCATTCCTTGCTGTGCCAGCCTCTGCTATGCCTAAGCCACGTGGATTCTGCTGCTGCTACCTACGCAGAAGCATTACCAACAGCTTCAGCCACAGAATCACTTGCTTAACCTTTGCTTCGTTTTCCCGACCTGCAACTTTTCTCCCACCCAGTCTATTCAGACTGCAAATGCTCAGGGGCAAACTCATTCTTTGGGGATGGTTGTACAGGACCACACACAAGAGGACACCATGAGGCACTGCAGTGCTCCTATAAAACTGCCTTTAGTGGCATCCTCAACATGGACCGCTCCACCAACTTCAAGAAGAGTTTGACCAGGTCACTACACCCCACATTTTTTTTTTTCCCAACAGGAAAACAGTAATTAGAACATTAAAAACAAAACAAAACAGTATTTAGAACATTTACAACGGGGAGGAGGAGTTGTGCACAAAAACCCCTTAAAAATCCCAAATCCAAATTCTGCTCTTAACCACTCAGCTCCCTGGTGTCCATCTCACAGGACCCTATTTGTTTCAGGAGGTGCCCTTTGACGATCGACCTCTGTATTTATCTCTAATGCTTCTTTTTCCTGAATTTGGTATTTGAAATTCTTCATTACTCTCCCAAACCCCACTAGCAATAAAGACCAACAGAAGGAGCCTGTCCCAGATGCCATATAAGCATACACTATCTCAACTGGACTTACACGCTACTATTTTTACTGCAGATACGTTAAGAGGGGTTTTGCAGGCTGTAGCCGAACACCGCTGCACAGACAGAGCTATAGCGGGAGGTTAAGCATGGCTTGAAAGTTTTCATTCAGGAAAACCAGAAACAATTTGGCATTCATTCCCACACAAACACCGGGGCACCCTCCTTAGGAGGGACCAATTATTTTCCTTTCCATCTCATGCTCAGGCCGGTCATCCTCTATCACTTGATAAAGCACATGAATAGCTGCATTCAAAGCTGCAGCAAACAGAGACATCTCAGTGGAGCTCTGTAAAAACAGCTACCCAGAGCACACCAAATAACTGCTTCTCAACGTGCTTCCCATATGCGTGCCCTTTATCTAAAGAAGCCCGTGACTTTGGCAGATGTTGGGTGCCTGCAACTAGGTCAGTTTGAACGGGAGCGAGCTGAGGCTAAAGGCTAGGGAGAGAAAATTAAATTGCGCTCCTGCTCCACAAACTGAGGCTGTCAGAGCAAGAGCTCTTCGCCTTCTGCTAAAGCAATGATTTCACCACTGGCCAGGCAAAAGATTTGACTGGCAGGGTGATGAAATGCCTCAGCGATAAACCATCAGGAGCACTCGGAGCGCTACTACCAGTGAAAATATACCAAAATACAGTGCTTGTAGGAATTCGGGGTGGGGAGGGGATGGGAAGGAGCTGTTGCCAAGGTATGTGAATCAGCCTTATCAAAATCCTCATCGGCATGACTGATCACACTGCTGCAGTTGCCCGAAAGGCACAAGGCTCCGGCTGGAAACAGAGGTTCCCATCCTTCCCTGGCGCTCCCGGCTGCACCAGGTAATGCTCAGCTCTCTCGTCCACAGAGCTCAGCTCCCAGAGAGCAACCCCGGGGAGATCGTCTGGGCTTTTCAAAGTTGCTGCTAAAACCCTGAGCAACTTCTGCAGCAGGAATGCCTGCAGATAGCAGCATCTTCCCCAGCGCCACTGCAGTTGCTGGGAAATTCAAGTTTCCAAAAGCACACAGGAGTAATTAGATGAAGCCAAATAAACGCATACACAAAACCTTACAAGAATATGCAAATAATAGGGTGTATTCAACAACCCCAGAAATTAAGGCAGCGGCACAGGCTTGCATTTGCATAAGCTATGCAGGATATGGCACAGAGTCATTCTGGAACACGTGCAGTTTGCAGGCAGCAAGCCCGATAATTGACAACTATTCTGGAACGTGGCATTGATCAAACATCCCCTAAAACTTCACATAAAGAACCTCAGAGACACCACACTAATTAAACATAGGCGTCCACTTTTGGCATCCCAGGGTATTTTCATTGCTGAGTTCCCTGGGAAAAGAATTGGACTTTATAGATTTTTATCAGCATTTATTATTTATAAAGCCCTGTTGGCAAGCACAATGTTTTATGAACAAATAAAAGTGAATGATCTTTGCTTCAAAACGACATAATGAATGAATGTATACTTTGTACATACATTCAGGCTGGCAGTGCTACTTTATTGTGCAGAGAACATGGGAAAAAGGAGTTGTTACATCTCTAAAAAGATTAAGAAGTAAGAACAACCACTTCTAAATTTACTGACTTGAAAGCCAAGCCCCAAACTGAGCTCCTCGATCACTCCTAACAAGCTGAGCCCCTGCCTTGTTTCCTTACCAAGCTCAGTTTTTGCCCTCATCATCTCTGTGCAGAGCCAGGCGAACAAAACCGAGGAAATCAACTTGTCGCCGTATAAGGCAATAAAAAAAAAAAGCAGAAAGGTTTCTCTTCCTGAGTTGCAAATAACTAGGGAAAGTCGTACATGTGGCCAAGCAAAGCAGAAGTATGAACACAGTACTTGGTCACTGCTGACAAGCTAAAATTAGTAGTTTATTCAACTGCCCAGAACAACACACCGTGACTGCCCCCACAGCATCTCCCTATTTGTCTCTCTTTCTGTTTGTTCACCCGTTTGTCTCGCCTGCTAATTTGTCCCTCGGGGAGCAGCCCAGCACTCGGCTGCTGAGCCTAACAGCCCTGACTTACACCAGGAGCCTGAGTGAATTAATATTCACTCGCAGCCACACCTGGGCAACTCTGCAGTGCCTCCACTGAATTCTCTCCCAAGACAGCACCTGAGAACAGCACCTGGCCCCACAGGATGCTTGGTCTGCAAAAATGATTAGGTCCTAGGTACTTTCCACCAAGCAGTTTTCAGCTCCTGCTTTTGCTCCCCCACGACACCTGTAGGCACCGCACTCACACGGATTCACCCTCCAAAGACAATTCCATATTTGCATCCGATCATTGTATCGAGAACTGCATGGTATTTGCAATGATGGGTGATAAATTATACAGGGAGCGGAGAAACATTTGCACAGTGCAGCTGGGCCACTGCTTATGCATGCTGTGGATTGTTTGGAGTTTAGTTTTCTTTTTTTTTTTTTTCCCCTATAGAGCAGTTGGCTGTTACTGTCTGTGGATCTGGCTGGCCATCGGGCATGATGTCAGGCTCCCACCAGGCACCCTAAGAGTGGCATGGGGCAGGGAAAGCTGCTCTGTAGCCAAGTTAAATCCTCAGAAGAAGGAGCTGAGACTCTAGGAACTGTGACGGCAGCACATCTTCCAGGTGGTACAGCTGGAGTACGTTAAACGCTCCAAAGGAGCAAGAGGCAGCAAGTGCACTACTTCAGTGCAGAGCATGCTGCAAGAGTTGGGAAAAACGGGACAAGAAACGCTAGGCTGGTGAAGAGAGAGCAGTGCAAAGGGGTTTGAGGGAAATGCTATGCTCAGGGCTTTCTGCCCATCCTGCGTGGCAGGTGTTGGGGCACTGTAGCCAAGTGTGCCAATACACAGTCCTCCAGCAGATCCATACATTGCCAGCATACTGGTGCCCACCGAGTGGCATCACCCCAGTGGGCTGTTCCTTGGCCATTACTGTAATGAAGGATTATCACACACTCCTAAAGAGAGACATTTCTCCTAAAATTTAAGTGATGCCCACCTCTAACCACACAGACTTACAGAATTTAGCTCAGTAGAAGCAACGCAGTTTCCTTTGGAATTACAAGCATGTTCCAAACTCAACTGGCACGCTTTATTATATGAAGGTGACTGCAATTTTCCATTGCATATTAATTGAGAATATTAACCACATTAATTTTAGCCACATACCTTGAAAAAATTACAGATCACATCCAGTACAAATTTACATAATTAGCTGAGTGCCAGAGCGGCAGCGCTAAATGCTGAGCACAAGTACAGAACGTGGAGCTCTTACACTTACTGTATAGCGTATTACGTATGTGGCCTCAAAAAGCCTCGCAGATTACAAATACATTTCTTTTCCATGGAAACTCTAACTCTCAAATCCAGCGAGCTATTTTGAGAAATTTAAATCAACTACACGCATCTGCTGGAAGAGCACCGCTCGCTTGTCACAGGCTGTCTCCCTCTGCGTGTACTCGGAGGCACGAGCCCAGCCTCACGGACATCTTTCCAACTCTTCTACTACAGTTCCGACACCAGATCCCAACGCATGGATCCAGCACAAGGGCTCAGCATTCAGTGCGAGGACTTATTTTGAGCGCTCTTTACCCAACGCCGAGCAGCGGAGACTTAGGGGGCTGCTGCACTTAGCGCTGCTGCACCCCTCGGGGAGGGCAAGGAGAGCGAGTAGGGGGAAAAACGAGCAGCAGAGGAGGCAGGAGGTGAATCTCCCAGCAGATTTCCCCGCTATTTACCGAGCACAACCCGGGCAAGCTGCCGGGGAGCACCGGGCACAGCCCGGCGGGCACAGCACCGCTCCGGGGAGCAGCCCAACTTCCAGCCGCACACCGAGAGGGGCGGCAGGCAGGGAACCCCTCGGCAGTGCTGAGTCATTTAAGCCGGGAAAAAAATAAAATAAATAATAATAAAAAATAAAATAGGCTGCTGGAAAAACGCGCCTGGGTGCGCTGCCCCCCTCCCCGGGGGGAGCTGCCCCGGGCTCACGGCAACTTCCCCGCAGGGGGAGGGAGCCGGCACTCACCAGGTAGGCTCCGACGGTGCCCTGGGCCAGCATCAGGGCGCACTCGGACACGAGGAAGAGCTGGATGCTGGAGAAGCAGGACACCTTCCTCCGCCGCCTCCGCTGCCGCGGCGCCCCGGCCCCCGGGAGCTCGCTGCCGCCGCCGCCGCCGCCTCCACCTCCACCGCCGCCGCCCGCAGAGCCCCGCTTCCCCGGCATCCTCCCGGGCACCGCCGCCGCCGCGGGATGGCGGCCCCCGAGGCTGCTCCGAGCCTTCCTCCTCCTCCTCCTCCTCCTCGGGGTGCCGCTCACAGCAGCAGGAGCAGCAGCAGCCCGCGGCGGCTGCCTCTCCGCCCGCGGGCTGCTGCCATGGCCAGCTCGCCGCCTCCTCCTCCTCCTCGCTTCTCTCCTCCCCTCGCCCTGCCGCGCTCCCTCTCTCCGCCGGATCCGCGCCCCCGCCGCCGAGGGGCGGAGGAAAGGAGCACGGGGCTGGCGGCGGCTCCACGGGGCTTGGCGGCGGCTCCGCGGAGCCCAGCGCCGGGACGGGGCCGCTCCGCCTCCTGCCCGGCCTCCCCCGCCGTGCCCCAACGCGGCCCCGGCGGTTTTGGGGCCGGGCTGGGGGTGCGGGCAGCCCGGGAGGATCCCCCAAACCCCGGGCTGGAAGCTCCAGACACGGGGTGAGGGTGAGGTCCGTCCCCCCCCCAGGAGGCCCGGCCCTCGTCTTCCTCCTGGCTGCCCCGGCTTGGAAGTCCTCGCTTCGTGTTCTGCTGAGGGGTGGAGGGAGGCGCTATAAATACCGCATGTTGGGAAAAATAAATAGCAGTGGGTTCATGGAATATCCCGATTTAGAAGGGACCATCAAGGATAGAATTGTACAATCTTTTAGGTTAGAAAAGACCTCTAAGATCATCTCGTCCAACCTTTAACCTAGCACTACCAAGTCCACCGTTAAACCATGTCACAAAGCTCTATGTTTGGGCATTTTTTGGAAGATCTCCAGGGAGCTCCTTGCTCCACACAGGACCACCCAAAAATCAGACTGTGTGTCTCAGAGCGTTTCCTAAATACTGCTTGAACCCCAGTAGACTCAGCGCCATGACCACTTCTCTGGGGAGCCTGTTCCGGAGCCCAACCACTCATTTGGCGGAGAACCTTCTCCTAACACCCAGCCTGAGCCTTCTTCCGTCACAGCTCTATGCCATTCTCTTGGGTCCTATCACCGTTCACCAGAAAGAAGAGATCAGTGCTTCCCCCTCATGAGGAAGCTGCAGGCCACCACAAGGCCTACACTCAGTCTCTTCTCTGGGTTGAAAAAAAGCAAGTGACTTCAGCCGTATCTCGTGCACCTTGCCCTTCAGGCCCTCCACCATATTTGTAGCCCTCCTTCGGTCACTCTCTAAGAGTTTTATATCCTTTTTATATTTTGGCATCCCGAACAGCACACAGATCTCAAGGAAGGGCCTCGCCAACACAGAGTAAAGTAGGAGATGTCCCGTGTTGCAGCACCACTTCCATGTGGACAAGCTTTTGATCTGAGGCCTGTGCTCCGTGGCCACAGCTGTGTGTCATTCTGATGATGGCTTTTGTTGTCACCCCCACGTTGAGTTCTAATTTCAAGAGATATCTTCTTTTAAAAACCACTAATCATCACTTCTTCTATTACAGATCGCATTCCTTCTTGACGTAACAGCAAAACCTGATCTGCTTTGCTCTTCAAGCACACATTTCCAGTTCATTTCTGGCTGTACATAGGGGGCTGCTGCCACATATTTTTGTGTTATTCAACTCCCAGATAAGTGGTATTGAACCGTTCAGTACTGGTATGACAGTGGTCTTTGAGAAGAACAGTTTTCTGTGGAAACAAGGTTACGTTTTTCAAAAGTAACAACACGATTTAGATCCTAAATTTCATTTTCAAGGATGATTTAGGCTTCAAAACTCCTAAATACTTAGGAAGAAGCCTGTGAAAATGGAAGTTAAGAACATCCTAATTTCTCACAGCATTAGCTAGTCATCACCAGTCACACTGGGAAGTCAAAAGAAGCATTATAAAGGAACTTACTTTTCACCCAGCAACCCTGTTGAGTTTCTTTTTCCAAAATGCTTGGGGGATTTTTTATCTTGCTCTTCTTTTATAGTACTTTCAATAAATATGATGCTGAAAAATTAATGTTGAGCAGTCTCCACCCGAGTTGATGAACCTTTACCCAAGCCCGGAACTGCAAACCATTGCCTGATAGCCACGAGAAACCTGCCATGCTCAGCTGTTGCCCTTTGCTCATTAGCTGCCAACATCTCCCTTGCATGCTGAACTTCAGCTCTTTGCAAGTTCTCTAGAACTTCTGGGTTACAGTGGGTTTCAATACCTGTCCCAGGTCAATGGTCTTCAACACTGATGGCCCAAGGCAACAGCACCAAACAGTTAGTGAGGAGAACAGTCTGGTAGCTGGGTGGTCTTGGTATTAATGAGGTGTGTATCGGTCTTTCAGACACGGAGCACCTCAGGAGGTACGCATCAAATGCTACCTGAGGCCTCAATTGCCAAAGTTTTTGCATGAGGTCATGAAAACTGGGCTCATCCTCACATTTCTGCCAATTCATAAGGCGGCAGCTTTCCATCAAGAAAAACTGGTTCTTCCACCAAAAGAAAAATGCAAAAAAAAAAAAAAAAAAAAGGCATTTTCATGAATTCTCTTTAGATTAGAAAATTGCTTATCTCCTTCCTGTTTATTTAGGGACCACTGCTATAAAAATTCTGGTGTTAGAAGGCTAGAAAGGTCTCTATCTCCATATCTCCAGATAGGGAGATTCAGAGACTAATTCAATTAACATAGCTAGACAGATGCTTTGCTGCAGATGGATTTTATAGCGCGTTATAAACACGATAGATAATCTAACGGACTTCTTAATGGGTGAAAATAGAACAGCGTCTCTTAAAACACTTGAAGATTTAGAATTATGGAAGGAAAAGTCTTGCAATTCCCTGCAAAAATAAAGTTTTGGAATTTGCTGGTCTTGCCAGTCAGCTTTTGGAGGCAGAGCCAGCTTATGCTCGGTTATGTGCTAAAGGCAATAAAGGTCTGAAAACACACATGTAACCCACCAAATGTGTACCTGGTGACCCATGTGAGCTCCCACACATGCTACTATTCAATGCATCTATTCAAGGTAGATGGTTTAAAGCTCTTGAATATATATATATACACATGTATATGCAAGTGCCATCACGCATCATGGTCACGTCTTAGACATCCTGTTGTAGGAGTTTGTCCAGGAAGCAGATATACTGCTTGCCTGTCAGAAAGAAAACAGCTGCTATAAAAATCTAACTTTAATACTAATTATCTGAAACATCTGGTTAGTTAGTTTATTGCAGCAGAATACAATTATCAGTTAAATTGCCGTCCAGAGGAGACAGAATGCCTGGATTTTTTTCTCTTCTTTATTTTGTACACTTGCACTTATCTTCGTTAGAAAAAATCCTCCTGTATTGCTCTGCTGGAAGAAAGAATGGAGGTCTTGTGTCTCCAGCCAAGTACCTCAGTAGACCTAAGCTTGCCTCCTGTGAACTTTTAACACACCGCATTCCTGAGGGATCTAAGTCGAGTGCTTTAGGGATGGACAAGTGAACTGTTTGGATTTAATAGTTAATTATTGTTACACCCAAACAGTTTTTCTAGTCTAAATTGACCCAGCTTTAATTACTAATGTGTGGAATGCTAATGTTCATGGATTATCATTAGCACAGAAAGGACTTTGTAACTAGAATAGTCCCTTTTCCTTAGGGCTCAATAGTTTTGTCAACGCAATTCTCAGCTATTTCTCTGACCAAAGCAAGCATTAACAATTCCTCCCCACCCCTCGTGATAATTTAAATTAAATTTCTTGCAGTCATCCTGTCAGATATTCATAAACACTTGGATAGCTGGGAGGCAATGTGCTGTCATAGATAAGGTTGAACACTACAGACTTAACAGAGTTGGCTCCCCTGAGACATTCTTGCTATATCTTGTCTGCTGGACATCTCCATGTTGAGTACCTGTGGGTTTGTGTCAACTTTCACCTTTGGGTAACCTTAGCAGCTGAAGTTTTCTTGATCCTTATTAAAACATTTTTTTTTTGTTTAAATTGTTTTGTTTTTCTTCCCCCTCCCCTCCCATTTATGGTTAATCTCAATGAAATTTAGCTATTTAGTCGTGTTTTGTTACAAGGCAGGTGTAACTTATTTCATCTGTATCTAGAACCACTACCTGTGGTTTATGGGGGTCATGACTGGCATGGGAGAAGAGCTATGAAGGAGTGATGGCTTTAGTGAAGCACTTAACTCAAATCCCACACCTCAAGGGCAAAAGTGCAAACTTAGAAAGAAAATCCAAAGTTAACCATCAAGCAGTGTTGGTAACAGGAGGAAGAACAGGAGAGTAGTGACTTTCCTTAAGTAGAGCTGGTGGAAACCTCTTCTGTGAGATGTGCATCTCTACAGGTGTCATTAGAGTCATATTCCCAAACCTTCTGGATTTATTTTACAGTTCGGGGAGTTAACGAGTGCCTCATCCAGTTCAACCACACTGGAGCAGCAGTGGGCACCCATTGTGCCTGCTCTTGCTGAGGATGCAGCACAGAAAAGCAAGGAGAGGTGCTAAGAGAAGACAGTGGTCTCATAGGAGATACATCCATCCTGTGGTGTGAATTAAAAAAAATTCAACAAAAGCAGTGCTACAACCCTAATTATTATTTATTTATTTTGCCAGAGCTGCTCATTGCAGGGCTCTGAGCATTTTCTGCAGGGCGACTATTTCATTGCTCTCCTTGACACTGCTGTACACTGGGAGCTGCTATTAAGAG
Organism: Anas platyrhynchos; assembly: GCF_047663525.1. NCBI lineage: Eukaryota > Metazoa > Chordata > Aves > Anseriformes > Anatidae > Anas > Anas platyrhynchos. The sequence goes on along the minus strand of NC_092597.1, from coordinate 18,584,818 downwards.
TTTGATACTCACCCAAGTGTCTAAATCCTCACCCTTCCCTGCAGCTATGGTTTTATGACAGGTGTTTGTACAGTGCGATATTAGGGCTTCTCTCTTGCCCTCTGGTCCTAGGTGCCAAGCTAGTTGCAAATCACTGTTAATTTGGTGTAATTGTGACAGCTATAGAGGAATGTCATCTTGAGAGCCACCTTCGGGGCACGCCTGTGGCAGTCTGCAGGCTTGATGCTTGTTCTGCCCTTTCATCTGGCAGAGTAGATGCTTCCACCTGGCTGCTAGGAGGTCATAGCGCAGCATTATGTGTTGGAAAATAACGTTCCTGAGAGGCCTGCTTTCTGCTTTATTCAAAATTATGCCAGTTAAGTTAAAGTCAGACGCAGCTGTCTTGGATATCACTCTCAAACTACACCCATCTGGGTTTCTCTCTGGGACTGTGCAGCCATGTTAAGGCCAATTTTCATTTGCTTTAAGCTATTTGGATGAAAAGAAAACTCATGTGCTGCCAAAATGGATTTGCATGTAGCATAAATCGTGTCTCCTCAGCACTCCTGCCTGGTCCTACTGTGCGCATTTGTCTGAGAGAAAGCTTGGATGTAAAGAAAGTGAGGAATAACTTCAGATATGTTCAAAGAGCAAGGAAGAACACATAAATAAATAAGAAACCCCAAGATGCCAGCCAAGAGGCTTTTCCTTGGGATTTCCTTGAAATTGTAATTCTCTGGTGCAACATCTTGTGGGTCACCTGGCACAGGAGGGAGGTGACAGGAGAGGATTTTGATGATCTACCAGCATAGAAGGGGAGTATGAGTATGCACATCAGCCAAGTGTGTACAGCAGAAGGGAGGGTTGAGATGGGTACGGCATGTAGATGGATCAGCAGTCATCATTTCCAAGATACCACGATGCCAGCAGCTTTAATGCAATTTCTTTCTATAAACACTTCTGACTTTACTGCCTTGCTATTTTGAGTCCTGCTGGAGACTTGGACTCATTAAAAAGGCATTTCCTTCAGACAAGCTGATTAGATAGCTGTTCCTTCCCCCAGATGATGAAAAGCTGGAGAACACCTTAGTGAGACTAAAAATTGCAGAAAATTAAGACACATTATTTTAACAAGAGGTGCTGGTTCACCTTGAAATCTCCTACTACGAAAACAGTTTAAAAAAAAAAAAAAAAAAAGAGGAGATTCATAAATGCAAGAACTGGATGACATGTCTACAATCTACATTGTATAAACCTGGCTCCTAACCTCTAATTATGGTTTTCCCAAATAAATGAGACTCAAATCTGAAGGGAGCTGAGTAATCTCTAATGTCATTGACTCCACAAGACCTGAGGGCATGCGACACTTTTACAGGGAAAGTAAGCACCCAGCAGGATCGTAGTCTAAATGGGAATCAGAATGACTTCTGAATTAAAGCAATGTGATTTAGCAAGCACAGTATAATTGTGGAGTACCTGCAAATATTGACATCAGCCTGACGCCTCATTTAGTAGGAAAGTTAATTTGCAGAATCAGAAATTGAAAGGCAAATTACTGGACAATAGACTACCACTTTTCTCACTGTTAATCAGCATCTCATAAGGAAGTGATTGTCCAAACTATAAGGTGGCACACAAGAAAAATATTTAATTTCTTTATTCTAAGGATGAGACATTAAACTCTAACTCTAGGAGATAATTCTATTTAGTCAGTCAAAAAAAAAGAGGAGGGGGGGGGAAGAGTGGATGTGGGTGTGAATTGTTATCTGTTTGTATTTTACAAATTGTTGTGTATTTATGAAACAACTAAGATCCCAATGGCAGGAACACCTTATTACAAATGTTCTGCTTTCCTGCCACTGTCACACTCCGGAAAATGTTCTTGGCCAGACTCATCCGTGGCTGATGATGCAGCAGAAGGCAATGTTCCCTGGAGTCAGTAAGAATTTGTCTTCCAGGTGGCGGGGTGGTACAAGAAGTGATGGTGCCATCTTTTGTGTAGGAAGTCACACCAAGCTCTCACACAGGCACAGTTGCTGGTGATACACGCTACTTCTGCCCAGCTCTGAGCATCAGTCTTAGTGTGTCAGCCCAAAGTTCATCCCTGGGATTACATCGTGGCCCTTTACTTTGTTTTTCTTTTTTTTTTTTTTTCTCCTCTCTCTCTGCTTGCCCCCCTTCCAACAACCACTTTCTACCTCATAAGTAACTTCACGTAATAGCAAAATGCAGCAGAAGTTTATATGCAAGTTTTCCATGTGTTTTGGACCATAGGGGCTGTAAGTGCTTTGAAAGCACCTAGGGTTCTAACCAGACACAAAACAGCTGTTCCCTTGCACTTCTTGCTAGATAATAATTTGAAGGACACAATACTTATAAATCACATTGGCTACCTAATAAACAAATTATGTACAGAAATACTCAACAGCATCTTGAAATCTAGCCCTGTGTGCACAGCCTGACTTCCTGTCGAGCCTTTTATTTACTGTCCACGATGATATTCTCTGTGGATCTTGAACTTTTGCATGAATGCTTTCAATCTGCCGTTCATGCTTCCTTTACTCAGCACAGTCATATTTTGTTCTCTGGATGTTATGTGCAGCATGAATCTGTCTCATGACACTGGTCCCAGAGTTTATTGAAATTACTGGTGTATCTATTTGAAGAATAGACTTTATCAAAATTTCTGACCTGGTAGCAACGTGTCTTAGGGCTTTGCTGGATTAGCGTGGATCTTCCTCTTGGAAGTGACTCTCGTGTGTGATTTTTACAGTGAGTTTGTAGTATTAGAGTCTGTAATACACCTTGCAGCTGCAGGTGAAAGACCTGCCACGTACCACTGTGGGCAATATTCTATCAAGCTAAGATAAGGGTCTTTCTTCATGGGACAATTTTAAGCTAAATATAGAGCAGATAATTTTAAAAAATGTCCTCTGCTCTCCACAAAAGAACCAAGACTATTAGCAAACACAAAGTAGGAGCAGTGCAAGCAGAAGGAGGAGCTGCATTGACAGTGTCTGTTGTGCTGTTGCATGCCAGCTTCTCCAAAGGAAAGCAGCTCCCATAGGCCAGTTTTTAGGTTTTTTTTTGGCCAGAACTGGATTCTCTTGCCCCATCAACTAATGCGTGATACCAGTTCAGTTCAACAGCAGCTTCTTAGCAGATACCAGTGCTGTTGGGTGTTACCTTATATACTTATGTAATTTCAGTTGAGCTAACTTGATGTAAAAGAACACCCTTTTGTCACCTTAGCTATACCAATGCCTTCGGGCACCATAAGGTCAGTCACCATCTTTTTGACTGATTACATATCCCTGAGCTGAATAGCGATCTCCTGGGTTCACCTTAATAAGCAATGACGTGCCTTCGAAAACTGGCAGCAACATGAGAATATAGTGAGTATTTTTGCCAAAAATAAATGTTTCTCTTGGGTCTCATACTCTGCTATAAGCTCTTGTAGTAGTTGACTTCCAGCATTGTTGACAGCCTTTGGTCCTCAAGAGGTTCATACACAGCTTATGAGAAGCAAGTAGAGACCCTAGGAAAGAAGTTGGATAATTTTACTTATTTCATTCTAGAGGATGGTGATTAGTCCTCACCGTGCTTTATTGCTTCAACTTTGAGAAGTAGCAGAATCCCTAAATTCCTCCGAGTCTGTGAAATCAAGTGAGACTGAAGTGTCTGTAACACCCTGTTGTAATAAATAATGTCGGAGTATACTAAATGGAATTTAAGGCAACAGTCATCTGTCATAAACACTTGAACTGAGTGCAAGACGACCTTTATGAAGGCACTACAATAGGCTGCAGACTGTGCTGCTGCTGATTTCTTGAGGAACTGTAGGCATCCAAGGACCCTCATAGTCCTGCTATAGCTTTTTTTGTCTTTAAGGCCTTAGCTGCAGGAAATTCCTCTTATGAAGGGCCCTTACAGCATTGCTGTGAAGGAGTCTAATCTCTCTGAAGTAATGATAAAAATGCAGGACTGAGGAATGCAGAGGAGACGGGAGTTGTTGACCTCACTGGAACTCGGATAAGTCAGTGGAAGATAAAGAGAACTGCACCAACCTCCAATATAAAAACAGGGCGATGCAAGGAAAGGTCAAAGAATTAAAACAAGTCATTTGATAGCGCCTCAATAAGGCAGCAAAGAGTTTCTCTACTTGACCTTTAAATAAGCAAGGCCAATTGTGGAAAAAAATGGCCAATTCCTATTACTTTACAGTAAGTAATGGAGCCCACAGTTTTGGATGCCGTAAAAGAACAGATCTCCTGTGACCGACCCCTCAGCAGAAAAGCAGGATATGAGAGAGGAGGGCTTTACTAAAGGAGATTTGCAAGCCTATTATCTTGATGCTTCTCAAACACAGCCCCATCTGAATCCAATTCTAGAGCATTTAATGAACATGGAGAAAACGGAGCAAAATGAAGAGCAACAACAAGAAAAGTCTGACAGATTCTTATAAAAACTGTTTTCATGCTCCACTTTTCATTGACATTTTAAGAAGAAAATATTTGGGTTACAGAAAATGCCCTGAAAGCTCCAACATGAATGTTTGCTGTTTAGGTAGAGTGACCTGCAGGTGAGCACTCAGCAGTTAGTTTCCATTTAAAAAGAGCCACAATTTCTCTCTCCTACATTTGCAGAGTGTGAAGAGTTGTCTGCAAGCAAAGAATGACATTCTGCTAACGCTGAGGGGAAGCATAGCAGAGAATGTCATGGCTAGTTCAAGTGAATTAAAAGATAGTTGATCTCTCACTACTCATTTAAAATCCCCTCCCTTCTAGATTAAGAAACTAGTCCCAGCTTCTTATACGTAAGAGGGGGCATCAAGAGTTTGGACTCATTCCCCCACTAAAATTGTTTATTTACCCAGGGGAGACCACACGCACTTAAGAAATTTACTGACAGGGCCTAACCTAGTGAAACAAATGGTCTTGAAAAATTGTTTTCAGAGATATTTAGTGGCATTTGATGCCATAAAACCACCACAACTATTATCGTCACCACAAGGAGGAGAATTATGTCCCATTGCCAACCCCAGCTCCCTAATTTCTTCTTCTGGTCTGCGCAGGAGATACATGAGTAATGACAGCCACTTGTGAATATCATCCAGTATCAACCTTCACAGCTGTATCTTGGCTTCTTTTCTGGCGTTCAAAGTCTCTTTTCTGAAAACATCCTGACTATCAATTACCGAGGATATGTTTGGTTGCATAATTATAGATGAAGGACAGTTGTACAGAAGGCAACATATATATCTATGCTAATATAAAAATCTCCCTGTAAATCAATCATAAATGTCTCTTCAATGATTTATGACCAGTATGTGGAAGCTGAGAGATAGCTTTGAATGCAGATTTTATTATAAATTATTTCCTAGAATTTTCATCCTAAAGGCAATCGGTTACTATTATTAATAGTCTGTGTGCATCACATTGAAGCGAAATAGAGTACAACGTCTTAAGACAATAAATAACATCAACAAACTTTCTTGTACAACTTCCTCTGTGTGGATATATATCATTAGTCTTTTCCCAAGCAGAAGAGCCTTGATTCTTTCCTGTCTTAAAACCAAAGAAAAATTGCAGTTCTGAAACAGTGCCGTGAAGTTGTACTTCTGCTAAGAGAAGGAGAATCAAGCTCTTTTCATAAACAAACAAACAAATAAATAAATAAGCTTTTGTAGTATTCAACTTTGTTGTTTTACATAAATTGCAGCAGTGCTGAACTGACCTGTTGGGATCGAAGTTCCAGAGGCCCCACTCTGCCAAGTACAAAGTCTGTCTCCACTCTTGTCTTTGTAGATATTCATTTACCACCTGCACCATACGATACAGTAACGATCATTCACTGATTTTCACTGCAGTCATTCAATTACATCAACATATTTTTTCTTGATCAAGCTGAGTAGACTGCCAGTGAACTAATGCTGCGGTTTGCCAAAATAGCTCATTACCAGATCTGATCAAAGTATTTATATCGTACTTTCCTTACCGTTGTTTTTAGTGAGAGTTGCTTTCCCTGTAATAAACGTGCATATTTGTGTGAAATGTTTGTGATTTTTTTTTTACTGAAACAGTATATTTTGTTTACTTGATTTTCTGTCACATTTATTATTTCAGTAAATAAAAATTACAATGTTGATTTTCATACCTTTTATCTATCATTTCCTCTGCGTTTATCAGAGAAATTCATTGAAAAATGTAAAAACATATCCATTCTAAGCTTCAAAATGGAAACTGAGACATCAACATTTTTGTCAAATTGCTTTTTCTATCTTGACTAATTAGCCAGCTGTAAGGGCAGAAAGTATCTTATAGCTCCCTGTGTATTATGAATTAGTGTAATACTGCTGACATTACCCAGGGAAACCATAATGGTTTTCACATCCTACTGAGCTTTTTGTGGTTTTATTTTTCCTAATAGCAGCATTAGAGGGGCACATTTACTTGCTTGACCTGATTTATGAGTACATTTTATTTGTGGGGAGATTAAATTCTGGTGGGTTGGATCTGTTTGGGTTTCCTCGATAGCCTCTGATTAGTTTTGGTACCGGTAGCCCTCGCAGTAAATCAGGTGTCTCAGCTGATTGACAACGAAGTGAGTCTGTGACTCATTACCTGGTAGACGAGCCTTTGCTCGTTTGGTAACTCATTAAGCTGAGGAGATTATTTACAATATTTGCAGCCACCCCAGCCACGGTGGCACTTAGGGCACTCAAAATTTCCATATAAAATGTGAAATATTTGGTAGTTCATAGATGACTCATTAAGATTTGAACTTCAAGATATGCTTTTCTGAGGACAGCTCATCTGGGTGGTGAATGTGACCATCACTGAGCTCCAGTGGTCACCTGGCAGCACAAAGAATGTCCCCTGCCTTTGTCCAAGGTTAATGTATGTGAGGTTTTCTTTGAAACTCAGTATCTCTGCAGTTCTTTAACCTGCACACCGAAGTGCAACAAAGAAAGTGCATCCCTAAAGACACGCAGGTCCCAGCTGCCATGCTCATTTTTTTGGAAGTCAGCCACGTAGGTCCTGTAGAAACTGCACAAGGACAGGCTTCAAGGTGGAGGTGGCATGAGCACTGCTGAGATTAAGAAGTCCCTGAGCCTGGAAGCATGCCTAAGATGAGCCTGAGGGCAAGATAGTGCCTGATGCTTGCAGAGCATCTGAAGTCGCTCCTAAAAGAGGAAAATTACAGCAGCAAGTTTAGTGGTTGATCATCTCTGTTATTAATCATCAACATATTTCATTAAATTTCTTTCTTTTTATCATGTTTTGATGTTAATGCTAGTAAAATTTTAGTGCTCAAATACACTCCTTGACTCCATGAACTGTCATGCCATTCTTAAAAACTCACAATTGTACCAGCGCATCTACACTTCAACAGCAAAACCAGTCTCCAAATTGCTGTGTCCACCTTTACGGCCCTGCCAGAAGGATCCTGGCCCTTCTCATTGTGATATTTGTTTTATCGTCACTTGGATGCCTTGTCTGTCACTCGGATGGCAAGCAATCCGAGACAGGGTCTGTACTCATGTTTTCCATTAAGCGGCGAGCACACAGCAGAGGCAGAGGGGGATATTAAATAATAATGACAATAATAATACATCTGATAGAGTTCAGTTCCGCTTTAGCACTAAATGGAAAGCTGAAAGCCTCCCTATGGATCTTTTCCATCTTGAGCATCAATGAGTGTAACAGATGCATCAGTTTTAAATCAGCGCCTTGCATGACAAATAATACTGATCCATGTGGTTAGGAAATCTGGGCCTAACTGGCACAGTTTGGTTGGCTGCAAATGATGCTGCTGTGTCTGCAATGTCACCTATAAAATCTATAGATGGGGACCACTTTTTTAACTGGAGCAAAACAACGTAGATTTCTTGAAATGGCACGAGTCCTTTACCTCCAACTTGATATGACCCTTATGAAATAAAAATAAAAATGATGAAAATAAGACTTTCTTTTATGATTTAAAAAACACCTGCAAACAGGAAAGGATTAGTGAAAACCAAAAGAGGAATGAGGAAACAACTGGCGATGAAAACCACTGATCCATTTAAATACAGATGAAACAATTTGGCCATGCACTGGGAAGGAATATTAAACAGATACAAGCTATTAATTTTCACTGAGGGTCAGCCTGGGAGCTCGAATAGAAGGCAAGGTTCAAGTTAACCCTTCACAGCAGGGAGGATCTCACCATAAATCACAGGTTCTTCCTGAGCTCACAGACATTGCAATTTGGGGTCAATTGTGTTAAAGTGCAAGGAGGGGTACATCTTCCTTGTCTCCTACCAGCATTGTGCTCAACATGCCAATCTCTGCTGGGGGCTGCTGATACAGCTCCTGTAATATCTGGGAGATGTTTTGGACAGGTGGTAATGTTTGTAGAAAGAAGGGACCATTTGGAAAGTGGAAACTCATCAAAAATTACCAGGAAAGCTAGCAAATGGCAAAATCGGGATGAAGAAATATCGATCCCTCTCATTTATTTCTTACAGGTCCAGGGGGAAAGGCTGTGTGGTGAGACCAGTCTCCATGAAACATGCAGTTTCTGCTATTAGGGCTTCTCCTGGGAGCAGAGACCTTCCAGCTCATAGGTCAGCATCATATATTGCAAACTCCCTGCCAGCTGGACTCTCCCGGTGGTTTTTAATGGCTTCAGAATTTGAGCATCCTCCATGGTGAGCTGAACAAACACGAAACTTGTATAAGACTTCAGGAGGTCACTGGCTCACCTTTAGTTTTGAGGTACAAACTCTGCCCAGTTTTGCTGGAGAGGAAGAAGGATGCTGGGAAAATATGGGCACTTAATGCGAGGAATTTCAGCCTTGATGCATTTATTCTGAGCACTCCTCCTATAACAGAGCACTTGCCACCTCTCAGCTGTCTACCCAGCCAACTTTTTGTCCTTGTCCTTAAAAAAAAATAAAAAAAATTAAACTGTACAAGAAATCACTGCATTTGTCCACAGGGGACAATAAATGCCACTCTACTCAAACCTTACTACTCTTTCAACTATTCCATTCCCTACTGCTAAAAATAACAACGTGAATGCCTTTACATCAGTCTTTTCTATTACGATTAAGACTGTGCCGGTCATAAAGGTCACCATAAGATAGACTACAGACCACAAATCCCCACCTGCCAGCATGACCAACATGTTAAACATTGGAGTGCAGCTTGGTCAAGTGACTAGTCTAGAGTGAGAAATGAAATCAATACCCACTCTGGTGAGAAATGTTAAAGATGAGCATCCACCGTCGGCTATATTCAGGTGGCTGAGAGTCTGGAGTGCCTTATTTTCATGTTTTTACCCTAGAAGTTACCTTAAAAATCACCCCTGAGACTCTGTAGCAATGGCAACTTACTCCTGCAAGCCTGTCTTTGAGTTTATCCAGGTATTCCTGCCGGGAAGGACCTGCTCTGCCTGGCTGTACCGGGGAAGATTTGGATTGCTTCTGCCTGTGAAAAACTCTCCAACAAAACTGTTTTAGCTAGTCGAGGGGGATTGTATTTCTATCCCTCACAAGAGAAATATTCCAGGTATAGCTAGATGCATTTTTAATGATCCAAATGCAAGTCGTGTGGAGTAAAAGCCCTTATGCCCCCTGTTCTCCCTTCCCAACTCTCTCTGTTGTGTCATATCCTTCCAAGACAAAAGGCTTGTAAGTGAAATATATTGTGCATAAATCCTAACAGTAACTGCTTTTCCTAACGAGATCCTTTAACCACGTTTGTAATGTGTTCAGCACCAAAACACATGGCAAATCCGTCAATGGTGATTTCAATAACCTCTGCCACCATTATACCATGTTACATCTTATTGAATCTGATTTAACCATAGATGTTTATAGAGGGCAGGTTGATCTCTGTCTCCATAACTATTTTTCAGTTGTATCATTCTCTATTTGGTCTTCGAAGGCAGCTCGATTTTCTTCTTCTACATTTTATTTTGCTTTCAAAGTTGCCTTAGTCAAGCAAACAAATGGGAGTTCAGATTGATCTTATTTCTGTTTACAACAGGTTGATCTTGAGTTCAGAAGTATCACCATTTAAAAAAGAACTGAAGTTTTAGTCATGAATACTGGAGTGTGTTTTATGTGCAGCCTTCTGGTCTTGGAAACAAAGAGAAAAACTGAAGCGTTTAGCAAGTATGCTCCTTGAATATGTATTTTCAGGTCAGCCTTAAAGGCAGCCTCTTCTTCACAAAAGCAAATCCAGTACTGAAGCTGTAAGTCCAGACGCATTCTTAAAACTTGGCCCTGTCTGAAAAATAATTAATAAGAAGAAATAAAATTATGTTTGTGTAACCTTTCCATAGAAGATACCTCTAATTGGTACAGATATCAGTGCAAAGAGAAGCACTCGGAAGAAGCTTTGATTACAATTCACATTGGGACACTGCTTACTAAAGGGCAATCACTTCTTTCATTAATTGCTTTAAAAATAAGATTTAGGGAAAGCTTCTTATGAAATAATTATGGGACTAATGATTCCTGTTGCAATCTATGGCAATGTTTCCACTGAGTTCAGTGGGAGAAAGTTGTACCCTCTCTTTCAACAGCAGCAAGCAAAGCCACAGCTTGGATCAGCCCGTTTGTTTCACCTGGGTTTGGTTTTAAGGAAATTGGCTGCTGAAGAGGTGAGTGTGGCAGAGAAATGCCAAAGCTGCAGGTCTGGTTCTGGCTGCTGAATGCAAAACACATGCATAGCAAACACCTCAAAAAGTGCAAGAGAGAAAATTAAGTCTGGATATGTTTCATCTCTCCAGGCAATTTTTCTTCCTAGGTTACAAGAATCTATTCTTTTTGGTTGTTTAATAAAAAAAAAAAAAAAAAGTCACAGAGTGTAATTGTTAAAACGAGCAGTGGGAAATGCAACAGCCTGACAAGAAATTACATGTCTTATTTATCTCCACCTAAGTTGCTCCTCCAGGAGGTGCGTGCTGGTGAAATGTATTGCATTCGAACGTGCGCCTCCGATGCTTGTCAGAGTTATTTCCCCATGGCTCTGCAGCAGTTTCTTCCCCACCGTTAAGTCCTGTAGGTAAATACAAACCCAGGCCTGGACTACCTATGGTCTTACTAGAGCCTTGTTCCTCCCCTGCCCTTGCTATTAATGCTGAGGCAGGAATGAAGCAAACGAGGCAGAACTGGAGTTCTGTGGGTGGCCTCCTGGCTGTAGGAAAAATTAAATCAAAGCTCAAGGAGTAGATATCCCTGGGGAAGAGGGTTGGTGCTTACAAGCTTTCTCTGCAGATGCTTGAAAAACTGCCAGAGCACGATGCACAGCACGCAGTCCAAGATCAACGGGCTTTGGCTGGAGTATAGACCTGGAAAGGTATGACAAGAAGAAAATAACATTTGGGGTACATTTATTTCATGGAAGGTGCAGAATAAAGTCAGATCCTGATTAACCAGATTGGAATTCTTCTGTGCAATGATTTAACAGGATACTGATGTGCCGATAGCATTTGCACTCAGCTTAGTTAATGTTGGTACATCACACTCCTGTCCTACAAAAATACGCTGGCTTTCACAGATAGCAATCTGAGGGCATCGAGGGTCTGCTGGGATGGATGGCTTCTTCTTCTGAGGAACTTAGCTACTATTTTGATCAGTGCAGTGTAAAAAACCTGAAGGGAATTTAAATTAGATTTAAATTATTTCTTCAATTTTGCCGTCCTTATGTATATTGGGAAGAAAGAGAGCAAGCAAATAATGAACAATATTGCAATTATACCTTCAGAGCGTTTGGCTTATGTAGGGCAACTGGGCCAGCAGATGGTGAATGCAATTTGATGTACAAAAGTATGAAATAACTGATCTGGACAGAAGGATTAAAGTGGTGTGTGTGTATAAACTGCACATGGATCACAAAAAGTATATTGGGCTATTATGGGAAATCACTGAAGCCTGAGCACAGATGCTGCAAAAGACAAGAAATCAAACTGCACTGGCACAGTAACAGAAACAAAGACAAAAGGTGAGAGTGCTATTGTTTTAGTCTTTTGTGCACGGTGCACGCTTTGATCTGCTGGAAGGAGAGAGCTGCCTTGGGGCGAGGCACCGAGGGATCTAGTTGGGAGCAGAAAATTCACAGAGACTGGGCTAACTGACAGAGTAAGCTACCAGAAGACGTGATTATAGAAAAACATCTTTAAGGAAAGGCTCCATCAGGGTGTTGCATTTCTTATACTAGCCCTCAACAAGACAGAGCATCTTATTAGCGTTGGCAAAGTGGGCCTGGGTGGGGAAAAAAGGCCAGGCTCACTCTTCCAAAGCACAATGCAAGCACAGAATATGTAAAATGAGGACACGCACTTGAGAGTACTTAATGAGAAGCACAAAGTTTTTAGTTGGTAATAGCCACTTAATCAAATAGGCCTTATATAAAGTCCTTCTAATCCTAGCTCATCAGCTGAAGTTATGCATCGCTGGGGTACTCCCAGGACAGAACTATAGTTTAGCTGGTAAAGAAGACTAAACAATACCAGGAAATTTGGGTGATGCTTCTGGTTGTGTTGCTCACTCCCTAAGGGGATGTGTGCACTGGTGGGGATCCCTGGGGACGTCCTGGCTGAGCTGGCTCTCAACATGGGCTGGGGGATGGCAGACACCGATGTGCCTACATTGCTTTGGGAGCCTCCCTCTGTGTCTGCACTGCTCCATGTGGAAACGTTTGTGTTTCCTGCTGAGCTTTTCTAACAAATGAGTGGTGCCATGGAGTCTCTGCTGATCTGAACTTATGTCTTATTGCCTTCATGCTTGGGGAAGATTATAATGTATGGCTAGCACAGACCAGCAGGACATCACTGTTTTCCTTATTTCCTAGCTGGCTAAGGTACTTTTGGCTGGACATTTGGTGGGTGGAGAATTGCTTCAGTTCATTTCCCATCCGTAACCGAGTGAATCAACTCATTTAGGCAGAGCTCTGATTAGCAGACCTGGTGTAGAGGCATGAGGAAGTTCTTACTTGCTTTTCTGTCCACCCACAGTCACACAGTCCAAAATCAAATTAAACCTTCACCCTAGAAATGTGTCCTTTTGTGTGATGCGCTTAATTCCTGCAAAGGACCCCAGAGTGCTGAGGAGTCAGAATGGCGCAGCCTTAAGGGCTGAAGAGCAGTAAAAACCTGACTTTTGGATTTAATGTCTGGAATAGAAAATAAGAGTACTGGAGAAAATCAGTTTAGGGGAAGTAAAAATGGATATTTAAAAAAAAAAAAAGTTTTCTCCAGCTTTGGATTATTTACCTTTATAAACTTTTCTCCCTTTTAAAAAATCAGTTCTAGGTCAATTTTTTCAGTAAAAATTCCTGTCTCAGCATGAAGAGGCAAATCCTTTCAGCTTGAAAACCTACTCCTGCAAATGCCATGCCAGAAGTGAGATATTTCGTTTGAAAAATGTGTACGTGGAAGTTAGGACATAAGAATCTGCTCCCCTCACTTTTTCTGTCCTTCATTGTTAGCCTAAGTCAGCTCGAATGCATAGTCTCAGTCTGTCTGAATCACTATTAGGGGGAAATGCTCTTGCTGAAAATACTTTAGCTGGATCCTTTTCTAGAGCCACCAAATCCTTAGATACGAGTTCAGTTTTGTCTTCTTTTTTATTCCCTTCTTCAGAAATCTGGGGGCTGACAGATGGAAATGAGAAATATGCTAACTTGTTTGACTGTTTCTTGCTCTTTCTCTGCTCCCGTGGATGATCTCCACTGCCCCAAATCCCCAAACCTGCCTACATCTACAAAGGAGGTGTCAAGCTGGAAGACAGGCCAGTAATATATAAACCAGGAGCATGGGTAAATTTGTAGTAATTAAGGTGGAGACCTGAAAAAAAGCAACCCTTAAGGGATAAGTTAGTATTAGTTAGCTTTAAAAGAAATTGCAGGAGTGTGCTCAGACCTTATTAGTGGATATTCCCTGGGTAGAGAATACATAGGACATCTTAAGAGTTAAGCTGAAAAAGAAAAGCTTCAGCAAGGGTTGCTTGGCTCATACGAAGGCCAAGAAGGATTTCATTTAAATTTAATTTAGTGAGAGTTTTCTGGCTAAGAGATGTGACCTGCTCTCTTTGAACCTTTGCTCTTAGAGCAGAATTCGCCAACATGCCACCTCTCCAGCTCCGGCAGTAGGCAGAAAAGACAGGCTGAGTACAACAAACTGCCTGCACCAGCAAAGAAAACCCATAGCATGGGTTCCAAAGCAGGTACTGGAAAGAAATTGGACCCCAAATACATGACATGTGAAACGAGGCAGCAAGGAAAGGCCGTTGTCCCAATCTCCACCAGACCCCACCTTTAGCAGAGAAAAATTGCTGATAATTAAGTGTTAGATTTGGCACGTGGTGTCTTTTGGCTTTCTTAAATTCTATCCCTTCTCCCTGAATTTGTGAGACAAAATGTGGTGTGGCTCAGCAAAGTTTTTGATGCCGTGCCTCCATCCTACGATGGAGCTCCTCATGGAGATGCCAACACAGGCCTAGTGGTGGCAGAGCCGTGGTGACGTCTGGTGACACCTGCAGCTCCACAAACAGGCTGGCTCTCCCACATCCTAACAGCTCGCTAATACTGCTTCCTGAGCTGCACGTACTGCCTGGGCACGGATTAAGCCTCTCTGCATTGCACAGTGTGACCTCTTCTTTAGTTGTCCTCATTTGCCAGAATTTGTCCCTGCTGTGAGCCAGGCCCCTTGTGCAGCCCAGTCCCAGAGAAAAGCCTTGGTGCTGGGGCTGCACGAGTAAGTAACAAAGCGTGATTGCCCCCAACATGAAAAAAAGAGAGAAAGTGAATTTTGTAGCTGTAATAAATGCATTCAAGCCTGGAGTTGGGGCTGACAGTAATTCTGCTCTCTCAAGTGGCTAAGCTGGCCTGGAGCTCCTCACTGCAATCCACGGTGCCTCCAGCGCTGCTCTCCATCTGACGCCTCACCCAGACAGAGCTTTCCTCTGCCCCAATCCCCTCCCCGAGCAGCACAGGCATGCTGGCTGTGGTAGTGCTTTCTGATATTGAGAACAAGGGGCATTTCTGAAGCCTTTTACATCTCTGTAGCATCTCGCAGATACTAACTCATGTTAACTCTCTGGCAAGTCGACGCTGCTTGCCATCAATTCTTTCTGTTCGTTTTAGTGCAAAAGGTTGAAAGGAAAAGATGCTGGCACAGTGCTTTCACTGGCAGAAAGCCAAATCAAGTGTGGAAGACCCCCATTGGTTATAATTAGAGATATAGATCATCTTCTCTCGCACTGTCAGTGCAAGAAATGTGTTTAGTATTTAAAGGCATGGGGACACAGTTCCTTATGACATTTTTTCTTGTTCTCCACAGATAGCGTCTTGCAAAATCAGATGGTTAAACAAATGTAATTAAGCAAATTTCTTTTGATTATTGATCATTCTTTGTAACTTGAATTTAAATAACTGTACTACATAAAACACTAGTTTTGTTTTCTTTGTTGTCAAATGCAAAAATCATTTTTTGCCTGTATCCAGTATCAATAAAATGAAGTCTGCATAGTCCCATACCCTGATCACACTCCCTGACGTCAACCCAGATAACGCATCATTTAATCCAGAAGAAACAAACTGTTGTCAGGTCTGTCACCTTTAGGAAAAATATCATCCTTTTTTCTTGCTCCTGGCTTATCTCCAAAGTACTTCTCACTTGACTGACTCCAGTTTTGATGATTAATCAACCTGTTTTCAGGCACCTAAATGCCTTTCCCGAGCAGAAGAGGACCTGGATATTAACTCCGGCAGCATTGTGCTTGTATACAGACCCATCACTGCTGTTTGTTAATCATGGCGGTGTGCCTAGCAGTTGGGGTTTGTAGTGTTTGGGGAAGTCTGAACTCCAGTCAGATCCATCCATCTATTGTCTCTCTTTTGAGCACATTGTCTAGTGATCTAATAACGACCACGGTTCAGCCTTCGCCTCAGCTGAAAATTGGATTCAGATGAAAACTGACTTCAGGTGAAAGCTGGCAGAATTTGACCTCCAGGCCCGGTAGTTTGGAGGAAGGTTAGGGGCAGACGTGAAGACACGGGATAATCTCCTGAATCTCAAGAAGCCCAGCAAACAGCAGTTAAAAAAATGACAGGAAAAAAATGCTACCCTCAGTGCAATCATTATAAATGTATCTGTAGGGCTTATCTCAGGGAAAACCCACCTACTTGGCTGGATGTCCCTGCCCTTCTCCTTTTGCCCTTCACTGTTTTGCAGCCACAACCAGCAACGATTCTCCCCTTTCCTCCGGCTGAATTCAATCTCCCACCACAACGGCAGCTGGCACCACCTCAGCAGACACAGAGACATTTTGGGCACTGCCAAGCCCATTCACATTGCCAGAGGAAGGATTATTATCTGCTGAATCAATGAGACCTGTGTCAAACTCAACTGTCTTTCCAATACCCTGAGCACTTTACTGCTGCATATGTCTGAGGAAATGGGAACTATTTAGTGATAAATACTGAGGTGCGATCTATATCCCATTGCTGCAGGTGTTGTATGCTCTAGGTTGTTTCCATGTATATGGAAACGTGAAATAGATGCAATAGGTATTTGTACTTCTCGAGGCATGCATTTGGAGCTATGAAAGCTCAGAAAAAGACCTCCCTGTCTGGAAATGAAGTAACAGTCACAAAGGTTAAAAAATCTTGAGTGGCAAAGTTTGGGCTCTAGTTATAAAACAGCTGTGGTGTTAGAACTGTGCGTGGAAATTTTTCAGGTCATCCCAGCAAAGAGGAGTTTGTGTAAGCTCCCTTTCCAGTAACACTTTACTCAAACCCCTGCACAAACAAATACACAAATGCTGGCAGATGCCCCCCTGCATAGAGAGAGCTGGCCACATAGCAGGCACCATGTGTGAGAAGTATACTTTGTCCCACACTGCTTGAAATCCCAAAGATTTCCAGAGAAGTGCAAACATTGCACTGTAGGTTGGCCACTTCCACCCCTTGCAGTAATCTGAGTTCTGCCTCTAACTTCTGCCAGCATTTTTAAGCAGGGCTGGGGCAGCCCCTATCTATAAATACTCCTCTTCCACACCAATATTTGAAATTCCAGCTGATCAAATTCTGTCTGCTACGCCGCTCTTTTATTTATTACACATTAATGCTTTGTGATACCCGTCCCATTTCTCTCCCCTCTTGTCACTGCTAGGTGAGTCTCGCTAGGACATGCTCAGGCTCTGGAGGATTAAAAAAATGTGTGTTTTTCCCAAACTGAGAGCCCTGTAGCTCTCAGCCCGTGGTGTTTCCAGGATGTGAAATAACTCAGTCAGCAGGACAACATGTCAGTCACTAGCACAAGCCAAAAATAGCCCATGCACAGCCAAAGTCAAAGGGCTAATATGGTGCACTTAGAGCAGATGTTTAAAAGCTTGTGCACGAGCTATACGCTTATTAGACAGCCTGGATCAACTGCAAAAGGCCTTCGGGAAGTGTTAAAGCTCTTGGCTAGGACACTCTCATCTCTGTTGGAGGCACTGGAGATTAGTCATTCTTAATAGTTAAAAAAAAAAAAAAAGCGCTAACCTGGTCTGAAGTCTTGCTCAGAGGTCTCCTGGCCCTGACGTCATTCTCGTTTTGCGCCAAGTGTTCATTAAATGCACCAGGAGTTTGGTCTCAGGAAGAACTATCCAGGGATATTTATGGCTCAGGAGAGTGTTGTCTTAGGGAGAATGGGGGAGAAGCAACTGCTTTAGAAATGGGGAAAGTTGGTAAATATGAAAGGGCAAGAGATATTTTACAACAACAAAATAAATATTATATTATTCATATAGGTTTATATATATATAAATATATTAAAAAACACAATATGTTAGTAACACAATATATTAAATAATATCTGAGGAATGGTGGCAGGACTCAGCCAGCCCAGTGGCACTGCCAGCTTCATTTTGCTTTTGGACCAACGTTTGCTGAAGCACCAGATCCTGGTAAGTTTTACTTCAGGCAATATTCAAGATTTTGCCATTTTTTCCCACCCAGTATCTCAAAAAAGCTCCATGATGAGCAAACTATTTCCTGCCCACCTTTATTGTTTCTGCTGTAACTTTACTCTTGTACATTTCCTAGTTATAACTCGAGTCTTTTTAACAGAAGTGAGCCCCTTCTAATATTTTCTCCGCTCTTGGTGGAAGCCAGCTGAGGGAAACCCCATAAAAGTGGTCCTTAATCAGAGTCCTGTGAAAAACAAGGATTGTTGTTGTTGTTTTTATGATAAAAAACACTGTGGTATTAAAAAATTAATCCAAATATGTGATTTTTTTTTCCCCTGACCTTTCTGGCATGGCTGTGTGAGAGCTCTACCAAGGGCAGAGGCAGAAGTTGCTGAAGGCAGTGTATTGTGGAACAATTTTCTAACAGAATAGGGCAGAAACTGAGAAATGAGCACTGGCTCAGCTGAAAAGCTCAGGTTAAGTGCTAGAACAAAAGCCCATTGAAGAATTAATTTGTAGACCTTGCAAAGAGTAAGGGAATGAAATCTCGCTAAATGAGTTATTCATATTTTTACCTAGCAGGAGTAAGCATGAGCTACTGAATGGTAGCACAATGATGCACTGATCTACCTGCAGTGCATTAACTGGCTCATTTATTCTGAAACAAGGTTGTGGGTAACAAGGAGCTTCATTAAATGCTGATCTCAAAAAAAAAATAATAATAAAAAATAAAAAAAGTGGCTTTGGCCCACAGGCCCACATTTACCTTTTTCAGACCCTCCTGGGGGTACTGAAGTTTACTGGAGCTAGGAAGGATGTCTTAGGAAACCTGGTGGTGTGGGCAGGGCAGGTGGTCCATCTCCTGGGGGTGCGGATTCCTGAAGCTGCCGGTGCATTTTGCTCCTCGCAGCACATTGGATCTGGTTCCCTGTCATCAGCTGAGCTACCTACATTGTTCTGATTGGATTTGGCACCTGGAAAAAGCTTTCTTTCAAGAGTGAGAGAGCAGCAGTACTGTGTAGTGCAGCTGGCATCATCCTAGGAGTGAGAAAGAGGGCTGGCAGAAAACAAAAGTTTGACCTATATAGAAAGATCCATCTGTTTATGGGAATGTTTCTTAGAGTTAGCTTCTACACCCACTTTACCTGTTGGTGTTGTTCTGACAGCTTAACAGAAATTGTCTGGTTTTGCCAGAAAGGGTCTTTTTTTTTTTTCCCTGCTGCAACCTTTCTCCCAAGATTACTGCCTGAAGCGTTGTGCTGGGGAAGGCTGAGCCCCCAGACCTACCATCCTTGTATGGTTTTCAGCAGCATACTGAGTTCCCTTAAGGCTGTTCTGCTCTTTTTTTTTTTTCCTTTTTTTTTTTTTTTCTCCTGTCAGCTGCCTGCATTTGACATCAACCATTGTATTAATAAATAGACCTTTCCCCACACCAATCAGGCAAGCATATGGAATATGGAGCAATAAATGACAAAGCAGCCCCACATCTTTCATACCGTCGTTGGCCTTCATGTCTTGCAGGAGAGAATTTCCTCCATCTGGTTTCACCATGGCTGAATGATCTTCAGTATTAAATGCAGGGCAAAAGTGAAAGATCACAACACCAGAATCCTCTGTACGTAACATTACAAATGACTTGCCTGCAAATGGAATGAAATGTCAGAAGATGATATCAAATAAATGAAGATATCACCACAACTACTCATGTGGAGCATAACGTCTCAGACCTTCTCTCTATTATTTCAAAGGCACTCACATTTCAAAAGAGTGGGTTTTTTTCTCCTCATCACAGAGAAAACTGATGCTGTAGAATTGAAAACACAATTGTGGTGCATGCTGTGTGAGAAGCAGCCACTTGCTGCCTTGGAAACCTTGAAAAGACTTTGTCTCTGATTCTAGTTTCTCTTTCTCTCACCCTCTAATTATGTAAGCCCCACTCATTTAGATTTGGATTCAGCATGCTTTTCTTCCAGGTATCCATTACACCATTAGTCGGTTGCAATGTCAGAATGACCTGGTGGGAGGGTGAAAACCATCACGGGCTGATTGAGGAAGCTGGGTGTTGTTCCTGGATGAGCCTTCCTGTAAGTGGGATACAATGGAAGAGATTCTCCGCGTCAGTTGTGGTGCCAGTGTGATGGCAACAGCCACGCCGCCTGCTCAGCCATCGGGGTAGCTGAGCTGGTAATTTAGATGTAATTGGGCACCACTGAGTCTATTTAATGGGGCCCCTGATAAATAGCTCTCCTGCCTAATTGGTGCAGTTACCATAGAAGGGACTGGCCCAGAGTGTGGAGCAATACAGGCACCTTACTCCCACTGAAATCAATTATGCTGAAATCAATGAGAGTTAAACAGCTGAATAGCTTTAAAAATCTGGCCCTCGGTGCACCCCAGAGCTATAATTTATCAAAACACCAAATAAATGGCATGCCTAGTTGATTTCAATGGGTGTGATAGGTTTATGGGAGTTATTACTGGAAAGCCCTCAGCTTTTAATAGATATTCCCTGTTATTTCTCCAGAATCTAAGTCTGTTGATGTGCAAGTGCAATGAAAATGATTCTGCTTCAGGAAGGCTATCAGGGTGGAATACAGCATATCTTGATTTTGGCCAGGGAAGGGATACTGGATTAGACAGGCCTCTACTCTCATCCCATGCAGTTCTTAGCAGGGCGATTGAGGCAAAATTCTGAGGTCCTTGCTGCATCAAAGCTCACCTGAACATCACTGGGCACAAAACCAGCAGTGACAGTAAGGATGGAGCCTTTTTTGTACACTGCAGTGTTGTAAAATCATCTGCACACAAAAATGGGACACTACCATGAGTGCTTTAGTTTTCCAAAGAAAAAGATTATCCAATTAGGGTGAACTGGTGCTTGCTGGCATGACCTTATTGCTCTGTTGCAGCTGCTAAGCAGAGTGAATTATCTTTTTATAACTGTTGTACGGTGCTTCAATGCTTTGCATGTTATTGTAGGTCTCGTTGGCACCAGATACTAAACCATGCTTCAGTCCCTGTGTCCCTGAGAAACAGAGTCACATCAGAGCTGGTACTGACCGGGCATTTGCTTCTGCAGGGGTCGGTGTTTAAAAGTGCCCTGTAGTTAATGGTGTACTAGTGAATGACTGATTTATGTCCCACAGTAGGAATATGTTGTTTTTCAGTTTGGTAGTTCAATCACAACACATTTAGGTCAAACTTTCTACCTACTCTTCTATTTCCTCGTGCCCGTTGATCCTTTGACTTCAGAGTCTTTGTAGAGGTGTGAGTTGAAAAGAAATCAGGAATACTTTTTCTTGATGTGAAGGTTGAGGTGGCAGTATGCTGGATGCCCTCAGAGGATAAATGGCCAAACTCTGCCTCGCTGCAATGTCCCTAGGAATCCCAGCACTGTCAGGATCACAGCAGGGTCATTTGCAGGCTCTGATGGATGAAATGAATTTGCTCATTTATCAGAGCATTTTCATGATGCCTCATAACCTGCTAAACCAGATGCCGAGTATCAGTCTTTTAGAGAGTGACAAATAATCTCAGTGCTGAGATGACTTCATGTTGCTAATTGGGCTGCTGATGTGGTGTCAAAGACATCAGGTTCTGGCACCCGTACTTGATGACAATATGAAAACTCTGTGGTGATCTACATACTGGCTCAGTGACTGACTTTATTCTTTCCTGCTCAGAATAGCAGTATTTCCTCACCCCTCCGGTGAATGACATGTTTCTCACATTTTTGTGGCGCAGCTTGGTCAAAAGGCTTGAAGGTGTGAAAGAAAAGTAGCAACAAAAAGTTGCATCACTCCTTCCCAACATAACTCATGCTGGCACTGTTTATATTGTCCTTGTTAAACACGCCAGCGTGCTCTTGAGTTTGCTGTGCTGAGTGGCAAAATCTGCTCGCAGCTGTGCTGCCAAGGGTAAGCCAGGCTTTTTCTCTGCCTATGACACCCAAATGTCTTCACTTAGCAGCCAGTTGGTTTGCCCCAGCCTTGAGCCAGGCAGCAGGCACTAAGGAGACAGTGGAAACCTGCTCAAATGTGAGCTTAAGCCCTAGCTGCAACAACAGCATAGATGTGTTTTACCATCCCCAAAATCCTGCACTGCACTGAAGGCAGCTAAAATGCAAATAGGCTCTAGTACTAGAACACTTAATTCCATGTCAGGAGAGATACAAGGCCTTGGGAAAAGCCGTGAGATGCCTCTTAGTCCTTTGGTGTATTTGGAAATAGGACGTTGAGTTCCTGCTTAAGATCTACCACTGAAACCCCCCAGTTTGGTGCAACTGATATATAGATGCCTCCAAGAGCGGTTCAGATAGATTTGCTTTCTCAAGGACGCCTGGAAGGGGCACATGACATCTGTGTATGTTCAGTTGTGCATGCTTTTCTTTCTTTCCTTCTCTACCATAACTTTCTTAAGGTTTCCTTAAGGCAGCAGGCGTGCTCTTCAGTACGGTCTGATCTGCTATTCCATGAGCTAATCTATGCCATGTGGATCCAGTGGCAGCAACGGAACAGTATCCATCAATATCTTGTCTATTTATGATGTAACATATCCACAAAATTCGTACAAGTCCTCCCCAGCTCTACTCGCAACAGGCCCCAAGCATTGCTTTCACTCCCTTTTTACCTTGCCTCTGAAGTGATACGTTTCTGTCACTGGGAAACATTTTTGTGATTTTCTGTATTTCTTAGAATGACCTTGCTGGCATTTTGACCACAGTATGTGAGAGACCTGAAATGCTTGCAACCTAGCAAATATGAATTTAATAAATATGTAAATCAGTCTATGTTTATTTATAGCCTAGCAGAACTCAAAAGTCCAGATTCTAGCCAAAAACACTCTGCTATCTATCATTTCAAGTGGCCTAACGCCTCTGTATCTCAAACACCAGGAGATCAACATTGATAAAAAGAATATTTAAAAAAAAATCAGCACCACCACCAAAAAGACAATTAAATTACCTATCATTTCATCCTGTGTAGGTACTGAGTAGAAGCTATGACTTACATAACTCACAGAAACTCAATTTTCAGAGGTACCATTGCCCTGTGGAAATCAGCAGGAGCTCAGCATATTGCTCAGCTTTTCTTCATATTATTTCTTAAACACTAAATAAATATTAAAAAAAACCTATATAGTCGTGGGTAGAGACTCTGTGTTTCTGCAACGTTCAAATGTCATTCAGATTTTCTACCTCTGCCAACATGAAGTTTTTTTCCCAGTCAAAACGTCAAAGCTGAAATTTTGAGGAAGCTCCTCTCCAACAATGTGCTATGGGTTTGGCACAGTCAAGAAGTTTAAGGGCATATACATATTGTCTTGATTTAATTTATAGCGTGACCTAATTTTATCAAACTAATTATGGACTCTGTGATGGTTTACATTTTCCCTTACTTAACTTAAGATTAAATCACCAGGTAACTGATTTATGCTGGAATATGAAAACACAATTTTAAAGTAGCAAAAGCAACTTGACGTGATAGGAAAGAGCACTTCAACTTATAACTGGCTTAGTTACAGTAGGAAATTTGTGCGTAGACTAATCTTAGGAAGTTTAAAGGCCATTCCTTTCTGGAAACCATTCACCAGTGATGAAGGAAGAAAGTTGCCCTCCTCTCATGTTCTGAATGTTCTTATGAGGTGTTAATGAAGCATTTCATCCTTTAATGGGACCACTGGGATTGCAGTTGTCTATATTTTACTTTAATTGTTGTTCATTTTCCAGGGATCAATACTTAGTTCCTAGAAAAGTTGCAAAAAATTCCAGTAATGTAAGGCAGAGAATTACTATGTACCTCGACAATTAATATATAGGTAATGAAACCAACTCCACAGTGCGAGCCAATTTAAAATTCTCTACAACATTGATCTTCCTTTCCAGATGCAGAGGGGGGAAATAATCATGTTGTGTAGCATAAACCGTCAAGATAGAGCAGAGCCCCGGCAGCTTATCACATATATGTTTTGGATTCAGTCATTTAACAGCACTGCTTCAGTGGTGCTTTGGGTGAGATAAAAGAGCCGGCACACGGGGCGGAGAGACCACCAGTATCGCAGAAATTGATGCCAGGGTTTGTTGCCACCAACACTGCTTGATGCTCTCAAGAAGAGAGCTTGCATTTAATACAAGCAGCAAAGACTTTTCTGTCATCAGTTTGATGTCCAGTTGCCACTACTTGAGAGCTTGGCATGAACAAAGGCTGCAGGATTTAAGCACTTTAGAGTGCACTTGCTATACATTTTTAAAATGCCTCTGTATCTTCTGAGCTGTGGTAGTCTGTTTGTTTTTTTTGGCTGGATATCTTTAAGTACAAGAGGCTGCTATAGGATATTTTTACTTGTATCAGGAATGACTGGGACTGCGTTTGAGCAGAAAACAGACTGCTGGGGGAAAAGCCATGATTTCCATGTGTATGATTGTTATTTCTGCTCCCAGACCAGGTCCATCACTATCATCTGGCTCTGTGAACTGTACAGTTTTGTATGGAAAATGTGCTTTTCCTTTTCTACCTCAAACCATCCAGAGGAGAAGCTGATCTTAGTTGCTGTGTAAGTGTAGTAGTGCAGGCTGGAAATTTTCAGATGGATTTTTTTTTTCCTCATCAAAAATTTGCAAATTCAGTGAAAAAGAAACTCCCCCATTTGCTGGAATTCCTGTGCAAATCCACCAGGTCTCTGAAACAACCTTCCTTACCACATTTAAACCCTGCCTGGTTTTCTGCTGGGCTGGCACCTCAGGAGGCCTTCTGGCAGCCCTGGTAATGCTTTGCTTGGCAGCTGCTCTATTTTAGAACAGTTTTTATTAAAAATTATGGCACGTACCCCAGAATGAGAATTTCATCTTATAAAGTATGGAACTGCACTGATGTGGTGGCTGTGTTTCCATAACTTCCACAGCGTGGTTGCTAAATGTCTGTGTAAAGATTCTCCCCAAATCACTGGGAGATTTCAGTCAGACACATGATTTTCATGCATCAGTTGTTGTTAACAATAATTGTTTGATTATAGCTGAGATTATGCTGGATACTACTCCTTGTACACAAAAGAGAAGCACTTGTAAGGTGTGAAATGAAGGTATAGAGCGTATTGAGTGTTGCTGCAAAACTGAGCTTGGTGACAATTCAGCAGAGGAGGTCAGAGAGAGCCTCAACTGTTTGCCTGGACCAAAGCAGGTGCTGAATGGAGGGGCAGATCTGTGATCATGAATGCACATCTGTTTCAGCGGAGTCCCAGGTATAAAAGCCAGAAGGGAGAAGGCCTAAGACAGCGTCAGTAAGATCCCATTCCAGCCTTCTCCCCACAAGGCAGGAGTGCCACCCCGGCCAATGCTCTGCATCGTTTCTCCTCTCTATTGCTCCCAGCTCTGCTCCTGCTTTTTCACAGTCCATATGCAGTACAGCATCCCTTGCAGGCCAGAAATGGTTTCTCATTGTTGCTTGTGAAAATCAGATGATTTGTGCCCCATTGTAATGGAAATAGCGAAGCGCTCAGTGCTCCTATAGCCATCTGAGCCTGAGAGGAGAGCTGGCAACTTCCCCTGACATTGCCAAAAAGCTCGCTGTGTTTCCTCTGCTAAGTGATGCTGTGGACAGAAGCCCCAAGACCGTTCTCCCTGTCAGTTCCAAAGACAAGCATTTCAGGGAGATGCAATTAATCTCTTGTGATTACTTTTTCTTTTTTTTTCCTAACAACTAATTGCAAAGCAATCAGGCTGAGGGGAGGGAGAGCAGGGCGGCAGCACAGGTGGCTGTGACGAAGGGGACTGTCAGCCCCAATGCCTGGCAGAGTTAAGCTGGTGCTACATCACCTGTGAGTTTCAGTTACCAGAGCACTATATTTTGATACAAGGTAATTATGCTTCCACCTCACTTTTTGTCCCTTTCATTTGTTGCTGCCATTGAATTTCAGGCATTATGTGTCACGGTAGAGAAAGACTTGAGAAATCCATTAAAAGCTTCCACAAAGAGAGCAATTTTTCAGACAAATGCACAAAGAAGGAACCGGTCCCCTCCAATGATTAATACCAGTACCTATTCATCAAGCCAGGTGCCAGGCTCTGTGGTAGGAGAGGAGCATTAAGGGCTGTGATGAGTAAGGCCTTCTAGGCCTAAGCCTAGAAACTAAATACATCAGCAAACGCCCAGGAAGCAGCTAGCAGAAACACAACATTACCTTTAGTCCCTGTATTATTAAAACCCGTTTTCACTAGCAGGCTGCAGTTGCCAACCCATCATCAATCTGCCCATGGAGCCAGTTCTGTAAGCACCGCTGGGCCAGCTCTGGCCCTTTGGGTTGTTGATATCTCACCCTCAGGGAGATTCACGTCTCTGTATCTGCGTGGGAGTTTTGGCTGAGAGCATCTGAGGTCTTTAGTCAGCCAGAAGTGTAACCAAGCTACGATCACACCCAGCTATAGATCAGGTACCGGTGGTGAAGTTAATCCACTGGTTGATGTGCATTAGAGAGATCAGGAGGTCGTTGGTTGTGGTTTTCACGGGGAGCTGAGTGGCACTAGTTCGCTACTTCACATGCCATCAGCAGCACGGTGACCCCCCAGTGTTCAAGCAGAAATCCCCCTCCCTAAAATGTCACTTCTCATCTCCTTCTACCGAACTTAATTTTACACTGCACAAAGTGATGCCCCAGATTTCCAACACAGAGAGCTCCTGTTAGGTCAGAGCTCTGTATGTTTTATCATGGGAGCTGGAGAATAAACTTTTTGACTGTGGCTAGGGTGAGTGATCTAGTGTTCTCGGATATACTTTGAGTACGTGTGCTGTGGGGTTTTCCTCCTCACAGCCTCCTTCCCAGAGAAGGGAGCTGTGGGGAATGAAACAGCTCTGGCATCCTGCCAGCTTCTGCTCCTGAGCCTCCCGCTCTGATCCCACATAAGCCAAATTCTCCTTGAAGTTGCACTTGGGTAATTCCATTGAAATCAATACAATTTTTACAGTGCGATCAAGAAGAAAACTTGTAATACAAGTTTTTTTTAAGATATACTTACTTTATTGTCTCTCTCTTTTTTCTTCTGGCTAAAGACATATTTAGAGCATTCTCCTTCCTTCTTGCTCTCTTGTGTGTACTCTTTTTGAAAAATTCCATTCTTGGAAACGTCTGTAAAAAAAAAAAAAGGCAAAAAAGAGATGAGTGACTTTTTTTTTCCTTTTGCTTTCCCTAAGAACTCTCCCCTGCTGAAGGGCCTGCAACAAGTGAAGAGAGGATGTAGTAATCTGATTCTGCCTTCAGACACATGTAATTCTAAGGTGAAGGCATGGGTGCCCTTAAGATGCCAACCTCAAAGTGAATGCCATTTCTATCAGAGTAACAAAGGGAATATTAACCATTCCCTAGTGATGGAAACCTAAGCTACAGAGAAATGAAACAATACACCCCTAGTTACACACACACAGCCACAGAGCATTTTGACCACCAAGCCATGGATTAGCTTGTTGACCACTGGCAAATCCTTCCTTTTGGTTAGTCTGCTGCTAATAGGAGTAAGCCATAATGCTGGTTTCCATCCAGAAGCCTCTGGTGAGCCAGTGTTAATCTTGAGCTAAACTGATGTATTTGATCTCTCATTGCAAAGATGTGTTTTGATATCATGTAGACATAAAATATCTCACCAGCATCTATTCTCATGAATGAGAGAATCTACTAATGGAAACTCCATCTCAGTCCAGAGAGACAAAATAATCCAGCTGTGGATCAGTCTCCCTAATGCACAGAACAATCTTATGCTGTATTTTCTGCCAGATGAAGATACGTTGTACAGAAAGGATGTCCACGTTACAGCCCAGCATGGGCCAGCGCCCCCCAGTAGTTTCTGTTTTGTTGATTTAGACATCAGCAGCATCATAAATGACAGCAGCAGGAAATTCAGCTAGCTCTTGTAATCTAAATTCTCATACAGGACCCTGCATGCGTTTGCTGAAGCCCATAACATGGAAATCACGCTTTTATCAGAGCCTAGGATAACTAAGCATAGTAGCACAAAAAAAAAAAAAAGGTAGTTACTCATGAAACAAAACACAAAGGATCAGGGGAGTTCTGCACCCCCACTACATTCCTGTAATCTTTAGATAATTTCTCTTTTTTATTGTTAATTTTATTTCAGAGTTTTACAGCTCTCTAAGTGCACAATATTGAACATATAATGGTTCATTTAATTTAGAATAAAATCTATAATCCACTGACATGTAACCAAGTCTCGGAACTTGCATCCTGCAGCAAGTCAATCTTTCCTTGCTGTCTGGTGTTTAAAAGCTACAAACCACAAGTAATCACCAACCTTCTTGACTGTTATTCCTAATGGAAAAAGGAAGGACTTGGGAAGATACTGCTTTAGGAAGAGCGAACTCCACTTTCCTTAAAATGTAGTGTAAGCGTCTTTCTCTTTCCCTACAATGTTGCTTTAGTGTCTTTCTTTTACTTCTCAAAGTTATTCTACCTCTAAAAAGCAAGATTTTTGTTTAAGGAGCAGAGCGTATTTCTCCATAGCCCGTCCTCAACTGGGCACTGTGTTTAATAGACAAAGTAAAACACAGAGTAGAAAGCTCATTTTTATCAAAGTTTATCCTCTCTTGACAGATTATAGTAGGAGATCTACTTTGCAGCTGAGCCACTCCAGGCTTTAACTTGAGACTTCTCTCCCTAAGAAAGTTTAAATTTCTCCATTGTTTTCTACCTGGTTCTTCCATGGACACAACTCTTCACAATACTCGTTCTTCATCAGTGAAATTGTCTCAAGAAAACAGCATTAACAGGATGTTGAGATTCAACAGTCAAATGCTCAACATGTAAGATACACACTGAATTCAGTTTCTCTACCCAATTTTAATTCATATCTATGTGAATTTTGAATAAGGAAAAAAAACAACACACATTGTTCCCCCCTACGGGCTCTGATCTGAAGGGGGTCTTATGAGGAAAATCATTCGGCAGCTTCACTATAAATATCACCTCTAATTCTGCCTGTAATGAGAGTATCATTGTTCTCCAGATAAAATGCTGTGGTGTCTTTGTGAAGCATTAGATACGAGCTATCATTACTGCATAGACACAGAGTGTTATTAGTGTATCAAAGCATGATTCTTGTTCTATCATCTGTAACCTTCTATTCGATATTTCACCAGATCTCCAGGGAGGGTCCTTTTTCAGGCTGTGATTCAGACTCCACGCCAGCAGAGCACAGCTAACTGGGAGATGACAAATGTTTGCTGTTGGACCGCTGAAGATGGTTGTGATTCTGGATCCCAGCTGTCTTCTAGGATGACCAATATATTTTGGCTGAATGAAATAATTAAATGCATGACTAAAATTCTCTTCACAGCCTCTATTCTTTCCCCACGCAACCACAGATCTCTGAACTTTGCTTGCACTGTGCTGTTAACAAGTTAGCTATTTTCTTCCCTTAGGAAGGATGAAGTTGACCAAGTGAACTTTTGCTTCTTCCAGAGATCACAAGGGGGATCTGTCCTTCAAAATACTGGTGGACATTTCCTAACAGGCAGGTGTTTCCCTATGAGATCCTTGTATCATGCTTCCCACCGCCCAGGTACGCACCGGGGGTCTTCCTTGAATATCACTGGGTGAACTTCAGATAACAAAGCTGCTTGAGATGACCTTGTGAACAGTTTACAGGAAAAATAAAAAAGTTACCCATTAATTTATTTTGGTTAGAGTGGTTATACAAGCTTATGCACTTATTTTGCCTCACAGAATCTTTTCAAGCACCATTAGTTTTCATCTAACAGGAGACACATTTCTACCTGGGCATGAAAACCCCTCCCAGCTGCACCAAAGCCTTCACAAACTATAAATGACCTCGCCTAGTGCTCTCTACCCATGTCCAGTATTTCTGCTGATCGCTAACTCCTCACCCCCTTCCATTTCTCCTCCAGAGCATTACCTCTGTGGTGCTGCAGAGATGATGCTCTGGGGGCCAGCAGATGCTGTAGGGTGATTGTAGTGGTGAGGCTTTGAGCTTCCCAGCATGGCAGCCTGAAGGAGGCTCAGCTGAAAGTCCCCTGTGACCACACACCAAGAGCACCCCGCAGACTTGCTCCCTTCCTGGTGATAAGGAAAAAGCCATGAGAGCTGAGCTCGGGTCCCCAGAGCTGCAGCCTTCCTTCTCCCTGCGAAAATCACTGCCCAGTTCTTACCATCAGATGGACTTTGATGGCCCGGCACCTCCCTTGTATCAAAAAAAAAAAAAAAAAAAAAAAAAGCATAATATACAAAACCCCTACATCAGCATTTTGAGAACGTTTTCCAATAAAATAAATCAAATAAAAATAGAAGGAAATTTCCAAGTGATAAAATTGGCCCAGCCTGTCAGTGCTGCTGCACTAAAACAATCAGTCATACCTGGAAGCTAAGCTCCCATGAAAGGCAATTGCATCCTCACGTTGGTAATGCTTTTTGTCATTGCAGTATGTCTTTAAGGTACCTCCAGCCCAAGTACGGCTAGTTTAACATAATCTCTTCTGATAGCAAATAGGAATTTTAACTGTAGTCAAAAGGGCTTGACAGTGTTGCCTTCATTTTTGTGCCATCCACACTGAGGAGCTAAGCAGAAAAATATCAAGAACAATGCATCAGCTGGCTTATATTGTCACAAAGAGTTCAAAAAAAGATTCCCACTACTACTTTCTGGTGCCACCCTCATTAAATCCCACTACCCTGGAGCATGATTAGTGTACACACAGACAAGACAACATTCAGGATAACACAGTGAACTAGCAATAGCTACTCTTTGAGTAATTCCAAGTCATCCCTGATTATCTGGTGCATGATCAAGGAAGGAAACAAGCAAAGCCAAGCTGTTTTATGCTCCCGATGCAATATACTCTGCCAAATTCGGGCTACCGCGACTCCATTGTCCTCAGCACTGACTACAATGGCTCTACATCAAGGAAGAATTTGGATTAGTGTGTGCTGAGGAATTAGTGTCTGCCAAAAGGAAACAAAGCAAACAGTGGGAAAGGCATTATTTGGATTCATTTTGTGATGTGACGTTTTGTAAGTTCCCTTGGAAACAGTTTGGTGTTTGACATCTGATGCTTTCTAAATACATTGCTGTGTTTGTAGCATTTTTGAAGGAGAGCCTGTAATCATCATGACCTCTTTAATGCACCACAATGAAAGCTGACTGTACCAATAAATCATAACTCATCTTATTCTATTCTCATTGATTTTGGTGGAATAAGGACTCAGCCCAAAGGAATAAGACCATGTGAATATTTGGTTAGTTTCCTATCACCTCTTTCTCAGTTCATTACTGCTTTGCTTTCTGCTCTGATGACTGGTCATGAAGGGCAATTTAGTAAATAAATCTGGTGAACGAATCGTGTTCTCGTTATATGTGAGAAAACTGTTTGTGTTTCATCTGCAAAGAGATTAGTAGGGTGTTAAATCCTACAAAATATGTAAACAATATAATACTGGGTTTGTCCCCGATTGGTTGAGAACAATCCAAAAACTTTGACTTTCAGGAACAGGTATTTCTAGCTATGTTAAAATACACTTGCTGGGAGATTATACATGTATGTAGTGGTCCTGGGGCAGAGACCATGAAATGGCATAGCTTCTCCTCATTTTAACTTCTCCTGAGCTCTCTTTAGACTGGCCTCACAGTCCATGCCACAGCTCCACAGTCTAAAGCACTTCATAGAGTTGGGGATAAAATATCAGGGTGCAACAGGAGAATTTGCTTGCAAAATGATTTTCACAGCAACAAGATGCGAGACAGCTGGCTGAACAAAAAGCATTGGCTGCCACAACGAACTAACTTTAATTTCCCCCACACTTTGCTTTTTCAGTTTACTGGACTTAGTACTCAGGCTCAGAAAGATGGATTATTGGAAAATAGGCTCTGGCAACCAATGAGGATGCTGAATGCGTTTGATTAGGTTTCTATTTAAGGGGGAAAATTCTCTAGAAAATCAAGTCTCACTCCTAGTTCAAGACTGTGATACCAGCTTATCACCTGGGGGAATAAGGGGGACAGGTAACATTTTCATCAGCTGCTAGTGGTACAACGACCCCTGAATTTGAGGGAATAATTGCTCCAGCTAGCTTAGATTTGAAAATGGAGAAGATTTGACTCACGAGGTACCAGCAAAGGAAATTTTGGTTTTAATTAGGAAGCAGCAAGGAGAAAACTGATTGTCCCATGGCTGTGGGTGCGACCTCGCTACCTGAATCAGGGTGACTTAGGACATTGGCATGAAGCTGCACCAACAGCACCAGCTGTGTGCAAACCTGCAGCTCCTGGTGGGGAAGGAGAGAGGCGGTAGCTGGGACTTTGTTGAGACGTTGCTTTGAAAATTCACCACCCAAGTGCTACCTTAAATCTATAATGCAGTAACGGTGTTGAACAAGGCAGTGACATTAAAGCACTGGCTTAAATCTTGGATTGCCCTAATGCTATTAAATAGGACGATCGCAAATCTAGCACTTGGTCTTGATTAATTATGTGAGAAGGATATGCTGGACTGACCAGTGCTGTCATAGGCAAATTGCTTATTAAAAAGGTTATGCTCTTTTCTTTCCCTTCCTAAATACCTCCTAAATGCTCCATCAGCTCCATTTGAATGGAAAGAGGGGACATCATTGAGGTCACCTGCAGGTGAGTATTCCCCCAGGACAACCTGCAGGCTTTCTTCTATTCCTGGCCATGCCAGGGCAGCAGAATCTACCTTCTCTATGGGAATTGCAAAGCAAAAGGCAATCCCTTTCCACCAAGCAATGCTTTATATTCTTAAGTTGTGCCTGTTTTATAAGGTGAGGAGCAGGTACCTACAGTGCTGGATTGTGCTGGAGAGGATGAGGGGTAAGGGATGCTTTGCTAAGCACTCCTAAACAGAGACTTCTGTTCTGTGTTTTGCTGGTAGCTCTCTAGCAGCAAATCCTTCTACTGTAAGATGGGAAGTGAAGGGTATCAAAAGCTGCAGAAACATAGGGCTTATCCACAACTGTTTCTGGCATCTCTGCCATTAGAGATCTGGAAGGAGAAGGAAACCAGCCTCACGTTCAATCCACACTGCTGGACAAACACATTTTTCTTTTCTTGTTCTCCTTCTGCCTCCCCTCCTCCCGTGAAGTTTGCCTGCAGAGAGGATGCCAATATTCTTAGATGCTGTTTTCACAAAATAGAGCAGAGCTGCTAAAATGTTTCGACTAGTTAGAAAAACATATTTTCCTGAGAAATGCAGTTAAGATTTGTTTGAAGCTTCTGAGAAGCTTAATGAACCATGGCAATGCCTGTAGCTTTTCCACATTTGAAAACTTTTGTTGCTAATTAACTTCATTAATAGTAGTTAGAGGCACATTGGCCAATATTTACTGAGAGCTGGCGTTACTGCAAAGTGCCAATGGACTTAGTGGCTAAGCTAATGGATTCCCTGCAGAAACCTTGACCAGAATTGAACTTGTTGTGGCCAAATCATTTCTCCTTTAAAAACAAAATCCAAAAAACGCTCATTGAGGCTGTTGTTTAAAAAGCCACAAGATGCTAAATGAATAGAAGGAACTTCCTAACCCCGCTGGGGCTGTTATTGATAGCAGCATTCCCACAATGAACTCGCAGCAGGATCACACCCTCGAGCCGAATGTGGCTGCACGAGAGCAGCTCTGACTTGCAGAGAGTCTGGAAGCTCAGGGGAGGGCTCTGCAGAGGCATCTGCTCCCAAATGAGCCCAGCTCTGCTTGGTGGCACCGAGGGACATGGCTGGGGAAGGGGGGGGTATGGCTCCAGGCGCCTGGCCTGTTTTGTTCTGCTTGGATGACTTCAGTTGGGTAAAAGTTGGGACAATTCAGCATCCCTTATGTAGCCATGGGGTATACCCCCTGTGCAGTGAGGTGGTAGTGCTTTGTGAGATCACTCTACCAAAAACACTGCTTCTCATCGGGTGAGGAGTTGCATTGACTCCTCTGTCCCCTACACTCATGCCCTCTGGAAATGCAAAGCTCTTTCAAGGGCACAGCAAGGTCAAATCCATCTAACTGGACATTGCTGCCCTAACCAACCGATCTCCTGAGAAGCTGCTGTTACCATTAACAAACAAGCAGCTGGAACTATTTCTTCCCCAGATTTTCACACATTTCTCCTCTTTATTCTCTTCCTTCATCGTCTTTTACCTCTTTCTTAACCCCTCTTATTTACAGTATATCCTTCAGGGGACACTGTTGAGCTATCCACTATAAAACTAAAATATGAACATCGAGGTTGGTATATGTATGAAAATAGATGAGTCTCTTTGACTTAGATTTCTAGTCAGTCTCTCCAGATTATTGTGTTCTACAAAGGGACTTCTACTGAGCAGAAAAATGTTTAAACTAAATTTTCTTTTTAAAGTCACATGAGCATTTCTATTGGTCTGAGGGTTCTCAGATGCTTCTTTCCAACCCTTTTGACTTTTATTCCACTGACAGGATTTCAAGATGCTCTGGCAACTGCTGAAAAAAAATAGTTGAAGGCCCCTGGGATATGAATCTTCTCCTTCAGCTTTTGCTGCAATTCTTCTCTCTTTTTTGACATGAGAATGCAAAATCACAAGGGACTGCTGAGATGGCGAGGGCATCTAAAAGAGGAGGAATAGCTTAGTAGGCAATTGCTACAGGAGCAAGGAGATTTGTTAAAGCTTCCTTATGACCATGCTATTATCCACAACACCAAATTCTCTTTGGTCTTGTACAAGAAACATATCCCTTAGTATCTTACATCATGGATTGCTGAATTTCTGTTGAGAATATTTTTTATATTAATTCCATTTTCCATGAGGGTAGGATATGGGAAAAAGCTAGAAAGAGAAAATCCTCATTTAATACCCTGGTTTTAGGGCATTGCTGAGGGTCCCCATGTGCTCGGTGTAGGTTGGGCTCAGCCCCTATGGTTAGCCATGCACTGTTCCCGCAAATCTTAAATAAAACCAACCCAGTACATTTTTCTTTGGGAAAAAAATCCACAAAGATAAAAATGAATGAGAAAGACAAGAAAAAGAGCAACTAAGCCTTAAGGGGATATCTGTAGCAGGAACAGGGGAATAAGCCACTAAGGGAGGATGCACACCCTCCCACACTGGAGATGTCAGAGAATGTTTTGTTGGAGCAGCTTTCATAAAGCTGAGGTTCCTCAGTGCCCTGCTGCCTATCACTGTGGCTGGGATCACACTCAAGGCCTCCATGAAAAATGGGATAGGCTTGTGCACGAAAGGAAGGAAGGATCTCCAGGGAGCAGCATTCCCTCCCACATTTTCATAGGGTAAAAAAAAAAAAAAAAACAACTTTTTTTTTCCTGAATAAAGTGTTTGATTTTCTTGAATGTGGGGACCTCATGGGTAAATGTCTAGTACCTTAATTAATAACTTAACAGCCAAGATTCATGCTGGTACTTTCTTAGACAAGAATGGAAAGATCAGTATTAAACATGGTTTTAAATTATAAAGAAGGTATATGGAAGGCAGACAGGAACGTAGGAAATGACAGTGCTTTTATGTAATGTATCAAAATGAGTGAAAAAGCATCTCTGTGCAAAGACCAGAAGGAAGGAAAAAACACTTGAATTGCTATCTCAGGGCCCAGGTCTTCTCCTGCCTTGTTAACAACAGCCAGACTCCTAGGAACTGATTCTGCAAATACTTTGCATCCCAGCTCTCTTTGAGTCACTGACTTCAGGAGCCCAGCTCTGCTGTGAGCAGGATCGGACCACTGCTGTCAATAGGAAATGAAAAAGAGATGAGTTGCTGCAATTACAGGGGCTGGAAGAAATACACAATGTACGCAGCAGCAAGATGTTTAGTGAACTCCTAAGGCATTTCCATCACTGGCCAACCTCTGTGGGCTGTAAATGGGTCTAAGGCTTTGGGATGGTTTAACCATCTCTAAAGGTCTGTGGAGGTTTTATCCACTTCAGCTCTAAGCCTCCAGTGCCAAATCCTGGTATCTTGTAAGTATCCATCGAAATCACCAGGGGTTTCAATGGGTGCAGGATCGGGTCCCTTGGAGCACTTTAAGTAATTTAAACCACCCTAAATCCTTGAAGCAGCTTAAATGATAAGCTACTTGTTCCAGGGTTTGCAGCCTGCAGACCTTGCCTGTAACCTGCTCAGGGCAGCTGGGCATATCCCTCACTGCCAGCACTCAGAGGTGTCTGCTCTGAAACACAGCCAACACAGTGAGCCTGTTGCCAAGCTCTCAAAGTGTTTTGCTTATAGAGAGAGGGGCTTTGTGAGTTTTCACATGCACAAAATAAGTTTCCAGCAGCTGAGGTGCTGTTCCCTCAGCTCCAGCAGGAGAGAGAGTGCCAAAGGCTGTGGGACCAGACCTGGCTGCTGCTCACTGCTGTGCTCCCAACCAGCCTAGTGTCACCATAATCCCACCAGGAGAGAGTCTGTCCATAGCAATGAGCCCCTGTTTTCCATAGGAAGCACTGCTTTTTCCACATTTCCTCCTTCATGTAGGATGCAGGGGAAATCTGAATCCTTCAGGGACTCCTCGAGGTTCCTGGGAACTGATGTGCCCTGGTTAACCCTCATCTGGCTGAAAACCCTTATTTCTGAAGTAAGTTTGACATCAAGTGAGTGGTGGAAGAGAAGATCGTGGTGGCAGGTGGGAGACAAGTACCAGCCCAGGGGCAGCAGCAGCACTCGTGGGTCAGCGCTTTTCTTCTCTTGGGGGACAGCATTGCTTCTCTCACCCCTAACTCAACATGATGTGACACCTTTTGTGCCAGGGGCTTTAAGGGAGCACCAGCTCTTCCGGATGGGCCCTGAGACACTTGGAGGGAGAAAAGTGATGCGCACTATTAACAGAGACAGAACTACAAAACTTCCTGAAAGCTGCTGATAAACTTCAGTGCCTGCAGCTTTGAGAAAGGTAAGAATCAGAAATGTTGGCTTTTCCTCCAAGCCCTGGTAAAAATAAATAAAAAAAGCCAGGCACCACATGGACAAGAGCAGATTTCAATCTGCAGCTCTGCAGTTCCAGCTGCTTTCAGAGTCCCAGCAGATCACCAGGCAGTGCTGGAGCAGAACTGCTACAAACAGATAAGCATCTTTAAAGGAAAAGGAGGGAGAAAGCAGACAATTTTCACTGCTTTCCATTTTTTTCCCATTTGCATGAGAGCACCTGTTTCACACTTGCATTTTCCAACTATTTTTTGCACATCTGCAAATCAAGGCAATTATGGCCAGGCCTAGTCAAGGGGATATTTTAGGGAACTTATTAAGTCTTGCAGAAATCAGAGTGGTTTGCTACTTAGCGTGTGATGGCAGAGACTAAGATGTTGTCTGAGGCTTTAGCCAAGCTGTCTCCCTGGAGATGCCTGTCTCCCTCGTGCTGCAGGAGATGCGATGTTCCTGCAGGAGCGTGGGAGGCTCTGATGGAGCCCAGCTCACTTCTTAGTGAGCTCCACAAGCAGACGTGGGGATATAGGGACTGCATTTCTGTTGGCCATCCCAGCAAGAAATCTTTACTGTCATCGTTGATCATCATCTCAATATTTGTCCTCTAGTCCATCTGTCCTCCCTGTTAGACCAGGATCCTTTCTTCCTTAAAGCCACCAGAAGTTTTTCTTCCCATTTTGTGTACTCCTCCACTTCCTCTTTTCCCAACCCAGTGTTCTCATCGTCCTCTGGCTTCTCCAGCTTCCTGCCCTTCTCCTTATCCCTCCCCTCCCAGCCTCCTGGCTGTCCCCAGATGAATGTCATACCCTCAGTAACAGCTGCAGACCGGAGGACATGACTCCAGGGGCCAAATCCTGCCAGCATTTATGAGCTTTCACAACTTAACCTCTCCCTGTTTCTCCTTCCCCAATCTACAAGCAGAAGCTGAAAAAAAAAAAAAATGGTACTGTCTCTATCTTTAATTTGGCACCATATAAATGCAGGATGTGATCACCATTAACCTCTTCTGGAAGGAGGAGTTGGACTGGCCAGATTTTCTGGTGAAGGCCGGTGCCTGTCCTTCTTGGCTGTCACATTTGCCATTCCAGAGATTTTTTTCCCCCCTCCCAGTCTGTAGTGTGCTTGGCACCAGAGCTGCAAACCATACAGTACTATTAGGGAATAAGCAGTGCCAGTGAATGATTAAAACCCAGACAGAGCTGCTGGTATTGATTTTTTTTTTTTTAAACCCGTTACAGAGATGCACAGAGTTTTTTAATGGGCATTACGAGGATAAGTCAGGTCATCCATAGGGAGTCTTCAAAATACCACTCTGCAAGAATGCAAATAGAGAAGCTTTTGATTTGCAGAAAGTCTTCCAGGGACCTGTGCCCTGGGCTGCTGCTGCCAGCAGCAGTGGTAAGCACAAGGCACTGGCTCCAGGGGATGATTTCTGTAATTTCAACCCTATGAGAACAAAACTGCTGCCATACTGGGAAAAGCAGAGGGGCTGCAGGAACAGGCTGTGCGGACACCAATAGATATCAGTAATATTTAGTGGCCTTTTCCCTGGAGCATCTTGTGCTGAGGTAGAGCCCTTCCTCCTCTCCTGCCCATGTTCCAGACCCAGCATGACCAGCCTCCGTGACTATTTCTCCTCTTCCCTGCCTTCTCACTGTCCTCCTGCCCTCAAGTTAAGCCATCTCCATTGGCATGATGCTTACAGCCATCCACTTTCTCACTGTTTGTCTTACCTCTTCTTCTCAGTAGCGCTTCAGGACAAAGCATCCACTTGACCTTCCTTAACCAACACAGCTACATCAGTGGATTTCATGCTGGAGCAGACAAGGAGCAGCACAGCTCTTTACTAGTTCATGCTTCATAAGGGGAAGCCTTTCACTATTTAACCTCACAACCTTTCACAAGGTGATAACTTCCAGGCTGGTAGAGAAGGGGGCTCTTTAATCACCCCTGTGATTCCCATAGCAGTTGTCTAAGCAGGGTGCCTCTTACCATCAGAGAGGTCTGTAAAGACTAATACAAAAAAGACTCTGAATTCAGATGTTCTCTGCTCAGAATAATTTACAAATATTTTTGTGTGCAGAGAGATAAGGAAACATTTCAGAAAAACGCCTAAGGTATATATGGGAATTGGATCCCCAGCCCTTATTAAAAGTCAGAAAAATCTGTGCCTAAGAGTGGTTTGTCTTTGAAAAGCTCTCCATTTGATTTCAGGAGCAGAAGTGAATGGCTCCTCCTGCACAGAAATTCCTCAGTGAAGCCATTCACCTTTGTGACTCAGGAATATTTGATTTAGGGACTTAAAAACCAAATCCCATTTTAACACTCAGTTACACACCTACAAGTCCAGCTTGGAAGAATGCTCAGGAGGTGCCTCTGCACATGTAAATCTGCCATCCTGCATGGCTGTTGGAATTGAAAATTTAATGCACTGGAAAGCAGTGATCCCTGGGGTGTTGGATGTAATCTGGATGCTGCCCTTTGCTCTGATAAATAGTAAAAAAAAAAAAAAAAAAAAAAAAAAAAAAGCTTCTTTGCAGGACTGAATATCTGAAAAGCAGGCCTAAAACCCTGACTGCAAGCAACAACCATGAGAGTTTGTGTGGAAAGAACAGGGACAGCGGAGCAGCAAGCAGATGGGCTGCACAAGTCCCCACCACTGCATTGGAGCTCACATGGAGGAGAGACCTGAGCAACATCTGTATGTCTGTGACCAGGGGTGCTTTCAGTTCCTGGGGGTCATGCACAAAAGTATTTTGTGGAGTCAATTTAATTCATCCTGAAACAATCAAAATCACTGCCAGCGATGTTGCTTTTAAAGAAGAAATAAATAGTTCTGTAGATTTCAATGGGCCAACATTCAGCATTCTTTACAGACCCATCTGCCTAAAGGCCTGTATCTTATCTGATCATTTCCATGGCAACAGCTCTGGGATTAGAAGAGGATGAATGTTTAGGAATAGTTGTTGGAATTTCATGGAAGATGATGAATTGAGGATTACTTCACTACCTTCGTGTTACCATGGAAATGTACATTTACAAATTGCACAGGATTTAAAACATCACCATTATTAGTATAAATTTGTGCTGCTTTTCTAAAGAAATCCAGGAAGGGAAGGATCCGAAGGCTCCTCTCCCATTTCACACTCCTCTACCCCATCAAGCAGCTGCCTGATCAAGAACCGGAGCAGTGCTGGCTGCACAACTAGCAGCAAGTCTGCTCCTGGACACGACTCTCCCTCAAACTGGGCTTCCCAAATGAAGTACAGGTACTGAAAAGGGTTCAGAAATGTGTACCTCAAAACCCCACTGAAGTATGAGAAGCTTTGTATATGTATTAATAAAATTTAGTAGATGAATGACTGGGCTTATAAAGTGACACACTGACAATGACTGGGAAAATCCCTTTCAGTCTTGCAAACAATGTCATTTTTAGACTTGCTTAGACTTCTTAGAGAAAGTTTGTTGTAGCAAATCTATAGCGTCTTCTCATAAACTCTTCATGACATCTTCCATAATGCATTAACCTCTTATGTTCTGCCTCCAGGACTGAAGCCAGACTTGAGATTAATTCTCAGGAAAACCCTGAAAAGTAGTTCTCATTCTTGAAACACAAAGCAAAAGGTAGAAGTAATCTCCACCTATACACAAAGCATGAAAATTCAGAGGGTCATTTAAATAACCACTGGAAGTTTTTATCACAGAAGCACCTCTTCTTCAGAGCCCAAACATCTTACTGTACAAAAACAAATGTAACAAAAATAGAATGACAGAACTCAAGGATATTGTATCTGAACAGTGAATTTCATCTAAAGATTCCAGAGCACCTTCGAAGCAAAAATGAAGATGTGCTGCATCTCAAGCTGGAAATATTAATGTCATTTCATATACTGGGGAAACTGAGTACAGGGATCCTACCCTGAGGGTCAGCAGCCCAGCTAAAGGACATGAATCCAGTCTGGCATCAGGCAAAACTCACTGGGATCTGCTGGTTATAAGCCTTAAAGAAGTGAGGGGTTCGGGTGTCACAGTGATGCATGTAATCACGATGCAGATGTAAGGACCACCTCAGGGCAGGGAAGCAAAGGTACCCTCTAAGGAGCTGTGTGGGTGAGACAGCTCCAAAATGAATTCATCAGCACTGACAGTCCCATCAGTGTCAGGTCTGTATTTAGGCTGACATCCTCCCTCCATAGGGCTGAGGGATCCAAGCTGTGACAAGGGCTTTCTAAGCAAGACCACCTTTTGGTATAACCCAGCTGCTCTCTTGTACTCTGTTTTTGGCCTCTTAGAGACTCTGGGCTTGCTGAAAGTGTATTGTAGTGATGATCATAAAGGGTTCTGGCTGTCTCAGTGGCCTGGAAACAGGGTGGAAGGCTGAATAGGTACACAGGTTCACACCATATGCACCAATGTACCTGTGCTGCATTTTGCCCATAAGGAACAAGCCAAGCAGCTCCCTCCAGTTAAAATCAAGGAGGCAAGTGGCTCTTAGACCATTCTGCACACTTGTCCTTCCCATGATGGGAAGAAATACCCAGAGGTGGCCCAGGAGTAAACTCTCAGCACCACCAGGGCTCCCCTCCCCTTGCCTATATGCTGCCTCCCAAATTAACACAGCTGATTAGCCAGATCACATTACACTTGGTGGCATGATTTACAATGGCTTCTTTTAATGCCCTCTCTTAACCACCACTTATTTGCAGGCTTTTTCTTTAAACCACCTCGATCCTGTTTTTATAGCAGAGATTACTTTGAGCTGCACCTTTCTGGAAGAAATAGAGAGGATGCCACTGCCAAGGACATCCTGCCCGGCTTAGCCTCCTGTAGGCTCTCACAAATGATTATCACAAACGATTAGGAAACACCCAAAGAGCAGGGAGGATGCAAGGAGGTATGGCATTTTCCCCACGGCAAGAAAAACAGAAAGGAATCAGCTGTTTCAAAAGCCTCCACACCCCTTCCTTTGAGATAAGCCCCACTGCTGGACACTCCAGCAGAGACAATGAAGGAAAGCAGCCTGGGAAGGGCGAGGTTTCCACCTCTCTGACCTTTGGGACCAACACTTCCAAGGGCTTTGAGCCTGTAGTTGGCCTCACCACTTCTGAAGGCTCAGCAGGAGCAGAAATAGCCGCAGCACACCATGAGTATGGAGCCCTGGAGCCTGGCTGCTGCCTCCTTCAGCACGACTGCACATGGCTGCTCAGAGATCTTGCATGGACACCTGAAGCCTTACACAGCCACTGCAGCAAAGGGGCACTGCCCAGAACCCACCTTTCCAAAGGAGAAAAAGAAAATAGGAGTGTTATTAAGAGTTACTTGTACAGTTCTGAACTGGCAGCTGCTTGGGGCTGCTACAAGCAGGATTCTGTGCCTTAGGAAAAAAGCCTCATTAAAGCTCAGGCAATGAGATTCTTCTGTTTTCTTAGCAGTTTGTTGACAGTTTTCAAGCTGCTGTTTAAATACTGCAGGGCAATAAGAAGGCTATTTTGGAGGGGGCTCAGCCAACTGCTTGAATACCCCTTTCTTCCATCCCTACACAGATGAAAGTGCCTGTGACTTTCCACAGAAGGAGGC
Source organism: Anas platyrhynchos (assembly GCF_047663525.1). Lineage (NCBI taxonomy): Eukaryota > Metazoa > Chordata > Aves > Anseriformes > Anatidae > Anas > Anas platyrhynchos. The sequence goes on along the minus strand of NC_092597.1, from coordinate 18,542,401 downwards.
AGATTTACATGACAAAAGTTTTTGGAAATTGAGATTTATGAAACCAAAACTGAAATTAGACCAAGAGGGGAGGCTGCTTCTCTATCAACAGCAGGGGTTTGGGACTCCTGAGAACCGTCTTCCTCTCATCTTGGAGAAGGTTCATCTGTGCTGCACCTTGTGGTTCGTAGAAAGATAACATGCACACCATGAGGTAGTCTTCCCTTAGTAACATGCAGGAAATAAGCAATCCTCTTAAAATATTTTGAGTTTCTGCATGCAGAAGGGAGGTGGGATTTTTCTAGAAGGGAAGAATGTTTTCACACAAAGAAGGCAATCAAATACCTCTGAGATGCTTAACCTTGGGAGATGAGAGATCTAGTTGTCACCTTCCCTAAATCATTATCAGAGCAATTGTGTGATTTAGGAGTCTGCTCTGTTGCAACACAATTTTGTTGTCTGACATAAATGGAGCTGCAGACCTGACCCCCATACAAGTTCACTGAATCTGCAGCACAGGACAGGTGAGAAATATTACAGCAAGGTGAACAAAAGCTCTGGGTAATGCATGGGAATGAGCTGGTCCCTCCAGGTTTCTCCACACACCCTGAGCAGTCAGCAAGTTAGCAAGAGGGAGAGAAGCTACTCAGGGCTGAACAGAACAGATCCCACAAATATCTAAGTGCTCAGGATAAAAAGCCTGCAGGTGTCCCATTCTGTAACCACAGCCCCAGAGGTCTGTGCTGTGCCCAGCAACACAGGGCAGCCCGTTTGGTTTTGGGAGAAAACAAGGAAACATTTGACATGAAAAAACAGTCTTGGGATTTACAACCACAAGTTTACCTCTTCTCCAACACAGACCTCATACATCCCCCCACAGGTTTCCTATACTAGTAACACTCCTACAGATTCTGGGTTACTGCTGCAAAACACAACACCACAGCCCTGCAGTATGTTGTATATTTACATCTACAGCCTTGTACATTAGCACAGGGCAGCGATACCTTGTCCCTACATAAATGTAGGTGACTACACAAGACTGTGGATACAGCCTGAGGGCTGCCCAGAACTGCCCTATTCAATGACAAAAAGTCACAATAGATATGAGCTGAATGGAAAGCCCCTGCTCATTTCCCAGGAAGAGGATTCTGAGCTCAGCACACCTTCCAGTAAAGCTGAAATTTGCTTTGCAGTGCTAGAGGCAGGCAGAAGTGAAACAGTGATAAGAGCCTCCACTGAAATGAATGGAAAGTTCCCGGTGGCATTAGTGATGCTGCATTAGGAGAAACTTCAGGCTTGCTCCCCCACCCTCCACCCCCCTTTGTACACCCAAAATAGCTGTAGGAAGCAGAAGAAACATGACTCAAAGAAAGACTTTTCCTCTTAAGGCCTGGCTTCCTTCCTTGAACAGTTGGGAGAAATTCCAGCCAAACATCTCCAAGTGAGGGGCTTTCTTTGAATTTTTTCTATTGTTAGGAAAAAACTCCGCCAAAACCCTGTGGCCTCTACAGCAGACATCCTGGGTCAGACAGGTCACTCCTGGAATACAGGATCTTGCTGCTTTAGGATGCTATTTTATTCAGGAAAGCAGGATGTGAAGTCTATCCTTTTACTCTTAAAAAAAGGAGCAAGGACTTGAGGTTTTGGTCCTTGAAAGATGTCCTGGCACAGGAGTTAAGTTTAGCCATTTAAGCCAGCCTATCTTCCATCCACATGACCTGTGTCAGCCACACATCCTATTATTTAGTGTGTCACACAGGACATATTCCAGGATGGAAATGTGCTTTTATCTTTTCTGAGCTAATTATTGTAGCTAAATGGGAGGTTTAGCTTCCTCTTTTTCACCACAGCGCTACTCTTTCCAGTGCTCAGCCTTCAGGAGGTGCCTGACATGTGGTGGGAAGGTGGGAAAGAGCCTGCATGTGAATAGGAACAGCTTAAACTCATGTTAATTTGTCTGGACACTGAGAGCCCCTCTCTCAGAACATGCATCATCACTTTTTTGTGCAAAAAAAAATTGTCTGGCTACTCTCTGGAAGCAAGCAGAGAGGACTCCAGCACTTTCTGGTCAGCTCACACAGGCAGTGCAGGGTATCTGGTCCATGCTGTGTGGCTGCCCAACAGAAGCACAAGGGTGCAAATGCTGCACGATGCTGGTGTTTGCAGCTACGCCTGAGCATCCTTCCCAGGGCATGCGACAGGTTCAGACAGCTCCACTGAAGGAAAATCCAGGAGTGGGATCTTACAGCAGACTTTGAAGCTTCAAGGCTGCAGCAGTTCAAGGGTTTTAATGGACCTCTTTAGGGGTAGAGATTATTTTGGAGGAACGACCATCATTCCTGATGAATTACTAAAATGTATCTTTATGCCAAAGATGACATTCCTGTACTGGAAACTTATCAAAATCTTAGTGAGGAATCTTGGGAGAAAAGTTAAAAGCCCTAAAACTGTGGCTTGAAAGAGCCACAGATGAAGACAGATCACATTTCCACACACATGCAGTATTTCAACAGCAATTACAGGGTTCTCCCATTCCTCTTTCCAGCCAACTAACTCTTTTCTCTGTTTATTACTTCTGGTGCCAGTTCTCCTACCAGCCAGGCTAGGAGGCATGGTGGAGGGGAGCCCGAGCTGCCCCAGAGGAGCAGGCAGCCAGGGGCAAGGGCTGACACATCTCTGCCCCAGGAATCCCCAGACTCTGCATCTTCTGAGACTGAGCAAATGATGATTTCCACAGCCATGCAAAATCCTCCATAAATTCAAAGCAGGGAGCATGCTGTTCCAAGGGCTCTAATCCACCTGGACAAGTGAGACCAAGGAGACTTATCCCAGAGGATTGAGAAGTGCTGTTCCCCATTTTCCTCAAGGCGATACTGCCCCTTTTCTCATCTGTTCTGTGCCTGGGGGCTCCTCAGCTCTGCCAAAGGGCAGCATTTCTTTAATTGTTACATCTATAAACACAGGCCACCAACTGAATTGATTTTTGAAAGATAGGTAAGAAATCTCCCTGAAAACATACAAAAATCAGGAAAGCCTCATACGAAAAATTGGAGTCATCACTCCAGTCTGTTAGTTTATTTGCCCCTCAAGATCATAGCCAAGCACAAAGATGCTGTAAACAAAACATCATGTTATTCAAGCTTAGAAAGCCTCGAGGCCATTATGAGCCACCAGTTATCATGGCAAAGCTGGATCATCATAAAATGTGCCCAAAAGACACAATAAAAGACCTAGTGAAGGACACCAGAGGGAACCCTGAGTCTTGCTTTTCCAAAGCTGAGGAGTCTCTGGGGCAATAAGTGGTAATGTTATTATCCAGAACAAACTGAAAACTCTTGCCTAACTCTGGTAATGACCACTGTGTGATTTATAGGGTATCTCACAGGCTGTGACACAGCAACGTCATGCTGGATTGAAACCATGCTTCTAATTGCAGCACATTGTCACTTGACAAGGGACAGAGGTCATCTCAGGATAGCAAAGCATCGCCTAGATCCAGGTGCTTGTCCCTATGGGAGGTGCCAGTCTGCTGGAGTTGGGAAACCCAATACATTTACACTGCAGCCATCAGCTTTGCTGGCATCAAGGAACACACCTGGTGAACATGCACAGGTAGCTGCATTGCCCTGGAGCTTGCGGGTTTGGCTTTCTGCTCCCCACAGCAGGCCACTTCTAGCCATGGTGCCAAGGTATACAGCCAGAGCTGCAACAGCTTAATATCCACTTTAATTCTGTATTCCTCAATGCACTTGAGATGTTTAAGCCATTCACTGTTTCATAAAGCATTTAAGCATGTCGTATATGGGATGAGCCATCAAGTTGTCAGCTGAAGAATGTATTTTTCAAGACACTGAACATTCAGTAGCTCTAGCTGAAATAAACCTTTTAGAACAAGTTTTGTCCTTTTACTTCTATCCAGTGAACGGGCAAAGACATGGGAAGCTTATTGGATTTCACTATTCAAGAGTTCTGGGGCATGGGGGAAAACCACCAAGAAAATGAGACAGATCTGTAGAAAGCATTTTGCCCTTGCAAGCATGGATTTTTCTGATCTAAAGGTCAATGTAAACAGGTAGATAAAATGGGAAGAACACCAAAAGCAAGATTCCCTTTTACCAGGCTTTAGACCTAGCAAGTTCACCCCAGCCTTCACTCCTCGTTGTGCAACAAAGTCTAGCACGGGCAATTTCCAGAAATCACATCTTCCAGCAACCTCATTCTCTTAATGAGCATACCACAGGGTGATGGACTTTTATAGAGGAATATTTCCCCCAAGATGCTGCCATTCCAACTAAGTAGGTCCTATTCACACTAAATGCCAGGTGGGTAAAATACCCTCTGAATTATTTGTCATTATCAAACAAGACAGTGTTTGCACACAGGAATAAAACAAAATTATCTTTTCATATGCTTGAAAAGGATGTTCCACATCAGATTATTTTATCTTCATTATTCCAAGTTAGAGAATTATGTAAATACTAATTTAGAGAACCCAGAGGATGCTGAAGATTCAGTTTAATGATTTGTAATGGTTTAATTGGACTGTAAGCTAGCCCCTGCAGGGAGTTGAGCACAGGTACAAGTATATACTTCATGTCCCTACCAAAAATGTTTAATTGTCAGCTTTTGCTTAAGCAACAACTTCTAACTTCCCCCAACAGCACAGCAGTTTAATACTTGAGTATGAAGACAACACTAAGTTTTGGCTAGGGAATGCCTATAGCCTGGGGTGGACACGGGTACTCAGACAGCAGAACATCCACCACAAGCAGACCTTGAAGACAGTGTATGGGGGAAATACCATTAGCCATGAATAAGAAAAGTCATAGCTCAATTATTTCACAAAGTCCCTTGTATAGAAGATGCATGTGGCTATTTAGGAAAGCAGGCAGTGCAGGAGTACGTAAAACCTAGCATTTTCTGGAGATTTATCCAGAATTCTGGGGATGTGCTCTGTGAAGGATGCTTTGACAGAACTACCTGAAAACACACCTAGATAAACATTTCCTCAGATGCTGGTTCAACAAATCTATAAAATCTTTAGCTCTCCAGTGGAAGCAGCAGGGATCTCAACCTACTGAAGCAGAGACTCAGCCTCTGAGCAGAGGGTCCAGCCACACAACCAAACCCTCTGCTGTCTCTCCCAGGGAGAATAAACAAGGCAAGGAGATAAATTACTGCAAAGGGCAGCAGGTGTCCAGAGGAAAAGACGCCAGAGAGCCCGAGATTATTTCTGCAGCAAGACTAACTAGCTTGACAAATGAAACATAATGGAAAGTGCAGACTCCGCTCCACTCCTCATCCACCTCTTCTCTGGTCATTTCACTCACCCTTCCTCTTGAGAAAAAATGAAATGCATATTTTACTGTAAGCTTCTTTACAGTGCAGGCTGCAAGAGGCTGGAGGGCTTGCCTAGGGGGAATAAGCTAACCAGCAATTTTTTTCATCCTTTAATTCCAAAAGCCAGGGACTTTCATTTTCAATTTCCTTTTATCCAAGGCTTTTCATTATGCTCAGGTTGCTTCTCCACACTCTTTTATTAAGTGACAAGTGTGTACTGAAAGGTGACAGACACCATATGTATTCCTGATACTGGAAAGAAACACCAAAACCTGCTCTGCACATGTTCAGAAAGAGCCCTTTGCAAACAAAGATCTTGATGAGTTACTGGACTGTTTGATGAGGCTCATTTTGGTATCGAGCCATGCAGATAGGCATCTCATTGCTAAATGTGATTAAAGCATCAACCAAAAGCATCAAGGCTAGCAAGAGATCAGATATCTGATTATCTGTACACTAACCAGGTTTTATTGAGCAGAAAACAGATCCAGCAGTTTTCTGGCTGTTGGTTTTATGGGATTCATTACCCCCTACTTCCATCAGTAGGTGCAATATTTTACTTGGTTAGATGGTATCTTACTTGGACAAGATGAAGAAGCTATGTCATAGGAACACACGATTGGGTCTTTGACTATCTGACCATCTGCAACACATTTTTCTATCCAAGCCATCCATCTTTGCAAGTACACATTATCACAAAGTATAGGTTGTGCTGCTGTGGTGTAAATGCCTGAAGTAACTAGGAAAATAAAACTAACATTCACGTTTTTAAGGAAAAGGTACAGCATTGAAGAGGCTTTCAGGGTAGGGCATAACTGCATTATCTGAGCGTTCCCTAGGCTCCCAACCTTAGATGCTATCGCGCTGGGGAAACTTGGTGTGCTAGCCCTAAGGAACGCCACAGAGCGTAGAGTGGAGTGGAGACACCACGGCTAGGCTCTGTAATCAGGTGGGGCCTCGATTGTTCTTGTGCACAAAGCTGCACTTTTTGCCACCCTAAGCCAAAGACCTGTCATGTTTTGACAAATGCTGTACCCTAGTGTACTTTTTGCTCATTATAATATCATTATAATACCAAAACACACCTCCATCCCAAAAGCTACCCGCCTCCAAGGTGCGACCACCCCTCACTGAGCATGCGCCCTGAATTTCTCGGAGCCTATTACTTTAAACAGAGACGGGAAAACTTTACACCAATCATAACTAAGATATGCTTGACTAGAGACCCTCAAGCTCCACCTAAAAGATAGAAAATAATATAAATTGGCCCAAGAGAGAGGGGATGTTAGGGAAGATACCACCGTCAGGGGAGATACCATCCCAAGGACATACAACATCCTTAGGACCTCCTGACTCCTGGGATCAGTCGACGGGCTGAGCCTCCCTTCCCCCCCCATTGGGACGCCTTTGGGTGAGATCTGAATATTTGCTTATAAATCTCTATAGAGTCTTTGATCCTTTTAACGCGTTTATTTCTAGAACCCACACCTAGAACCCACACCTAGAACCCACACCTAGAACCCACACCTAGAACCCACACCTAGAACCCACACCTAGAACCCACACCTAGAACCCACACCTAGAACCCACACCTAGAACCCACACCTAGAACCCACACCTAGAACCCACACCTAGAACCCACACCTAGAACCCACACCTAGAACCCACACCTAGAACCCACACCTAGAACCCACACCTAGAACCCACACCTAGAACCCACACCTAGAACCCACACCTAGAACCCACACCTAGAACCCACACCTAGAACCCACACCTAGAACCCACACCTAGAACCCACACCTAGAACCCACACCTAGAACCCACACCTAGAACCCACACCTAGAACCCACACCTAGAACCCACACCTAGAACCCACACCTAGAACCCACACCTAGAACCCACACCTAGAACCCACACCTAGAACCCACACCTAGAACCCACACCTAGAACCCACACCTAGAACCCACACCTAGAACCCACACCTAGAACCCACACCTAGAACCCACACCTAGAACCCACACCTAGAACCCACACCTAGAACCCACACCTAGAACCCACACCTAGAACCCACACCTAGAACCCACACCTAGAACCCACACCTAGAACCCACACCTAGAACCCACACCTAGAACCCACACCTAGAACCCACACCTAGAACCCACACCTAGAACCCACACCTAGAACCCACACCTAGAACCCACACCTGTAACACCTGTGTATTTCATGCATACTAGCTTGCTTTTGCAGATAGTCACTATCACCGGCAATCCAAAAGAACCTGATTATCTGTTGCTGTAATAAACCATACTTGATTGCATTGTGATAGCTCTCATTAATGCAACTAGGGTGAGGGTGGTTATCCGTGATAGTTCAGTGTTCTGAATCTAACCAGACCCCCAGACGGTTAATGCATTGTTGGTGAATGTCTGAACGGACCCCCAGGTGGTTAATACGTTTTTGATGAATGTCTGAGTGGACCCCCAGGTGGTTAATACGTTTTTGGTGAATGTCCAAACAGACCCCCAGTTTTGGTGAATGTCCGACTGGTTCAGTACTCTGAATCCAACCGGGCCCGTAATGGTTAATCAGCTACACCCCTTTAACGCGACAGCTGCTCCCATCACAGCCAGGCTTAGATGCCTCCAGACCTTCACACCAGGCAATTACAGCACACTCCACCCAGGAAGGGCAGACTGCCTCCCTTACCATAAGCAGTATCTAGTTATCAAACTTATTCTTCCAAAAGGAAGACAGAGCCATAATGGTTTAATACCATTATACGTATCCTCATATTCATCTATAGCCAGGCAGACCTGGTCTGGTAACCTCATGTTTGACTCAAAAACAAGTAGAAGTCTCACTCTAAATTCCTGTGACCGATCACTGGCTCTGAACTGAAGTGTTGACAGGACTATCATCCACTGCAATGCCATAAGATGTCACATGTATATGCCACCACCTTCCTGTCAGTCCTGATTGGCAACAGTTTTCCATATCAAGTGGGTTAACCATCAGTTAACCTCATATTTTGAGATTTTTTTCTAAATATCAGTCCTCTTTAGTTTATTCCACTCGAGAAGGATTTGCAGGCAGGTTTTGAAGTGGCACAATATTAGCAGCTCTCAGAGGTCAGACAACACTGCTGAGACACTTAGCCAGCAAGTATGATCCCTGGGGAAGAGCCACTTGAAAAACAGCACAGTAGATGGTTAATTTGGATGCACCAGGTAGGCTAAACCTGCACAGCAATTACATAGAACATATAAATACTTTATTTCTATGTACAGCTAATACATACATACAATCACACAAAAGCAATTTGAAGGTGCTTATTGCATTTCACCACAGGTTCAGGTTACTCAGAGGTCAGCATCAAGTGCTATTTCTACAAACTCCCAAGCATGGCATAAAGATGCGGAAGGCAGTTTCTTCATCTTCCCTCATAATCCTCAAAAATATTACCTTGCATGGTCATCATGCAATTATTTGAGGAAAAAAAGGAAGCTGTAATCACTTTATATTTCCATGAATGGAAGATGCATTACATCTATTATTTTACATTTAAGCAATAATTGAATATGTGAACAGCTAATTACTGTGATATATTGAAAACATCTGTAGCCCCAAACCTACAATTCTTTTTTTGAATTAACTTAAACACTTCACATAGAGTAAGTCTCCTTCTTTAATTCCTTTTGTTTTCCACTTTAAATATGCTTTGCCTTAATGTAAATTAAAGACAACATAAGTCTAGAAGCTCTCAAGAATTTAAATATTTCAGCTAGAATATTAGAAAAAGTCCATGGAAAACCTGAGTTTTTTAGACCATCAATAACACAGGCTTCAGCATAATGCCAAGTGCTGGATGGAGAGATTAAGATGCAAGGACAAAGGAAAGACACCATCAAGCATGGAGAAGTGTGCTGCCTTCCAACTCTGCTCTCCTCCATCTCCCATGGCTCTGAACCTGTTCAATAAAGCAGAAGAGCCAAACCAAGCCTAAGCACCTGGCTCCACGTTACTGTCAAGCCAGGAACATTTTCCTTCTAGATTCCCTTGAAGACAGCCCTAATAATCCTGTGCAAACAAGCAGGCTAGAAGTGGAGCTGCTCAGCAGCCAGGTTGTCTTGTATTTGCTTTCAGCTCTGTTACAGGCACCACATCCAGGAGCTGAGTAGCAAGGAAAGAGACAGTCAACTGATTCCTGTCATCAATTTTCAGACTATAAATTCTAAATTATTAAGCCAATGGGTTTATACCTGTATAGACCATTGTGACAGATCAGAACATGACCAAAAGACTGACATCTTCCATCCATTACATCACAAAGCCAGGGGCTTGTCAAAAATAATACCCCAGATCTCCACAGCACAGGATTCATTCTACTTTGCAGTGGGACCAGGTCATCCCCAAAGCCCCCATTACCTGCACTGGTCATCTCCTGCTGGGGACTGTAAGCCCCACCTGGAAGCCTTTTTAATTGACATTTACTGGCTTCACTAGAAGATGGAGGACAACCAGTTTCTTGTGCAGCCCTGCCTCTCCTGTGTGAGCCTTTAATTGCCTACCAGTCATATTGAGCTTCTGTACCAGCAGAAAGCAAGGTACAGAGGGAAAAAGCTGTCCTACAAGTATTGCATTAAGTATAACAGGGACTCTAAGATCCTCACTTATCACAGAGCACCAAAGTATAGCTGTTAATTCATCAGGGTTCAGTGGCTGCACATTTGCCCTGATTTCTTCTAATAGAGGCCAGCGTGGCTGCATTTCAGGGAGCAATTGACTGAAATCAAATGAGGGATAGTCCATTTTTCCATATCAAATCAAATCCTTGACCATTCTTGCTTAAGAGTGAAGCTGCTCACTGATGCAGACTCCTGATATTTTGTTAAACACCCACAATGCACCATTTTGCAGCATTCAGACTGGGACAGACCAGCACAGCAAGGCAGTTCCCTGAAGCATAAGATTTGATTAACCTCGTTAGCTTGCCTTGCAGAGCTGCAAATGTTGTTAGACATCATGAAATTATCCAGCCCTGTTTAAAACCCAACTGTAGTATTTGGCCTGGTGACCTCCCCCAGCAACAAATTCCTCAAGTAAACTGAGCCACCACTGCCAAGAGCCCACTGGGGCTCCCAGTCCTCATGCCAGCCAGCAGCTGCTTGCACTTCCCCTTTGGGAGTTCAGGGCTTCTTCCATCTCTTCACCTTAGCCCAACCAGGCCAGTCTGACCTCCACTTCAGGCCTCAAAAACCTGAAATAGTCCAGGTCAGCTTAAAAATATTTATATTGCTGCTGCTTATCTGCATCTGTAAAGCTATCCACATACTCCAAACACTTAGAAGTTAAAAACTGATGAATTACAAGTATTATTTAGTCCTCTCCTGAAGTTACACAGCATTACTGTGGCTGATGATTAGGAAAAATATGCTTATATCTGCATGGACATCCAGGGAAATGCATTTTATGCATCACTTAAGTCAGAGCACACAACTGCTTTATTACCAGGGTGCCTGGTCCACTGTTTGTATTCATTACCAGCAATCTTCAGGTCTGCCAGTCTAGGTCAAGACCCAAGCAGGTGCTTCAAGAAGCAAAGCAACAGACCTTGTCTGATTGCTGGGAAGTTTCTAACCTAAAGAAAAACACCAGAGGTAGAAAACAGCAGCAATATAGCCACAGGGCTGCAAGAGCTAACACCAGTCACAGTGGGATGGCTCCAAATGATGTGGAGGCGTTTCTCCCCATCTTACTGATTTTTATTCCATCAGCCACCCCACTGGTTTGCATTGGTTGCTCCTCTGGGCCCCTCCAGAGCCTGCCTGTTGCTTACCCTGAGTCACAGCAACAATAAGCATTCAGAGTCCTCCTGTTGGAGGCACACACCTAATCAATTACAGCAACATCATCCTTCTTAATCAAGGTTAATTTCTGCGGGTAACATTTTTCTCTGTTGGAATATTGTCAGATGTTTTTAGATCTCCAATTTTATATAAATTTAGCCTCCAAATTCTCAAGGAGAGAGTTGCTAAGGTAACCAGAGCCAGTCATATTGCTGTATGTTCTCCCCATGGAGCTTCATTAGGGTCAATCAGTCATTTCCAGGGTAATAGAATAGGTGGCTTCCTGAGATAAGGATGCATCTTCCTATGGTGACAGAGCATTTTTATTAAGCGTTAACCCCCTCACCCTCTTAAAAAGAGGGCACTGACCCGCTTATCTTGGAATCCTTTGCCTCATTTCTCAGGTATTTGGAAGACTAGTTAGCAACTAAGGCCACATCAGAGGAAGTCAGCACACCTGGGGTGTGTCAGCTTTCATAGTAAGGCTGGGAGTGGTATGGGTGAGGATCACATCTGGTAAGGGACCCAAAGCATTGTTATCTGCCAGTAACCAGGCACAAAGCCTGCATCTGAAACTGATCTGACCTGCCTGAATTAAGGGTTTGGTTTACCTTTTGTGCCAGTATAGACATGAGTTCAAACTCAGCAGGTAGTCCATACCTGAACAAAGACATACCTGTCTTTCACATCCAAAAACTGTTTCACACTGGTTTATTGAATTCATTAAGAGCTACTTTGGAAGACTACTTGGATCAAACTGCTGGTATCAGCCCAATTCCTAAAGACAAGGACTTTTCTTCCTCTTTCCCAGAACCTAGAAATCTTCCCAATTCAAGATAGCTGGAAAACTCTTGAGAAAAGCACCTTTCTTGGTCAAAAAGGCCCTGTTTTCCTAACTGGAACTGTGTCTCATTGACTATTAAAGCTAGTTTCAGAACATTTCACATCCACTCTGTCTTCCAAACTCCCTTTTCTCTGAAGCTTCCCAACCAGCCCTAAGAGAGCCCTGCTGTACCTTCTGCTGGTTCCTTATAAAGCACATCTAATGGTTAAGTGAGCCATGCTCCCTGACCTGTGTTTGCAGCTGATGCCTCCAGCATGGACCTGATCTAGCTGTCCACTAGCCAAGCTGTTATCCACTAACAGGAGCAATACTTTTATCTGTGTGCCTCCTTCTAAGCAGGAGTATCAATAGCATCTGAGCAGGACCTGACTTCACCTTATGTAAAGAATTTCTGATTAGCATTGAGAAAATACATTTGCTACTGATGCATTGACAAATTTTTGAGCAGCTCCCTGTGCATCTCAATCTTCATATCCAGCAGGGCTCCTCCAAAGTCCTGTTCTCAAGAGCATGAGACACCAGAAACACAAGGGAAACACTTCCCCCTTTCCTCCTCCATTAATCTCTTTGGAAGTTCCTCTGTGATGCAGAACAATATGGTTACACCTCATCGCTCCAGCTCTCCTGAACATCATGTCTATCTTATTAAATAATGGATATAAAACTGCAGCCAGGAAGGACAGCATCTGTCAGCCGATACCATATTTATTGTTTTCCCTTGAAAGAGCATTATTGTAATCCTGTAGCAGCTTCGCTTACAGATAAACAGAAGTTTTAAATAAAAGAGGCAGGATCCTTTGTGTTGAAGAAGCAAAGGCAGCTGGGCACTTGTGTATGTTCTGTCATAAGGTTTTTCTTGCTGCTAGCTTTTCTTATCCCATTAGTAAATATATAATTATGTGAATTTGAATAAGATCCATGACATTATAATCACAATAATGGTTTAAAATGCCTGAAAAAAAGCAGCATTTGCAACACATAGGTATTTAATGACCATCTGAGTATAATTCAGCTTCCTTCAGCATGAATTCACATTTCATGCAAGCACAGAGATCAATGAAATTCAGTGCAATCACCACACATTTACATCTGTTTTGCATTTTGTTCTTTAAAATAGATATGTAGGGCATGAACATGCATTTGAATATGAAGAGAGCAGTGCTGGGTAACACCTAGGCAAAAAGCAAAACGTTTAATTTTGGAAGTTCTTGGGACATAATGCTCACTTTGTTGGGTTTTCTTCCCCTGCTAACATTATCTCTTGTCTCCTAAAATGAAACCTGCTTGAGCAGCTTGGAGATCTGGGGAGGAGATTTCATGGGAAAAGATTGAGAAACACCATTACATCAGTCCTCTGCTCGTGCAGCAGCACCACAGGTCTGGCCCTGCAGGAGGATCAGTACAAACTGGAACTGTTCTGCAGGTGCCCATCTGCCAGCCCTGCAGCTGATCTTTCTGCTCCTCCTCTCCTGGCACCACAGCCACACTGCCCACAGCTGCAGTTATTTCCTCCAGGCCAGAGCATCCAGTTGCAATGCTTGGTTCAAGCTAACATCCTTCTGTCCTTCCTCTCTAAGCAGAGCCAAGGCACTGGGAACATCCCTCTTAGCATGGTTTAGGGAAGACACTGTTCCATCAAATTACATCACTAAGCCTTCCACTTGCCACCATTCTGCCCCAAAATGTGAGACAGGGCTGGAGAGATGTGGATGTAAGCTAACATCCATTTCTTTCATCTTCCCAGGGGAGAAAACTAAAGAAAGCTGGAGGCATCTTCCTCACCATCACCCATACTAATGAGCATTTAGCATTCAAAGCTTAACTGGTCTCTCAGCTGAAGCTACACAGAGCTCAACTCAAATAGAAAGGCCCTGCAAGCTGCAGGGAAGATGCTCAGAGCCCAGGCTCCAAGGGAGTATCTCTCCATTAGTAATCATTAAGCACTGAAGGAGGAAATTAGAAACAGAACCTGTTCTGCTTTTGTCAAACTCCCTGGTACAATGACTACCCAGGTTTTTCTTCAGCCTTCCACTGATCTCCAGACAAGCATGTAGCCCTGCAAACACAAAGGCATGGAAATCCTGGGCAGGCTGCAGCTGCTTGTGGAGCCGCAGGGAGCAGTTTCAGAACCTGCACTCTCCAGGACTGTCCCCTTAAAGAACATGCAATGGCTTCTCTGCTTTGCAAGTCAAAACTTCTTTCTAACAAAAGAAATAATAAAGCAATAAGGCAGCAAATTAACCCCCTGCAGAAAAACTGTGTTCCTGGGTGTGAACATCTGCCTTAGCTGCTTTGTGGAGCAGCTGAGAGGTACTGTGAGCATCATTAGACTCAAAAGCATTGTGGGGCAAAGCTGCTTGATTTGGGAGCTCCGTGGAGGATGTGAGACCACAGCTGACAATTGAACTGTCGTCACCCTTTGGTGGAGGAAGACAACTTGCTTCATACCTACAAACACCTCCTATTTCTCTCCTGCTTAGGGCTCAGTTCCCAGAGTCCTGTCCCCCTGCCTCCCATATTCCCCCCAGGATCTCCCCCTTCAGCTACCCTCAGACACCACACACCTTGGCTAACTGTTGTGAACCTTCTGAAAACAGGATTTCCATGCACCCAGGTCACCCTCCCCTGCAAACACCTCTCACCTCCACTTAACTACAGGCTGCCTGCTGCTAGGCTGATCTCTGCAGCTTTTTCATCAGCCATAATGATAGCTGTTCTTCATAAGAAAGGAATATAGAATAGAAGTGCACTAAAAAGTACAAGTTCAATACAAAAATACACACTTATTTCTACTCTCAGACCAACCTCTAACAAAGCCTTGGGACAATAGGATGTTCTTTGCAGCTCCCAAGTAACAAAGCCCATGATAATGATGCAAATGACATATGTTATCTTAGCACCCATCAAAAATTTTTTCCAGCAGTTGATTCAATACAAAATGAAATCATCTCTAACTGCAGTTATGCTTGTACCAGCTAAATATATGAAAAATCTTGTGGTTTTTGCCATGTGCAGACAGGCTCCCTGATGAGATCCAAAAGCTAAGGTAACAGAATTCACAAAATAAAGGCACAGGAAAAAGCATTTCAGGAAGCTTGCATTCCTTCTTTTTTTCTCCCCAATGAAGGGGACTTGTTTATGTTTGTTTCACTTTTCAGATATGGAAGCAGAACAGCATCCCACTTTCTGCAGTGCTACAGATCACGAACAGAGCTGCTTAGGCACTGTTGCTCAGCTGGAGATTATGAACAATTCACTGACTATTTCGGATTTTGAGCATCCTTCATTCCTGCTGGAGCTAACATCATGCTGATAAGCACCCAGAAAGTTTGAAAGCTTATGCAAAACTTGTCCAAATAAGCCATCTAAAAATCCCTTGATCTGCAAACCACAGCAGGAAGACAACAGCTAAATCAGCCTTTCGTATTTTCCAACGCTCGTGTTTCTGGCTGGAGTTAGGAAATGCACAGTCACGGAGACTGGTGGAGCTCTTTCTACTTCCAAAATCCAGGGCCTTTTGGAATAAGTGCCTCCTTAGGCCACCCTCTTGCGGCCAGGGATAGTTTTGCAGCCAGTGTCCTGCTTTCCTCTCTCCACCACGCTCCGGAAGCCTGACAGCTTCTTCCACCCCCCAGCTTGGGGAGTTACTGAACCCACCCTCCTTTGGTCCCTTTGTGGCTTTTCATTTTCTCCTGTTAGGAATTTGTGCTGTAAAATAAGCCTCCTGAGGAGATGCATCACTGCTGGCAAAGCTACATAGGGATAAACCCAATATTTGGGGTTGATTCCTCAGGTGGAAAAAGGCAAGTAGTAAAAGCTTGGAGCAATAAGAACATAACACATACTATGCCCTGAACTCACACTACTCCCATTAACCTGCTCCTTGCCTTGGAAGACGAGCATCTACCTCAGATCTACCTCACCTTGCAGGAGGGCAGAAGGGCAAGACTGAGCTTCCTGCACCATCAGAGCCCCTCAGCACTGCAGGGCATTCAGCTGCTGAGCCTGAACAAGGCAGTTCAGTGACCTGATCTGACAGGAGGGGGGAGGAAAAAAAGAGCACCCTTCCAGGAGATCAGTTTCTTGACCTAATTTGCCCTGAGTAGGTGAAGGGAAAGCAGGGGGAGGGTGAAGGTGGGATTTGGAAGGGGAAGGTGATGTGCAGCAGCATGACCCTGGTTGGATGCAATGTTAAATCACACCCTAAGCCTCTCTTCTTATTTTTCCTGTTTGGGCGACAGAAATGCATACCCACATTGCCACTTCATCAATGCATTAAAAGATTGTTTCCTGGCATCAGGAAATTCCTTCCCTGTATAAGTGCAAGGCAGAAGCTTCTTTGCTCTTTGTTCCTCTGCTACAAAGGTGGCCCCTACCAGGACCAGGGCCCTACAAGTGGCCAGAGCTCCAGAAGAGCTGCCCCACATGGTAATGACAACTACAGTGTTGTAGTTATTCAGATCTACTCCAGCTCCCTAGCCTCACCCTGCTCTTTTCTCACCCTCTACTTAAAAGCTTGAAGTCACATTTCCCCTCCCAGAAAATAGCAGATCTAGTTTTTCACCTTTTGCTGCACATCCTTTTATACTCAACACACACAACGCTTTCAAAATCTCCTTAAACCACACCTGAGTAGCAAAAAGCCTGTTCAGAATTGCATGAACTGTCTCTGCCTCCCTCTTTTTGCTGTCTTAGTGATTTAGGTTCCCTCAGACAACACAAACTTAGCCTCCTGGTTCTGCAGAGATGGATGGATCTGCTTGTACAAGGCACAGATAGTTGCTCAGATAAAATCTTTGTCAATACTTTCTATTGTCAAATCCATCTTGCACACACAAATAAATCCTCTTGCTGCCCTTTCCCTTTGCATTACACTTTGTGTAAAGCACACATTGCTCTGTGCTTAAAAAAACTGAAACATGAATTTATACTTCCCAAACTTATCCCTTTAGGGAGGAGAAAATGCCTAAGTTAACAGAAGGGCTGATGTTTTATACCTCCTTTCCTATCCTCCTGGTACAAAGCAGGCCAGCTGAGAGCCTGCAGAGGAGGAACAGAACAACCCCTGCCTCACATTGTCAGGATCCCAACAAACCCAAGGTAAAGCTGCTGAGGGCAGCACTTCTGCAGAGCAGCAGGTCCAGGATTCTCCTGCTCTAGGGGAAGCAGAGGCACCGCACAGCAGCCTAACAGGGTGCTCCACTGAGCAGAGGCAGGTGTTATTTATTGCTCTGGACTCATTAGAAATAATTTGCTGAGCAGAGCTGTGCAGGTTATAATGAAATGCTCGTCTGAGTGATTGCAGCTAGCACATTTATAACAGCCACTGGGATGTGACAGAAGCAGCCTAGGAAGGTGCTACGAGGACAACCAGGTCTAGCTCTGATCCAACCAGCTCCACGTGCAGTAGCAACACAGGGCAGCTCCTGGCATCTTGTTACAGGCCTGAAATGTGGGCTGGGATTCAACCAGATGGTCAGTCTGGAATCTAGAGCATCCCTCAAGGAGCTCTTGTTAACATCCCTAAGCAAACACAAAGGTTAAGCTGGATACAGAAGTCCCCCCCCTTTACAAGATGCCCAGAAGCTTTCACTGCACCCTTATTCATCTGGGCTTATTTTCAGGATGAGTAGCAGGGGCCACTTTAACAGGGAATTAATTTGACACCATTACATACTATCCATTTGGGGCAAACACCACACAGAAGCTGGTCTCTGGTCTGCTGGGATCACCCCTCTAAGGGCTGAAAGCTCATTCTTTGGGAACAGGCAGGAGCCACCCAGTATATAAGCAGGTCAAGACTAGATTTGACAGAACACGCACTACCTCCTCCATCACAAGCAATACCCAGAACCACCAAAAAAGCTGCCAGCCAGCCCATTATTTGTGAGCCCGCCCCAGGAGAGCCATCTCCTCTTGCCTCTGTCCTCAGGGAAGCACAACCTCTTAGCAGGAAAGAAATATTGATGCTGAGGAACATATAAATAACTTTGGCAAAGGTCTTTGTTTTTCCCCTCAAATTAGGTACTTCACATTGCCCTGATTCATTGCTGTGGTGAGGCACGTATTCTCATTTTTCTTAATTATTCCTGACACATTATAAAAGCTATGAGGGTTCCCATAAAGAAACCTAAAAAAGCTTTCTCCCCCTGAAGAAAATGTAGTAGAAGTTCTGCAGGCGTGTAGGGTTCAGTGTAAGGAAGGCAGAAAAGACAAAAAGAGAGTAGAAAAAGGTGTTTTTGTGCCTTATAACCCCAAGTTTCTAATGAGGACATGAGGCCTGACCTCATTTCTCCATAGAACCATGGCACATGGAGAGTATTGGAAAAGCATGGCCCTGACACCAGGTCCTGAATCATCATTGCCACAAGAAAAAAATCAGGTAACAGTCTGAACAGCTTGATGAGGCATCTACCCTGAAGGCATGACAGACAGGGAAGCAGAAAAATCCTGCAACCTTTTGTCCATCTCAGGCTCTGGGTCTCCAGGACAGAGATCCATTCTCTGCAAACACTCTGGGCTGCTATCTCACATAACAGAGCGAGCACACCAGCACAGCTCCCCAAGGGTTAACACTTACAGGCAGCACACCCACATCACCTGCCCCTTCCAAGGCCTTACATCTAGCAGCTGGTCGTCATTTGCTCTGTTAATGCAGCTTCTACGGCTTGTTACAGGTGACAACAGGAGTAGAGTGAAACACAGATTTCACCCTAGCTGTGACCAATGGGTTACCAGAAAGCAATAGCCAGAGAAATTGACTGAGCAATTTCATTAGGGCACACATTAAGCACTGCTTTCGTTCTTTACAGGAGGAAGGCTACCTTCCAAGGAAGATATCAAAACATAGCCGAGTATATTTAAGAAATAAAATAATTTGGAAATTGGGATAAGGCTCGTAATGTGGCAGTCTTTTAATGCTCTCTAGCATTGGTGTAATCCATGACCCACTCCCCTGTCCTCTTTGAGACAGGAAAATTAAGCTGTCCAAATCTCCACCTTGTTACTTCAGTAGAGGGCAGAGGTTTCAGGCCCAACACCATGCTGTTGTTACAACACCAGTACCTGTAGTAAGTTCTAGGCAGAGCTGTACACATTTTTCCCCTTTCACAGTATGCAGAGGTCTTCTTTTGACCACGTGCACACACCTCACACAAGAGGAGCCTAGCTAACATACAGGGTGCAAGGTCACAGGGGACCCAAGGCTGAGCACAAGGTACTAACCCAATTTAAGTCCATACATTTAGAGCTTTCACTCAGAGCATACTCAGTGGTGGATACAGCAGCCATCTGCCTCTTTCCTGGAGATGTTGCAGCTTAAACCTCTATATATTAACAAAATCCACTTCTTATTTCTAGTGCTGACAATAACCTGCCCAAAAACAACAGCACACAAGACACACACACATCCTGGTGAGATGTCCTGCTGCAGGGCAGGTCCCCCCAGCGACATTGGTGTTCCCCCCAGTAACAGCTTATCAGTTCTCAGCTATGTGGCAGCAACTGCTGTCTCCAAATCAGCCCCCAGCAGATACTGCCCTAGGCTCAAGAAAATCCTTCTTTCACCATTTTTCCTTTTCTCAGCACAGGCATAAGACAAATGCAGAAAGATGGTATGTAGCTCAACTGATATCAAGAGAGAAAAGCACGTAGCTAGAACCATTTGCTGGAAAAGCTTTCAAAAATAAATGAGAGTAACTCACCAGAGCCAAAACACTGCAGTCCTCCTAGCTTCTACCCTAGCAGTCTCCCCTCCTGCTAGTACTTCATGGATCAGAGCTCTTAGGTGATTACAGGTGCCCTTACTGGTCCTTAAAAGCACTGCTGTGGGAGTTGGTTTCCTCCCTCCTTAATTGAGGAGGGCTGGGGACAACACTTGAGATCAGTTTGTAAATGTTTATTGGAGCAGGTTGGTTACATTAGCCCTACTCAAGCCAAATATCAAACAAAGGAACTTACAATATCAGGTGTGGGGGGGAAACAGGGGTGAGATTTGCAAGGAGAGAAATTTCAGCAGGAATTGGAAGAAAGTGATTATTTCTTTCCTTTATGGATACTCCTCAAAAGCTTGTAAAAATTAAGTTTCTGGTTATGCTTTTTTCAAGTAAAAATTTTGTCTTATTGGAATTAGTGGGCTGGAGACAGAGTTGAAATTTATTTGTCTGATATCTGTCCAGAGAACCTGGGAATCTTCATGCACAGTAAATCCTGAGGATGTGATGAAGTGCCCCAGCTGGATCTCATGCACCTTCAGGAAATGTTGGATGCCATGTATCTAAGGGCAGAGATGGAGTAGTTTTGATTCAGAAATACCAGAATCAGACAATTTCTGTATTTCATCTTATTCTTCTCTGAGAAGAAGAAATGAATGAAATATGAGTGATATAAAGACATGGTCTTCCTTCAGCATTTGCTCTGAATATCATGAAACCACTCTCATTTGTGAAGGTTTCTTGCCTGTACAAATATTTGCTAAGTCCTAACTCCTGAATGATGTCTACCCCAAGCTGTTTGTTCTGTGTCAGGAAAACACCCAGCCCATTGTCAATACACCACGACTGCTCGTGGTGCTGCTGCACATCCTCTTGTGAAGATGCAGGGAGGCAGTTTCTGAGACAATGCAGCCCACAGATGGGAATGCAGATGTCCAGGTGCACATCCCAACAGGTGGGGAGCATTTACACAGGATGCTGAAGACCCAGAAAAGCAACAGCATCCAATTAATGAATTATTTTTAATAACTACAGTAGAGGCTTTCAAACAAAGGAACTTTAAAACGCTGTGCACAGCTGTATGCTAGGGACAATGAAAGAAAACAAATAAATCTTTGTAAGTTTAATTGTCTCTGAAAAAAAAAGTGATTGTTGGACAAATCTCTCTGTGTGTACACATACTTTCATTCTTTACCTAGGTCTTCAGTCATTTACATTTTTAGTGGAAGACACTTCACAACCTTGTTTGGATAAGAACGATTTTGGCCAGACAGCTGGGCAAATACTTCACCTTGGGAAAACTGCCAGCTGATTTGCCCTGCATTCGCACTCTGATAAGAAATAAGTTTTCATGGGCTCACTCACCATCTTAAAAGCCATCTCCAGTCCTGCAGTGCTGTTGCAGAGCTGCTGAGGAGCTGTGGGCCTGGGCACACCACAGGGTTAATGAGAAGCCAGGCTGTAAAAGCAATTGCAGCCCCTGCTAATCCCATCCACCGAGCTCTAAGTCCGCTCCCAAGCTTTCCCAGCACAGCTCGTTACTGTATGTGCCTTTATATTAAAGCAGAGCTTTTTATCTTCTGACTGAATTTTTTTGTAGGACTCTTGAAAATTGTGATGCTCCAAGCTGCTCTGCTCAGATAAAAGCCTGGGGCTGGGCTTCTTGGAAATGCAGGAGTTGGGCCCCCAGGCCGTATTCTGCTTCTCTGAAAATGCCCAAAGTGCCCCTAAACTGTGTGTCAAGGGAGGACATCAAATAAAGAGATTCCAAGCAGGATGCCCTTGATTTTCTCACAGTTCAGAGATAGATTTTCCTCTTCTGGTTCACTCCATGGTTTCTGGGGTTACCCTGGACCTCTTTAGCTCCAGGTTCTCTCAGGATGCCCTAAAATCTCCCCAAGTTGAGTTTCTCCTGGATATCTCTCATGCTTCTCACCCATGGGAGCCAGTTCAGGGTAGCTGTCCTCTGGCTGTCTTACAATGGTGCAGCTGGAATAACCATGCTGGGGATGCTGCTGGTCAGACCCCAGCAGTACCGGAGGCACTGATGGATGCAGGACATTGGTGAGGGAACAAGGTGAGGGAAACTCTCCCCATAGCAAGCACTGTGCACCCAAGAAGTGTGATTTCATTTCTCCCTGCTCTTTCTCTCTGGCACCCCTGACTGCTTCCCCATGGTGTAAAGCCCAACTGCAGGTCTTGCTGGGGAGGACATCACTTTTGCCTGTCCTGTGACAATGGCAACTGCATGGCTTTTGGAGTCCTTCAGGCTCTACTGCAACACCAGCATCACCTGTGACAGGTCCTCATAAAAATCTGGCAAGAGGATTCATTTCAGACTCCTCTGAAGTCTGACCGAGTGCCTTTACTCTGTATTTCCCTGCAAGTAGTGAAGGTAGGATGACAAAACAATATGGTAATATTGTTTTGAAAAGGCAATCCTGTGCTGCTTTCAGTCTGCCTGTCCACTGGCAGCATCAGGCAGCCTCAGGAAGAGGTTTGTCTTCCACACCTCTCTGCACACACAACGGAGCTGGATGCTCAAAACATTTTTTTTTTCATCCTATTCCTGTACCTTCTGATTTTTTCCTAGCCCTGACTGGAAATGATGGCTTTTTTTTCTCCCCTCTAAGTATTTCATTTATTCTAACAAGACGTGGATTGCATTTAATTGTTTATCTGAACTGAAGCCGTACACTGTTCAAATGATTCACGCATTAATATTCAAGGTGAATACCGCTTTCACACATTGCCCTGCGCAGAAGAACAAGGGATGTGCGTGTTATTTTAATGAATCAATAATTACCGCTCATGAAATGCTTTGAAGGTATAAAGCGGTACACCACTGTATACAAGATTATTATTTTAGGCTGTTTCATTTAATTCAGTGAGGAGCACCAGAGTTTACATGTGAAGGGAAGGTGCATCTGCAGAACACGTGGAGTTTGTTTCTGCTGCCCTACGCAGAGAGCGATGCGCCAGCGCTCCATGGGAAGAGGCAACACGACAGCACACAGCAGTGACCTGCTCCTGGGGAGCATTTCGCCAGCCCGGACAGTTTACAGCCTGTGAATATCTTCATTTGGGCCCAGCAGTTTCCCCAAAAAACCTGACTACTTGCTGAGGCACTACGCAGGGTAGCTGGGCAGCTGAGCATCCTGCCTCAGCCCCCCTTCCCCTGCCCCTGCTCACTCTGCACACTTGGTGCTGGGGCCCCTCTGTGTCCTGAACAATTCTTCATGAGAAAAAGGCCACAGAGTCAGTGTCGGGAACATGGGGATTGAATGACGAAAGCCCAATTGAACTGACAGGAATTTTGCCTTTCATTGCAGCATGGCCAGGATTTACCCACAAGAAAAGAGGGGAGAGTTTCTCAGATTTCATTCAATTTGGATAAGTACCAACAATTTGTTTGGTTATCCCAGAGCCTTTTATCTGCACTAAATACCCAAAGAAAAGGCCTTTGAGCAGACAGATTGAGAGGGCGTTAAATAAGTTGTTACCCTTTTGCTTATTCTGAGCGCAAGTAGCCAGTTTTCATTGACGGAGGCTTTACAAGGCTGCCTACATTAGATCAAGAAGAAGTAAATTGCATCTGAGACTTTAATGATGGAAATTTAACATGCTGCTTATGGCTTACCCTGGCCGAGCCAGCAGATCGATGCACGACGGTCATGCATTATTTCAGCTGAAGAACTGTTGACAAGTGGTGCTGTCGAGTTGCAGAGGAGGATTCGAGAGACATACCTACACAGATAGCTGCCGGCAAGAAACGTTTTTCCTTTATCAAAACGCACAAAAACCTGATGCAGAGAGGTCTCTGCTGCGGTAAAACTTCACCTCCTGACTTCTCACCTTCAAAAGTCTCTGGTTTTTGCTCAGGACAGACTCCTGTGCAATGCAAACAGTGGTCTGGTTTCAGTGTAATTCTCAGTGCTCGTGCCAGAGAGGTTTAGTAGCAGCCACGAGACTGAATCAATATTTGCAACAATTACATGGAACTTTACCTTCAAGCTTTCTGAGTTCAGCCGTCTTTTAAATCTGGCAGAAATAATTCTCCAGCATCTACCCACTGTTTTTTTTGCAGTAGACCTGAACAAACAGCCCTGGCAAGTGGGCCAATGGTCCTGCCACAGCTGCCTGTGCAAATTAGACTCAGGATTTACATGGGCCCACATCAAAAAAGTAGTAAGTGTTCTGAGAATCTGAAACACCCAGTATCATTTGAGCCTGTACCCTGAGCAGCAAATACTTCAAGGCAGCAAATTTATTGCCCTTAAAAGAACTTATGGTGGATGGTTCATGATTGTTTAACAAGTCTCCTATACAGCAATTCTTTCTCTGGCAGGATATCGATCCAACCTTTCTGCCAGTTCCTGTACCAGTATAGTTACTGCCACAATTACTGCTACAGCAGTAAAATTTCTTGAACAGACGTTCATGCTCTGCAAGGTGGAAATGCAGGGCTGTGTCTGCTCCTTCCTAGCAAGCATCCATCAATCTCACAGAAAGCAGAGAGCTTTGAACGTTTCTGGAGCTGCAGACTGGATTTTCAAAATTGGATGCTAAGAACAACAACAAAAAACACAGAGCAAGCAGGAATGGAACAGAATTCATTTTTTGGTCTCACGCTAATCACTGTTCACTTCTTCAAGGTAGAGAAATTTCTTCCTTCACCCTCCTGGTGCAGAACAAGCTGTGAGCACTGTGGGTTTCTCCTTGTTCTCTCCGCTTTCTGCCCTCCTGTCCCTGGTAAGTGCTGCACAAGCCCTGCAGGGCAGCTAGAGAAGCCCGTTTGTATGAAGAGATGAAGAGATGTGGCTGCAGAGCAGAGACATTTGGGTGAAGGTCTGCTCTGCCCCCAGGGCCAGGAGCCCTTTGCCCCTTAGCACACAGTGCTGCTGCCACAGACAGATGCATTCCTGTACCCCTCTAGCTGTCAAAAGTATTAAAATGCCCAGTGCCATCTGACTGGGAATGGGAAAGGCGGTGGTGGAAAGACAAGTCACATTAAGCAAGCAGGAAGCAAAGGGGCCAGCTGGTATCTTAAGAGGGTGTCATTTGTAAGGCACAAATGGGTCCGAATGAGCAAAGGGAGCCTGCGACCCTGAGCACTGAAGCACATAGTTCTCTTTAAGCAGTTGAATAGTTCCACTAAATTCATCGGCAACAAGATTTTTGACCAATCCTTTTCTGTGCCTAACGTTCCCTGGATAACAAATGGAAGTGATAATATCAGTTTGCCAGTTGTTGAGGCTTACAGGCTAAATGTTTGCAGAGTGCTTTGAGATAGGAACCTAGGAAACAAGCCCAAACGGGACTCCAAGGGAACCAAATCTCATAGGCACATCCACTGCTTAATATCTTTGATAGATTTAACAAGCTCCATCCCGAAACCTGTTAAGTTTCTCACCCCTAGTATTTTGGCTGGCAAACTATTCCCAAATGTTACCTTCCTGAGGATTAGAAGCAGAGCTGTTAGCATGGGCGACTGATGAAAGAAGAAAAGCCAATTAAAAAAAGATTATCAGATGCATCATGAGCCAAAGGGAGCAAGTGCACTCTGAACAGTCCATTTGCTTCCTGCCTGGTGCTGGGCACAGTCCCCCCATCCTCTGCCACCCTTATATCACTGTTCTCCCTCCCTCGCTATTTCCAGTCATTATCTCCCCTTTGCCTCCTTCTGCTCTCTCCAAGCACTGCGACATCCTAAGCCTACCGCCATCTTCTTCCTAACAATTTTGGGATACTCTCACCCTCATCCCCCCTATTGCCACCTGATTTGAACATCAGAAAAACAGTCTCCCACTACACCCCTGAAGCATGGATATTTTCCCTTCCCACTGAGCTCCTGACACCCCTTTAGCATCCAGCCCCATCCCAGGCTGGGGCCAGGAAGGCCTGTGGCTGTAGAAAAGCTCCTCTAGGTTTGACAAGATAACATTTTTTCCTCTCAGGATGAAAATGAGCTGTATGGAGAAAATGGAGAGAATGATAAAGGGGTCTGTGGGTAGCGTGGCTGTACCATCACCGTGGGGCTCCCAAATCCTGCTGGTAGCTATAGGGGCAGGTTGGGGGCTGAGTCAGAGCCAGGAACAGCGAAGGCAGGAAAGAACTAAATCTGCAGTAACAAGCCATTATTTTCATCTCTTTTCAGTCATTATTTCCTAGGATGAGAAATTGCTTTTGTTAAACATTTTCAAATTGAGGCCGCTTCCTGCGCAGCAGTCATGATCTGCCTGTCACTCTCAGCTGACGGCAGGGAGAGGACCTGGTTTTGGATATCATCCATCACTGACAGAGCCACGCTGCCATGTGACGAAGGGCAAGGAAGGGAGGAAAGGAGGGGGGGAGGACCGAGAGGTGCAGAGGGCTGGTAAATAGTGTAGAGAAATTTCATTTTCAGTTGCCAGCTCAAAAAACAACCCCAGCTTGCCATGGCCCAAAGCCAATTCCTGTTGAGCGCGATGACTTTGGTAGTTGCTCTGCACTTATTGGACAAGCAACCAAAAAAAAACAACAACAAAAAGCTGTCTTTGGAAATGATCAAACATTGCTAACAGCAGCTGTCCATCTTGGTCTGCATTTCCCCTTGGAAACAGCTCCCAGTAATTAGCAGGACTCGTGCACCTCTCATGGAAGTAAATAGAAGAAGTTAGATAACCCCAGACCTGCCTCCATCTCTGGGAACACCATCAGGGAAAGCAAAACCCTCACAATATGTTCACAGCAAAAGCAGCAACTGGCACCACCAAGAGCCAGTTTGCTCCCTGGAAAAACGTTGCGAGCATGCCAGTGGGAGCACGGCAGGGTGAGCCAGGAATTACCGCCCCATGGCCATCCCCTTCCAGTGCAGGGCCAGTCAGGGCAGCAAAGCAAAACCCCCTCCATCCTGAGCTGGCAGAGCTGGAGGCAGTCCCCGTGCATCTGCTCCCCTGCACACACTGCCTTTACTTCTGGCTCCACCTGATGAGCTCTGAGCTGGCAGCCAAGAGCGGCGGTGATGGCGGCGTGGATCATTTCCTAGCCCAACAGCTGCGCTGGCAGTGCCGATTAATGTTTCAGGATAACTAACTTCCTCCTCATCTGTGATTCCTCTGCATCTCTTAGCCCGCTCATGTGGAAATGGCTTAGCGCAGGATTTAAGCGGCGCTCTTCCGCAGACACACTTTGCCGGGTGTTTGTTCGCATTATGGCACGTATCCACGTGAAAGAAAAAGCGTGTTTAGGGTAACGGAGCAGAAGGACAGAGAGTCATCGTTATTTTTTTAAGCTGCACTGGGGATTCCAAAGAAATCGCTACCCAGCAGTGGCGTTCCTGGTGGTCACCCTCCAGCAGCTGCTCCACAAATAGGAGAGTTGGCACAGAGATTGGAAGCTGTAGCCACCACCAAAACCTCCCCATCAGCCCTCAAAACCCTTCTAGCTAAAGGGGTGGTGTACAACTTGCTGCACGGAGATCTCCAGGGGATTTTGTTCCCACCAAAAGGCAGCTGGTGGTCAAAAGGGAAAGAACAGCCCATGCTGCGATGAGCATCTGGCTTCAGGTTTTAACCTCTCCATCACCATAGCATCCTGATTTATTTTCTTGCCCAAAGGAAGAAAAAGATCACAGGGCTTGGTGTTTTCCTGCTCATATCAATGAGATGCTTTCTATTAACTTGAATTGTGAAAGATCAAGCTCTCAAACCACTCAGGAATAACCTGTGTGAATCTCAATAAAAGCCTTTCCCATCCTTTTATAAATTGAACTAGCTTGGAACAGTAATACAGAAACTGCATCGTGGAGGAGATGGATGGAAATATATATATATATATTTTTTTTTTTTCACTGCCAGATTGAAACTCTCTGACTCTCATGATATTTCATGTTTTTCTTAGCACTGAAGCTCCTGCAGATGTATGATTAGATAGAAATCTCAGCTACTGGTAAAAAGAAGGAGTATGTTTGCAGCCTTCAGGATTGCATAGGAAAGCTTGAATTCAATGTTAGGGCTTAGGAAGCAGAAGGTGCATTAAAAATAAGTTGAAATATCATGTGTTCTTGGAGGCTGACTCACGCTTTGGGGACTGCAAATTCTGGAAATGGTTAATTAGTACAAACACTTGAGACATTCTCAGCTTGAACATCTTCTGTGCCAGGATCACAAAGGGCCAGGATTTAATCTATGTATACAAAAGCAATGGGAATTACACACCCTGTTGTATTTTAATATCCATCAAGAATTACGTTGGCATATTTAGATCCCTCCACGGCTCTGCACCACAATGGGGTTTACTTTTCTTTAAAACAAGCTAATCAGTACCTGTGGAAAGCACAGCAGGTTTTAGCATAATTCGTTAATATATTACATTTTATATGTAAAAATATGTATTAATGAATCTCTCCTGCACCAGAATGTACCTCTTCAGCAGAGGATTGTCCAGCTCATATTGAAAAGTGATGGTTAAAAATGCAAAGATGTAAACTTGCTCTTATTTTCATTTTCTTACGGGATGTCACATATTCTGTGTGAATAATTAAGGATCTGCTTATCTAAGAGTTTCAGATAATAGGCTGAGTAACTATAAAGACTTAACTGAATTAAGTTTATTGAAGGAAATAGGAAACACAAAACCAATTCTTGACATTTCATTCTGGAGCTACCTTTACAAAACATGAGTCCTGTCATCTATTTGCCTTGTCCTTGATAAATATACACACAAAAAGGGAAGATTTTACAGCAGAAAAATATCAATAATGTCTTGAGGGAGTCAGGCAAAATTGGTTTGTCTATTTACAAATCAATACAAAAAAATCCTACATAAACCCAGTACTTATTTGACTTTGATGCCTGAGCATTACTGCGGGTGTAAAGGGTTGTTCTGTGTAACGTGTAATTGTGCAGAGCAATGAAGCTGGTGCTCTGCATTGTATTTCAGCTTCTGTCCCCGTATGCCTGTGTCAGTATTGCCCCATACTGGTGTGCTTGATCTTGATTCAGGGACCTCTTGAGGTCTCCCTTGCCTGCCCAAATGCTCCTGGCGTTTAGCATCCCTGTCCTAATAAGTCTGGGAATAAGTGGGAAAGGCTCTGTAAACTCATCTGGGACAAGAGAAGGGAGCTCAGAACTTGTCTGCTGAAACCCAGGAAAAATGCTCTCTGCAAATATCCTCCTGGGATACTGGGATCTGTCCCTGGGAAAGGGGATGGTTTTATATCTGGGTAAGACTTTAACTGGGGAAAAGGAGAGCCCAGGCAGCCCAAGGGCATTCCTTGTGCAGTTACCAGGAATCTGAAATGTTGCCCAGAAAAGGCACGAGGCAGGATGCAGAGGGAGAAATGATACCTTTCATTAAATTAGCTGAGCAGACCGGTTGCAGTACAACAGAGGAACAGAGAAAAGACAGCTGGCTCCCAGGCACACCGGCCCCTCTGTGGGTCTGACACAAGGACAGCAGGCCTGAGAAGCACTGCTGCTGCCTTCAAGCACAGCACAGGCCCCAGGCACCAGCCTGAGAGCTACAATTATGAAAATATTGCCCTTAACGGTGTGCAAACATCTCTTGTAGGAAGAGGGATTGAACAACCTAAGGAGTCAGCAAGAGAAAACCTGACTGGGATGAAATTGCATAAAATGAAGGTCAACACCCCTTCTATTTTCTCCATCAGGATTTAAAAAGAAATAAAGATATAAAGTCTAGGGCACACAAAAAGGCCAACAACAAGAAAGAAGTTGTGTTTTTTTGTTTGTTTTGTTTTTGTTTTTCTGCCAGCCAGCAGTAAACAACAGACATCTTTCAGAAAATGAGACATGTCCCAAGGAATTTGAGATGGATCATTGCCTTTTATGAAACATTAGATGTGTCTGGAAGTTAACACTGAAAATTAGAATGCAGAGAATAGGCAGACCACAGAAAAACATCATTATGCACAATGTATTGACTTTCCTTTCATTGTAGGGAAAACAGCATTATTGTTTAGGTAAGTAAATGGGAATTCAAATGGGAGACCAAATCCACCTTGCATCTTGTTTTTCGGACATGATGAAATTTGCTGCAATGTCCTGTATTATTGCATTATACATTACTGCCTGGAGAAAAGTTTCTCCCCAAACAAGCGGATGAAAATATTTTGAGAGAGATCACAAAGGAGCTTAGAGCAATGAGCAAACACCAAATAGGCAGCACCAGCGTGATTAAATTGTCTCTGCCTGCTCCCCCATTTGGAGAAGGATCAGCTGGGAAAAACATGGTTATTTGCAGAAGAAACAGATTCCTATCGTGACAAGAACAGGGAGAAAACTGCTTTGAATTCTCCCTATGCCTTTTGTGCAGCAAATTCTCTGACACAAAGACTTAGAACTCCCGCATGCCGCAGCGCTATCACATTACTATTTCCAGTGACAGCAGTTGGATTTTAGATGCTTTTGTTCTTCATCCCTCCCTTCCCTGCTTCACGTGCTCTTTATTTACAGCCATCTACCTCTTGGTTAACAAATTACTGGGTTACATGAAGGGGAAGACTGGCTCTCTGAGAAGCCAGGTGATGAGCCGGGTGGTCTGTGCTAGGAGTTTCTTCCTCGACCCTTTGCAGCATCACATTTGCAGCCCCAGGAGGATGGGCTGTGTGGGCCCCAGGCATTGGTGTTGGCAGGGTTGGTGGCTGTCTAGGGGTCACTTGGGGCACAAAGGCAACTGAAGAGCCCTGTCACTGCTCTGTCCCAGCTCCACAGGTGTCCCTGGTGGCACAGCTTGGTGGTGGATTGTGCCTGATATCAGGAACCGGCGGCCGTCCTGCAACTTCTCCACCTGGTTTTGCAGCTGAGCTGGAGGTGCACGTAACCGTGCCCCAAATTCAGGAGAGGGAGCTCGGTGATTTCAGGTCACCTACTTCCTGAGGCCGCCCACCTCTGTTCTCATGGCCCTGTGGAGATGAAGCTGTCGTGTCTAAGTTGGACACCTCTATTACTCAGCCAGATCATGAGGGGTCGGCCTCAATCTGCTCCATGGTTTTGCAGCACTGCTGTCCCTGGGCAAGCAGCAGGGACGCTGCTGCAGCCCCCTGGCAGCAGACACCTTTCCCTGCCCTCTCCCAGGGGACCTGACCCCAGCTGCTGCCAGCGTGCGTCCTCCCCCTGCCTCTCCTCCGTGTTAATCAATCCGGGACATTTATCAGATGGTTTGCAGTAACCTGGCATTTGTACTGACAGCGAGCCAGGTCAATGAGTAAGGGATGGCCTCAGCTTTCACAGGGATTCAGTGTCATTTTGGCCTCTTTTAGAGGCCTGTTATTATTTTTTTTTTGTCCCTGAGAACAGGTCCTGTTTGTGCCGGGGATAAGACCAGCAAGGGCGACTCTCAGATAAGTCAGAAAATATGCGAACAAGAAAGAATTGGAGGAAGGCAAGATATTTTTCTCAAGGTTTGCGTGCTTAAATGAAGGACTGAAGACTAGTTAAAACTTTATTTCAAGCAAAAGTTCATGTGTGTAACTTGAGATGAAAAGAGATCAAATGCACCAACCACAAGCCTCTAGGGCCGGTTGGAGCTTTTTTTCCTTTAAAATCATACTCTTAACACCGAATTTTCAGCGTAAACCTGTTAGTCTCTCTCTGTGGCCCATTAAAGGGAACTCCAATTTCAGACTTCTGCTGAAGACATCCATACAACTATAACCAGGTTTAAAGAAGGCAGAGACATTGGAAAAACAGTTTTCTGGGGATAAAGTGCATTGCGTATTGCTCAGCTGTGGTTTGGAGGTTTGCTCCTTTTCCCTTCTCCCCTTCATTTGCTATGTTGTGTCTTCCCTCCTGGTAGTTAGCAAGAAACTAACACCTCAGAGACGAAGCGGGTGATTGAAAAATCACCAGGGCCTTTGCTGGAAAGCCTTGACTCACTGCCAGCCAATATACCTTCCGCTGCAGTTGAATACGAGCTTGCGTTTGGATATTTGATGGAATCTGGCTGAATTCAAATTAAACTGTAGCTGGGAGAGGAATAATGTGAAGGCAATCTGTAGTAATAGTCCCAAGTAGTGCCGTTTGCAGAACGACACCGTGCTACTCACTGTGTGTTGCTGTCGCGTTGTTAACGAGACCTCTGAACACGCCGAGCCCATTAATGATGGGGAAAAGCCTGCGGGGAGCTGAGCACCCGTGATTTTTGGAGGCCCTCGCCACACTCCTTCTGCCAGCTACAGGCACTTCAGTGCATCCTGCAGCACCCAGTCATCCTCTGCTGTGACAGCTCTTCCTCCTGCTCCCTCACTGTCATGAGGCTGCCAAAGCCATAGGCAGGTTGTTTATAGACCTCACCCCAAAACAAACAAACAAAAACTCTCCTGGTTAAGTGGAAGACTAAACCTGGAGCTAGCCAAGAGGTCACCTCTAAACCCCTGCAATGGTCAAAGATGTGCAAGGTTTATTTCTGAGCCGGGTAAGATGTTGTGGAGGTTGCTGAGCACAGCTGGTGAGGTGGCAAGTGCTACCAGAAAGCCCCCTCAAAGCAAGGAGCTTCAACAGAAAGGTAATCATGTCTTTCAAGCAGCTGGCTTGAAAGCTCACCATTCCCATTTAGCATTCGGCACCACTGGTTAAATTGATGAGCAGCAGATGAGGGAGGGGGCTGCTTCCATTTGGATCTCGTTAATAGCATAATGTAAATAGTCACAGTGGATTTTTCACTCCAGCTTTCCCCAGATATAGGAGATGACGAAAACACTGTGGCAAAAGGCCCAGAGGGATATGCTCTTATCTCACATAATGGAGAGCTTGTGCCGGACCTGGTGATGTGAGCAGGGGTATGGTTAGAGATGGGGACAGAAACTAATCCCAAACAGCAAGTGGGAGCAAGCAGGCATGATCTCTGTGAGTGCTGGCTCTGCTTCAAAAAGAAAATCCTCAAAGATTAAAACAGAATTTAAAAGATCAAGTGGCAAAAGTTCTTCTTCCATTTTGGGTGGCTTCACAAAACAGGAGAGAAGTTGGGCAGATCCTCACCTGCTGCAGCTACAGCCCGTATAAAGATACTTGTTGCAGGACATGGACAAGCCTTTTGCTTCGGGGCCAGGAAGAAACACGTCTGTGGAGCAGGTCACTTCTGGATCTACCCCTGCATCTTCTGGATCTGGCTCAGCCCTGGCCTGGAACAGGGTCTGAAATGCAGCAGGTCCTGGTGTGGGCAGGGCTATTTGGGCTCTGCCCTCAGATACAAAGAATAACCTTTCTGCCAGCTGCGACCATTTAAACTCAAATTTTGTGCTCAGAGTCTTCATTACTTTAAAGAAGAAATCAGTATTGGACCAGATTCTGAGGAATAACATTGACTCAGGATTTGTAATACAAACCGTAGCCTTGTGCTGCCCCATGGGGCATTTATTCAAGCTTTGCCCTCAAAACGGGTCATCAAACCCCCGTCCCAAGGTATTTCTATTTGCTTTCAATTACAAATGAACATTGTATAAGGACCCCAGTTTGCCTTGAAGTAATTGATTTATCACTTAATAACACCCTTGCTGAGATGGGGTGAGAGGAGGCAGAGCCTGAGCAATGGTTCTGTTCTGCCGTCAGTATAAATTAGAGCTAAAGACATTACTCTTTAACCACAAGCATTGGGGTTTGTGGTTGTTGTTCTTGTTTTCCAAATGAAATTTTCAGCTGACAAAAGTTTTTTTTTTGCACAAAGGATTCTTTCCTGTTGAGGGTTTCCTTCCACGCAGTTTTCGCAGCCTTGCTGCCCTCTGCATCTCCTGCAGGCAGCACCGTGTGGGGGGAGAGAGGGTCAAATGACAGAAAAGAGAGATTTTTGCTTTCTGCTCTATAAATTGCAACATACAATTGAAGATGATAATTATAGAGAAAGGATCACCAATTTACACACCACTTTCTGAAAAAGAAATGAAGTTTCAGTAGACCCAGTGAAAAGAAAAATTAAAATTGAAGAAATTTGTTCTACTTGTTTTATTGGAGAGGAGAAGAGAGAGCTGACTTTTGAGAAGCCCACATAAATTGAAGACTTGATAGTGCCTGAGTTTACCCAGCCCAAGACTCAAAGGTGGCATCAAGCAGCCTGGGATTTCTTTGGGCTGAACAGGAAAAAAGAACCCAAACTCTATAAAGTAATATAACCCAGTGCTTATGGGGTTAACTTACTATGGCATAAAGAATTATAGGGGGGAGAAAGATTTATTTATAAATTAACATTTTTATACACACATACGCATAAACTCATTAAATTGCTAGAATGTATACCAGGAACATTTAATACATTCTTCAACTGCAGAGAAATTTCTGTTCAGCTCACGAATTCATCACCAGTGAGAGATAATGAGCTTTTTGCTGTAGGATGTAGCTCCTGGTGAAGGAGAAACTAGAAAACCACACTCTTCTTGATATTAAGGCTAGACCAAGAAGTGGAAAATGGAGTTAACCCCTGTCGTTTTTGCTAGGTATGCCTATAACAAAGCATACTAAAATTACTGTAAAGAGGTAAAGGCATTTTAAGCAGAAACTAAAACACAGAACTGACATATTTCATTACTATTAAAGAAGAATTTGTCCTAAGCAAAACTTTTCTAACATTTTGTTAGACCTTTTGTACTCACAGTCTCTTTGGTCTGGAAGAACAGAGTAAGAAAATCTTGGGAATATCTTTCAAAAAAATGTATCCTAGAAATTATTTACATATCCATTTACCGTTGTTGCACAGTATATTTGGACTAATTTATTCCAATATCTACACAATTCACTTGTATTAATATTATTTCTTTATTTTTATCATGATTCAGTTCACACTGGTCTTACAAATAATTCCTCAAAATATTCACCCCACCTTCCATTTGCTCTTGCATGGAAAACATTATTTGTTAATAAAGATGCTTTATTATGTCAGTGAGTGATTTGGTACTCTGAAAAAGGAAACACAGACCTTATTCATTTTTTCCCTCTTGTTGGTGAGAGATTTTCTTTTCTTTCTTTCTTTCTTCTGTTTTTTTTTTTTTTTTTTTTTTTTGAAGTTCCATATGTTCTTAAAGACACTTCACAGAATAATTGAGCATTTCCCTCTCTGTACTAATACGACAGTCATTTCAAACCTATGAAGTTGAAGGAGAAGCTCCAATCTTTTATGAGCTGCTGAAGAATGCACTGTGCCATCCAACATCAAACATTCAGTAAAAAACATAATTAAACCATTTTCTAAGTAATAGTAATGATCTCTTGTATTTTCCTAGATGCTTTCATCCCTGCAAGTACTATATCTGAGAACTTGCAGGCCTTCTCCTGTCTTTCTTTCTCAATAGAAATTAAAAAAACAAAACAAAACAAACAAAACACTTGCTTTGATGTGATAATTTATCCATTATTTATTTATTTTTATTTTAATTTAATTTTCTAAATATTTATTAATGGAATAATTTTTAAAAATCATGGCTGGGTCATCTGTATGTACGTGCATGAATATATGCCCAGGCTAGAATTTCTTTTCCTGGCTGTTGAAGGGCATCAGTCTCTTCATGGCACTCTGCAGCTCTCCTGGACTAAAGGCCACTTTATCAGATGAAATAAAAGATGTGTTTCTTCCACATTTTCTTCTCCATATTTTGCAAAATTATGCAAAAACCCTCCAGACCTGCAACATTTTTTTGTTTTGTGTTTTTTTTTTTTTTTTTTTCCCAGAACAGGAGGCCTCCCTTTCTCTCTCTCTCTCTCTCTCTCTCTCTCTCTCTCTTTTTTTTTTTTTTCTTTAAATTAACACATCTTCAGGGACAAGGCTGTGAGTGCTCTCTGAAGAGCCTTGACTGCAGACAGAAGCCCTGAAAGGCGTAGGTGGGCAGCAAGGCGAGCGTCACCGCATCCGCACTTCGTGTTGGTAGCCAGCCCACACGCCGGTGGCATCTGTTCATCTCTTCATTTAAGCTTTTCTCTCCCTGCAGTCCTGGGAGAATGATGCCTTAATGCAAGCAGACCCAGAAAATCAATATAAAGTGTGCCCCCTTCTATTTTATTTATTCCTTTGCTTTTATCTTTTTTAAGGGAAGAAAAAAAAAATCTTTCTTGCTTGTTCATCCCTTGTGAGGGATTTTAAGGTAATCTTTCATCAGCTTTCCTTACAACCACAAGAAAAAAAAATCTCTCTCTCTCATTCTTACTTCAGGCAACTGAAGCATGAAATGGGAAATCTCATCCACAGTGGAGATCAAATGTGTCACCTTATTTATTAATTTCATGATCAGCTGAAAACTTTGATTCAGTGGACAACACCAGCCAGAGTGTTTTTGATAAAAAGCAAGAATAAGAACTAGTCCTGGAGAGGTTGCTGAGGATTTCCTTTTGATTATTTACATGGAGATTCAATGACAAATATTGTTTAAAATTAAGAAAGAAAGAAAATGAACAAAACCAGAAACCCTTGTGTTTTCCCTTCCTCTGCCTCTCATCATGGCTTTGGCCACATCATATACAGTCCTAGGCCTTGATTTGCACATTTTGTAGGGGTGTAGCTTGGTTTTATGTGACCTTAAGTTTGATTTAGCTAAGCTGATGTCATGGCATAGTGTTTTCAGACCCTGAAGTCCTAGCTTCAAGGTGTCACTGAAATAGTAGGAACATAATTTAAATATTTGCAGTGCTCACATAGTGCATTGAGCTCTCAGGCACTGTGGAAACGTCTGGTATTTTCTTTGTAAAAAGTATTTGCATGTATTTGAACATTTAAAATCTTGCAAAAAGAGAAGAAGGGGACATACTAGAAAAGGAATTTTGTTTTAAAACTAAATGCCTCTGGAATGAATATTAGTAACTTTAATAAAAACATCTTCAGCCTCGCTGGGACTTATAAACCCCTTATTACTTGATATCTACACATTGTGGCTTAAAGATAGTGGTCTACTAATGTTGAGACATAACATCCACCCGAGTAAATTTCCCATTTTTCTGAGAACGACTGTAGTAAGAATTTTAAACACGTAATTATAATCTCTGTAGTTTGACACCATTAGCACAGCACCTAATTGTACCCGTGCACTGATCCTAGCGCCAAGGTCCTGGCAAAACAACAGCCTTATGAGAGAAAAGAGAATTAGCAGGTACAGCTTTGTGTGGAATAGAAAAGATCACTGAAGCACAAAATTAAGATACCTTATTACCATGAAGAAATCTCCAGTGAGACCTCTGAGCAATAGCCAAAGTTTACTGGGAAGATATTTATTAGAAAGGTGGCCTCACATTTTATTGAGCTGGATTTGGTAAATAGAACATGTAAAGACTATCTTTCAAAATCTACATTTTCCTGTTTTCCAGCGCAAGCATAAGGCACCTTACACATGGAACCAGCATGATATAAATCATTCAAAATTTGCAAAAATGCTCGAACTTGCAGGAGCAAGTGAAGGAGATCCCTATGTAACATTGAAACCTGAGGTCTCAGATACAAAATCAGAAGAATTGTAAAGGCAGAGAGACCCTACCAGGGGCAGACATCAGCATAAGTGGATAGCATGTCCTGTTATGATATCCCCCCACTTTAAGAAGGATGCTGAAAAAATAGAGGGTTCAGAAAATATGTGAAGTTAGAATAACCTATTACCTGTCCAAAAATAGTAATAATAAAGACATCTCATCTGTTTAGTGCCTTGCTGATGAACTTAGAGGGCAAGGTATCATCATCTCCAATAGCTGCAGAAGGAAGCAAAAATCAGAAATGAGGGCTCTTCAGTGTTGCAAGCAAGAGCAGAGCAAAATCAAATAGCTAAGAGCTGAATTTGGATCTGTCTGCACTCTGACTAAGAGATGGCTGTTAAACAATGTGGCCACTAGCAACATTTCCCCCGGGTCATTAGTAGATTATCTAGTGATGGATATGTTTTAATTAAGCGTGGACACAGCTTCCAAACCTCTGATCTTCATCCAGATGTTAATTCAGAGATGTATTCTGGTCTGTTCTATGCAGGAGAATTGACCAAGATGATCTGAACAGTCCCTCCTGGTACAATAATCCATGAGTCTTATCAATAATTTACACCATGGCTCCAGACTTCACCATGGAATCATACAGGCAAAGGATGTGATGAAGAGGAACAAATCCAGCCCTGATCTTTGTTGAAAGCTGCCCTTTTAAGTGGGATTGCACATAATGGTTGATTCACCCAGCCCCCCTCCTCGGGCCACCATTTAATCATCTAGAGGGAAAACACAGACTGACATTAGGGATGTGCACATATGCAAACCAACCTGTTTTATTACTATGAAGCAATTAAGCTCATAGGTACAAAACAATTATGCTTTTAAGTTTGCTTCTTTCCTTAAAGAGAAGCCTGTGGCATTTAAAAATGCATGTTTATAATTGGGATGCAGTTGTTTGTTTGTGATGTTTAATGGATGTGGGGCCAGCGGGTTAACCGTGCTGCTAGATGGATTTACAGTAGACATCAAAAAGAGCATGAATGAGTCCCAGTTTGACAGCTTGTAGATAAACTGTAGATGGGAGACATAATTTATATGTATTTTAAAAATTCAACAACAACAGCAAATAATTCAAGGGACTCTAGCCAGCTGGTCTTCCTTCTAAAACTGAATATGGAAAGCAGGGAGACTTTGCACAGCAATGATGACACGCAGAAGCCTTCTATATAAATTTACACATTTATCAAGTCTTTGTGGAATAATAAGCTACAATCTAGCCAGCCTGGGGCAGCCTGCTGTAATTGTTATGATTCGTTTTCCAGATACAGTACAAATTCCTTGGTAATCTTTCCTGAATTTTAATAAGGGGAAGGGAAGACTTAATTAAAGAGGCCTTTGTGCTGTTCTATAGCGACTGCCATCTGCAAGTGCTTCAGTTCGGTGTCTTATCTCCATCGTGCAGCCCGCAGTTTCGCCTTTGTAGACAGAGGTGGTAACTTAGGCTCAAGGAGCGAAAGAGCCAAGCAGCGTGTTTTCGGGGAGCCTGCACCACTCCAGCATCTTCAGTGGCTGCTGCGGAGAGGCAAGGACACAGCCCTTTGATCTCCTCTGCTGCATTACAGGCTGCTTAATAGCATTTATTCCAAGATAAATTAGGGAATACACGGTTTACATATGAAAGAGGCACGAACCTTTCTTTTTTTTCAAGGGGTATGTACAACACAATTGACTTCTATCAGGCATAGGCTCTGGTGTCAATAGGGCCTTTTATACATTAAGCCAAATAGGCTTTTATTTTTGCAACAATGAAATGAGCAAATGTATCTTCCCAGTAGCTCACTGGCACATCCCAGAAGACAGAAAATAAGAGGTGAGATTCTCAGCTACAGCTGTATATAGAAAAGGTTTAGGATTTATTTGGAAATAAATCCCCCTCTCTCATTTTGGGGGAATAAGAAACATTTATAACAGAGCTTGTAATTAAGCATGGCTGCCCAGTTTACAAGACCCTGAAAATCCAGATAAGATGACAGATATGCTCACAAATGTGACCTGGAAACTGGCTTGGGTTTCAGAGCGGATTACATCTAACAACAGACAACAAGAACTCCAGAAACCACGTCCTTGGCTGGATGCAACAAGAGCAAGCGCCAGGGACACCTTATAGAGCCCTTGCTCCCTCCTTTCCTGCTATTAGGTTTCTGAGCTTGTGATGGGTTTTGGACATCTAGGTGTACGGATATTAGATGGTCTTAACGTGAGGTATGGAGGTAGCAGGCATTGAGATAAAATGGTGAGGATACTTATGGCTCATTCAGAGACATATTTTACAGTTCAGGTCTGTCTTTAACCAACAGATGACAATGTGGACTAAGTCTTTTCCACCTGCATTCACGGCCAGGATACTTCAAATTTTCAGTGAATTCAAATCAGTCATTTGAAGCACAGGTGAAATAGAGTCAATACCTGCAGAAACCTCCAGGGCAGGACCATTTGGTGCAGATTGTGCCTCCTTTGCAGTGAGATGGAGAACTTATTTAAATTTTCTTAGGAAAAGAACTAAGCAAAGCTCAGTTAGAGGATTCTGCTGATTTCAGCAGCCTGGTGAGAAAGGGCATCCGTCAGTCTTATGGCCAAATCACAAGACAGGTGGGATTTTAAAGATAAAAATAAATAGCTGGAACTCCACCTAGTTACACACAGAAAACTGTGAAAGGGCTTGCTTTGATCAGCAACTTTGACATATGTTACAGAAGGTATTAACGTGTTTCCTCAAAATAATTTTACCGGGAAAAACGCAAATGTATATAATTTTATGCACATTTTGCTATAAGGATTTAAAATCATGGCTATTGTCTCCTTCTCCCTGTTCTGTTTAAGGAAGTCTAGTACAGTTAGGAAAGCTTTGCTATTTGCTCTTTGCTTTCTTTCCTACACCTCTCTCCCCTGTTTATCTACCCTAGGTACCTATGGGCTGAGGAGCTGCTATGGCCCCAGTCCTGCTGTCCAGGTGGGAATCCTCAGCACCTGGATTGCGCTTGCATTGGGAGAGCTTTGCTTCCATGTTGGTCCCCCACAGGAGCAACCAGGACACTAATTATAGATCAGTTAATGTGGTGACTGGAGAACCAAAAAGGAATCACTAGACAACATCCACTCCATTTAAACCTGTCCTTAATATGTGTGTTTGAAGAAGTGTCTTGGAGCTTTCTGCCTTCTGCTGCACCTTGATATGAACACCCAGGGTTCCCCTCAGGAGGAGAAAACAGCAGCAGCAGACCCAGCAGTGGGGGTTTCATTATTTCCTTTCTGTACATAGACAGTACGTGTGGCACGATGCTGCTGCATTAGCTGGTGGGTGGACAAAAGCCTAAACTGCGGACAGAGAGAGTAATTTGTTTAAGAAAATAAGGATCTCATTTTCTTCTCTTTTTTTTTTTTTTTTTCATTTTCATTTGCATCAGAACCTATTCAAGCAAACAACTTTTTTACTACTCCTAAATGCATTCAGTCTGTATTTTATTATTATCACACGTTTGCGTCCTTCCAGCTCTGTTAAGATAGATCAAAACAATACAGGAGCTTATGTTACTGTCAGATTTAATGTGCCGACCTCCTTATATCCCCCAAAGCCTTTTCAGATGCAGAGCTACATTTAAGCAAGCAATTAATCACTGCATACCTCTTCCAATGCAAACACAATTTGTTGGCAATTTAAACTGCAATTCCAGCTCTTTTGAAGTTTCCCTTCCGAGCTAAGGCTTGTGCAAATTTTGATCTTAGGCAGTACCTGTCAAATCATCAGAAGGCACTGGGGAGCCTCTACGTGTCAGGAAGGATCTCCAGTTCTTCACTCATCTCAGTGGAGGTCAGGGACCAGGCAAATTCAGTCACACATATCTGTACATGGCAACCAGTGGACTAAAACCTCCTTAAAAAAAAAAAAAAAAAAAGCAAAAAAAAACAAACCACAAACAACAACAAAAAAAAACACTTTAAACATGGTGTCTCAGCTAGCCAGATGCAGCCTTCCTATAAAAACGGGAGCAGAATATTTAATTAAATCTATGATGCTCTGAAACAGTAAGCAAGAGGGTGTGCTTGGGGAGGGAGAGGTGAAGTGAAATTCAAGTGCCTTTCTGAAGAGATGGGTTATCTGTAGTTCAGCTGTCATGCTGGCTGCAGACAGGACTGTTCCTGCACACCCGGAGCCCTGACAGAGCTGGGAAATACTCACACTGGGGCTGGGGGCAAAATATGTCTTTCCACTGGAGCACTACAGGAGGTACGATGGCTTGTCATGCTGTAAATCGTCTTCACTGTGTGATAGATCACCTGCTCCTAACCCAACAGGAGGCACTAGGGCCCGCGGACAGCAGACCCCATAAATACACAGAGGAAATTCAGAGGGTTAACACAGCGCTTGTTGTGTTGATTTTTGAAGGAGGGC
Organism: Anas platyrhynchos; assembly: GCF_047663525.1. Classification (NCBI taxonomy): domain Eukaryota; kingdom Metazoa; phylum Chordata; class Aves; order Anseriformes; family Anatidae; genus Anas; species Anas platyrhynchos. Next base: position 18,500,849 of record NC_092597.1, on the reverse strand, counting down.
ATATAATTCATCACTTGGGGGCAATCATGAGAGGGATATTTAAATTACTCTGAGAGCACAGAGCACATAAATAATAATGAACAGAATAAAATGCAAATGGCCTGGAAGGAATCTATAGTCATGAATGAAATCAGCCCTCTGATCCTAATTGAAATGAAAATGAGATGCATATTCAATATGTACTTAATAGAATATACACAATATGAGCATCCCGAGCTAATGAACAAGACTTTTCAATCACACAGATACATACGGCAGGCACCCCTCCTAGGGAGAGAATGCCAACAGAGGCACCCAGCCCCACCATACCTGCACGCATAGCTACGTACATATACACATGCATATAGTATAATGGAAACTATGAACTTTTAACCAACCGGTGCTAGATCACAACTGCAAGCCTTCATGAAAAGGCCAGCTGTGGTTTTTGAACATCTTTGAGGCAGGTATTTTGCATATCTTTCCGATATTTATTGGAAGGCTTTGTTTGTGTCAGAAATAACACGGGCCAGGGCTTTATTCTGCTTCACATTGTGTCATTTTACAGTAATTGATTGGGTGCTCACGTGCTAATTGGTCTGGCTGGTTTCTCAGTTGCCTTTTATTGGAGATCACTGACCTACGCAGAGCAATGGGAGCTGCTGCCCTTTGAATCTAATTACAAGGAATCAAATTATTTCCTGACACAGGCTGGAGTTGGGGATGTCACATCTCAGCAGATGTGCACTCTTGCGAGGATGCCTTACTTGACATGTTCAACACCATCACACTCCCTTGAAATAAGAAAAGAGCTGCCTTTTTAAAGCAGATTTGTAGTGTTCTGAGTCTTGGAAGAATCACCATGCTGTCCACCACAAATACCAACTCCTCACCCAACAAAAAAAGCATTAGACATATCCTACTCCCAGGCTAAAATCCCAAAGCCTGATAGTCCCAGCTTGCAATTCTGCCACTGCCCACCTCGGAGGTGTCTCTCACAACCTCTGTGCTTCAGTTTCCTCATCTCCACCTCACATTTCTCCTTTTTTAACATTGCAATGGGGTTTTGAAAATGTTCTGTGCTAAATCCTAAGAGTACCTAACAGTTAAACAGATTGAACCTAGTTTATTGCTTTGCAAAGCAAATGTCATCTGTATTGAATTTCTTTCCTCATATGCTAATGAAATGCTCCTCTGATTTTTTTTTCCCCATTTCTGTGGAGGCAGTGTTGTTGGGAAAGCAGCTGAACACAATAAATTAAGGGCTGAGATTGCCTTTCTTGCTTTGGTGTCCAGCAGAAATGCTACTGCCTTGTCACTGCTGAGCCAGGGTCCCCGTGGATATCAGACTGAGGAGGTCTTCATCTCAGACCTGGAAGAGTCATTATTTGTCTCCACTTAGGATAGAGGTGTTCAATGAAAGCAAAAAAAAAAAAAAGGAAGTTTCATTATTTCTTACATTGTATGTATAAAATATTGTGGCTGCAGTGGTCCTGGCTGAGCTGCTCCTGCTCCCCATGCTCCATTGCTCTTCCCAGTCTCAGCTGAGGCATCCCCTTTCTCAGAAGTGAACATGACCATTTGGGAGGCCCCTTGGCCAAAAGCAGTGCATAGAGCCAGCTGAGTAATTGTTCCAGTTATATGACTTTCTCTTCCAGCAGATGGTTCTCTATAGCTGTTCCTTTGTAATTTTGCTCTTCGTGTATTGACTCCAGTCAGTGGGGAGCCAAGAAAATTGGAAATGTTGACATGATGGATCTATCCTTGTCACCTGGCCTGGATTCTCTCACCCTGCTTGCCCAGAACCGGAGTGCTGGGTTCCAGACCTTTTTCCCAAGGATCCTACAGACTCTGCTTCTTCAGGAAGGTGGCTGTGAGTCATAAGCAATAAGCTAGTAAGAACTTGAATCTATCCTAGGCTACTGCTGCCAGGTACAACAGATGCTATCCATTAGATTTTACTTTCCCAGAAATTCCTCTGATTCATAAAACATTCAGGACTGTGGGCCTCTATTTGGTCCACTCCTGCTCCCCCACTGTGTAGGCTTTGGCAGTGGAAAAGGGTATGAATGATTGTGGAGCAGGTCTTCTTCTCTAATACTTTGGTTGGCCAGAGCAGTATTTCCTATCTGTGGGCCTCTGATCCTGGGGAGTCTTTAATGCATTGGGAAGTGATTTTCCACATGAGAAGAAAGAAAAGAAAAAAAAAAAAAAAAAAGGAGATTTAAAACTATATACATGAACACCCATGGATGCAAAACAAAAAATTGAGAAGAATGAATTCAAGAGCATTCAAAGTTCAGTCTTCTTTTAGGTTTTTACAAATGAAAACTCATGTAGCTACACTGCATCACAGTGTATTTGGATTTTTTTTCTTTATATTTCTTTTTCTGGATTAGGCAATCCTTCAGTTGAAAAGGTCAGGAAACTCCGAGCTGCAGAGATCAAGAAATTCCTCCTGCTGTCTTCCCTGTGGAGCAGTGCTCCAGGGCAGATGTTTGTCCCTGGGTATTCACGACGGCTCTCAGCACATCCCTTAGTACTGACATGAGACAGACGAGTATTACATGGATTAATCTGGAGCACACATTATTGCTGCTGCCCCTGGCAGGAGAAAGTGCAAGCACATGCTGAGCTCAGTGCTGGGAACTCAGTGTCACAGTTTGCAAGGAGGGTAGGTACATCCCTGACATGGTGGGTGATGATGGAGCTGAGATCAGATTTGAAAACCTGAACCTACACCTCATATACCAAATAGGCACCACTGCTAATGCTAGAAGATACCAAGGGTGAACCAAGAGTGACGTGAGAATGGTTTCACATCAATAAAATGACTATTCAACTGAACTCTCTTTTTTGGAATATCAAATGTTCGTATGCAATAATACATCAGTAAGATACATCTGTTTCTAAACTTACCCATGCTATTTAGAATATGAGCAGGAATCATTCACGTAGGACTCACAGACTGATGACAAGACAATACTGGAAGCTTGAGGAAAAACTCCTACAATTTAAACTGATCCAGAGAAGTAAAGTATTCAGGATCAATCTCTCACCCTCTTCTCCACCAAGTTGTCCTCACCTTCTAGTAGCAGACTTCTTCCCTACTGCAAAGTCATCCTCATCTCTTGAAAGACTGTTGCATTGTCAGTATCAAGATGAGTTCAGTACTTGCTATGCTGGTTTCATTTTTTTTCCCCTAAGCAGAATAGATTTTATTTTTAAAAGTGAAATTACCAGATGGGAAGCTAATTTAATAAGCTGATAATATCTGTTCATTTTAATTAGAAGACTGCACATAGAGCTGTTTGCTTGAATTACAACCCGAACACAACTGAAATATTACAAAATTGCCAGATTTGATTTTTTTTCTCCAAGCAGGAACTTGAAAGTACTTTAATTTATTTAAAAATGCATTGGAGAAGATAATATTTCATCTACAAGGGCATACTTGAAAAAGACTGACTCAGGCACTCAGAGACTTGGAAAATGACACAGGTAAAAGCTATTGAGTTGATATACAGTGAGGACCACCAAATAAAAAGAAGCATAAAATCTGCAAGTAAACAGACCAGTTTTGCCATCTAAACCTTTGTTACTTATCTATAAAACACGGGCAGAATGCTTCTGCGATTCACAACACAGAGCTTATTTTAATATTCTGCTCTCTCTACACATATATTCCACGAATGGGAGAACTGGGCTTTACCTTTGTATTCTCAAAGTGTTTGCATCAGAAAAACAGCTCACAGAAATCAGACTGACTGGAAATAAATGCAGAGTTCATGGAAGGAGAAATGCAGATCCACAGATGTATGATAAAAATCAAGATGTATCTGCAAGAGAGAATACTATGTAGACCCCCAAATGTAAGAGGGTATTCTGCTTTTAAATGTACCTACTTCCTAACTCTGTTTCCACTAGAGGAAATAAATTATTTTTAAAATTCCATTTTTATCCATGGAGCAATCTCAGAAACATTAATGAGCAGGAAATGTTGTCTGATAGTAATGCGGTTAAGAAGCACATTACTTTATAATCATTTTACTTGGGTTCAGATTAAGACTTTAAGTCCCAGAAGAAATGATTTCTCACTTTTTTTTTCGGTTAGAGATTGTGTACTTAGGCCAATTCAGATTGGAGATAATCCCAGCTTTATTTTACACAGGGAAAAGGTTAAGGTAGAACACGTCATGGGAAAATATTGCATAAAGATGCATCTGACTTTGTATTATCTGTGAAGAGAGAGGAGATGTGAGCTACAGAGAAGATGGTGATTTATCTAAAGGAAAAGGGAGAAAGGGAAATTTTCCTTGCTTCTAGAAGAAAAAAAAAAACGGATTTCTTTTTCCCCTCCCATACCACCCCATATACATGAAGTAGTCAATGTGAAAAGAGTTCTTCAGCTGCTTCAGCATGGACGTCTGCTCCACCAGCTTTCTTAGTTTTTCTTTGCAAAGTCCACGAAGATTGTGTTCCTCTCCCTGCTGCTACACCACTGCAACCAGTGTGGGTTTCAAGCCATACTGATTCTTCACATGAACCAGAGGCAAATCTTAGGGTTCATTCCTTCTTTTTTGTGCTACTAATTCAATCATAGCAAGCAAAAAAGCATTGCCTACCCCTGCCATCATTACAGCCCCATCACTTAACCTTGGAAAAAGGCTTGCATGAAAAAAAAATAATCCTGGGAATAACTGAAAATCTAGGACCAAAAAGCCTGAATGACTTCCTTTTAAACATGACAGAAAGCTATTGGGAAACACTATAAGATAAATATCCATCCACTCATGGTTAAATTTCAAATGAACATGATCTAACTAATCAATTGTTGTTTATTTAACATGCTCTAACTACTCAAGTAAATCTAAATTAATGGCATGAGTAATTGGATTCATTTAAGACCTTGTATTTCCTCTCCTTGTGCTCTGCAGCTCACTGCTGCTTAAATGGAAGCAGCCAAGCCATTTTGTTCTGCAGGCCACACAGCTGATACTCTGATCACCAAAATCAGGGGCCCAGCTGCCCTTTTCAGCATTAGTCAAACATGAGCTCAGCATCTCCTACATGACATACCTTGTGATTAAACCTGCCAGATAACTCTGAGCTCCAGAACAACTCACAGCTGAGATTTTTAGCAAAAAAGAATCAGGTGTACATAAGAGAAACGAGCCAGGGTTGTTCCCACTGATGCTTTCTACCTCAAGGCCTACTGTCCCTTCTTTAATGTCCAGTGACCTGCTCTCCCACAGCTCTCCTCCCAACATACATCCCAACACCTTTATCCCTTCCCACGAACCACGTGCTGTGATGGGTCTGAATGTGCACAGTGCCTACCCGGCTGATGGACTGATGTAGAAGTTTTCCACTCTTTTCTAGGGAGCTGGTTCTGCAATATTCTTGACAACACAGCACACCTTCGTCCTTCACCGCACAGCAGGGGATGTGTGCTGCTCCTTGTCTCAGGTACACACATGCTCTAAGCACGTTTGTATTGCAGTATTTAAGATGTTTTTTTAACCTCTCCCTTTCTGAAAAGCCAGGACTTGGGAGGGAATTTTCCACTTGCAGCTTGCTAATGGCTGGTTTCAAGAATCACTTCTCTTGTTTAAGCTGCAGCAGCTGCTCAGGTCAGCCCTTCCCTGTCAATGCTTTTCTGCCACACTTGTAGATGAGATTTTACAGACCTTCTTCCATCAGTGGCCTCCACTCTTTGCTTTGTGGTCCTTGACACTCCTTTCATCTGACAGCTTCTCAAAACAGCAACAGGGAGCCCTCCGCAAGCTGCTTTGTACAGCTGCTCCGTCCTCTCTCTCAGCTGAAAGCAAGCAGACTCCAGGCATTCACCTCAACTCCAATCCATACGAGAGGGGTAAAATCTCCTTGCTCTTTTACCTGCTGCTGCTCTAAATGATCTCCCGCAGGTCTGGGCTAGCTGTGGGTAGCACTTCTGGTCCAACACAAGATAGTCTGATATTAGAAATAGGAAAGTTTTAAGTATTATTTACAGCTTTAAGTATTCTACGGCAATCAGGGGTAAAGGTAAGAGTAGGGCAGCACTTAACTGAACATTAAACAAGCTGCCCACCTCTCCTCTGCTGCTCCTCTATCTGTTTAGGCTCCCCGGCAGGTTTCAGCTGAGCCTGGAGGCACCTTCACCCAAGGAAAGCTGCTTGGTGTAGGGACAGCAGCACAGACCCTCTCTGACCTATACTACAGGAGGAACACAACTCACCACATAACCTGGCTCCCTAAATACACTGTGGCACCTCTTCCTGAGCCTTGACTGCAAAAATGAATTCCTTCCCCTAATGCTGATGGGCATCAGCTGCTGGAAATCAGGCTTCTTTCTGTTCTCCTGGAAGTGAGGACAGAGAGGAGACCTTCTCCACAGCAGACACCTTGGCATCATTTAATCCAGGCCTGGGGTTTCAGATGAGCCTGTAATCCAGTTATTCAATTAGTAATCAAGAAAGACTGCACTCTTCTTCCATCTTATCACAAGGAAGGCTGGTGCCTCCTGTGGCAGCTCTATTTATAGCTCCCTTACTCCCCTTCCCCTCTCTCACAGGCATGCAAGAGATTGAAAGCTGGGGTCTCCTGCATAGGGAAGGGTAAATATTTGGGTAGGAGATATGGGGTTTTGCCAATGCTATGTCACAATTCATAGCATTTCTGCGACTATGTCTGGAGGCTGCTTTTTCTCTCTATTTTTTTTACACAATAGACTTTTTTTTTAATGGAAACAAAATAGTTTTTGCCTAAAATACTGAAGTTTTAGTAAGGTGATTTGGATCCAAAAGGGAGGGAAAATGTTATTTCTACCAAAATATTTCTGGGAGAGAACAACTGCCTTCTGGACTCTCCCTAAACATATCTGTGTTCTCTATATTTTAGCTAAAATTTCTGCTGGGATAATGCAGGTTTCCTGAGGCCCTTTACCCCTTAACCCATCTGCATGGGTAGAGTAACTCATGTGAGGATGGACAGGCAGTAGAGCAGGACAAGGTATCCTGGACCAGGAGCAAACTGTTATGAGAGCAGCTGATTTCCTAACTTTGGCCATGCAATTGCTGACTCTGTTTCAGATTATTTTCCCTTTACTTTCTATAAGCACTAACAGGCTATAAATAAACCCACAAAAACTTACTGCCAGGGAAGGCTAAATGCCTCTTGCATTTAATGGTGTTTAGGACTTTCTTTTCATGCCAGATAAAATCACTGGGATGTTGGCTGTAACTAGTACTGCATTCTGCCATTCCTTTATTGGTTCAGTGAATGACCCTAGGGTGGATTTTGCAAGAGGCTGAAGGAACTGAGGGCCCAGCCTGACTTATTTTGTCCATTTGGCTGCCTATATTTACCTTAAAAATGTAAACTGAAAAAGTACTCTCTGATTTCAACATGTAGCCTACTGAGCAGTCTTCAGAACTAATGGAGTTATTTTTCTTTGGTCTCTTACCTGAAGTCATCCTTTAGCTTCTGGTCCATACAGCAGGCAAGAGATAGTGTTGAGAACACCTGAAAAGCAATTTTAAAGGCAGCAGCTGTTGAGGGCCTGCTTCTTCATTGCCCTCCCCTGAAAAGTTTCATGAAACGTTATTTGCTTTCCTTGAGCTGCTAAAGAAAGCATTAGACAAATTATGGTTCTGTGCAGAGGTGTGTACCTGCCCTAACCTCCCATGTCTCTGTGGTATCTGGAAATCTATTGACAAATTATTTCCTATCTGCCGTTCACAGTTGCTAGATTCATGGGATGAGAAAGTCTTTACTTATTTGCAGGGCAGAACTGTAGTCAACTAGATTAGAAAATGTTACTTTCTGATAGATTTTTTTTTTTCCCCTTTAGATGTCCAACAGAATGCTATACTGAGGTGCACTGAGAAAAAATAAATTCCACACCAGAGATATGATTTTTCTATTAACCCTCTAACCCCAAACTTCTTCAGGGACTTCTTCTTTTCCTACGAGTTTCTACAGAATTCCTCCATAAGAGCTGAAGAAGTTTGCAGAAATAAGTCGTTCATGTCAGTATTTCCTAATGCTTATAAAACTGTTCATTGTTTTTAAAAATTGATTCCTTTTAAATATATAATCAAGTTAGAGAGGAGATCTTTTGAAGCTTCAAGGATTATCTTGCAGAGCTGTTCATTACCGAGCTCTGGTAAAACTCCAGCCCTGTGTGTTTCCAGTACAAGCTTCCAGGAAAAAAAGGCTTCCCAGAGCTGGTATCACACACAGTACTCAGCAGAAAGCTGACGTTTAACAAGACTGGAACATCAAATAAAATTGTGTATTATAGACTGGACATTCACTGGCCTACACGGAGCAAGTACTTTGCAGCCACAGTTACCAGCAGAAAAACCCGCCTGTAAAACTGTCACTGGTACAGGCAGGGGCAAGGAGACAAGCATTGTTAATCAAACTTTCTGAAACATGAAAAGAATCAATTTAGTATGCAGCGAGTGTTGAAGACAGCTCTGAGCAGGAACATGCCTCCGTGCTCCAAAGGGAGACTTCCCACATTTTGATTGCACGAGTACTTGGAAGAGCAATATACAGAGCACTGCCATCAGGGTCGCATTTGCCATTTGCAATCAAACACAGCCTAATGCAACACTGCTCCTTGTTCTGTTATTTTTATTTATTTATTTTTTCCTCCATATGAAATTTTCTCTCCCTCAGTCTTCCTCTATTTATTGTATCCTTTCAGGCATTAATTTCATCACTGCTAAATATAATTTCCTACCAACTGAGATGGAATGACAGCCAGGCCAGGATTTACACTTCCAGTTTAATAAAACCAGTGAGAATGATTTTTAAATCAATGCAGGAAGGGAATTTCAAGGAACCCTGGGTTCATGGCCATGATTGCATAGGATGGAAGTAATAACTTTGATTTGCTTTGATGTGGAGAGTTTTCTCATGATTCTCACGCAACAACAGTTGTCCTGAAGTGCTGCTTTATAATGCCTAATCTAAAACCAGTGACTTTCACTAATGGTAGAACCACAGCTTAACAAGACTGTTCTTTCTTCTCTACCCAGAGCATTTCACTACCTTTTCCTTTGCAAATGTGCTTTCTTCTAAAATTTGTGGTTGATTCCAAAAAGGGTTTTACAGATACTTGGGTCAATGGGCAACTGTGTACGGTACAATTTATAATGATCACATACAAGCTATAAATTCAGGATCAGCAGTGCTGACAAAAAGGCACAGTAAATATTAAACCCATCTCCTCCCTGTTTTTGTTTCATAAAACTTTAAGACTTTTAGTAACTTCTTGTAAGAGACAAATAAAATTTGCTCCAGTACTCAGATGATTGATGTTTGCTGCCTAGGGCTTGGGATTTTATCCTGGAACCTGGGGAACTACTTAATTTCAAGATTGCTCATACCTATATCTAAATGTAATGATTCAAGATGGCTTTCAGAAAAAGGCCAAGGTAGCAATGACACCCTTAAATTCTGGGTATGAATGTGAGTAGCTTGTCATTTCAGAAGGCACCCAACAAATGTATTAATTTTGCTGAAATCATTTAGGTATTGATGGTGTTACTAATTATTGTATTAGAAAATCAGGGATACAGAACTATCCCTAATTGTTGATGATTGCTGTGTACTAACAGGAATTTTTTATCACTTGGACTAGAGCATGATTTTACCTAAGTAGATATAATTGACTTCACTCTGCCTTTCTTCTCCCTGGTGCACTATTACTGGTGCTCTGTTGTACTCATTCTTTAGGGCAAAAGGATTCACTGAATAAAACAGTGTTAATTCCTGCCCACATACCATTGTGTTGTAATGCTGTTATTTTTCTTTAAATTTTATCTGTCATTTGCCTAGTGCACGTGAAGTTATGGAGATGAGCACAGTAGAAAACGATGCTCCGAAGACTTTTCAGTCTTCCTTAGTTATGGGAAAGAGCTGCTCTGCGTGCTGGGGTTGTGGGGAGATGTGTAAAAGGAATAATGATTTGGCAGACAGATGTCCTGTTGGGCTTTCTTATGCCTATGTGGTTTATTATTTTTTTTTACTTATTCTATTTAAGTATATGCCACACCCAATCCCATGGTAACTCCGTGTACACACACACAGACATACACAGACGGGCTGTTACCAAGGCATCAGCAACACACACATATTCTCTGTCACTATGGTGACAGCAAATATTTTATACTTTTTATATGTGGGTATATATGCATACATTCACGCATACATATTTGCTCCACCACAGCTTTTCATGCACCCCTGATGCTGTACGCAAATAGGGCCAAATCCTGCAAGCATAGAGCTGAGTAGTCTTGTTATATGCACTTCTTTAAGGAGTCTCATAAGTCAATGGGATTTTCCTTGGCCTGAGCTGTATACAATAGACAGTGTAAATACTTCTGAGGTTTTCTCACAATCAAAAAAAAAAAAATCTTGTTGAATTATGTTTTCATTCAAATAAATACAAATACTGCTTTTCATCATCTTTAACCCCAATGCTTTTTTCAAATAATTAAGCCAGCTTGCTGTTGGTAGCAATCACATTTACCTACACAAGCCTAAGACTTTCCAAGTTCATGAGATGAACATAAAAAATAGCTTTCATAACCAAAGGTGTTACCAGCGCTCCATCTATTTTCCAGTTTATCTCCAGGTTTCTCCCATACCACATTCCCCGTGATGCTGGCTTCATGTTACAGCTGCATGGCAAGAACCCCCTCTGCAGGGAACGTCTGTTCCCCCTGACCCTACACAGATACGATGACTGCAATGCACAGAGTGCAGCAATCACCCACGTGGCAGAAGTCCTGCCCAAAGATTTATTTACTCTCTCTGCTTTTAATTTTGTCCTTGTTCTGCATCCTACAAAGGTTCTTGTCACGCTGCCAGGCCTTCGGTGACTACTATTTATTTTATTTACTGTTAAGAAAATGCAAAGATGTATAAATCCATAAATAGCTAATGTAAGAAATATTGCTGCTGTGACATAAATCTGAGACTTTCCACCTCTTGCATCAAATGAATGGTCCAATGGGCCAGGCAGCTCCATCCAAGTCTCCCAGGATCTGGCGACATTTAAATAAAGCTTAGTTTTCAGGGTTAGGGGAGAAGGGAGGAGGAACTGAATGAGTTATGAAAATATAAATTAAACTGCACTACAATTGATTTAGAGCATCCTGGGTCACATTAGACAGCCAATGTGTCTGTTCCGAGACCTTGTCTTGTTGCTTTTACATTTATGTAAACTTATTTCTGTTAAAAAGAGAGCAAGAAAGGAAAAATCAATTGAAACAGAGGACAGATTTAATTTAGCTGGGGGGAAATCTGATCAAGGAAAGAAAATGATGGAGATAAAAGTAACCCCTGTCCCAATGCAGAAAGAGAGGAGCTGGCCATCTGATGTTCATTAGAATTAATTAACAGTGTTCTGCTCCTCTGGGGCCTGGGGGTGAGGAAGGTGAGATTTGCTGCTGTTTTGAGAATGAATTGGAAACACAGACCAAACGAAAGGGGAACCAAGGATTCTTCCTCTTTTCTTTTCTAAAAAGAGAATGAGTTGAAGGCTCTGGATGCAGAGCAGCAGAAGCATGGCCATTCAACCTCAGCCCTTTCCCACCACAGCTCTGTGGAAGCAGGCAGAGAGAGACTGGGAGATTGTTGTAGTTTACTAGCAAGGGAGTGGAAGATGTCACCAAATGCAATGGGGGTGACAAAGCCTCAACTAAAGAAACTCTTGCACTCCTGGGTGAATCTGCAGCCAACCAGATGATGATGATTTTTGGCCAGTTTACCTGAGAAAGTGAGGTTTATGTGATCATCTCTACACATGCAACTGTTTTCTCTTTGCCTATGGCTCTCTAAAAATCATTAAGTCCAACAACTGATTTGAACCAGATATGTGAATACTCTGAAAAATATGAAGTTCACAGAAGGAAATAGTCCAGCAAGTAGAAAAGAGCCTGCATTTATGTTCAGGTTGATACTGGGGCTAAACCCCTATTCCTAATTAGACACCAGAGAAGCAACCTAAGTCAGAGCTATTATTAGTGTTCTAGCCATGGGAAAAGCTGCATCCCAAACCATTGAATCCAGGATAATCCAAACACCAGACACAAAATGGCAGGAAAGAAGTTTCATAAATTCAGCTACTCATAGATCAACTTTTTTTTTTTTCTTTCCTCTTTTCTTTTCCTCTTAATCCATCACCATAAAGTCCTGCCAGGAAGTCTGCTCAAGCCAGCCCTGACAAGCATGGTGCCTGCACTCACTGCGTGCCGGAGGAGGCAAGGCAGCCAGTCCAAGAGTGCAAGTTAACCAAGAAACCTGCTTCCAAAAACATGGCAGGCAACCGGGATAGGAGGACACAAACTGTTTGTTTACTTTGGATTGAAAGGGGAGGTTTATTTTAAACTTCATCAGGATTTTTGAGGGATGGAAGGAATCAGGCTCAACTAAATGTAGGGAATAAGTGAATTTTCAAAACCTGGAGGGGATCAGAGCCTAAACAAACAAACAAAGTCACTGAAATTTAACCATGCAAATGTACTTGACTGATTCCCAGTGCAGAAAGTAATGCCCAAGAACAAATAGTTCTTTGGCTGTTGAAATGTTACAGGATATTGGCAGCCCAAAGAAATGAAAACAACCCCCTGAATAAAGACATTCTGTGCAGCCCGAGCTGCTGCGCTGCTGCCCTGTGGTCAGGATGTGGGAGCACTATCAAAATGGTGATGGCTGAATGATTTATGAAACCCCCTTTTCAAAGGATGCCTTGATAGGTAAAGCTGATCCTAGCCAGCCATGGCATCAGTCACTGAACTCTTCATTATATAAAAGCAGAGTGTGGGCCATAGCTTCGTTTACTGCTTTCCCTGTCAGTTTGGAGAGGGATGGAACATGAACAAGATGGGTGCATGATTCAATCTGGCATTCAAGAAATTAAAAGCAGGCGAAGCAAGGGAATAGGGATAAAATGGAAGACCGTATTAGTGTTTCCATCTCTGCCTAGAGTCATCTCTCTGGACCTGCAGCAACCTCAAGTCTTCCCTGTTTAGGAAGGTATGATGTTGTTGAGAAAAAAGGCTTGTTAGTTAGGAGCAGTTGCCCAATGGAATAGCATACACAATAAATATCCTAACTGCAGTCAGGTTTAGGAAGTGGGAAAAGGACTGGGGAGGAGCAAGAAGCCTCTTGAACTGCACTCTGACAATCAAAATTGTCCAGGCATTTCAGCTACAAAGCTACCTCCAAACACACGAGCAGGATGAAGCATGAACGTAGACCAAGATCTGAATTAGGTAGGTCAATCTTTCTTCAGCGATTCTATCACACTAAATTCAATCTTTAGTTCAGAGAGGAGGCACAGAGCTGAAAATTGGAACTCAGCTATAGAAATTGAATCTCAGGAAGGCAAGAAAGCGGTCAGGCACAGAGGGAAAAGAAAATAATTTCTTAAATATTTTCCCCTTTGCTTTCTCTAGCTAAAGTCAGTGTTTGCCAAGAAATAATCCATCCATGGCTTTCCCTCCTGCGCTTCGGGAAGTAATCCACTGGGGGCTGGAATTTGAAAGCCCAGCACCCAGCAGCCAAGTTTGAGCTATGTTACTGAGCACTGTTTTTCATAACTAGTCCTGCTGGCTTTTCAGAGAGGAGAGGGAACCCTTCCCTCCCTGGGGGAAAGGAAAGTCAGTCTGGGACATGGTTTGCACATAAAAATGACCTCGAGGCAATAGTGCACAGTCATCTGGTGCCACTGAGAAGTCCATCTACCAGAATTAGATGCTCCGTCATCAGTAGGACTGAAGAAGGAACAGATAAGTGTCCTTAGTCAGATAAGTGTCTCTCCCACTCCCACAGAAAGCCTGGTGAAGTTGTAGAGATCTACAGAGGGCCCTGTAATTTTTGTGGTTGCCACCTACCTTGGAGCTGCTGTGGTTCTCCAGGAGCCAAGGCCATAGCTCTGTATGGTCCTTTGGGGACAGTTCAGGTCTTGGCATGAGGAGTTCTGCTTTGTGCTATCCAGACATGAAAGTTCAGTCAGAATTTTCTGCACCCAAAAATATTCAAATGAGAGAAAATGAATTCCTCCTCTTGCAGGAGCATTCAGATTACCTCACCTCCCAGCTTGGCAAAGTTCTTGCAGGCACAGCAGATTATCAATTGGAGTTATAATAGTAACTGTGTATTGTGATTTAACACATTTTGCTTGAAGCACTCTGCAAAGAACCAATATGGCAATAATAAATAACAATTTAGAAATGATCATTAAAGTGGAAAACCAACATAGATAAAAACTAAAAAGCCAAAGGGCATCATTAGAAGGCGGGGAAGTCTTCAGAATGCAGCCAGGATGCAGAAAATGTCTATTCATAGCCAACTTTCACCTGCTTCCTATTCCCTTCAAGAAAAATGTGCATTAGAACTTAACTTTACAATTTATATGCACTAGATTTCAAAGAGCAAACACAGCCATGAGCTCTGGTTGCTCTGAGATCTCATTCACCCTAGCTCTCTCCTCACAGATATTATACAAACTTAACAGGTAGTAAAGGAATACAGATATCTCGACTGCAGTGGGGCTCAAAAATATTTTCTACTCTCAACTCAGTGAAAGATCGGGATTTTCATGGACTTGGGCCAATAGTTAAATTACCACAAGCCACAGTTGTACTGGTTATGACTGCATAGTCCAATAACAGCGACACATGGGAGAAGCAGGATAGCTTTAAAGTATTACAGACGTGATTTACCATGCTTCTTAGATTACTGTGACTGTACAGATTCTTATAGAAATCAAGGGTTTTCTTTTCTCTCTCTCTCTTTTTTTTTTTCTTTTCTTTTCTTTTTAAGAGAACATTCATTTTAACTGGAGGGAAAAGTGCTGAAGAAATGTCTATTGTTTCCTTCAAAGTCTGGAAATGCTTCTAGAAAATAATTGAAGTTCTGAAAGAGAATATTTTAATTTTCCCCTGAAAAATACTGATCACTGCCTGCCTAAATTGCAGCTTAATAGAGAATAGGGAAAAACTATGAAAACAGGAAAAATCAACATCTCACTATCAAAAAATAATTTTAACAACAAAATTTTTTTCTTTTTTTTTCTTTTTTTTTCCTCCCCCTCATTGGTGAAGTGTTTTCTTTCTCTAGGTTGTTTTTACAAGTTCACTGGTACCAGCTATGTTCCTTTTCTCCTCTTCTAGGTAAGCACTTAATACAATCTCCTCCCTGCCCACTCCAAAACATCTAAATATAACCCTCAGTTTTAGGAGCTGCCACCTTATTTGCATCTACTGAATTGTTTCTCATATTTTTCTGGGGATTACTCTGGTTATTTAGCAAATGCTGTAGAATATCTCAAAGTCATTGGCAAACCCTCTTCTGGAGGTAACCAGGATTGGTTTTTCACAAGCAATAAAAGGCAGGGTGTTGAAGGTCTCTCCTTCCCTCATCCCAACAGCTGAGCACTTTTCTGCCTTTAATAGCTTGGTGCGGGAGGCAGACAGGCTGGAAGGCAGAGCCAGCTCCAACAAGTGGCACTAGAAAAGGCTGACCAACAAGGCACAGGTCCCTGACACCACACTGTCAAAAGCAATGTTCCCATTTAGTCACTTGCACTCAGTGTCTTTCAAGCCTCATTGAACTCCAACAGGGGTAAAGAAGTCTTTGCAACGAATGTTCTCTTCATCCCCAGGACCGAGACGTTTAGAGGATGTCAGTGCCATCACTCCAGCCTGGGATAACGCTGAAACAACTGCTGTCAGCGCCGTGATGACAACAGGATGGAGGAACGCTGTTAACAACAGGCGGCCGTCAACGCTTCCAAAACTCTCCTCCGAAATAAGGCCACCGGTTTGTCTCTAAATCTTGCTCCGGGTGCGTGTCTCGCTGTGAGCTGCCGTGTTTGGGGTCTCTCCAGAGCAGCGAGCGGTGCAGCAGCCGCCAGGACCCCAGCCGAGGGTGGCAGCTGTAGAGGCATCGTTACGTCCTGCCTCCCGCTGCTCCGCGCGAGCTGCTGCTCCTAGCTACGATGGGCTTTTTTATTTCCACTCGGTTTATGTGTGACATAATTTCCCCATAAAGGAGGGCTGATTGTAAATCCAGATGGAAATGGAACAGTTTGCATGAAATGCACTTTAATTAATTAGCTAAATGCTTGCAAAGTGCTTTGAAGATGTAAAGCACCATACAAGTGTTAAACGGTAATAATAATAAAATAACAATAATTAATTTCCCCAGGAAGTATGTGTACAGAACATGCCCAAAATATTCCTGTTTAAGAGCAAAGAAACCAATAACAATAAAAATAATTAAAAAAATCCACTTTACTTCTGACATTCTACTGAGGGCCAAGAACCTCAATAAGATAAATTAATTCATTTATGCATCCATGGAGACAAGAGTTTGCATCTAGTCTAAAATGAAAATAATGTCCACAGTGCCCATTAGTCAGTGTGACAGACCAGAAGTATAATTTTGAGCAGTTAAACAAAACAGAGCTGTTCAACAATAAAACGCTTGATAAGGGGACCTGACCACTGCCTAATCACAGATTTCTTTTCCCATAAAACCAGTATAGCCCAGCAATACAATGGCCTGCAGTGGCTCAAAGTCTGGTTGTTGGTCCATCTCCTCTGTCTCACAGAAGAGGAAGGTGAGAATCCAGCCTGAGATTTACTCTTTTACACAGTGTTCCTGGCAGCAGTCTGGAAAACTGCTCCCCTCCCTTGAGGAAGTGTTCACTTTGGTGCCTCCATTCAAAAAAAATTCTGCGTGCAAGAAGTTATTGAGACGGAAAAACTATTGCAAAGGCTAATGGAAATATGTGTTTGCCAGAGGATTTGCTCTGGAAGCGTCTGAAGGTTGTCTCTGTAGGTCTTCAGGGTAAATCATCCGCTCAAGTGCCAACCTCGTGCTGTATCACCAGGACTGCACTTGCTAAAGGAAACTGGGCTAGATCATCCTCACTTTGGAGGAGGAGATGACAGCACAGTATTTCCTCAGCTTTGTGACAAACTTTCACTTGAAATCGTCCCAGAGTTGTTAACCGAACCGTGACATCCCACAAAGTACATCTGCTGGTGCAGGTCACCGCAGAGACTAAAAGGTAGGGCAGAGACACTCTGTAGATGGTCTGATTATGCCTTGCATTTTTCATGCTTTATACAAGTGCATGGATGAACGGTGAAAGTTTATGTCATTAATCAGTGGCTTATACCCAGAGCATTAGGGATTTTAAAGCTGAGAAGATAATGTGACAAATGAAAAAACGATGTGAATTAATGAAAAACTGACTTTTCCTCTTGATATTAATTCACTTCTATGGCAAGGGTGCAATCAAATTCATGAAGAGGTTTTGATGGATATGGAGAGAGAGGAAAGCACCATTTATCACTCGGAAAGGCTTCACACAGCACAAGAACGGCCCCTTTACAGTAACATAACTGCAGGAGGTGTCATCCACCATGAAGCCTCTCTGATGGCTATCCCTCCCGGAACTGGGGGGATGTAAGGGCTGCAAATGAGGTATTAAGCTTCTCCCAAGAGCCTGGATATAGGAGTTTACTTTTAATCTATTTTAGAATTATAAAACTGAGATGAAAAGCTGTGCTGCTATCTTGCAGAAGGACTCTGGCATGCAGTTCAACCACAAAAAGTACATACGAGAGTCACAAGTCTAGCAGAATTTTGAGATTTTTTTTCCCCCAAGCACTGTTCTGTATGGTACAACATCATATAACAAGAGGCACTAAAAAGAGAGACTTTAACTTTACCAAATGTGGACTTTATCTCTGTGTCTGTTAAAAAAAAAAAAGTGGTTCTAGATGCATCTATAACCTTGCTACCAAAGCAGAGAGAGATGCAGTCTCTACCAGAAGAGGTAACAAGAAGCATTTAGAAGTATTTTCACATTTCTAAGTCCAGCCCTTTTCCCTAAAGCAAAAACTCAGCTTTGTTCCAAAACAGGAATGGTATCTGACAGTCAAAGAGAATTTTCTTGAAAAGGAAGCCTGGAGTATGAAGAAAAAGCCGAAGATTTTGAGCATGGGAAAACAGGGTAACCTTACCCTGATTCTGAATTCATCCCATTTTCACTGAGAAGCAACAGGGAATTTGTAATCTCCACACAACTCCAACGGTTCTAAATGAATAAAAAGATTGAGATTGACCTGCTGAATTTGACCATTATTTTAATGAAAAATTCCCATCTAAGGACTAAAAGACTTGGCCCTTGGAAATCCAACTTGTACTTGCAGAGCTGTTTACTGACCTTTTCTGTAAGCCGATGTAGTCACGAGCAGTAAGATCAAAGGCCTGATGAATGTCTGATGTGAAGTGAAAAGAAAAGGCTTCAGGCTCTTTCCCTTAGAGACTGATGAACACTCATTTCCAGTTAATTTAATAGGATATATGATGAAAAAAGGACTCCTGTATGCATTACATTGAATGCAATCTCTTGTATTTTCTCGGCCTAAGTGGCCAGCCTGTTGCAGTGAATCTGTGTGTTAACAGATACACAACATTGTCAGATGAACCTGCCTCTTCAGGGCTCAGCTTGCAAAGCTCTGGATGCACTGTGCTGTAGAAATCATACACCCATGGCATAATGTAGGTTTGGGGTGGATATAGAAACTCAAAGATGAGGTTGGTTTGTGACAAACAGCTGAGATGATCTAAAGCCTCCAGTGGGACCAGCAAAGCTTCACTATTTGGAGGGGAGCAGCAGTGATAACAACCATGATGGTCTGAGTGCTGTTTTAGGACTGTGAAATGATTAAAGCAAGGGCATGAAGGAGGAGTGTACTCTAAGGCAGTGATTATCAGCATCAGACTTGAAGCTGACATGTGAAATTGAATATCGCATTTCTTGACTTGTGAACATTTTACTTCCAAGCCATCTCTGAGTTTTTTTTTGTTGTTGTTGTTGTTTTGTTGTTGTTGTTTTTTTGGCATAGGAACAAAGCCACACACCTTGAAGGAGCAATGGCAAACCCAGCATGAAGCAACACACTGCCTATGGTACGGCTCAGTGGGAGCAGCTTTCCCCATACACCTCTCAGCACCAACTCCTGCAAGTTTCATGGAAGGGAGGAACACAAAAATATTCCTATGTGCATGCCCACTGATAGTTCCTAGCCCAACTCCCTCTGTACAAAAGTAAAACTCAAAGCCTTTGAAAAAAGACTATATATTCTTTCATTTCCACTTGGAAGATAATTCATTCCTATACATAATGATTTTGGAAGGGGCATAATGAAAGGGAAGATGGAAAATGTCAATACCATTCAATGAAATACATTTAGTGAAGCTGAGCATTTGGCCTTTGTCAATCCTGCTGGGATAGTCAGGGCTGTAAAATGGTTCAGTGCTTGTCTGCACTTTTAAAACCTTTTATTTTTCTCCTACAGGAGATAGTGTAATGCTGGAAAGACTGTGATTTACCTCTGCAGAGGATCTAAAAGGAGACATGCTCCCAAAAGTGCATTTTACCTGGGGAAGCTACAGCTGCTACACCTGTACACTATTCTTTCAAATTTAGCCTAGCACCCACCCTCTCTTCTCCCTGAGACTCAGCATTCCCATTCCATATCAAATGCACATGAGATGCTACCATGCTGGTCTCTGAATACTGAAACTGCTCCAAAGAAACTATAAACTATTTCTGTTGTAGCAGGTCCTAATTGCACAAAAAAAGATTGCCACGATTACTCTCTGCAAATCAGGACTGCAGAGATAGCTCTGCAAATATCCCTGCTTACCATGTTTTCTGCAGCCTCCTCATTGTTTTCTTATCCTCCATTCCTAAGCACATTGGTGCAAGCACATTCTTTATTTTTTCTTGGGATAGCACTTACCACAGTGGCAAACAGGACTTTACCCAGGCTTCAGAGATCAGATGATGGTCACAATACTAATTAATAATAGCTCCAAACACTGCCAGGCCTCCTCAAAGTTTTAATCTCTTTATGCTGAGTAGTTCAGTTTGCTTTTGTATACAATTGTGTCCAGAATTATGTCCCCAACTGATAAACTGCCAGTCAGCAAGTACAGATCTGATTTCATTACCTCCCAAGTAGATGTACACTGGAAATAGTCAGAAGAGCAACAGGGTTAAGTCTCTTCTATAACTAACATTAACATAGGCTGTAGGATGACTGCTTAAGAACTGGAACCTCAGACAAAATTCATGCCCATCTGCTGTGCCTTACAGACACTGTCCACTTTAACTAATTAATACAAACTTTGGGTTTTAAACTAGAAAAATGGAGATGTCAGCAAGAAAGTGAACCAATTCAGGAGCTTCAGCCCTTCCTGTGCCTAAATCCAACTGCTAGTCTCAATGGCAATAAATTAGTGTTTAAAACACTTTAGCTTTTCATCATCCATTAGAGTAAACATCCGCTGCTCATTTATTTTCCTTCTGCAGGATCATTGTCTTCACAAGTCTGAATGAATTGATTTCTTCAAATTGGGCTGGGTATCACGAGAGGGCTAAATATTCCCAACAGACCAGAGCATGAACTGAGTGGTGTATGTGTGTGAAATAAATTCTCATCCAAAGAAGGAGGAAGCGACAGATCAATACAGAGCTACCATTACAAGTCCGGGAGTGCCAGGAAAACCACACAGCGCACATACGAGTAAAATGGGGCCTCCTAGATAAGAAGGAAAGTATCACTTTTCCCATTTTATAGTTAAAATGGAATTTTAGGATGGAAGTCAAATAATTTGAGATCAAAAAACAAACCTTAAAATGATGAAGAAAACCCAGGAATTCTGGATGTTACCCCCACACTCTCTGTTCCCAGCTACGTTGACATCTGAATTTGTAAGAAAATAAAACATACAATAAAATAAACGTGGATCATAAGTCACTGCAATTCACGCTGCCAGGAGGTACCTTAGTTTTGCATTTCTGAGATAAATCAGAAAGCAAAAAGACAAGGAAAGTTTGTTTCCTGTCCTATAAAATTCCACTACTCTGTCTGACTGGTTTTGCATACACAGACACACACGTGCGTGCACTTGCATTCAATGTTGCTGCATGATATTGGGTTTTCTGGATCAGTCTCAAAGCTGGCATTACTTAGAAAACCAAGAGCCTCTCCTCTGCTTGTTTATGGACCATGAATGAGATTGCACTTACCTTGATGATCCTTCTATTAGACCACATTTCATGACCGTAACATAGCCTGCACCAAAGAGAGGACACATCCACACGAGGAAATCCGTCAAAAGGCATCAATGCATCACTCTGAACATGCCCAGGAAACACCTATTTGTCTCTCATCCTTTAATTTAATCTAGTTTTTCTCTTTTCTGGTTTCTTTCCCTTTTTACCTGCTCACCAAATGGAATCGTGTTGATAGGACAGCAGAGATACCAGCTGCTCTGTAACTCTCTCCATTTATCTCTCTTAGGTACTTATGTGCCTGCTTAACAATATGCACCTGCTTGAATCCATCCTTATTCAGTGAAACATTCAGAACTCATTGTGAGCCCCACTGATACCAAGCAGAGTTAAACACAGTTAATGTCATGCTTAAAATTCTGCCCAGATGAGTAGTGCTTTGTCAAATCTTTTTATGGCACTGAATACCTTAGCAATGCAGGTGTAAATGACCTTCAAAAAGCAGCTTATTACAGTTGTTCACAGGAATTAAGGACCAATACTTTAGGGGACAGTTAAGGAAATGTACCTGACTTTAGATCTTTGCCACTCACAACCAAAAGTTCAAGGAAGCTGGGATAAGAAGGCTCAATCGACTCTCAAAAAAATCACAAAAGCCCTGAGAGATAAATGCACAAAGATGCTATTTTTAAAGTTCTTGGGATAAAAAATGCTCTTAGCTGCCATAAAACTCAGAAGGCTTCTGTATGTTTCATTTTATCTGCCTAAAGGCTTATTTTACATGTTGCAAAATACAAAGGTAACGTGGGGTGTTGTTTCGTAGCTGCTTACCTACAATTTTCAAAACCTGAAAATCATGATCAAAAAATGAGACCACCCCAGTGAAAACCTTTCAATATCTCAGATGCTATCCTGACTCATCATGACTGAAGCAGTAATTTATCTCTGTTACAATCAGTACACTTATTTTCCATCAATGACAGAAATAACCTAGAAAATGCATGGAGTGGACTCATAAAAGACTCTGTGCCAGAGTAGGTGGAATGAGGACTCCAAAACTGTATCTGTGGTCTATTTATTCTCAAGAATATAAAATAAATAAAACTGTTTCTAGCCTAAAGAAAAATTGTCTGTGGTGTTTGTTAGAGCCATCTGTTCTCCAGGAGATCGTTGACCACTGCACAAATGGAGTGGCAGTGCCTAATGGGAGGTGGCTAGCAGGCAGGCGCAGCGAGCAAGCTGAACAGCTCGGCCTCTAACTGCTAAAAATTGGTGCTGGTTGAGCTGCCTGCCTGAACTGCCAACGGTTCGGCCATTAGAGGGCTCAGGACATTTATCTGCAGACAGGTTTAGGGCTCTTCATCAATTTTCATCTCTCTGTTCTTTTCTAACCCTCTATAAACTCCATCTGGTCTTTGGACTCGCCTGGAGCTTTGTGCACGATAAAACTAATGCACCCAGGGTGGAAGGTGTGTGAAAGCCATAGAAAAGGAGTAGATTTTGCAAGGGCAAACATTTACATTTTTATTTTCTATTCTCTCTGATGCAGCCACAAGAACCATATCACTGAAAGCCTTACCAAGACCTTTCCAAGTGCTGGAAGCCTTTCAAGTCCGGTGTGCTGTGGAGGCACCAAGGTCCCAGCGCCCACCAGTGCCTCAGTGCTGCACTTCTTTCGGTGCTCAGATAAGCCTTTTGCCTTGAGAAAGCTCTTACAGAGCACAGTTCATCCTCCTAGCAATACATTCACCATGGGCTTGCCAGAGATGACTGCTTTGCACCACTTCCCCTGTTCAATCTGCTGAGATATTTGTGTCTGGCTCTCCCTACCCATGAAATCTCTCCCCAGTAAAGCCATTTTGCTATGAGGCACCAGTGAAGCTCCCAGCTAGTAAAGGAAATGGTGAGGCAGAATGCATGGCCCCTGTAGGACGTAAATCATGACAACACAGCTTGCAAATAACATCAGACATCACCACGCTCATTCAAAGCCAGCCGAAGAGCTCTCCCATTTGAGTTCCCCCCATCACCTCTTTGCATGCACACAGCACAACTGCTCACACGCAAAGCCAGTGGATGACTGCACGGAAATAAAAACACACAGGGTAAAACTAAATCAAATCCTGCTCCTCCTGACAGCTGGAAAAGGAAGGTTGGGGTGTTTACCGTTTTCCTATTTTTCACCCTCACAGTGAACTATGAGAGCCCATGACACTGGATACCTAAGAAGAATCTGTATAGAAAGGATGCAGCATTATAAGGAGGACAAAATAACTGAAACAAGCCCAGCCCCTTTGCCCAGAAGGCAAATTCATTGCTATTTCACTTCAATGCCTGCTGAAGCTGTGGACTCCTCCCTTGGTCTCAGCAGTGATTTTATTTCCTTAATTAATCAATTACACATGTAACTGTGGTCCATTAGCAAGGCAGATGATTGTCTTCAGTCTCTGATTACTGGTTTTGGAAGGACCCAAAAATATTTCGGTTAAGATGAATAGATTTCCTCTATGAGGTTTTAATGAGACCATTTAGCATTAAAAAAGAAAACAACAACAAACAAACAAACAGGCAAAAAAGAATTAAAATGGGCATAATAAGTCAACTCCACCTGCATCATGCACTTGGGAGAAACAACAGGCCCCAGTTTTAGACCTTGTCTGTGCTTAATTGTACTTGGAAGAGCACATAATGGAAGGCTAATGGTACCTATGTGTTTAGTTCACTTAGCAGCACAAAGGGGATGATTTCCTACATGCAGTATAGCACTTTGCTTGGCTGCTTTATAAGATAATGATCAGGAGACATACATTAGTAATAGACTGGCAGGACCAGCGTGTCCTGGGTTATAAACCCCAGCTGGTTACGATCATAGTTATTAATAATAACAGTAATTTGCATTTGTAAATCACATATGACCACAAAAGCTACCAGAGTCTGTTTATACAATACACATATTACAGTAAGTCTAATTTCACCTGTGTATAAATATATGGGCATTTTCCAGCGCAGGGGCATGTTTTCAAAGATGCAAAACCTGGGTTCTCATTGCCACTCAGTGCACTGAGCTGCTCAAGAATATCCAGCCAGGATTTCAGCACTCACTTTTCTGACATCTTACTACACCGTGTGTGTATGCTTTTCATTAATCTGCTATTGACAAGAAGAGCTCAGCGCAGTGACTTTAAATATCATCTGGAAGTCTGAAAGCCTCTAGTCTCCAGGAAGTGCTTGCCCCTGTGTCACTGCCACTATTACCGGCTAATTTGCATTTACATACTTTGTTTTGCATTGTATTTACCACCTTCTGTCTGTTTTCCTTCCTGGCACTGAGGATGCAAACAACAATCAACATGTGACATCAGCTACTGCTTACAACTGTCCCTATCCCTGTTGCCTTTCGTCAGCCTTTCTTAATGTTTTACTGATTATTTTTCAAACTGAGAGGCTGAGAGCCAGGAAATTCCTGAAAAATTAGTTCTGAACGCAAGTGCTAAAAATACACATTTCATATAATGCTGAAAAGAAGACAAAGTGTTCCCCCGACTACATTTGCCAAAACATCTCTGAAATCCAAATAAATTAAACTTCTTATTCAATCAGCACTGCCAAGTAGATGGGTACAAGCATCTTGCTCTCCAGCAGTGAGCATTGGATAACAAGTATATTAGCCAGATTGTAGGACTTATTCTGGTCTTTGTTCTACCAGGAGTAGGAGGACCAAGGCCTTCAAATTCTTGCTGGAGCAGATGTCCTACACCCCTGACAGAGCACTTCCAGAGCTCCTGGTGCTGTCCCAACTTACGAAGTCAACTAGGCTTTCACCCCTCTGTCTTCTAAGGATATTCAGGCACCATAGTGGAGTGAAATTTCAGAAATGAAAGGATAAAATGGCCCAAAAGCCAGTATGAAGGCAGTTCACTAAGAAGCAATTTGCATTGTAAAGAAGCCTCATAAATATGCAGCCTATTAATATCTGCCTCCGTTTGTGACAAATGTCACCAGGCTGATTTGAGTTGCTTTGGAGGCAGAACAGATAGCAATTATGTATCACCCCTGAAGACTCTCTCAACAAATGATTCACATTTGAGGGGACAAGCTTTCTTTTGTTGTGTTTTCCTGAATAGTAATTTCAACACTAAAGTCCAGGTTTTCAAAGGCTTCAGACTTAGGGTCACCTCTTTGTGCCATTTGCATCTCCCTGCCGCATCCTCCCTATTGCACTTTGTGTTGCACAAACTTGAAAGAAAAACCTGCCAGGGATCAGAAAGTAATGGAGACAATTAAGTCTTTGGGCATTTCACATAGCTTCAGGGCTATGGTGGCTGAGGACAAGTTTTCTGAAGGTGTGTCAATACTAAATCTTGCAGACCAGACCCTTGAAGGTTTCTACTGCAAGCTGTGGTGAGATCAAGAAAATATATCCAGCTCCCCTACAGGAAAATGTGAGTAAAGTGAAATCTGTAGTGCCAGAATGTCACCTTTATAATCCTGACCACCTACATTTTACAGCCACAGTCTTGTTCTTCTCCTTCTAGCCCACTGCACCCATGTCTTCAAGGAACCAAGTATCTCTTGCATATCTAGCAGTAATCACTTCTAAATTGTGTCTTTTCTCTCCTGCCTTTCTAATATCTTTACGTATTTGTATATCTCAGGACAGACAAGCAAAAGACAGAAATTTCCTGGGATGTGAATAGTCTGACTTAGGGACATCTTTTTTTTCCCTTCGATTGCACACATACCATTAACAGGCAATAAACTTTGGATCTTGAAGTAGGGCACTCAGTGAGATGAGCGAAGGTTCAGGAATCATTTGAATGTGCTCATCTAACTTATTTATATTTGTATTTAGTTTGTGGAATAAAACATCAGTGTAATTGAGCATCTTGAGTGCAATGTGTAGCTTTTGTAGTTTCAGGTGTTTCTGAAAATCGTCAGAGAAATGTGCCATTGCCTGGCCTTTGCTGTAGTTTGACACTTTTAAGAAATTTGTCATAGAAGAAATGCTCTTACTGGACCTCAGGCATTCAGAGGAGAAAACAAGCTCAAAGAGAGGCCAAAAAATCACTCCAATTCACCTGGTGGACTCTTAACAAGAAGCCCGTGAAACAGATCCCTGGGGGAGGGAACAGAGCACCAGAATCTGTTGTTTCTCCAGAATCTGATGACTGCCGATGGGAGCTGTCAGTTCCCAGACACCACAAATCCCTACCCCAGCAGGCACTGACTGGGTGCCTTGTTTTACATCCCATTATAGAGGTACCACTTCTCCACTGCCATCCAGTCCTCTCCATCTCTCAGGCAGTTTAAGAGGCAGTAATGGCAAAGTTATCAACACCTTCCCATTTTCTGTTTTGTTACCTCCGGTACAAATATCCATTACACATTCTGACAAGGAGAAAATGAAATTGCAAAGTGTTAGGCTGCAGGTATTTAGTTTAACGATTGGGGCTGTCTTTAAAACACTATAATGACACCATCCCAGCCAGATAACTTAGAGATAGGGTATTATGGAGATTTCTACACTTTGAATTTAAATTAAAATTTGCTGTGATTTAAGATGTTATCTCCTTTGAAGGTCTGTGCTTTCCTTGGAGAAAATAATTATTCTCAGCTAATAATGTGAGTCTCTAGGCTAGCGATTAGTATTTTTGCAACAGTGTAAATTTGCTTTCTATTGTCATAGACTCAGGTGCATTATTTACTGCGTGATAATCGATCTGGAATGAATCTTTGACTCGAAAGGACATCTATTCTTTAAAGCTCATCATCACCTTGCCCTGCTTTTGTTTATGCCTCAGATTGGAAGGTATATTTTTCTTTGTGATTTGCAGAAGTCATTGCCAAATGCTTGAAAGTCCATCAGCCATGTTACCTTGAAGATCTCTTTTATGAATGATAACAACAACGATGACAATAAATAAAGCACAATTATGTCCAAAGAGATACAAGGTAGTCACTTGTGAGGTGTGATTGCAAAGATAGTTAGTGAGAAAGATGTAAGGCCAATACAGCCAGCACCATCCCCACGTCTCAGTTTGAAACACAATTAATCAGGCCCCAATTCAAGGACTTCACTCTAAGGTTTAATGTCAGGCAGTAGTTTCTCGTTACAGATGGAAAGGGGAACACAAGAACTAATAGCTCAGGGTTATGACCACGGAGCTGCTCAGACCAAATAAATAAATGAATAAATTGTATTGCTTTGTTCCTGAATCAGCTCAAGGGCAGACACCCAACTAGATTAGGATCCCTATATGGCAAACACAAAGATGGAGATTTTCCTCCCAGTTTTCCTTAATGCTTTGTGCCGTTATATTCAGAAGTATACCTTAAAGTGGTCTGGGGAGGTATCTACCAAACAACAGCAGAGGAGATCTGTTAGGAGTCATCTTCCAGTAAGAGGTAGCCATTACACACTATACCATGCTTTGTATATGAGCCTCCCTCAGCAGAGTGGGCTCATAGATACCCACTGTCTGGTTCTTTGCTAGCAGAGCACTCTCCTATATTTGGAGAATCCCAGAGATCGGGTGCACAGGAACCTACAGCTTCCTACTTCTGAAAGAAACACCAGAAAATCTTGCTGAGACATGCATGCTGATTAGCTCAGCCCTTATTCCTTCCCTGGCACTGTCTCACATACTGGGAATTCCTGGGACGACAGTGACTGAACATATTGGATTTACATAATCTTGCTTAAAAATCAACATGGAATTTGCATCGTGTTGCCAGATTTCAGTTGCAGGGGTGGATCTTTGGGGAAGTCATACCTGAAGATAAACAAATAAAACAGAAAGAAAGTGACAGGAGATGATTTTCACAGATTTTTGCTATGCATTGAATCATCTCAGAGATCTAGTTTGGAAAGGCTTTCTTTTGAAGTGAGAAAAAACTGCCAGTCTTCCAGTGAGCCACAGCATTGTCCTTATTCTCATTCAGAGAACCTGCCACCCACACTCCATTGGTTGGGGCTTGCATATATGATAGAAATTCAAGGTGAGGCTTTTTGTTTTGTGTTTTCATCAGTGTTGCACTAGGAGAAACCAGAACCTGGTGGAAAGGCCCATTATAATGCCCCACATCAAGCAGATAGTGGTCAGAAAAGGGTCTGGATTTGAACATTTTTATTTATTTATTTTTTCCTGGATGTTTTCTAACATTTTCATGCATCATTTTCCTATTTGTATTTCTTCATTGTGAAATCCTGTCTCTTAAAGGCATTTTTTTCATCTCCAGTGGACATGGGAAATTTGCAATAACCTTGGTCATGATGTAAGGATACACTAAGCTGCAGCCTTGAACTCTGAGGTGTGTATGGCATTCACCCAAAGTTACCTCTTTTCTCTCCTTAATCAACATTTCTTCCTCAAGTTTTCTACTGAACCTTGACCTAAGGAGACAGGGAAACTGGTTACTTGGGGTTAAATTTGCATCACTTTAAAAGGAAGCTGTTTTAAATGACCTAGAAGAGGGATGTGCTGAAATGCCACAATATCAGGACACTGAAAGTAACTGACCCCACAAAACCTCTAAAAACCTGCTGAAGAAGGTCTCTCGGGCACCTAATGCATCGGTGACCACACAGAGACCAAGACATCTGCCCCGAGAGACCAGTGCAAAGGTGGCACTATTCCTGTCCCCATCCAGGTGGGACACAGAAGGGACAAATTGACACAGCAGCACCCTGCAGCTGAGCTGAGCCAGGGACACAAACTCTTCTTTGGTTAGGTCAAAAGAGGGCTGCAAAAAAAATTGTTCTGAAACATTTAAAGGCCTAAGGGCTCAGTACATGGCTAGTTTCTGCAGAGCAGTTTGTTGTTCAGGGGCCTAAGAGAAGGAGCAGGGCTGCTGGGAAGCTTTCAAAGCTCTTCTGTCCTTATCCTGAATAGGAAGGGATGAAAGCACCGAGTTTATCATTCAAAGATGTGTTTCAGGAGGCCACATACAATAACCTCTTCCCGGTCTGTAGCAGATTTCAAGGCTAAGAAAGGGCTCCCTCTGGAGAAATATTACCAGCTCCTTCTGAAATCCCGCAGCCTGCACAGAGCCTGCTCCAGCTGCTGTCCTGCCAGAGGCATTTCTTCATGGAGAGCCTGGAAAGAGGTGGCAGTGCTACAGGGCTACAAAAGAGAGGAGCAAAGCCACTTGAGATTTGGCTTTGGTCTCCTCGTAAGTAGGTCTGCTTGTATTTACTGGATAGTTTTGGTTTTGTTTCTTTTGATTTTTTTTTTTTTTTTTTTTTTATTTTGAAGCAGAGGTTTTACAGGGGAACCCAACCTCTTGGTTCCCAGATAGAAACGCTCAATATAAAATTCACATTAGACAGCAGCTGCAGCCAGCCGTGGTGGTTGCAGACTGAACAGACTTAGCTCACAAATCTGGGGTGTAAAAACCCACTTAACCATGTCACGGGCCTCAGGATGGGCTCCGTGATTTCTAGAAGCTGTAAGAAAGGCAGCCGCACCATTTGTTTTTGCTATTGGGTTATTTTTCAGCAGGCTCAGTCCTCTGATTGAATAATATACCACCCATATCGGAAAGGCATTGAGGTTTTGTGGCTGCAGGTTGTTCTGAGGTGGTAAGCAACATACTGACAGGTATGTGTGATGCCCTTCATCTTACCTTTGTGGCTGCCGCAGGAGCATTTTGGGAAAAGCACTAGCCAGCCCTGGGTATTTCTCATCCAGCTGGAGTTTCGCCACATTTTGACAAGGTGTTTGCCTCTTTGCTGGAAAACACATAGGAGCTGCAGGCCAGGAAAGCTGGAAACCCATTGCACTAGACTATTGAAGCAGAAACTCTCATTTTCTCCTCCATAATTACATTTGCTTTGCTCCAGGTTTGCACAACTCCCTCTTCAAAAGCTTTGGCGCTAGGCAGGGCTCCGTCCTTTCAAAACTTTCTAACCATTGCTCGATTTTGTCACCTTTCCCTTACTTTCCTGGGGGGACCAGACCCCTGTGCTCTGCACCCGCTGGCAGCACCCGTGCCCCGTGCGGGTCCTGCCGGGGCCCCAGTGCTGGGCGCATCCAGCAGAAACACTGCGGGGGCTGCCGGTGCTGCGGGCAGCTGCTGCCATCTTCTGGCCTGAGCCGGGCTCGTTTCTGATCCACACGGACTGGGGCAGAAGCAGAAAATGCACTCGAGGTGATTGAGGTCACTCTATACATGCACGTGTGCACGTATAGTAGGTATAGGTACATGGCTGCTTGTATAGGTGAAGCAAGTGGTGGAACAAATAAGCTCTCACTTTTCCAATAGTACTTTTAAGGCTTAATTAATACCTATAGTGCACTCAAAATGTAAAAGTCAGATATAAGCCCCAAACCTTATTATGGGTTAAGGATGCTGCAAATTCCTTGGTTCCCACTGAAAACAGTCAAAGAAAACCTGCCACAATCTCTTTGGTTAGCTTTCTGCGTGTTTTATACATCAGCTTGCAAAAAAAAAAAAAAAAAAAAAAAAAAAGGTCTGAAAACTACAGGCTCACTTGATATCAGCCACAAAGTCAAAGTTTGCAATCAGCAGGGCACTCAGCCTGCAGCAGTTTCTGCCCCAAGCTGGAAATTCAGGGCTCCAGTGCCCAGCACCAATTGCCTGGCCAAGTGGTTGATTTTGAGTGACTGTGAAGTCAAACCGCCAAATTGTATCTCCTCTTGAAAAGCCTCAAAACCAGTAAAGTTCTGAGATACAGAAGAATTGAAAAAATAATGGTCTTGTTTACCATACACCAACTCAAATCATATTCCCAATATCCCAATTCACAATTCAAGCATCACTCAAACCTACTGCATTTAGTAGCTGCTGGAATTGCCATCATTTCCAGCCTTCTTCCTCCACTAGGTAACCTTCTCTGACAGCTTGGCTGAACCTGCACATCCAGGGAATCTGGGTCATTTATTGGTGGTTACAGGAATCTATGCCTGAAACTCCACTTGGTGAGCATAAGATGGTCAAGGTAAAATCATCAGTATGGAAAAACAGCAACACAGATTTACAAAGCTTTTCTTACCATCTAGTCTATCTCATGCTATCTCAGGCAACTGTGCCAAGTAATCCTGTTCTTAAATTCCCCAGGTCCTACTTTAAAACCAGTCTTTTTTATTAATTTATTATTATTATTATTATTATTTTATTTTAACACAATTTCTCTCAGAATCCTTGTCTGCACATTCAAATATGGGATTTTCCTGCTTAATGAGATTGCAGCCTTACACACAGAATGTCAGATAGCCCGGAGTAAGGACTACTCTGAAGCACCTCTGAGGCTTTAAGTACAAATCTCTGACCTTTATCTAAAAGCCTTTTTCTTCTAAGAAAATTATTTTTAACGGTGGTTGCTAATACACAGCTTTCTGTATAAAAGCAGAATACACACGAGGGGCTTATGAGCTGTAGTCACTGTAACTCTTTGTAGCCAGACAGGGGTATTGCAAAATTCCCAGCTGGCAGCTCCTGAGACCAGTCCCTACCAGCTGCTGTCTGTGGCCCACCCAGTAAGACCCCAGCCCAGATGGGTCCTCTGGCATCTGCTTGAACCCAAGCTGAGGAAAAATGCCTGGTTTGGTCTCCTGATGACTGATGAACCTACATAATTCCTTTATTATGTTTCCAATATCTAACAGCTTGAATATTAGCTTTAGCATGTTGCACATGTAGTGCACTCAAGGAGAGAACTGGACACTAATGGACTTAACCTTTCTGCACCTAAAGGCCTTACCAACAAGCCTGAAAAGAGTGTGCTATGTCAAATGCTGTGTAGCTACAAGAAACACCATTTTTTTATTGGACGTGTTCCTGTTGCTAAACTTTTCTTACATGGCACTTAAAAATACGTTATGCTTTCTTCATCAGAAAATGCTTCAGGCTATAGAGTTTCTTATGTAATGCATTAGGAAATGCACAGTGTGATAATGCAGTAGTAGAAGGGAGTCTTAATTGAGGTGGGATGGTGTGAGATAGCAAGGATGTACACATTGCAAACATCAGAGGAAGTCCCCACATTTTCAGAGTACAAAGTCACCCACAGCAACTCTTGTAAAAGGACTCAAAGTGCACATTAAACACAAACACTGCAGGAGCCATTCTTTTTCTTCCAGCTTTTTAATGTGACAGGGAGAACAAAAACAAAGTCCGTTGGAACAGCTGCAATTTCCAGTGACAACCAGACACAGATCAAATTAAAAAAAAAAAAAAAAAAGTTTTAAATGAAGAAAAGGAACCAAGGAACCAAGGGATTGGAATTGGCTATCTCACACACAGAGCTGACAGAACACCTAAATGAAACATTTCATTAAATGCACGACACCGGGTGTTATTTACAGGGGAACTTGCAGTGTGTGAACATTTACACAGCTCTAGCATTACATACAGCAAAAAAATTTCTTCATTTTGTTTCCTTCACAGTTCCCAGGCTTGATTCTTCCTAAAAGCAGCATTGGCTAATACAAGGGTGAGAAACCAAGGGAGAAACTTGATGGAAATACAATGCATGGGGCTCAAATCTACATAAACCTAAAAATATACTCTCAGGTTTTAGTGTCCTTTGGAGAGTCAAAGGACATAAACAAGGACAGAAACGAACCTAGGATGTCCTTACCAGTGTCAGAGTATACTCTGTTGCTGGAAGTCTCAAAGCAGGACCTAGAAGAGACCTTAAGAAGTGCAGAAAGCTCAGCTCCGTGCAGCTTTGCTCTGTGCCGACATGTGAACCCAGCCCAGGGGCCAGACAGCTCCCAGGTTCAAGGAACGTCCCTCACTGCATCTTTCCCCTGTCACCAAAGGACATTAGCTGAGGGACCTCTCCCCAGAGTGCAGAACATCTGTCTCTGGATGTGGGTTTTCATAGTGTGGCCCTTTTCTTAGTCCAGAAGATCCATACGCTGCCGTTCATAAATCGCACAGCATTTCTGGGAGATGAGGATGGTACAGGCGAGCAGGGGGTCACCCCACCCAGCCCCAAGCAGCAGCCACCACCAGCAGGATGTGGCAGAATGAAATGTGATAGCAGAAGCAGTGCTGCACAACTGCCGTTCAGGAAAAACAGTACATTAAATCAACAGGAATATAAGGAGGCAGAACTCTTATTGTAATACCACTGGTCTTGTACAATAGCAACAGTGCTTTCTGTTCCTCTAAATACCTGTTTCTGTGTGCTCAGGAACGCAGTAATGAACTGCTCCAGGGGCCCCATTACTCCACTGTATGGATGAAGACACCAGGACCCAGCAGGCTGGTTTGGGTTCCCTATACCCATCTCTTCCAAGCCACAAAGTCCCTGGTTGAGTGGCTGGACTGGCGTGCCACATATGCGTGAAGAGGTCCAACTGTCCTCTACAGGAGGTTTTTGGGATTTAAGGCAAGTCCCCTGTCTTGGTCCTCTGTGCCCTCATTGCTGAAAAGTTCACAAATCCGAGGAAATGGTGCTCAGTGAGGACTGTTATTGGGCTGTGATCAGCACTTTTCCTCTGCAGATGATCCAGTAATAGCAGAACTCCAAGACATGGAGACTTCACTGCGGCAAGTGTAGGCAGGGGGAACTGCTGGAGGAGGCAAGCTGGCCCTTGCAGTGCAGCCACAATGCTGATTTTACAGCAGAAACAAAGCTGAGCCATCAGAGGAGGTGCCCGACAAGAAACCTCCCCATGCACGGTGCTTCGGTGCCCCATGGCTTGGCCTCGGCCTAGCTGGTAGCGCACAGCCTGAAACTCGGAGCCAAACCAAAACTGAATGGCCACAGATGTTCACTATTTCGTGTAACTGGGAGTAATGGGAACCCTGGGTGATTAGTTTGAATTCAGACAGCTGACTTGTAGGTGTCTGAGGCTAGCTAATGTGGTTTCTCCTCAGCTTTTCATTTCTTCCTTCTCTGTTAACTGTGCCTCCTTTCCCAGGCCCTGGTGTACCAGCTGCAGTGTGTGTTTGCACTTTTGTAGCTGTTCATGAACTCCCTGGTCAAATATCAGGGATAGGAACATCATCAAGCCCCATACCCACTGTCCCCTAACTCCGAAGTGACCAACCCATGCATTTTAGTGTCACAGTTGCATGGGAACCAGGGTGAAGCTGACTGCCAGATCCTATTGCTCTTTACCTTGCCCCAGCTTCTCTTAGTCATGAGGTTTACCAGGCAGACCCTGTGAAGGACCCATTCTGCAAAGAAGAAAGTTTCCTAAGATTGGATAACATTTCCTGATGTTACCTTACCATTTTCATCACCTTAAGACCTCAATTTCTTCTTTCTAAGGAAACCAATGGTGAAGTTTTGCAAAATAAGTGATGCCATTTTTGTAATTGTGCAGTGTCAATGGAGAACACAAACAATCAGGTTTGCTGTCAGAGCACTGGATATAGATGTAACTGAGAGTGCTTCATGGAATAAATAAAGATAAGTTCTGGCTCCACAGAGCAGCACAACAGAATAGTGCAGGCCATGAAACAAACCTTTTTTTCCCTGTAAATACAATGACTTAATGGGCATTCACAACCCGACAGAAAGAATGAAACATAGAGACCATGGAGATCTTTTGTGTTGAAACACATATTTAGCTGCTTTTTACCATGCAAAGGGATCAGACATTCTTAGAGAAAAAACACATTCTGGGCTGTGATTCTCAACAGAAGCTGTGAACCACTGCCAAAGGACATAATTACATTCACTCCTACCTCAGTGAAGGAACCTTGCTGTTTTGAAGACAAATCAGAAAAAAGGCCCTAAGCTACCCATAAAATGAGAAATGAGGCATAATAAGCCGGGCTATTAAAGCCGCTTGTGATTTTATCAATTTCATAAACCTCAGAGTAAATCTATAAAAATCCCAAATAGCCCATTGTAGCCTAGCTGCTCTTTAAGTGCTTATCCCCAGCTGACACAGTGACGAAAGTAATGCTGTTTAGACACTTTTTTCTCATCGGCAAGGATTTGCTTCTTGTGATCTCACCACACTTTGTGTCTTTCATCTGTCCTCTGCAGCGGTGCTGACACCGACTGCCACAGCTGCGCGGGGCTGGCCCCGGTGTGAGCTGTGGGTGTATGTGACTGCCTCTGTGCAGCTGAAGGCAGAGGTGGTAGACTTCAGTCCTGCTGGATTTCAGCCTAGCACTGCTTGATTTTCTTAAAAAAAAAAAAAAGAAAAAAAAAAAAGGAACCAATGAAAAGTAAAAAGGTCACTAGCAAAAGTACAAAATAACTCATAACTTTTAATGTCAGAAAATATCACGGTGAGACAAATTCCCTGCATTATGTGGCTATTTCCCATTTCTACTCAATTCTGGTCTATGGCTGAGCTTGTTGAATGGGCCTAATTAGCACTATCTAGGTATTTCTGTGTGTTATTTAACAGTATACATTTCATTCCTGCTTCCCAAGAAAATATATCCAAAAATACACAGCTCACTTTGCTTTCAGGTGCAACAGAACTTAAGTTGTACAATATAAAGAGCATATGAAATTCAGAAAGAGTCTTTACAGGATATCAAACTTAACTGTCCCACTTAATGGAGAATTTAATGTTCTGTACAGTGAAAGCTTGCTGTGTGCATTCCCCATGTAGCAAGTTAAATGGCTATAAGTAACTGTGCTTACAGTGTTTTGATGAGACCCAAATATGTAAGAAAATGAAGCATCATATTCTTTAACTAATATGGCTAAAATGCTGGTAAATTCTCTGTTAACATACTCTAGGTATTAGACAAAAAGTCCTCTATTTACACTGGATAATATGTACACATTTGGTTTGTGGAATGCTCCAACATCATATTAATTTCTCCTCCATCTGAGTTTGTAGGAAAAAGATCTTTAGCATCATAGAAATTATACTCCCAGTCATCAATGCATTTATATATTTGGTGTCTGGTATAAAGAATGGTGTGTCATTAAGTTGGCCATAGCTCCAGATAAACTTGAATTAGTGGGAATAGTTTTTAGTGCCTCTCTTAAAGTCTTTTAAATAGTGCAGAAATTAAAAATTATAAATTTCACTAGCTGATCACTTCAATATATGCACATACATTTGCAAGTAAGTGTAAATACATCTATAGATATAAAATTATGTATATATTTCTCTCCCAGACCAAGAAGGTGCCTAGTGATTCTTTATGCCCAAGTGAAGACAGTAAGGGGCTTTGAGATAGTGAGTCTTCTAAGAGAGCTGAGCACCCACTCTCAAATCCTTCAGAAACGAGGATTCTCATTTTTTTCAAGTTGTAACCCCCAAATCAAGACAGCTAAGGTCACATTTATAGCTCTTGTTCCTGTTGCTGGATCTGACCTATGATGGGTTTGTTACCTGTCTGCCATTTGGATGCCTTTTGTGTCTAAGCACAGCTTGTTTGAATTGCCAGGGAGTGCTCAGCAAGGCAGGCAGGCTCTCACAGCTCAGCTCAGGATCTGCTCACACCCCCGGAGGCACACGCACACACAAAGCCCCTGTTCGTGTCTTGTGTCACTACACGGGGATGGGGAGGGAAAGGATAGGCTCCCAGTGTAGGCAGGATTAAACCCAAACAGCAAAGCTCTGCAGGGTGTGTGAAGTAGCTGCATGCACCAATCATGGCTGTAAAAGGGTCAGATACTAAGGGGCTTCATTTTATCCCTTTGGGCTCGTTCACCTCTGCTCCCTCTCTTTGAGGTATCGACAAAACAGTATAGAAAAGGACATTTTGATTTTTCCAAACATGGCTCCTTTTTCTTCTTCTTCTACGTCCACCCCTGACCCCCCTGGCTTCAGTTGCTCACATCAGGACCTGGTCTCGAGTCTCTGGCAGGCGCAAAGCGAGCAGGCCACCTCCAACCAGAGCAGAGGAAGCCAGGAGGATGGGAACCACCTTGGTTATCCCTACAAAGGAGGCAAAGATCGAGTTCCCCAGGATGGCACCAAACTTGCAAAGCCCATTGAGGATGCCAAAGGCTGTTGCCCTGTGGGGAAGAGAAACAGAAAGCAATGGTTAGGAGGGATGATCTTGGCATAACTACAGAAGATCTGGATGGATTATTTGTGAATGCTCTTATGTTTCCTAGGCTACGCTCCCAGCAAGTAAGCCAGCCAGAATAGATAGTAAATAAATAGATATCACTGTTTTGCATGTCTGTGTGTATGAGGAAAATGTCTGTGTGTACTCGTTTCTCTTCATTTTAACTTTTCCCTAGCTCTCGAGCTGCCCACTCTGACAGCCTTTGCCCTTCCCAAGGAAAGCAGGACCCAACCTGCTCTAGAACTTCTTAAAGCCCTTCCAAGCACTGGCTGGGGTGGGCTGCCACCAGAGCAATGGCCAGGTCTCTCCTCCTAACCCTGCTTCACCCAGAAGCTCAAAGCATGCTGTCTTCATAGCAGTCTTTCCCCTTCACTTCTCTCCCCAAGAGCTTGGAAAAGGCAAAAAAAAAAAGGTTTATAATGATGCTGGCAGGAAAGATGTCATCTGTAGCTTATTCCCCCAAAGTTTCCAATGCTACCTCATCTCCCACATCATTCTGTGCACGTGGTTGCGTCTTTGTTGTGAAGGGAAAGGCTGTCATGGTGATAAGCTAAGAAGAGAGGCTGGAGGACACAGTCTGAAGGGCCAGACCTCATGCACATACACAGAAATGATGTACTCTCCATAATTTATCTGCCTATAATCTCCATACCACCCCCACAACTCCCTGAGTACAAGCCATGGTGCAAGCAGAATTATGCTTGCAAATGGCTATGCTGATCCAGTATAGCCTCAGGACTACCAGGCTGTTGAGGTCTGCTTTATTTTATTTATTAAAATAAATAAAATACAATTCCCCCATCAATGTATCTAGAGTGAGCATTGGTCTTTTCCATCAGGGAAAGAGAGGACAGAGTCAGAGGGCCAAGAGTGGGAAGGAAAAAGACTCTGAGCACCTCTTATCCGTAGGGTAGAGCTCCACGGTGATCACATCCAGGGCGTTCCAGGCGGCAATGCTGGCCCCGCAGAAGAGGCACTGCCAGCCGATCATCGCTGACTCGCTGTTGCCAAAAAAGAGGAAGAAGCAGCACACTGCAGAGATCAACATCGAGCCACCTGCGGGGGGAACCAGGAGAAAAATGTTGGCACCGGTTTCCCTCATCCGTGGCCGAGCTGCCACAGTGTTGATAAAGATGGCTTCTAAGTGACAACGCTTTACCCCGAAATGAATGAAATCTGCAAAAATCCAAAAATACTGTGATGCTGCCTATCTGTCACTGTGTGATGCTGGAAACCAGCCTGAAAATGTTCTCAATAACCATCTGATCATGCTGATATTCCTGCTCTACGGAGAGGTTGAAGACAGGCTTTTCCAGGCAGATTTCCAGCATCTCAGACTTCCAGATGGACCCAGGAAGAGTAGAGGCAAGTAAACATGAAAGCCAACGAGGAGGAAGAATCATGAAGGTTTTTCAACTTGAGTTTTGAGTGAAGAGCTAGAGCAATTCACATCTTATTGAAATCACTTGACACATTTCTAGACTCAATTAAGATAATTTACAGCCGATTGTAAGAAGCACTTGAGGTCTCTTTTAATTATAAGAACATCATTAGATTTCATGGCACATTTGCACAGGAGCTATAATTTTTTGAACGCCACTGAGGGAGAAAGTGAGAGCATTCATGCTCAGTTAGCCACAGTTCAGATTCAGGAATATTAATGGCTACATCACAGCCTTCTTTCCCAGTTGGGAATTTTCACCTGAAAGAAGCAATTTTGCAAAATCAAAGTCTCTTTCACTGGAAAGTTCTGTTGCTGCTGAAATATCTCCATTTACCACCAGGAAACCAAAGATTTTTTTTTTTATTTGTTTGAGGTTTTTAAAATCAGTTTGACACCAACCAAAATGATTCGGATGATGAACTGGAACTAAAATGCTTCATTTTGTATATTTAGTTATATTTTGCCACTGTGATGTTCTACTTATGGAAAGCTACCATGCAGGACCCCTGCCCACTTCTTCTCCACAGCCAAACCACATCCCCCTCTGTGCAGTGCAGATATTTCCTCTACTGCAGAGGTACAGTGCAGCATCAGGGACACCGTGTGTGCCCCAGATCTGACATTCAGCACAGGAGAGGGTTTAGTGGAACACGATAAAACTGAACTGAAGTCCCAGTGAGGCACATAACACAAAAGAGAAATTCAGTTTTCACGTTAAGCTGACCAGAAATAATATGTTCAGCAGAGTGATACGGGTGGGATGCCAGAAGGCTGTTTCAATTGGAAATTCCATAGTGAAACGTTTCAGCATGTCGTTACCAATTTTTGTCCTGTACTTTTCATTCTGCAGAAGAAATAAGCATTTAGGTTTCCAGCTGTCATCTCAATTCCAGATGAAAATGCTGAAATGCTGACATGTCTGCAGGGTGGACAACCTGATTCTCATTCAGCTTTATTTAATTTATTTCCCACAGACCCACTGGTTTGTTTGGGTCTTTTCCAAATTCACTATGTGAAGGCTCATTGTGCCCTCCTGGTGTAAATTCTTGACACACTGATGAGATCATCTTCCTAACCTTTACCTGTCTGACAGCGAAGCTCAGCTAACTAAACTTCTGTCTGTTCCCAGAAGAAACAGGTGAGACACTCAAGAGAGTGTCTCATCCCTGATTTTACTAAGCTCACTTGTCTGTCCCTTGAGGCATGACTCCACAGCACCTGGCAAGAGAGCAAGGTCTGAACCCTGGAGCAAGCAACACTAGAAATTCCCAAAGTAATCAGAAGTTGATAAGGTGATAACTTAGTCCCGTATGTCTAAAGGGTGGCAACTTGCTTGGATGTGACATGGGCAATTAATCTACCATATGTTTCCTGAAGCTCTTTTTAAAATAATTTGAAGATCAGAAACCTCAAAGATGGATCTCCTAGGCTGTCAAACAGCCACAGCAAGTAATTGTTGTGATTTTTCATCACTACAAGCAAAACGTGTTATTTATTTATACAGAACGTTGCAGAAACCAGCACCAACTGCACAGCACCAGGTGGTCCTGCTTCAGCACAGACCCCTACAGACCACTCACCGATCATCTTTATCCTCCCTATTTTGTCCATGAGCAATGCAGAGATGATGTTACCCGGCAGCACGGACAGGCTGCCCAGGAAGCTGACCAGGTAGATCAGGAAATCATTGTCTTCCTCGAAGTCCATGTGGCAGCCTTCCTTCTCCTTCAGGAATGTGCTGTTTATGAGCCTGCAGTTGATGAATTTGTGTTCGTAGAGATCTGCAAGAGAAAGAGGCAAAGTCTTGATCCTGATCAGCTGATCTCCCTTCATACAGCAAGGAGTCAGGCTCAAAACTAACTTAAAGGTCTCAGAGATGCTCCTCAATAAATGGAAATGGCCAGGGAGTTTTTATTTTAGTGACAAACTTTACCTTCATGCCTGATAGCTGGTGGCATATTTAATTTCTGGAATGACCTGGACCAGTACCCCTATGCCACATGGATGGGGCAAAGCAGACTCTCACTTTAATGGCATTATGGTTTGTTCTCTATTAGAATAGAAATTAAAAGCTTTTGCAGGACAAATTAATGAATATTTTATTATCTGTAATCAACAAACCAAAAGTTGAATATGAATTAAAGACGGAACTAAAAATTATATTTTAAGCCAAATTTGTTGGATCAAGCTTTTAAACTGCTAGGCATTTTGCCACTACTTTAATGTGCCGAGGCCTGAGCGCAGACTTTTGCATTTCCTTTTCAGTAGCAAATGAGACCAGAAGCCATGTAGATAAAAACACTGGGAGCGACCTGGAGCATCCTTCCAAATGTAGCAACAGATACATTGAATTAAGCAAGAAACAGAACCTGAACCACAGATGGGAGCAGCCTCAGCCCTCGGGGCAATGCTAGTGGAGGCACACTTTTTTTTTTTTTTGGCAGGCTGATGCCTACATGGGAAACTAAACTCAGTCTGTGAGAAAAGAAATATATCTAGCTAAACCATAAGGCAAAAGCACCGCCAGCACCACCCTGGCCAACCAACCATAAAGCTAAGACAGCACTAGTCCCTTATAGCCTGCCTTCACCCTCCTTTTTCCATCACCACTCTCATTAGCCAGTGCATACACACACACAGATCCCTATCATCCTTCCTCCCAGAATCTGATTAAATGGTTCCTAATTACAGGGATGAAACCATATCAGGAATCCCATTACCAGTGTTATAAAAGACAGTAGAGATGATGGTGCAGTTTTCAAAGAAGGTCTCACTGGACGTCACGTCTTCAAAGTAGCATTCCTCAAACAACGAGTCCTCAAATCTCACTTCTTTGAATTTCATGCCGATAAATCTGGGGGGCAGGAAGCAGAAGTTTGTACTTTGAGGTATTTCCTACATTATATAACATGTTTCAAGAGACAGCACTGATGATAATTTCTACTGTCATTTACAGGAAAGGTTTTGCTTAAATGTGTAACTGACCTTCCAACAAAATGCTTTTGTATTTTATTAGGAAAGAGGGGTTTGAAGACATTTTTTAAGAGATGGCTCGAGATGGCTCTTACGGAATTTCTGGCAGTTTTCCTATTCCTCAAAGTAGTGACCAAAAAAAAATTTAAAAAAAAAAAAAGTGCTTTTAAAACCCAGTTGATACAAATCCTCCCATTTTCAATGCTCGGTCTCACCCAGTGCATGCCATTTTCTTTGGCAGTTGACCTTCCTGCCTTCTTTATTCTGCCCCTTCCTCAAGCAGAAATAAAAACAGACATTATCAGGAGCCCATTTGGTGAAAGGTTTCTGACAGCTGTTTAAACTCAAAGTGATTTTTAAAGCAAAATTGCTGTAAGCTTTCTAGAGGGAGCAGGAAGATTATGGGTACTGCTTGTA
Source organism: Anas platyrhynchos (assembly GCF_047663525.1). Classification (NCBI taxonomy): domain Eukaryota; kingdom Metazoa; phylum Chordata; class Aves; order Anseriformes; family Anatidae; genus Anas; species Anas platyrhynchos. The sequence goes on along the minus strand of NC_092597.1, from coordinate 18,458,934 downwards.
ACCATCTCTGTTCGAGGACTGTTGCATATCGTGTAAAGAAAACAGATTACTTTAAAAATAATCAACAGTGTCAGATGATTGATTTCTCCTCTGATGGGAAGCTTGACATGTCTGACCTGCCTGCCTGAAGGATGACACAATATTGATTTACCTGTGAGATTTTGCAGGGACATTGGGAAGATGTATTAGTTAATGCACAGACATGTTTGGAAGATGTAAGAGGTATTAAGTGCAAGCATTATAGCTCTAGCTGAGGACGCCACAACTGTCACCAAATAAAAAGGCTTCATAACATATGCCCAGAAACATAATTGAATTGAGCACTTACAAGACACGCTAACATGATGGCTATTTACACCATTAAGTGAACACTGCAGGACTTCTTAACCGAGACTACTAACAGATATTATTAATGTTCAAAATATAACAAGAAGACTACTCAAGTCTTTTGCATCATGTAGAAGGTCTCACAGGTTACAGCAACACTTCAGCTGTTCTGCATTTGCCCAGTAATAGCCTGTGATGTATTTACTCACAAAGGCTGTTAGAAATCCTTTGCCTGCAGTTTGCTTTCTTAACATCTGTCTTTAAAAGAGTCACACAGCAATGGCCTGGTGTTCAATGGAGTTTTAATGTACAGTCAAGGGCTAGAGGCAAAACGGATCTATAAATCATGAGATATGCTCTGGATGTTGCAGGAATGTAGCTTAATCAAGTTTGAGTTATTAAACTGGAGAGGACGAAGGCAGGAGTATAGTGATATACATCACAGTTTTATATGTTCATCCTGGAAGGTGCTGAGCATCCTCAGTTCCAGTTGAAGAATAAATTAATAAATCATTTTGTAACAGTGAACGCCCTGTATGTTCCCCCCATAGTGCAAGGATGTGGAGTAACAACACCCTGTCTAGGCCCTCTGGGGCAATGGGATCACCACAAAATTTACATAGGGGTATTTTCCTACCCATTAGATTGGGATTTAGAAAAGTAAAAATGTCCTGCTACAAATCACTAGGGTTTATATTGCTGTGATTGAGGTCAGGCTGGATGCAGAATAAAAACCCAGGCCCAGCCCAAAAAGAAGAAGGGGAAGGAAGCAATGATGTTCTCCTAGAGTACCTTCTCTGACTTCAGAGCACTAAAAGAGAAGGTGACAGGTTGTGGGGAGATGCTGGCCAGCGCACCAGTGCAACTGGCCATGGCACAGCTCATGCTACTGGGCTGCAGGATGGAGACTCAGGTAAGTCATACCAAGGACTTCAGCGCAACACAGCTTTTTATTTTCAAAAAAAGTTTTAAGTGGTGGGCTCTGCTGCCCAAGACCAGTAGATGTCAGTGTGTGCTAAGCAAAGAAAATCACAGCTGCATCCTGAGCTGCCCAGCTCCCAGTAAGGGCGCTACTGGAAGCAGGACACCTCAGATGGATCCCACTGGGCCTGGAGATGTGAGTGGCTCAGGCAGTGTGTGTGAAAAGCAGGATAAAAAGGACATTTGCTCTGTGGATAACTAATAAAAAAGAACTTTCCAAAAATTAATTTCAGTTACTTTGCAATCAGGGTTAGTTCCTAAAACTGTATGTGTGTTTTGGTGGATGTCATCCCCACATCTGCTCATGCCCTCTTCCCTGTCAGCATCAATCAAATCAATTTCTGTTCACTTACTTATCGTTTCTGTATTCCCCGTTTCTATGGATCTGGTTTTCCAGGGTGAAATTAAAGGTAAAGTGTGACACTTCTTCCTCATCAAAGATCTTCACTCGGGATTCGTATTCCTCCTCTTGGAAATACCGGATCATGTCGGGGAACCAGACAATAAGGCCATAGTAACTAAAGGAAAATGGGAGAAATACATTAGGGATACAGGATCCTAGCACTGAAAATACTGCAGTGCTTTTCCCAAACATCTACTTCATAACTTGTAAACCTGTTAAATTCATAATACAAATGCAATTCTGACTGAAATTCTTGCATAACTCTGACATAGGACCAAGCAAAATATCTCCCTACTCTAAAATGCTGCTCTTAGAAGTATGTTGGTCCATTTTTGTTCACCTAAAGCAGGGCAACTCATTTAAATTTTAGTGACATTGACATCTGAGCCAGAAAATACAACAATATTCTGTCCTTGCTGCCTAAGAGACCAGCAGAGCAGCAAGAAATCTGGAAACTTCCCCTGGAAAGGAGATTAATGCAAGTGTGAGAGTATAGAGGGATTTAGCTAAAATTTACTTGTAGATTAGATTTGAGCTAACCTGAATAGTTTTGGTTTAGACTGATATACTGCTAGAAGCAGGTAGTTTTTTTATTTGTTTGGTTTTGTTTTGTTTTGTGGACAAAATTAAATGAAAGGACTAAAAGTCAGAAAGTACTACTGCCCCACTGACTTCTCAAGTCCTGACTTGTTCAAAGCACCTTGTGTTCACATAAAGGCAATCAAATTGATCAATAGTTCATCAGAGACAAAGCTTAGTAAAAAAAACACTCTTTAAAGCAATACCAGGATTAATATTGCAATTGTTTATTTAAATGTACCAATAATTATTCATACTCTGAGAGCCCTCTAATTTCCTGAAAATGTTGAAGTGCCTTACCTTAAGGCCATAGTAAACCAAACCACAGCCAGAATCAGTGTGTTCATCCTGTACTGGGCTGTTAAGCAATATAGCACATTGTCCCAGACCTACAAATCCATAAGAAAGAATTATCTACAAGGAAATTCTCACAGAGACTCAAAAGATTAATTTCTGAGTGCATCATAAATTTAATGTTGTCAGTAAAAAGGGCTTACTAGGGGAAGGTCAGATGCATGTCTTATATTCAGTGTTAGTTCAAATTCATGTTTATTGAGATAAATGGTTTACAGAAAGATCACACATTCAGCTGTGTGCCAGGGTACTTGATCTGAACACTCTGTAATGAGCTGGAGTGCCTGATGAGGGCTGGCTCAGATGACACAGTGTGCCCCTCAGCCTGCACCAGTAAATGTGGCTATGAACCTGTTCTCAGACCCTCTGACAATTTTGTCATTTCATGTATAAGTACGACCTCAGGAGTACTGTCAAACCAAGCTCCAAAGCTCATTGAAGAGCAAAAATCCAAATTAAGTTGGCACTTTAAGAGGGGTACAATGAACTTGGGTGGGGATGAAGCCAAGCAGAGCAGGATAGAAAACAGGATCTGCTTTTCTTGACCTACTGCAGGAATCACTGCCAGAAACATTAAGGAACATAATTCCTCATGCTCCTAACTTGACACATCAATATAGCATAAACCCACATTGCTATTAATTAAGAAGGACACTCCTTTACTTTAAGCTCATTCTCCTAGACTGGAATCATCCAACAAGATTTTCCGCAAAGTTCTACATCTGTGAAGGGTTAAATTAGCTGAAGAGATAATGTAAAGCTGTTAGAAACTCAGTCTCAGCAGGAGCAAGGAACAAGCACTCACGAATCCACTGCAGGAGGCAAATTCACTTAGGCCTGGGGGAGAGGAATCGATATCTGAAGGAGAGTCAAGTGCTTGGGGCTGTGGCTGGGAGCTCTGCCATTAGCACAGCGTGATTGCCTTGCTGGGCACAGGGGCATTTCGGGGCCTGGCTGCCAGTGTGGCATCTTTCATGTGCTCATATCTGTATAGAAAGTACAGTCCAACTACAGCCCTTTGCAAGCAGTGTCAGGTTTTTGAGAGAGAGTTACGGTTTCAAGACACAATGACCTGAGGCAATGAAGCACTGGAGCTCCAAGCTCAAAAGTCCCTGTGGGATGTTTTATTTTCTCTTTACCTGTTTGAAAGTGGTTGTGATTCTGACCAGCCACCGCTGGTACCAGGTCCCTGTTGAGCTCTGGATTTCAATAAACTCATCTACTTGCTTTGGGGTTTTGATGTAGGAAACCTAAGAGAGAGAGAGAAAAATAATTTGGACCAAAGTTAACAGAACTGATATTGGATGGATATTAAACTCTGCTGTCTTCTAGATCATGTTTCCATGTGATATCCCTTACTATCTTTTTCTTGAAAGTTATCACTAGAAAGAGTGTTAATTGATTTTTTTATAACATGAGATTTTATTATAGGAAAAAGCCTTCCTGCTAACCCTCCTTCCTTACTGTCCTCCTTCTCTCCATCCTTTCTCTTTTATTTCTCTGCTTCCCTGAAGTATTTAAAGTGCACCACTTCCACTTCAGTCTTTCACGTATTGGTTAATGTGCCTGTGCTCTACATTATTTCTGCATCCCTTAGATTCCCTCTAGGAATTAGGATCAGACAATTGCAGTAAAATATATCTTCATGATCAGCCACTTGCATCTACATCAAACTGTGCCCCTAGGATCTCCTTTTCTATCACAAGTGGCAGGAGCATTTCTCATTTAGCACCTTTTCAGTACCCCTGGCAGAACCTTTGTGACAAATGAACAAGTAGATGGGAATCTTTGCATCTGAAAATGCCTTCGCTCATGAGGTGAGCAATCGGTTCGCTCCACCAAAACAGCCTGAATTTTCAGCACTGAACACCTTAACTGAGCTGCTCGAGAAACCTTAAAAACAAGTCTTGGAAAATGTTTGCCCAGTAACTTTAAATAAAATATATGCTCAAGAAAACCATGATCGGTTTGTAAATACAAGAAGGAGGTGAAAATTTACTGAATAAATTTCCGAGTGTGAATGAGCTGCTTGGCTCAGCTGCGGAGTCTCTGTGTTCCTCTTGCTGGCACTGCTTAAATGTCAGCTCCGGGAGCTGTCCTGGTTACAGCTGACTCACCACAAACTGGCAACTTCTGACCTATCAGATAAACCCAAAATCCAACAGTTTGTACTACACCAGCCGAACCGATCCTCTGCCTGTGCCAGTGGCTGCCAGTCAATCTCGGTTCAGCCAAGGCACCATGCCTCGAGGTGCAACGCTCAGCTCTGCCCAGCCCGTGGTGGTTGGATGGAGCAACGAGCACAACCCAGTGCTGTACAGCTGCTCCTTGGGTCTCCCACACAGCTCAGACTCTCACAGTGCCCTACCTACAGATATATACATTTTTAAGCCTCTCTCCTCATGGATAAGCAGCAGACTGGCCAGCCCGATGCAGCATTACAGGAAAGCCAGGTAGGCATTTAGAGTCGCTGGGCTCTCTCTCACCTCTGCTACCTCACAGCAGTCTGATGGGCTAAAAATAGCACATGCTCATTAAGGTCCTATTTGAACTGCATGCAATTGTCAGGTAGGGAAATTAATCTTTTTTGTTCTCGAAGGATCATTCCTGAGGGGCACTGCTTCATGACAATCCTTCTGAACAGGGAGCCTGGCCCAAATTTTTGTTTGAAAAGATATGTTTTACATACATATATAACTCCTTTTCTTCCTTCTTTCTATCTTCCAAGAGCATGCATCTTCTTATCTTTAAAAGCATAAATCAGGAGCTATTCCCCAGCTGTCTCACTGGGAGTTCACAACTGAATTACAGTAATTTGCAACTAACCCCAGCATACACCTTTTACCTGATTTTGCTATAAACCAAGACCCCTGGTGTGACCTTATTTGCAACAGGCAGCAGACTAATGAGTAGTAATCACTCATCTTGCTTTCTCTTGGAGACTTTTAAAGATGGGGAATGAGGCAGATGGAGTTTGGAAGCTCATTAGAAGGTACATGAGGTTTAATCAGAGTTTGATTAGAAGCCGGAATGGATAAAGGAGTGACTCAGATCTCCCACATGACTAATATCACTCTTACTCGGTTTTAGTCTCTTAGAGCAGACCAATTAAGTGCATATGTAATTGGAAAATCACTGTTCTATACAATGTAGTGGAACATCAGGAATGAAGAGTATTCACAGCAATTCAAAGGATTGATTGATTCTTGAAAAAACAGGCTGGCACCTAACCTTAAATGCATGAAGTGCATCTCAGAGCCCTGATGGCTGGGGGTGGTCGCACTGAAAGGGAGGCTCCCAAGGAAGAATAAGCTGGTGCTGTGCCACACCAAGGAAATTATGTCCTGCTTTTCTTTTTAAATGGCAGTGGCTTTGTAAAACTCACCGTAAACACCCTCTCTGGCTCGCCCTTGGCCCGCATGTTGGTATCATGAACATGCTTGAGGATCATCCAGGCTTCGTCATGCTTGCCCATCTGGAAACATCAAGGAAAAGGAAAATAAATGTTGCAATTCCCAGCTGTGTAATTCAAAAAAGTGTAGAGAGAAATCAAAAGGTCAAATACACTGGAGAACACCCGTATGGCTTGGCTGAGTTAAGGGCAAAGAGCTAGAAGTGTGGTTTGTATGCACAGTGCAGCATTTCTGTGCTGGGAAAAGGAGTTACCCAAAACTGTCTGGGGCAGGAGAGGAGTCAGGAACAGAGCATTATGTCCATATCAGAGAAGAGAAGATGTGTGAGGAGACCTGGGCTCTACTCCCACCTCTGACTTGCAGGGGCTGTCCTTTGCGTTTCCACCAGCATTTACTAGTTACATGCCCAGACTTTGTGAGATTGTTTTCAAAATGCCTTGGTTGGGCTTATAAAATTCTTGGCGCCCAGCACCTTCTTCCTATGCCACATTCACCAGTAAAGCACTGGCCATCGTTGATTAACCCCATATTCTGCAGTCTTTGGGGTTGAAGCAATTTGTGGAGCTACTTTAGATGTGTAGGGCCACTTTTGCCTCTATGCTTGTGCTGTGTGTGTTTGAAGGGGCAAAGAGAGAGAGATGGTGACACGCTATCACCAGCTATCCTCTGCTCATACCAGGCTGCAACGTTCACATGAATCATCTTACCTCCAGCAAAAACCGCGGGCTTTCAGGCATGAATTTCAGTGCCACCAGGGAGGCGATGCAGGGCAGAGAGCAGACAAGAACAAAGACTCTCCAGCTGTGGAAGTGGTACTTGGTTCCCATACTGAACCCCCAGCCTGGAAACAGCAACATCCAACAGGTGAAGACACTAAATGGGGAGCCTGATTTTTCTCTCCTAAAGCAGCTCTGAACCTTACAGCTCTGCATGACATGGGGACAGGTTGACAGTTTGCTATTCTTAGTAATGATGGCTTTTAGAGGCTCGATAGCATGTTCAGCAGATAATAGCAAGAGAGTTCATGTTCATTACAGAAAATGAAACATCCTTGCTCAGGCTCTGCCATTTAAAAATCTTTTATCTTTGTGTTTAGAAATCATCTAACAATACAAATAGCTCTATGCAGATGTAAGCAAGTAAGACTGGGAAAGGGTAGAGGAATCAGGCCATAATTTATGGCTTCTGAGTACTGTTACAGAAAATTTACAAAGGCTAAATCTTCTCTGATCTGACAGGCATGTTAGAAGCATCTCTTTTTCTTCTCATACCTCACACGCATACTTCACTTTTTATGGAAGCAAGCTAGGAAAGCAAGGTGATTCTTTTTCCAGAACTACAAAAACTGGGTTGAGATTCATACTCAGAAGATCAAGATCCTAATCCAGCATTTAGGATTCCTCCTCTCCCCCTTTTTCCCTGATGTTTGACCAGGTCAGTATTCCCCTGACAAGGAGCAGAAAGTACGCGATCATTCTTATGTTGCTCCATTAACAAACTGCACTGATGTAGATACTTTCTTAAAATAAAACAAAAGGCAATTAAAGAAAAAAAAAATAAAAAAGGAAAAAAATTGAATATAAGCTTTTTTTTTTTTTTCCTTAGTTTACTTTTCCTAGATACAAAATTAATAAAGAACATTTACTTTATTTTTTTTTTTCTATAGACATTTTTATTCATGTGGTAATGAAATAATCAGGCAATAGCTTTTGCAGAGTTCTCACATGAACCAGTCACGGTGCTCTAATCCTTTCCTCAGGTTCCAAAATAGCAGGGAACCTTGGGAAATCAAAAAGAGAAAATACAAAAACACAGCACCAAAAGAAAATCTGAAAAATAACTGTAAATACATACTTTTTTTTTAAAAAAAAAAAAGCAATGTGTTTACAAATAATAAAAAATACATACTACAGCCTGACATTGCTATGCAGTAACTTTGCATTTTTGTTCCAACAGCCTCTATCATATTGATTACAAACATGAACTTTATACTGATTGTGTTTTAAACATAATAAAACCAGATTGATAGATGCATAAACATTAGTGTTTTTCTTCATGGTCTTTGTGGCCTGCCCTACTTTCCTCTAGCAGGATTTTGCAGACAGCTGCTGTCACTGAATACCGAGGGAATTAATCTTTTCCAGGAGACATTTGCTTCCGATGTTTTCCTGGGGCATGCACACAAGTTGGGAGGAGTTGCCCCATCACAAGCAAGCTTTGCTTCTTAGAGCACTATCGCAGCTCACAGCTCACCCATCGACTTTTTCTCTCCCACTTGCAGCTCCGTGCAGGGAACCCACCCACCCCTGGGCTCCGCTAGGTGAAGCTAGACATGACTTCAGTCCGTGGCACGCCGGAGAGATGTGTCACCAGATACACAGATACACAGCAGCCCTGAGACTGCTGACACTTGGCTGAGGAAAAGAACATGTGCTGTCCTTACCGCTAACGTTCACAGCACCCAGTAACTCCCCCATTAAAGTTACTTACTTTTGACAACCGGATCAATTTTTTTGCAATATAATCTCAGTCCAGTTTTCGCTTACTACACCGTCCTTTTGATTAACTGCTCGGGCTCTGGAGATATAATTCCTGCAGTGTATTTGAGGCTTTTGAGGCAAAACAACCTTCACATGAAGCAATCTCTCTTACAACCTTAGCATCAGCCAAGCAATCAATCAAAACATTTATCAGCCCCTTTGTGTGCACTTCAGGTATCTATTATTTTCAGTTTTGTTCATCCTGGGCTGTGTAAGGACTGACTAATGTCATCTGTGTGGGATTTTGGAGTAGCGTAGTGTTGCAGGAAGGTGACGTTGCCAAAAGTCAAAAGCACAAAACAGTTACCGTAATGGGGGATGATGCTCCAAGCCATTGCTGAAGCAAAAATGCCACCGATCATCCAGAACATGCAAAGCCAGCTCAGGTGCTCCCCCCTCTTCTCACGAGACAGGAATTCAGAGAAATAGGCAAACACAATGGGGAGGGATCCCCCGATACTGAGGAGAAAAAACAGCACATGAGAAAAATGAGTCTTCAATGTCACGTAGTTGGGATTGTTTGTGTTAAAAGGGAAGGGCACACCTACAGATGTGCTGCACAAAATGCTGTGCAGGAAAAACACTAATCTCTTTTTGGCTGGACTGGTCTTAGATATCTACAATAAACAATTTCCTTGTTATCTCTGAAAGCTGCATTTAATGCCCAGTTTGTATAAAGCCCTGGCAACCGTGACTGCCAACTGAGGTGGGCATTGATCAGTCTCCCTGGCCTTTATGCACAATTTGGCAGTACCAGAAAAAAATGTTAATGACCAAACCTTCTTGCTGATTAAGCTTTCAGGGTCAAGAGCGAGAAAACACAAGCTCATGTGCTAAACCACAGTGTCCCCCCTGGCTTGGTACCAGAGATACATCACCCCATCTGCCTTCCTCGCCCACCCTGCACCCCTGGGTGCTGCTCAGGAGCAGCTGAGCTGTGACGGGACTCCTCCAGGACATGGGACAGATCCACCTGCTACCCACCCGAGGCCTGAGATAAGGCGGCAGAAGAGGAAGAATCCGTATCCCTGGACAAAGGAGGAGAGGAACGCGAAGGCAGCATTGATTGAAAGTGATATGATGAGGCATTTCTTTCTTCCCAGTTTGTCGGCCAGGCCACCCAGCATGACGGCCCCCACCATCATCCCTAGGTAGACTATCAAGCCTAGAAGAGAGGGAGAGAAACAGTGAGTTTGGTAACACCCGATCGCCTGTTTGCCATGTGAAAATCCTTTGCTGCTCCATACGTGGCCAACATCAGCTGCTGTTCCCCCAGATCACAGCCAGCTACCTCCTGAGAGGGAAATGAGGATGGAAATACCACTGAGGGTCTGTGTGCCTCACAGATATTCTGGCCATTTCAATGGCAGGCCAAACTTGTCAGGAACCAGAATACATAATGCAGAGTGAGACCTGCCCCAGCCGGGCTCTGCATACTCTTATGACTTCTTTTTTTCCAAAAAATTACAAAGACAAGGCTTTTAAAAAGCAGTGCATGAATTTAAACAGAAATACATTCAGGCTTATTAAAAAAGCCCTTTGCATTTTGCAGGTGTCATTAGGAGACACTGTTACTGCTCCAAGTAATGATCATTAATATTTCCAAATGAATAAAATAAAGGCTGTTCCAAAATCTAACACTCTCCTGTAACTGTCACATGTAACTGTGTTCATCCCTTTTAGGCTTTGCACCTGGGGAGTCAGCATAACCTGTTCTGAACCCAGGGCTGATGCTGGGAATTTCTACATGAAGCTTAAAAGCTGCCCCTACACTGCACACTGCAGTGAAGAACAGTACCCCCATTCTCCCCAAATTAGCCATCTCAGATGAAAGAACCTCTATCCTTTGGCAGAACCTAATTTCCCCATTTATTTGCCCATGACCTTTCACTGCTCCCTACAGCATCACATCTTACAGTACGGATATACCCTCATCTGACCATCTGACCAGACCCACATCTTTCTTTCCCAGCCTCTCTGCTCACATATCCCCGCACGTAAGCAATGGCCAGGCATAAGCAGCTTAGGGTGCACGTGTCCCAGCTGTGTGCCACCACCGGCACAACAGAAGTCTGATGTCTTATCTCTGCTAACCCCTCTGAGTGCAACAGGACTGAGGATGTGCAAGGAGGAGGCTCTCTGGCTGCTGTTTATACACAGAAGCCATGAGAGAAGAGACTGCTAAAGCAGGGATAAATCCCTTTGCAGGTTGTCTACCCTGCCCATGCTTCCTTTGGAGAAATAAAATAATAAAAAAAATCTCTTTCACTCGCTGCTTCTCCTAGCACTACATGAAAGGATCAGTCTGGTACTGATCTGACCTGAGTAGCACAGGTACTTCATTCACTACTGCGCCAAGATCTGATGTCTAAGAGAGCAGAGTCTTTATCTGAACGTTTCAGGAGAAGGAAGAACCTACTGCTTGTCTTGATAGTTTGCTCTATGGAGTAACCACTCTGACATTGCTAAGAAAAACGGGTTCTTTTTTTAACTCAACTTCATTAGATCTTCTATCATGGGGTCTTCAAGAGACAGTTTTTGTGAACACATTGAAGGCAGACTGAATAGGAGAGAATGGTTTTCTTCTCCAAATAGGCTCCTTGTATCTACCTCACTTTGTTCCTGCAACTCCGGCCTAAAGAAACAGGCAGTTTCCATGGCTCTTCTACCAAGAACAACACTGGAATGGCCATTTATTATTTTACCTTTATTTTCATTTATTTTATCTAATTTCAAGATTTAGAGATGTCACTGAGCAAGAACATTCCACAAGCTATGGTTCTTTTGCTGGCAACATTCCTGTTGAAGCCTGCAGGAGTTACAAAGTGAAAGGACGGCAGGATCAGATATTAAATATTTAAAATCTAATAGCAGTCAATGCTGCAGGGGTTAGAAAAACTGATCAGCTACAGTGAAAAGTTTTATACTGCAGATAGGGATAGCATCTGGGAATTGATTAGCCCAGCAGTTAGTAGCAAATGGACCAGGTGCTTGAACTACATGTAAGGATGGAAGGGGTCAGGCAGGAGCATGTGTCTCCAAAGCTCTTTGGAGGGTCAGTCCACACCTTGATCCAAGTGCTGAGTTCTCTTGAAATCCAACATCTCTCCCAGGACCTGTTTTGTTGAAGTCATCACTTGGGAAATAAGGGTGATGATGAATATTTTTGTGATTCATTAATGTTATAGCAAGACAATCAGTCTGATGGCCAAAGCCTGTTTTGTACCATCCAGCAAAGCTAGCTAAGGACCAACGCAGAGAGGTACTTGGCAGCTGATTCTGTCTTTCTTTTGCTTGCAAATGCCTGCACTAGATGTAAAATACATTACCAAATTAAAAGCTATGCAAGAGAGCCACTGCGGCATTCTGAAGGATGCTTGTCTCACACTGATCACAGGTGGCAAAGTTCAGACTCTGAAACACCTTGAAACACGTAGCAGGATGGTGGGATCACCTCTCAGGGAACAGTTCTGCTTTCTTTTCTATCCACACAATGTCTATTGGAAATCAGGATTTTGTGTGTCAAAGGCAAAGGACTGGTATATTCTAGCCCCTTAACAGACATTATACCAGAGCAGGGGTGTGGGATTTTGCCAGTGTGGTTGTCCATCCACGGTGAGCGCTCAGCTCTGTGAGGTCCATACCCTGCTCAGTGCCTGCCCTGCTCAGCCCAGCTGCCCTGCCAGGGGCAGCTGAGGGTGTGCAAGTCCAGAGAGTCACCTGCAGCCCTCAGAGACAACAGACACACAGCTGGAGGCCTGGGATCTCTTTCTCTATTAGATTTGGGCTCCTGCTTGTTCACTCAAGTGCAAATTACAAGGGAGAGCTGAGGAAAAAAAAAAAAAAAAGCTTTCAATCCAAAATCTTTCTGAAGGAAGAACCTTAATGCAGTGCCGTGAGGCTTAATGCTTTGCCCTGGCTCCTGAGCTACATCTGATGGAGCAGTGCTGAGGGCAGCCAGCAGCCAGAAGTGAAGATGCACCCTGTACATCACAGCCACCACCTGGCAGCGAGCCCTGCCAGCATGGAGCACACAGTTCAGCCCACATCACCAGACCCCAAAGAATTTTAAAAAAAAAAAAAGGATCTGCCTATATATACACATATAAGGGTGTTTTTATTGTTGCTGTTGTTGCTGCTCTTCTTTTTTTTCTTTTTTTCTGAGAAAATCCCTGAATGGCAGATGTTGATCCAAAGCCTCTTAACAACAGAAAAGGTCCCGCATTAGGAGGAGGTGGAGGATGTTGTTGCTGTCTTCTAGTCTGGGATTTTTTACAGCCAAGTGCCCTAGCTGGTGCAAGGCAGCCAGCTCTGTCCAGAGCTCAACAACCTCCCAGCTCCGAGGAAAGAGAGGATGCTCCATGGAGATGGGATTGGAGTTCAGGAGTTGGGTTTGACTTTGTCTTTAGTGTAATTTGCCTCATTGATGGTGACCACAAGGATGTGGTGAATATAAACCTTCCTGTGTCTGCCATCTTGCAGTAACTTGTGTTAAATCCACTCATCAGATCAACAGCCTGTGCTCCCCAGAGCTTAACACATCCACCAAGCCCTGAGAAGTGTAAAAATCTGCGGATAGACAGTTTGGAGACAGGGCAGTTAAAATGCTTCACGTCTAATTCACAGTGCCCAGAACAGAGCAGATGCAGCAAAAAGTTCCCCCTAATCAGGAGCACAAAGAGGGGGCTGATCATGGGGAGATTTCTCAGGTTTTCTCAAGTTGTATTCAGTATTCCCAAAGACTCAGCTAGCTCGGACTCCCCTTCCTCCAGGAGCCTAAACTCGTGATGGGAGGGAAGATTAAACCTCTGCCACACAGCGTCCATCAAACAGCTAGCAGCATAAAACACAGCAGAGCTGTTAATATCAATAACTCACTAAGAGCACGTGGCCTTAATTGGTTATTGTTCGTGATGAGCCAACGGATGCATTGTCCCCTAGAAACTTAAAGCAATGAAAATCTTCAGTAAAGGGAGCCTGAGGGATGACCAGGGACTGTTAGCTCAGCCAGTTTCTGAGGGGAAGGATGCTGGTTAGATAAATGTTTTCTCCAGGGCTGAAACAAAATCAGCAGGGCGCTTTATTGTGATGGAAAGGTCCCTTCTGGGAAGACTGCGTGTTCCAGCTGATATTACTAAACCTTCTTTTGGGGCAGCTGCAATAAAACGCTCCATCCGCTAACAGATCTTGAGGCCCAAGGTACAGAACAACCTCAGGCCTTGCAGATTCCTGTTTCCTGGACTAGCACCCCACCTTGGCTGTCATTCCTCCATAGCGAATCACTTCTGAAAAGTTGTGTGCATCACTTCCCAGCAGCCTTTCCAGCAGACAGCAAGTTTCTTACAGAGCTCCCCTTCCTGTTGGCTCCCTGCTGCCTTTATCCTGCACTTCTCAGCTGTTTCAAGAGGCCGGTGTTTGGCCACAGCTGTACAACCACTGGGCCAGAAAGTCTGGCTGCCCTACACTACGGACTGCATGACGTCACTTCATTAATTTTTGGGGAAAAAAAAACAAAAACACAAGCTGATGGAAAGATTGCTTGGTCAGATCTGACCTGAGCACTGCCCATGCTAGCAGGATCCCCAAATCACTGACTCACACAACAGTGGCACAAGTAAGATGCTAAATTGTTCAATAAGGTGGTGGGGACCCAGGGCTGAGTGGAGTAGTTACTCATACTAGTTGCTACTCATACTAGTTACTTGTCCATGTAAGAGCGACAGTCTTCTGGAGTACTGCTAGGAGAATGTGGCAATGGTTGTTTCCTTTGGAAGAGATCCATGTCATAACAAGGAAGCACAAATTTTAAGGAGAATTGGGCCAAGAAAAGTGATCACTAAATGGTATTTCTTCTCCTGTGTTCCTTCTGTCTACCAATAGTTCTAGAGAACAACACCATGCAGCTTAGGCTGTGTTAGGAGAGCTCAGCTTCCAAGTTAACACACGCAGTGGATGGGTGAAATCATAAGGGCAACTCTGAATAAGCCATTATTTGCAGACTGTTCCACGGGTAATGGAGTATAATGAATGCCTGCGGGAAAGTCTGCTATAGCCTCCCATAAAATCTGTGGAAAACCGAAGAGCTGAAATTCTAAGAATAAATTTGGGGTTATGAGTCATCCAATGCTGAAGTTATAAGGAAAATATGTGACCACTGACTGGGCTTATTCCCACTGGAAAAGAGGTAACATATACAGAATTTTCACATTAAGAAATTTATTAGCCTTTACTGAAGCTACGTGCTCCATGTTAGACAGGAATCATGGACATAAAGGCTAAAGTTCTAGGAGTAAAGAAAGGCAGACGTGGCTATGTGTGTGCAAACTGTCTTTTTCCTATTTTGGCATCATTAGAAACAAACTCATAAGGACTTCAGAAAGAAAAGGAAAAATTCAAGATTTACCTAAATCTCCATCACAAGCCTGAATTACTTTCACTGACCATTAATGGGATTAAAGTTCTTAAAAATTAGGCACATCTTAAAAGAATCCTTTTCAAGTCATGCAAAGGACTTGAGGAATAAATGGAAAATCCAGGCAGCAAATGGGAAGCATTAGTCCCAGATCCCTTTGGGCTGTCAGAACAGCGAGGAAGCCGATGGGTAGGAGTGGCAGCAGCAGCTCACCTCTGCCAACAGGTCCGCACAGAGCCAGGAGCCACAGGAACATGGGATTTCTTACCTGCATTTAATACAGAGGCTGCTGGCAGCACAGTAATAAGAGTGTTTTTGAATGGGGAAAGCATTCTGATAACCCAAAAGGATTAGGACCTTATTCATCTTGTGATTCAAACTGTAATAAAAACAAAATTGAAACTCTCTTATGAATACTCTTATGAGCTTAGCATCTATTATATAAGGATGCATTTAATGGACACGACCGAAATGCTGTGAGTCAGGTCTGGCCTATTTGAGAGATGGATGAGGCAAAGCCCAGGACCCATTTGTGTGTGAGTGATTTGAAGAGGAATAAAACCCAGCAGTCCTGCCTGGCTGGTGCTCTAACGGTGGCTGGCATTTCCCAGACAGAGAACGGTCTCAGCAGAGGGTTAGTTCAGGGAAATTTTTTATCTGGCCTTGCTTGCAGGCTTATTAGTGCTTTGGCCTTGAATCTCACTGATCTTTTAAATGGGAATCAAGTGAAGGGGGAGTCTCATCGCACTCGCCTTGTTGATTAAATATCAGCAGAGAGACCTCATCTATGCTAATGGCTCTACTGCTGAGAAAGGGTTGCAATTGTGAAAGGCAGCTTTCCATTTTCAGGGCTCTGGGGGTGGATACGGAATGAATCTGGCTGTGGAGTTTGAGGGGATTCTGCACAGGAAAGCCAAAGGTGGATACGTGAATCCACGAGTGCTTTGGCACGGCCCCGGAGAGGCAACGCATGCTGAACGCCTCAGCAAGAGCTGCCAGCACAGCGTGGGTGGCTGCTTACACTTATCCAGCTTCACAGCCCCCCACAGGACTTGTCCATCACTACAACATTCACAGGACCATCTGGTCCCCCCGTCTAGCTTCTCTGCTAAATCAAAGTTTTGTTTGTGCTGACTCTCTGCAGATGAAATTCCCACAGCATTTACAAAGGGGGGCTCAGCCATCCCATACCAGCCCCACACAAGGTGCAGGGTGTTCCTAAATCACAAAAGCACCTTTTTTTCTGCCCAGCACATCCCTCCTGCTCAGGATGCTGCTGCTCATTGGGCCATGGAAGTTTTCCTGCCCAAGAACAAGTGTGAGACCAGGAATTCGTGCGAGATGCTCGGGGTGCCCGTGCAGAGGTCAAGGTGGGGTTTGGCATGGAGGTGGGAAACATCAGGGGAGCCATGGCTGGGCTCCTGGTCTGCATTTATCCAGAAAAATATAAACAATTAAATAATTAATTAAAAAAAAAAAAAAAAAAAAGGAAGAAGAAGAAGAAGTGGAGAAAAACCACTGAGCTGACAGGATTAGGATTTACTGTTGTATCAGGTGAATTCAGGTCAATGAGAAGATGAGGCCAGGTTTTATCGCAGTTGATGTGAAAGCATCCTCTTCACACAACTAAAAGAAAGGATGGTGTTACACATCTGGTTTAACCTGACTCACGCAGCCAAGCTTGAATTTCTGCATAACTGCATAATTACAAATGGGATCTTTTTTATGTTTTTTGATCTAACATTACGAGTCTGAGAGTCTGTAAGATGATATTATCCTTAAAATATTATTACTATACCATGAAAAGGAAAGGGAGCTGTGTGCCTGAAAGACAGATTTTGCTCTCAGCTTTGGTGTGGATGTTTTGCAGTCACGGGCAAAGGGCTTTACATTTTTCTTGTCTCAGTTTACTGAGCTGTGAAATGATGATAACAACTGCAGCCCTGGTGTCTGGGAAGTCTGATGCTCTAACTGTGCCTTCAGTTTTTTATACACAGGATGTGAGAAAGTTTAAAACATTACTATGACACCATCTCTTTTGCTTGTTGTGTACTTACTACTCTGTCCTTGCCAATTCAAGATTTAGTCCTCTGGGAGGTGATTAATAGCACTTGAAGATGCACACTTACACGATATTTCTCCAAAGAATTATGGTGTGTGCCTTTCAGCACATCAGCAAATAGAAAATTTATAACTCCCCGTATGATTGCCCTTATCAAATGAAAATACAGTCTGTTTCTGTCAGGATATGTTATGTTGAAAAGGAATATTCTGAAAAAGAATATACTGGTGTAATAAATTTAACAAATGCATTATTATTATGACTATTGTTGGGGAAAGCTCAGCAAAAACAATGATATGAAATGAATACATTAAAATAATTTTACAAGTTAGCAAGCTTATACTAATGACTAGTTTTAAAAATCACGAAATCAAAGAGCTAAAATACCTAGAGTTGTTGATGCTTTTTTCTTTTTTCTTTTTTTATTTTCTTTTTAAATACCCCTGCAGTCATCTTTGAGATAACAATTCACATCACAGAAACATTCTAAATGTGTGCTTTGTCCCACGAGGGATAGTAAGGGCTAAAATAGCTGTTAATTTGCATCTGATGTAGATGTGTTTATTTTCAGAACAAAATGTAAACGTTTTCTAAGAAGTGTTAAATTCATTTCACACATTTCATAAAACACTGTGGGCATCTGTTTATTTGTAATTTTTGCATAATTTGGCCATAATTTGCTTGATATTTTTCCCCTCTTCCTTTCCGAGGGAGGAAAAATAAGCAATACACAGATTATTTAATGTGAAATGTCCTTTAAGCAAAAGCTGAACTTTGCTAAATTGGTCTTTAGGGGGCAGCTACTTTAGTTCTCATTTGTCCCTTCCTATTTCTGTGTGAATTCAATTACTTACCTGATTTATTTTCTCTCTCTCTCTCTCTTTTTTTTTTTTTTTTTTCCCCTCTTGGCCCCACTTGTTATGGCTGAGACCTTTCAGGTGTTTAACCATTTGCAGCTGCCTGGAAGCGACTCTAACTCCACCTGGATAAACTGATATAAACCTGGGATAAGCAGATTGTATTTCCTTTGCAAATATGTGTTGAAATGAATGGTTACCTGGGAATGAACGTGAACTCTCTGCATGGACCTATTGCTACCTGGTGATAAGGTAAGGGACAGCAATGCCTGTGTGGGCAGTGACCCCATATCTCTAAAACCTCATGATAAAATAGGGGAAATCTGCAGCCTCTCTGCTGACCTGTCCCTCCATTCAGTGCAGATGCACTCTTGCTTTTCATCACTGCAAATTAGACAGAAAAGGAGGCAAAGATCTCTGTGATTGGCACCCATTTCTGCAACAAGTCAGCCAGTAAGTGCCACCAAACCCTGGGAATTAGCAAGGTCAATTTGTAATAGCACAACCCAAAGACCTTTGAGAGAACGGAAACCCTGAGAGAAATGAGCATCTGTTGGAGGCCCTGAGCTTCGTTAGCAGTTAGCTTCTTCTTGTCACCGGTGGATGGGTGCTGAAGCTAATCCAGGAAAGGTTTTGAGGAAGATTATGTTCTCATTTCCATCAATATCACTCCCCCAGCCTTGCCTATTAGGTGTCAATGTCTGTCTGTCCTTGGTGTGCACCCACAGCTGCTTGGAGCAGGGAGAAAGCCTGGGACACCAGGCAGTGCTGGAGCCAGCTCTGCCCCAAAACTCACTGCCCCATGCCCACCAGCAGCCCCAAATGCGCTCTGGCCTCCTCACATCCTCACTCCTTGCTGCCCTTGAGTAATCATTGCTGGTACCAGTGCAGCGCTCTGCTTTTTAAGCCACACTTAATTCCTTTTTTTAGAAAGGATCATCTGGCAAACCCCAGCTCCAAGAGGGAACCTGCAGCAGAGAAACACCCAGCTGCTGAGGAAGTGGGTTAACAAGAAAAGCACTGAATCACAGGCCTTCCTCGTGTACAGCACCTGTCAGTAACAAACGGGTGTTACCCTCAGTAGCTACTTCCCCCTCTCTTTAGTCTGTCTCAAATCAAGGTGAATGAACTTTGTTGTTGTTAGGAATATTCTTTCTTTTTCCTCATGCTTAAACAACAAATAGTATGAATGCAAGCTCTGCCTGCAGATCCCTCAATACGAACAAGCTTAGGACAGAGAAAAGTGTTCTGCAGAACCAGGTTCTCAGAAGCTGCCTTTCTAAGCAGGGAGAGGACAGCAGGAGGAGTGCTCTTCCCCTAATTGGGAATTCCAGTTTAGCTCGGTTAATGTGCAGTGAGCTGGAGCTCAAGTTGGATACGGATCCAAATGTCTCCTTGTTTGTCCAGGGCTTATCAGAACACCCTGAACTTTCAGCCTTGCAAATAGTGAGCTGGAAAAAGCAGAAGAAAAAACCTCTCTTGGGAGGTTTCTTGTTCTTTTTTACCTGTAGTTGGGCCAGAAATACTTCAAAGATAGATTTTTCTTGTGACATTTGAAGTTTTCTGACTCTGGTGCCTGCCAGGGACTGCAGAGATGGATATTTAAGGGGTCAGAGATTCAAAAGATCTCAGTTCTCATATAGTCACCAGAATAAATGACCTGCTTTTCAAAAAAGGTCTTATCACTGAAAAGGCACCCAGCCCGGTGTTCCATAGGGAGCTGCTCAATTCGGAAATTCCTTTGAAATCAAGATCCAATTGTGAGCAATGTGATTTTAGATATTTGACTGGAGCTATTTTGAGCTGGTAGTTTTAAGTGGTTTGTGAAGCAAAAAAAATATTACCATACCTTTTCAGGCACAAAACCAGGAACAAAGCTAGCTGACTATGGGAATAAGCATCCTGAATCTCAAGTTCAGAGATGAAAAAAGAAGAAACAGCAAAAAAAAAAAAAAAAAAAAAAAAGGGGGGGGGGGTATATCTAGGACCTTAATGCACCAAGGTGAGAGGTCTATATAAGGGTAATTATATAACATCTTTGTCACATAAATAAAAATAAAATGGAGTCAAGGCCTGGGGTCTAATCCCAAATCTGCATTCACCTTGCATCAGACAGGTCTTCTGGGACAAAAAAATACACTGTAGGCCATGATGGTTTCCCCGTGACCCTGGTACACTTCCACCCAGACACACCATCCCCTCTTAAAGCAGCTCTTCCAAGAGCTACTTTATTTTCCTTCCAGATGTGCTGTACTCTTGCACAGCTGGCTCTGACTACAGGACATGCTGGATGTTTTCCTGGTTCTTAGAGATCTGGGAGACTTTGCCTTCTTTGGCTTATGATGTGCAAGGGGAAAAAAAGTGTTCATCCAAGCCTTTCCACCCAGCCTCACTCACAATAAGTAAGCCTTTGTATTTTGACCGCAGGGAGGTGTTAATGGTGATGCAGAGGGGATGTTGTCAGTAGCCTGGCCCTGTAATCTCCATGCAGCACATTAATCTCATTCTGCAGACCTAAGGAGAAACCTCCGTAGGCTAATTCTGACCCAGTACATATTAGCAATCTGCTCTGGCTGAGAAGTTAGCGTGTAGAAGGAGCTGGCTGCACAGCTGATCTGCCAGCTGGGACTTCAAGCTAAAGAAAAGGGGAAGCTGGGTGTCGTGAAAAACTTTGGAGAGCCGAGCAACACCAGGAGCCACAACATGATGGCAAAGTGATCCAGATCGAGCTGACCCCTGCCTGTTATATCCATCATACTTGGATGGTACTGCCTTGTGGACTTCTCATTACCATTTAATTTCTAAAAGCATTGAAATCTGAGTCATTAGATGCTAAATTAGGAGAAGTCAACCTTAACCTTTTTTGTATTTGACCCTGAACATCCCAAGGAGTTTTTCCT
Source organism: Anas platyrhynchos (assembly GCF_047663525.1). Taxonomy (NCBI): domain Eukaryota; kingdom Metazoa; phylum Chordata; class Aves; order Anseriformes; family Anatidae; genus Anas; species Anas platyrhynchos. The sequence goes on along the minus strand of NC_092597.1, from coordinate 18,438,106 downwards.
TGTGGACCTGCTGACTGTGAGCTGCCTGGTTCAGATCCAGCCTGTGGTGGCCAGTACCAGGGCCATATCACATTCATCAGGTGGGCTGGGATGTGGTGTGATGCTGCAGCTGCTGTTTTACAGTAGCTGCCTTTTCAGCAGATTGCAATCCCTTCTCAAATCAGACCCACCCAGCCATGACTATACATGACATACAACATAAGAAAGGGGCCGCCAAATGTTCCCAAAGCTGATCTCACTAGAAATGGATGTCCTCAGTACTGTCTGTTGCATTAGAAGAGCAGTTTGCAAGTGGCACTTACCTAGCATGCCTTTGTTTGAACTGGATAAGCACATATCCTTCTCAGCACTGGGCAGAACAAATCCAACCACAAACAGCTCCACCCCATCTGCCATCAGTGCCAACCCTAGAACAAAGAAGAGCGTCCACTGGAAGCGTCCATGGCCACACTCCTCGATGATGTTTTCATACTGGTGGGCCAGTTGCTCCTCATCCTCCATCCTTTCTGCCATAAGGTCAGCACGGTCTCTGTAGTCATCATCCCCAGCAGGAGCTCGCTGCTTCTGCTTGGCTTTAATGTCATCTGGGTGTGGGATCCCTTGGTACTCCCCCTCATAGACCTCATCATCTTCATCGTGCCCTTCTGTAACATCGCTCTGGGCATCTTCTTCATGAGTGGGCTCGTCCCCACCACGGTAGTAGCCATCGTTGGATGTGTAACCTTCGTAGTTGCCATCCTGGTACCTATAGTCATCAGAGACTTGGTTTGTGTCCCTGCCCCCCTGATAGAGGTTTGTGTTTCTGTAGCCATCATCCATTGTGAATGCAGATTTCTCGGTGCTGCAGCTCACTGTGTGCAGATACTCAAATATATGTATTGATCTGTGCGATTGTTGCCCTGAATTACTTGAGCATATCTTCTCTCTGTTCTTTGGAAGTGATGTGATACACGGCTGCCCAGGCTCAGAGGGAGAATTTCTATATAAAGTTTCCCTTTGACAGTCTCATGCAGTTGTTGATAATGCTTCACTTTTCAGCTGTCATTTGTGACTTGCTGGCTTCTTCCTTGCTTTGGGTGGGAAGAGCTGGGGCTGCTGGCTGGTGAACAGCAAGGGAGCAGCAAACTGCACAGCCAGGGAGCTAGGAGGATTTGACAGCTTTTTCTCTATTCATCCTGGGGGTGAAGGTCACGTCCTGAAGAAACAATAGCAATGAGACAAAGGTAAGCTCGCAAGCACGCATGCATTGAGTTTAACATCCAACATTTTGAACACACATTTTTTTCCATTGCAAAAAACGGCAACAGAATGTTTGGGGAGTGGTTTTGCATCTGCAAACCCCAGAGCCTCAGGGAAAACAACAACAAAAACAGGCATTAAAAATTACCAAGCTAAGTGAGAACCTAGCATAGACTGTAAAGGAACCTAAAGGAGGTTGTAAGGTGATGTGTGGTCTCAAATTCTGCCATTCCCAGAAGTCTTGCCTCCCACAGGTGGTACTGGTTTCTGCAGAGAGCAGAATATTACCGAACTGGGCTGCCTGAAAAGTGCTCTCTGGTTGTTAAATCTGTGCTTAGCCACCTACCCAGAGCATGCTTATCCTGAGTATCTACAGTGTCTAACATCATAATGACACAAAATATGAGCTTCATTTTCCTTTTCATCCAGATCCCCAAATTAATTTTATTTGATGGTTTCTTTTCTTCCCCTGGTGTCTACCCGTCTGTGTGACAGATGTACAACTAACAGGCAGTGTCTGCCAAGATACAGTCACCCAAAGTCCCACCAAGCTCTGCTCTCCCATCTCTAACCATCGATGGAGGCTGATTTTCACAGAAAGCAAAAAAACAAAGTTAGTATGGAATCACTGCTCTCTGCAGGGAAAACCGAGGGAAGCCAAGTCACATCTAAACACATTCTCATTTTAGACACCTGATTTCCATTATTTTTCAAGCTGTTTTTAGCCAGCTGGCTCTCCAGCATTCTGGGTTTGTTGCTGCACGCAGCTGTAGACAAGATTTTGAAAGGAGTCTCACATGGGAAACTAAGCAGAGTCACGCTAGAGGAGCCAGCACAGTGTAGGCATGCACAGAAATGTGGACTTCAATTTAAGCTTTGAGCTACTTGCCTAAATAAAGTGAGCTAAGAAATGACATGGGCATATGTACATGCCTGTATATATCATAGAATCATTTCAGTTGGAAATGACCTTCAACATCTAGTTCAGCCATGAATCTGGCCTTCTAAGTCCTGCCACGTGTCCCTTAGTTCCACATATGTGGCTGTTACCCACACAGGTAACCTATAGAGCTGTGCACAAAGCAGACGTACATCACATTGCTATCCCTGCACTTAGTGATGTAACTTAGCAGATATGTATGGGTTTAAAGTAAATGCAGCTAAAATGACTCTAGAGGAGAAATTCAGTAGAAACACTCTCACAAAATGCTCAGAGGGGCATCACTCCTGCAAGTTCTTTGTATTTTTTGCAGCCCAGATGTTCAGGATAAAAGGAAGAGTCTCACCTATGCTGTTCATGGGAGTTGCTCTGAGAAACTTCTTGAAAGTTTCCTATTCATTTCTGTCTAACTGTCTCTATGTTCATGGCATATAATTACAACACGGTCTCTGCAGGCCCTTCCAGAGCATCCTCCTTTGCTCTGAACCATCTGCCTTTTGTCACTGCTTTCAATGTGTTTCCCGCTCCTTTCTTTATGCTGAATCACACAATATATTTTGTATGAAGTTAAAAAGGCAGTAGGGCATTATTCCAGGGCAGAAAAAGCAATCAATAAAGTAAAAAAATAAATAAATCCTTTAGGCTTTCTGTTCAAGTCAGAAAGATCAGGAGGCTACAGTGCATGTAGCATTAAAGAGAAACACTTGCATCCACAGTGGAAATGTTAATATGGAGGGGAATTAATACATTTGACAATCATTAGAAGCACTTAAATCGGCTTTACAGCTCTTGTTTCAATGTGGAGTGTCACCACTAATGGTTAAAAAAAAAATCCAAGGGTACTTTTGAGTCTCAGAACCTCCCAGTCTTGAAGTAACTTTCATGATTACACAGATTTGTGTCATGACTGAACGGCATGTTCTTATCAAGGCAGTGAAAATGTAGTTCCATAGAGACGTATTTTCTTTTGAAAAGTAGAGGAAATAGCCTTAAAAAAAAAAAAAAAAAAAAGTGCTAAGGATCATTAGACCTTTCTTTGGAAGTCTTAAGCATCCTACAAGAAGGACATCGAGGTGCTTGAGCGGGTCCAAAGAACGGCGACAAAGCTGGTGAGGGGCCTGGAGAGCAAGTCCTATGAGGAGCGGCTGAAGGAGCTGGGCTTGTTCAGCCTAGAGAAGAAGAGGCTCAGGGGTGACCTTATTGCTCTGTATAAGTACATTAAAGGAGGCTGTAGCGAGGTGGGGGTTGGCCTGTTCTCCCATGTGCCTGGTGACAGGATGAGGGGGAATGGGCTAAAGTTGCGCCAGGGGAGTTTTAGGTTAGATGTTAGGAAGAATTTCTTTACTGAAAGGGTTGTTAGGCACTGGAACGGGCTGCCCAGGGAGGTGGTGGAGTCACCATCCCTGGAAGTCTTCAAAAGACGTTTAGATGTAGAGCTTAGGGATATGGTTTAGTGGGGACTGTTAGTGTTAGGTTAGAGGTTGGACTCGATGATCTTGAGGTCTCTTCCAACCTAGAAATTCTGTGATTCTGTGATTTGTTGGCAGGTTATATTTCAAAGTGACCTCAAATGTCAGAGCAGGAATTGCAGTGACCTCACTGTTCTTGTCCTCTGGTTGATACAGGAGTAGGTTGAAAACTGGTCTTAGGAAGTGAAGTATTAATATTATTAATGATTAAGAACAGGATTCATCAGATTCCAGATCTCCACAGGCCTTACCTCTAGCCTTACAACTCCTTTTTCAAAAAGTGAAATATGTTCTTGAAGACCAAGCACCGGAAACCTTTTCCTTCACTATTAAAAAGCCATGGCTGGAAGCTTGGCACTCTGCCTCCTACAACTGCAGGAGCACAAATGCCCACGAACTCAGAAAAGCCCTGTTTAAGCATCTGTGCTCTTTTGCTGACACACAAAGATTGTTTTTTACTCTATGAGTTCACTCACATCATGGGCAGCATAGGAAATATTGACATGAGCTGCTGAGTCCATAGACCAGTGACTGCCACCCGTGTGAGGAAGAATGTGCAATTCAGAAAACAAGACTCAGTAAATAAGAGTCTCTGGCTTCCTACTGAGCTTGTAGGATGGATATTTTGGGGGATTCCCCCAGGAGAAGGGGCAGTGCTTAGAGGCAGGCTGTTATTTAGTACTCTTCAATATTTTTCTTAGATATTTCACGCTACTTGCTTCCTTCCATTGCCTTGCATGCAGGGGCTGATTCACTCTAGACCTGATTCTTTAACACCCTTTCACTTGAGCTAAGCTGCACTTACTCATATTAGCAGCCCCATTTAGCATTGAGATGAGAAATCATGACTTCTTGTAAAGATTGCAGGCTTGGATCGCTGTAATTATACTTTGCAGTGATGCACGAAAGCTTGAGACAAATGTACACACAACATCGAGCCTATTTCAAGCTTGGGCCCTTTTTAAATGATTGCTACAAAACCAAGGCATGCAGGCAAGGCTTAAACATGCAACACATGAAACTGCAGGGGAGAGGGGCGGAGGTAGGGAAACTTTATTCTGGGTCTCCCCAAAGTGCTTCTGTCCCCACTAACCTCAGTTGTGGTGGGGTCAGAGTCAAGCTAGGAACTGAAATCTGGGTCCTCCTCTCTGCCTTTCCCCATTCCGAAAGGGGAAGGTCTCACAGAGCTGAAGGGGGAGGCTCTGTAAATCCTAATGCAAAGGAATTACAGGTGGGGAGCAGTGCAGGAACACTGCAGGATTGCTTTCAAGGGATTTTTAGCATTCATCAGAAGAATCCCTGTAAAACTGACGGCAGAGAGGTTTAATATTCTGCCTGAAGGACAACTCCTCTGGCCAAACATCCCTGCCCCCAGAGCTGCTTTCTGTTGGCAGCAGTGGGAAGATGCCCAAGATCCTGCTGCGGCCATAAGGACACTGCAGTCACAAAGCTGGCTGTGAAGGAGTTGGAGAGGAAATCCTTTCGGAAAGGGAATAGCGCAGATCAGTGTTATTGGCTTTTGTAAAGTTCCAATCTTATCCTCTTAATGAGGATGCAATTAATGGCTCCATTTGTACACATGAAGGAGCAGGTTTTCGCGATGCTTAACAACTCGCAGCTCCCAGGGGAGCTCTTGCTTGGATTTCAGACAGCCAACATTTACACGAGTGTTACTAGACCAAGGGCTGTAGCAAGGTCTGGTCGCCACGCTGCTAGATGGGGGTGTTGCAGCGCTGTGCTGCAGACTCCCTGAGCAGTATTGGGGGACTGTCACTTAGATGCTTGGGGGATTGTGTCCCCAGCTCTAAATGGGAAGGGCACAGCATTGTCACTTGATTGCTCAAACCCTTTGCAGCAGTGTCTGCATGAATAAGTGGCAACTTATGCCCCAAAAGCCTAAATAAATTGAAGATGGGAGATGAGCTCCCTGTGTTCCCTTTTCTATAAATGAGGCTCAATGTCTTTGTCAGGTGTCCACTGACCTCTGCAGTCCAGCTCCATAGTTTTTAACTAAGAGAAATTATTTTCCCCCAGAAGAGTTCTAAAATTTTTCCTTCATTTTGGAAAGAAAAATGCTTAAATTAATCTGCAACCCCACAGTCCACACAAACAACACTTTCAGATCAGGTCCATTAAAATGTTTCACCTTACCTATGGCAGAAGCCTGCCCTTCTCATAAACACCAAATAAAGCATGAAGAATTGTTTCAAAAGGAAAAACGTTTAATTTAAGAAGTGCCAGATTGTCAGCTACTTGATCCATTTTTTATTAGAAATGTTTGTCGAAACAGGTTTTTACCTGAAAAAATCACGTTTTGGAAAACTGACACTTTTTTATCAATGAAAATTGTATCAAGCTCTTCAATTTACTTTCATTTATATAATATTCTCTAATGAATGTTGTTAAGAAGGGAATATAGAAAAATAAAATATAGGGAAAGTAATCCTATTCTTTATATGCATGTGACTGAAGGTATTTGACCTCTGTTGCAGGGCAGAAAAAGGCTTTTTTTCATCACAAGGCTCTGATTATTTGTTTTGTTTTATATATATATATTTTATTTTATCTTTGCTGACATTAACATTGCTGCTCCAGCTACACAATTCAACATCCAGAAGAGAGCTTTGCAGTATCATCATTTTCCTGGACAGATGGCAAGGCTGGGCTCTTGGCAAGGATCCTGCAGAGGGAAAAGTGGCAAGATCTGGAGAGAATACATTTGTGAGTACAGTTAGAAAAAAGGAGTGAGGGGGCTTCGGTGGCAGAGAGGTTGAAAGCAAGTGAAATCAGAAGTCAGGGAGTGGGGATAATGGTCCAAATTGTGCTCAGAGGAGGGTGGGAGATGGTCAGGGAAGGATGGAAGCTCTGACAGGTTATTGATCCACTAACAAGGAAAAAAAAAATCTATTCCTTAGTAATAACAGCAGCTCTTGCTTCATACCTAAGGATTATAAACCCATCTCAGGCCATCTCTGTCAGAGCTCAGCTGTAATCCTCACTAATTCTTGCTTGACTTTTTGCAACTCTATTTCACTGCCAAAATAATAACCAGACAGGAAGAAAAGCTTTGGAGTATACGATTATGAAATACTTTTGGACACAGTTGGCTGTGGGGAATATCACTCAGGCTAAAGACCTATTGACCACTTGAGGAGCTGACTGTATCAAAATAGGCCATGTATTGCATGTTTTCATCAGTCTCTTTCCTTGCTTTCTCTTTCCATCAAATATACTAATCCTAAGGTGGTAATGAGAAAAGAGTCCCCAAGGAGTTTTGAATAGGATGGTCTCAGATCTGAGCACTGGTCAGTACATTAAAATGATTTAATTCACTGAAGATCTGGTCTCTTTAGAAATACAGGTCAGCTTTTCACATAGGAGTTATATAGTTCATATATGATCGTTGTCAGATAAATGGGCAGTGTATATACCACTTAAAAATCCTCCTGATTCCTCCCATCTCCTCTCCAGTCCCTCAAGAATGGAAGAAATGTTTGTCCTTGCAAATAAAATCCAAAAGAAACCATGGTCACCAGGCCTTCTTGAGAGAGGACCACATCGCAATCCCAGGTCAGAGCCCTTGGATTTGGAGGAATGTCAACTCCAGCCTGAATTTTTTAGAAAATCTAGCAGAAAACAGAGCTGTTTCATTTCAAGAAATCAAGGCAGATGAGTGAGTCTTCTATTTACTTTTTTTATCAGCCACGTGGTAGCTGGGAGCAAAAGGTAGCTACTTTGCTACTAAAGACACTGTATATCTGTGTAGGCATGCTAATTAATGGTTTTCAGGTGCAAAGCTATGTGTTTACTGCTATAACAATCAACTGTTGCTGCAAATACTCACAAGAGGCTAACTGGGTCTGGACAACAGAGATTTAAAAATCAAAGCTGCTTTGTGCATGTCTGTAATGGGTACCTATCTTAAAGAGTCAGCTCTGGATAAAGAGGTTTCTTTTGTTGTGGCTTCAGAGCTGAGCTCTACATTAAGTGAAAGCTAAGAACAAAAACAATTTTCTCCTAATTTTTTATTAAGAAGTTATTTGATAGATATGTAACACAGGTTCAAAAACTCTCTGTGGAGCTTATTAAGCAAGCTATCTGTGCCACAGATCCCGCATGAGTAGCTGTGAGTTAAAAGAAGAGCAAGAGTTTTGAAAGTCATTGACTTGAAATCACCTGGTTCAAAGAACTGGCTTTCAGCAGTACAGATGGCACCTAATGATAGCTCCCCTGCAGTGCAGGTAGGACACATAGGGTAAAAGTCCTCTGTTTAGTGTAAAAATCAATGATTTTCTCTAACGTGCTGCTGGGATCTCTGGGACGGTACTCATTTATTCAGTTTGCTTATGCTGTAAATGGGAGGATGATCAGTGTTGATGCAGCCCCAGTGTATTGAGAATGAAGGGAAAAGAGAGCTCAAGCAATGTGGTGTGCTACCAGCCGATCAGATTAATTATTTAACAGAGAAAGCAGTTCAAAATTATCTGCTACAGAGTTTATTGAACTTAAGTTGTCTTACAGTTTCTGGATAATCTCTATTGATCTGTGGTGGTTTATACATATTCCTGTCCAGGTCCATACCATGTATATTTTATTTCACCGTGGCAAAATACCTAATCTATATGTCCCTAGCATCCTGTATCACTTTGCTACAGCAACATAATTTCTGTGAAGTTATGTTTGAAGATCATGCGTTCACAATAGCTTGTGAATTTGGGGGCACGGCTGGATGTGGTATGAATGTCAAGAGTCCCGTTGTTTTTCATTGAGCCATCCTGATTTACATTAAGTAAGAACCTGGCTCTGCTGCTCTAATGCTGTTACACTTTTTTGTGCTATTCCATCCCGAGTGTGCTGAGGGAGGTTTCTGGTTTCCAGCGCATCAGGCACTAAAATCCAACTGCCTGATGTGGTGGTGACTTTCACAGTGGGCTGAACTTGTAATCTGCCATGTTACATTATGAACCGAGGGACAGAAAGTCCCCGTGATTGTTAAGGGAGATTATATTTTAAAGCCTGATATTCTTTTGGTACAGATGCTTTAAAGGTCATATCTAAGACAGTATGTGCTGCAGCAAGCTGGCACAGTGAGTATGTAGCAGACGAAAGAAAGAACAAGCATCAGTCAAGCAGAATAAACAGCTTTTCTGAAGCTAAGGACACAGACTAGTAAATTGGGTGTCCGTGAGATACAGAGGAACGTCTAACAGTAGGAGTTGGAAAGCAATGGCTTAGAAACACTGAGCTATATAAGGAGGGCCAGACTACACATTAGGATTCCACAGAAAGGCCCTAAAAGGTCAATTTGACAAGCTGAATATGGATAATGAGTTGAGACAGATGGTATAAGAGTATGGTAGCTAATAAATAATGAACAGACTTGCTTCAAGGAGCAAAAGGAGGGAGAAATCGCAGCTGAGAGCTTAGTCAGAAGGGAGGAGGTGAAGGGGAAAAGAACAAAACCGTGGATGATGGGAGAGGATCACAGCAGGAGGACTAGTGGGAGAAGTGTCTGATTTTGAGTGCCAGAACTCGTGGAGATGGTAATTTACGCAGAGACATCTTAGAAATGCATATGCGTGAACTGGAATTTGGCCATCTTGTTGAGATTAACTTCTTTTTGCTGGAGAAACACTCATGGCCTATAAGCCTCTCCTAGATGCCTATTCCCCCTCCTCTCCTATTATTGCAGTACCTAAGCATCTTACAGTGCTTGCACATCCTCTGTGAGGCAAGGGAAAGTTCTCAGGCTTGTTTAGCATATCACAACCTGAGGCAAAGAGAGACTAAAGCTTCACTTACGCACCAAAGTGCTCTGCACTGTCCCTGAGTCCCAAGGACCCTATAGACCAGCAAGCTGAGGCTTCCTTCAGCTTTCACACCCAGCCATCTTTGACACGACCAAGATAAAGGTGAGCATTGCTGCCCCACAAATCTCTTCCTAATGTGAAGCTGAAGCACAAACCCTGACCTGGATACCAAGCAGCACTCCCAGATATCCCAAAGCAGATGTAAATCAGGGAGCTTTCTTAGGGTCACCCAGGGAAGCCACACCAGTGTCAAACATTGAACCCACGTTTCCATTATGTCCTTGTCTTTTTCAGTATTTTAGAGCTAGAGTCTCTGGGGCTTTATTGCTTATTAATGAACCAACCCCTCCTTCAGCATTGTACCTGGCAGTATAAACCAACAGGTAATTTAGTGCTGATTCAGAAATAACTGTGCCCTGGTGACCTCCAATGAGTTTGAGCATTTCCATGTGTACATGCCCTTGGACAGCTTCGAACTTTCCTGGGCTTGGAGGCCCTGACAAGCTCTAAGAAATGACTGTAAGCAATAACCTTGGAAATAAACTGCCTGTGATTCAGCAAATTCTGACCGTGTCAGACAGCAAGCATGCCTGATTAACTACAAACTGCTTAGCTCATTGGCAAAGATGTGCCTCTAGCTACAAAGGGGACTTTTATTTCATCACACTTACAATCTGTGTTATTAAATAACGAGCTACTTAATTAACTAATTCATTAATACAGGGCTGTGATGAATAGATTTGCTCCAGTGGCAGAGTCATGAAAGCAAATGTAACCCTGAGTGATTTCTAAATGCTGCTTTCTTTCAGAAGGGATTTAATTCAAGCAAGTATCTTTATGAAATCCCTCATTTTTTTACTGTCTCTAGCTAATGGAGTGGCATCAACGTCCACTGTGTCTGTGTCCCTCTGGCACTCTCTGCTCTTGTCCTTCCCACCTTTCTGCCTTGCCAAAATCTGACCCTCCCCCTTGGGCTCCTCTCAGATGATGTCTTCAGGGCAGCTGTGCCACAAAACCCCTTTGCCCAGAGTTACCACAGTGCTACAGCCTTGCATCTCAGCATTGTCCAGAGCAGTCCATGAGGATGCTCAGAGGGCTGGGGCACCTCTCCTACGAAGACAGGCTGAGGGAGTTGGGGTTGTTCAGCCTGGAGAAGGAATGGCATAGGGGAGACCTCACAGCGGTCTGCCAGTGCCTAATGGGGGCTACAGAAAAGTTGGGGAGGGGACTCTTGTTAGGGAGTGTAGTGATAGGACAAGGGGCAATGGCTTTAAACTAAAAGAGGGTAGATTTAGATAAGACATAAAGAAGAAATTCTTTAGTATGAGGGTGGTGAGGCACTGGCAGAGGCTGCCCAGAGAAGCTGTGGCTGCCCCATCCCTCGACGTGTTCAAGGCTGGGCTGGACGGGGTCTGGGCTGGACGGGGTCTGGGCAACGTGCTGGTGAGAGGTGTCCCTGCCCATGGCCAGGTGGGGTTGGAACTGGAAGGGCTTTAGGGTCCTTTTAAAGTCCTTTTCAACCCAAAACACCCCATGATAATCTATTCAAATATGAAGTGACTGCATTGTTTCAGTTAATGTAAAAAATCAGCAGCTATTGCCTGTGCTCACCTTCCTGTTGCTGTGGGTCTGACAAACCTTCCCACAAACAAGAGACAGAAGGACATAGCCAATGCATTTCACACCAAGCCCTTGCAGGGCTGTTCTCTTGTTTTCCAAGACAGTGTCAAAAAAGGACTCTAGCACAGAGATTTCCACTGGCTGAGCACTTTCCCTGCAGGGAACTGTTCCTGCTATTGGGAACAGCTCTTTCCCTGCCCAGGGTGCTCAGGCATCAGTCTCTGGAGGCAGTTGCTTGCCAGCTCCAGTGAAGTGTACCAAGGCACTGGCTGTGCCAGAACACAGACTCGTTCCAAGAAATCCCCCGTGCTGCAGCCTGTCACAGTCACAGCCAACCTTATGCTCTCATCGTGCTCTGTAATAGGTTTGTTACTTATGCTTCCTCTCAGAGCTACATGAAAACAGTCTCAGGAAGTGCAGTTACTGCAAAGCTAAGATTTAGATCAAATAAGGGGGGTGATTCTCAAATTAAATTCAGCATCTTTCTTTTTTTTTTCTTTCTTTCTTTTTTTTTTTTCTTTTTGTCTTCCATGAGCCCTCCAATACAATTGTTTTGTGGCCACCACAGCTTTTCAAATTGCAAATGCACTGTTCATTATACACCTTGCCTGTGGAGAAACGCAAGTGCACGCAGCAGCAGATTTAAAAAGATGTTCACTCTGAGACTCCTTTCAAGGTTATTTAACAGTGAAAGTACTGGAGCAATTGTTTTTGCTCCATCTGTTTTCATAGCATTTTGATTGCTTTGACCATTTTTTTAGATATGAAATACTACTGAGGAGACCTGAAATCTGTAGCATCCAGGATCATTCAACAGATACCATTAAGTGTTTATCGTATTCACAACGCACACCCACAGAGTGGTGTTTTCTTCTGTAAGAAGGCAGCTTGCAAAGCCTATCTTGGCTGGGAAACTGTACTGCGAATATTTCAGATGTCCAGGTCTTTGAACAAACCTGCTTTGGAAACAGGCATCTTGCAGGGAAAAGCAAGCAAACAAGTAAACAAAAATATATAAATAAAAAGAAAGATTTTTTTTTTTTATTTTATTGCCTAGCTGTGCAAACAAAAATTGTCATAGGGCCTGGAATATGTTGGTACTCATTTAACAGTAACACAAAACCTTGCATACAGCAACCCTACATTTATACTCATGTTTTACACCCATGTGGAGGCTTTCAACTCACAAGAGCCCCCAGCAGTTTCTGTGCACTACTACGGCAGAGAAGAAGGGCAGATAATTTGAACTCATGTAGTAGGCTCCCTAACAGTGTGGAAAGGATTGGCAGTATTTTTTCCCAGGCATTCCATAATCCTTTCTTGTCCTTGCAGGAGTTTTTAGGATAGCTCTTTGCAAGAGCAACTCGTTTATGCAGAGCTTTAAGCTCGGGCAGTATCCTGACAGCCCAAAGTCATGTAGTTCTCAGCTGTAACATGGGTCTCCTGCTGTCTTCTGAAACTATGTTCATGCCTCTGCTGAATTGGCAAGGAAGAGGAGAAAAAGGGGAAAACACTGACACAGAGCCAATATTGCAGCACCCAAAGAAGGAGAGAAAGCAACAGCAGGATATGCTATATATATATATATATATATATATATATAAAAGAGGTAGGACAAGGCAGGGTGAAGGAGGAGGAGAAGAAGGCGTAACAGTAGCTGGAACACCCAGTCTTGGAAAGTAATATTACCTTGAGACAGTAAAAGGGCAAAAAGTATTCAGTTAGGCACGTGTGCAGTGGTGAGAAGGCTGCACATTTGCCGCCCAAACAGCCTAATAAATTCCTGTGTTCAGGTTGGACGTTAATGATGAAAAAGCTTCATCTCCAAAAATTAATAGCTTCAATACATCATCGGGCTATAGCACCATAGTTCATGAGTACGCAAGAGAGAAAATCCTCAAAATCACCTGTTGAGGCAGAAAGATTTAGCTATTATTTATTACTTAGTGTGACTCATGCTTGTGGGTAGGAATGTGGCAGTACATATGGGAGTTAAAGTCAATTTGCCATCAATGCAATTTATGCCAGGAGAGTTGAATTCAGGCTACTTCTGCTTATGTTTTACCCACGATTTTTCTGTAAAATATGGTAAGGAAAAGGTTTGAAAAAATATATGTCTGGGCAGCCATTTGTCAGGACTCACAAAGGTTTGGTTAGAGGAAGGATGGCTTAATGTCTTGGGAATCCCTCACTGGGATCCTCGGGGCCATGTTGACTGCTTGTTGCTCTGCCGTTTTGATGGTCTTGACATTTAGGACAGATGGCCATGCTCTGTGTGCTGCAAATCCAGGCACAACAGGTCCAAAGAGCATGGAAAGCTACTCCTGAAAGGTATGCTAGGGACTTCTTGCCAGGGTTTGGGTACGACTATTGCCAGCCCTTCCCACAGCAGTGTACTGCCACATGGCTTCTGACGAGTATATGAGCAAGATCAAAGAGTGTGGGCTTTCCTTTAGCTCCTGCTTTCCTCAGTGCTCAGAGGGGAACTCTTAAATTTGGCATAGTGTGCAGCCCGAAGTGTGTTATTCACACCTACTCCTACTGCTGATACTACTCGTCCCCACCTAGCTTTAGAGATCACGTCCTGCACCACCATGTAGAGCTCTATTTTTGCTCCACACTTCCACCCCAAGCTAGCTGGTGATGCTTTTCTGCAAGACTCCTCATCGAGACTGGCAAAGTCAGCTGGTGGCAGATGGTACTGGTGGCCAAGTGGCTGCTGAAGGCCCCACCTGGCTGGAAGGGAAGGCAGGATGAGGCAGCAAACTTGGTAAGGGGTCTCCATGCAGTACTTGCCTTTCTAATCCCCTGTGTAGGTGCCGTTTCCAAGCTTCCTCTGGGACATAAGTATTTCTTTCAGCATGGAGGAAGAGGGAAAAAATCAGGCTCTTTGCCCTAAGACAGTAAAAGGAATGGAATTACCTGCTGATTCAGAATAGGAGACAATGGGACATTCAGGATATTCATAAGGCAAGAAATTGAAATCTCACACAAGGAAATCCCTATCTACATGTTAGCATAAAAGCAAAGGCCTTGACTACATTGAAAGCAAGGACAGGATGTGTCTGAGGGAAGGGAGAACATGAATTTCATTGGCCTGGACAATCTCTTTTTCTACCAGGAGAAAAAAGTGTTTCAAGATATAAGCCAGCCTTCAAGAGGAAAACTTCACGGTTGTGTTGGCTGTTCTGCTGCTGTCTACTGAGGAGGTTTTAGATATATTTGCTGCTGCTCATTGTCAGAGAGGGGATCCCAGGCTAGAAAGCTCCCTGGGTGATCATTCCTGGGCAGCAGTAATAGGAAGGCTATGAAATGGCTTCCCTTGACCAGCTAAATTGGGGCTATTCACACAGAAATGACACCAGGAGATAGTGCTATCACAGCAAATGGCTTCTGCTCCTTCGAGGGAAGAGAGAAATACAGTCTGTCACACTCTTGAGTAAATCTAAGATAAAATAAATTCAAGACTTTTGCTAGAAGCAGGAATCCTGGATGATATAAAGGAGAAAGCAGGCAAGCAATGGAGTGTGAGAGCAGGTGTCCTCCAGATGATGAGCCTGGGGGGATTCACTGGCAAATTTCAAGGGGATAACAAATACTTCAAGGCAGATGGTGCTTCTTCAGGGGAAAAAGGAGTAGAATATCCCAGGTGAAGGAAGTGGCAAGAAGAAGATGATAATCAAAAGTTATTTATCAAAGTGTAACATCAGGCTGACTTGAAGGGAAGCCAGGGAATGGCCTGCAGACAGTGGGTGGATACAAAGCTTTTCATCTCACCCAGACAGGTTGGGGAAAAAGATTTCGCTCTGATGACACTTCAGTGACCAACGTAAGATATGGTGGTGGCTGCAAAACTTCCCTGATTACTCAGGAGGAAGCAGCAATGGCAATGAAACCCAAACACCAAGCCTGCAGCAGGTCCCCTGGCCACATGCTGAGCAGAAGGGGCAAGAGCTGACCCATCCCCTCCTGGTGGCAAGAGATCCTTGGAAGGTAGTGAGGGTAGGAAGAGGAACATGGACCCATGATTAACATATCAGATTGGGACTTTTTACATATAAAGTCCTGTCTGTGTAACAGAATTTCTGTAAGATGTTGGGTGACTCCTGTCTCTGCCTCTGTTTCCCGTTCTGAGGAGGGGATCGATTGCTTTCTACCTCCCAAGTGTGCTGTGAGCTGCTTGAGAACAGAGGCAGGTTATATATCTCACCTGGACAAGGGCCATCAAAAGGTTGTTGCCTGGGGAAAGTGGAATGCCTGTGCTGTGGTGGAGGTTGGGTTTCAGGGCTGTGAAGTCGCTGCTTTGCCTGAGCACTAAATTCACGCGTTACCTCTCTCCTGCAAGGTGCAGATATGAAAAAAAACAGGTAATGGGCATGGAACAAGGGCAGCACCGAGTCTCTGCAATTCCTGCACACGTGAGAACCACAAATGGATCTCGTGATGGGCACAAGGCAGTGAGTAAAAGACACTGAAGTGTCTGTTGTGTTTTAAGCTGCTGGAAGATGGCCAATACCGCCTGTATTTGACAGTAAATGGGTTTGTTGTGATTGGGTTAAGATGGGTTTTTAAACTGGTCTGTGGAGCTTTTATTTCCAAACATAACATGTTTACCAGTTCCCCATGGAGAAGCTGAGAGTTGGAGATATCTTGGATGGTGGGGACTTCCAAAGCTACTAATAGTACTGATAAATAGGACTGATGGTCACTATTCAGCCTTGCCAGGGCTGGTCCTGCCCAGACCCCACGCTCTGCAGTGCTGGGGCCCAGCTTTTCTCCTGGGACACTCATAGGCCTCATGCCCCAGCTCTGCCTCATCACGACATGCTGGATGTTCACAGCTCACCACTTTTCACTGCTGTGCAAGTCTGTTTACCACCCCATAGGACCCAGGTGCAATATTTTTTTTCCTAGGGCTAGTGAGGAAAACACAAGCCAGCCACACTACACCTGCAGAATACCCCAAAACAAATCCATCATCCTCCAGGTGAGGCAGTTGGCCCATCATGGTGTTTTGGTTTTTAATAAATCCAAATTTCTTGTAAAAGTTAGTGGCTAAAACCAGTGTTCATCCTCTGCAAAGCGCAGGTGACAGCTTTACATGCTTCTGAAGTGCCACCTGCCCAGCTGTCCCCATCGAGGACATCCAGGAAACCCAGGCTCTGCAGGAGGTCTCTGCTCACCACCTGCTGCACGGTGCCTGAATTTGGGGTACTGGCATTTGGTCGAGAAGATTGTAGACGTTTCCTGTCTGCAAGTGATATACTTTGAAATTCGACTGTGAAATGAGCAGGATCTTCTCTGGGAAATAACCACCTGCCTTCTTACAATGGAGTCTCTTGTTGGAAGCTGAAGGAACATTTCTTTCTCAGAAAGACTGCTGCTGTGTCTGAGTGCTATAAAGTCTGAGGGAAATCCACCATGGTCGGACATAGGGCATCAGTCCAAGGGTGTCACTCAAGCAGTGGACTGCAAAACATAGCAGGGCTTTGTGAACCCAAAGTCATCCCTCGTGCTTGCTGTTTGTAATCCCCAGGGAGCCTCAGTGCCGTTCCTCCTGACCGAGGCCCACTTCTGCCCAGCTCATCCTAGGTGCCCACCTCACCCTGAGGTGACACAGCCCACAGGACAGGCAGGGAATTTTTGCCTGGCTTCCCTTTCTGCCCCCCATCCCACGTGCGTGGCAGGAGGGAAGCGATGCCCTGCAGCGAGGGCTTTCCCTGCAGCCTGACATCACGCAGAGAGCTCCCTTGGCTCACGGACCGCGCTGATTTCTTCTGGTAGAGTAATCCTGGTTGCCAAGTGAAGGCAGAACTGCTGATCCTTCTGCACAGCACCCTCAGCACCTGCCCCTGGCCACGGATAGAGCTTTTCAGAGTTGTTCTGACACTGCCCTGACAAATCGCCAGCTGCGCTGCTGCAGATGGTCGAGGCACCGCTAACTTTTTCTGCTGGAAGGTGCCAAAGCTTCCCTGCCCTTCCTGGCTCCTTCCTAGCTCAGGCATCCTGTCTGATTTTTCTTAACACATTTGATGTAATTTTCAGGAACTTAGCAGCCACGTTGGCTCGTGCTGCCGGTCTGTTTGTCCCTGAGCTCTGCGCTGCTGATGAGCAGTATCTGATATAGTTCAAAGGATGTGAAAAAGCAGCCGTGCTTTGCTTGCTCTGTAAGCCTGTGTGAAGGGAGGAATGGAGAATCCAAACCAACCCCCTGAGCTGATCGACTCTACGAAGGGTAAGATCAGAGGATATTTAATTAGGTTCCTAATTACAGTGCTTATTAGCAGTCGTAAAATCACCAGGGTTTGGATTGCACTGCAATGGGAACGGTGGATCTCAGAGATATGCATCGCATAGATAAACATGATTATTCCTCTGGCATGATCCCAACTGGAAGAATAGCACGCTGCACCATAAACGACTGAAGATTTACCTCTGATGTGTCATTTGTTCTTTCCACAATAAAAGCAATATTAAAAAAAAAAAAATTACATAGGCACAGTTGGGTTCAAATACCAGTCAAGGCCCACAGTATTTTAACCATAAAGTAAATTCAAAATAATAAAAAAGGGGAGCACCACAGGAAAGCCCCCCCACTACTTAAAGAAATACAACATTATCTCTATTTTCTGAACCCCCGCTAAAAATACAGCTCTGCTGACAAGAACAGACATTTGTTTCTTCCACATGATTCTAACTAAGAGAACCCCGCAAACCTGGAGTCCACTGGAGGCTACTGGAATAACCCTGAGTATTAAAAATTGAGTCTGAAGTGTACTCTCCTCCTTGCTTGCCTCTTTGTTTCATTCAGGAAGATAAAGGTGGGAGAAGGGGTCAGAAAATTGCCCAATTTTCTATGAAAAAAGGCCAAAAAAAATGTTTCTTCATAACAGTCAGTATTTTTCTTCAAAATTTGTCAGGTTTTCCCCAGAGATACAGAATTTTGCAGTGACTTCAGTCTTTTTCAGTGAAAAATGGGCAAAAGGGAACATCTGCTTCTCAAGCATTCCCAATTTGTTCAGAATAGATCTCTTTTTTTTTCTTTTGAGAATAAAATGTTTGGATGAAAATTCTTTGAGCAGAAAGAGGGAGCATGTCCTCCAAAGATGGAGAGCTTCTTGTTTGCACAAACAGATTGGCCTCGCTGGGGTGTAAATGGACTGTCCGTAGTGTCCAGCTGGACCCAGCTGCACTGACAGCAGTGGAAGAGAAAACAAAGGAAAAAGTGCTACTTAATCCAACATGAATGCAAGAACAAGGAGATTGTGAACTGGCCAGGAAGTCATTTCAGCTGGGAACTAAAAGGGAAGTTTAAAAGCAGTCAATGAGTCAAAAAAACAAACAAACAAACAAACAAACAAAAAAACACATCTATTTCTCAAACAGAGCTGGCAAGGTTTACTTGGGGAGCAAACCAGAGGACTGAGCATTCCTGCTCATCTATCCCCAGGTGCACCAAATCAGAAATTAACTTGGCCAAGTTCTGGGGCATTTGCAGCAAATGTGTAAGTCCGAAATTCAGCCTGAGGCTGAAGTTTAGACAAAGCCTGATGGCAGTATTCCTGGGCTGAAGGACATGGGGTACAAGGAGCGGGCAAGTCAGTTGAGGATCAGTTGGTGGCTACTGCATGTGCTTGACTGCTGGCAGGCTCTGAAAGAGCATCCAAATGCCACCCAGCATTAAAGGGGATAAAGGCCAGGCTGCTGGGGAGGTAAATCCAGGGAGCTTCATCTGTCTGTGCATTTTGCTTGAGTCATCGTTGCTTTTGTGGCGGAGGAGCCCTTCACTGCAGGCAGAGCAGAGCCTCAGGGAGTGTGGAGACTCATGAAATATAGATAGGAGCCAGGCAGGCTCCTAGAACTGGATAAATACATGCACGATAATTGGCTCCATCTTCAAGCAAGAAATGTTTTGCATAAGGACGCAGAAAGGGCTTGTTGAGTAAACTTTGATATGCACATTTGACTCAGCAACTGCTGGGGAGAAAGAAAAGAAACGAAACGAAACGAAAAGAGAAACATTCCTCCAGTAACTGAGCTGTAACTGAACAAGCAACTCCATTTTGCCCCCTTTCTCCTTTTTTCCTTTCACCCACTCAGCAGACTGTTATCTCCAACATCCTTTAGAAAGAGCACCTGATGAGCGTCAACATGATGCAGATGCAATACCCTGATCCAAACTACATACAGCCTTTGTAATACCTCCAAAGAAAATGTGTCTCTACGTGGAACAGGCAGGAAACAAATTGTTGCTGATCCTGACATGGAGACAAGGCAGTGGCTAAAAGGGTGCTGTCATTGTGGACATTTGTTAATGGCTTTTTTCCAGCTCAGGGCCATGCAAACTCACTGGGATGCCCTGAGTTGGTGCAAGCTCCCTGTGAGTTCACTAAAGGCTTTGTGGATCCTTTCTGTCCTTTGCACGTGAGCTGGATCCTGAGAGATCTCTGCCTTTATGTGCTTTAACCATGCATGGCTGGTCAGAGCAAGCCTCTACTTCTGCAATGACATTATTTATTTCTAAGCACCTCTCAGGAGCCTCTCAGGCTTGCACTGATCCTCCTTGCTTGGAGCAAGTAGGTTCCTCCCTTGGTGGGGAGATGAAACCTGAATGATGATCTCTCTGCAAGCACAAGGCAGTCCAGACATGGGCAAATGGGACCAGACCGATGCAAAATAAAGCCATTTTGGGAGTCTGCATTGAAATCTTACATAGGTTGAATCTTTCAATGCAATCCCCTAGAATCTCACAGGGGAAGCAGCTGTGGCATCTCCTCCTCAAATGTTTGCTTTGAAACAGATCTTGGATGTTCTCTGATGTTCACTAATGGTGGTGGCAAAATCACCCCAACCCCTCCCAGCTCCAAGCTGTATTCATGTTCACATTAGTAATGCCTTTTGTCAGCATCCTAGATTGGGCTGCTAATTAACTCAGCAGCCAGAGGTAATCAGGGAAGCAGCTCCACTCTCGTCTGCGCCCCCACGGGCAGGCACCCACCAGCTGGCAGAGCAAGAAGCTGCCCTTGACCTGCTGGAGCTGAAGAGCTCCTTTTGGAGAGAGCCATAGGTCGTGCTTGGTTCCCAAGCCTCCATCCCATGCCTTCACAGAGCATCAAAATGGGAAAATCCTCCCATCCCAAGCAAGGGAGATGCACAGGAGATTGAGGCCCCTGTGAAACATCTTTAAGGAGCTGACCTGTCAGCCTGGAGAGCTTCTCTGCAACTTTTTGGGGTTGACGGATCCTGTGTTATTTCCCCGTTGAGTGGGAAAACCTGTCTAGGATGGATGTAACAGACTGTGTTTTCTTCCCTACGTGTCACATGCTTTTGAGGATCTCCATGGTCTCACATACTGTAAGTCTGCCAAAATCGTAGCATTATTTCATGGCAGGTATAAGAAAAACAAACAAACAAACAAGAAACCCAAACAAGAAAATAAGTCCCACAACAGTTAATTAAATCCCTTCCTCAGAAATGGAAAAATTATTATCAGGTCCTGTATTTGAGAGTATGTTGTTTGGAGATGGAAATTCTGGATGGTTTTTAATCAAATGCCTTATCTACATCTAGTAGGGAAAAAATCTGATTCAGGTATTTGATTTATAAAGGTAATAGGAAATATTTTGTTTTGGAAGTCTTCCAGCTGGAATGAGTGTCAAGATAATTTTTTTATTACAATTAGGAAAAAATGATTGAAACTGAACAGCTACACTAGACACTCTGAAAGAACAAAAAAGATGCCAAAATTTTATCAGATCATTTCCACTATGAACAAACATCCCATTCTAATAACACCACCAGTCTGTTTTTTAATTTAGTTTCAGATATGTTATGGATCAGAACCTCGGGGCTGTGGGTGAACCCAGATTTGATCAGCTGCGAATTCATCCATCAGCCCTGCTGTGATTATGTTCTTCTAATCAAGTACAATCACCAGTGATCACGTAACACCATTAAAACCCGCTTAGGAACTGATCAATGGCCAGCACAAGCTGAACTGGTTAACGTAATTTTTGAAATCAAGTTTCAGCATTACTTTCAATTAGCTCTGAAGAATAATGGCGATGCATAGCGAGCAGCAAATTCTGCTGTGGACATGCCACCTTAGTCTGAACAGGAAAAATAAATATGATCTCTTTTTCCTCACCACTGAAAAAAAATAATAAATAGCTGCTAAGTTCCTCGTTGGGTTTAGCAAACCTTAAAGTAAGCACTGTCCAGTGTCACTTAGGATGCAAGAAAGCAAAGCTTTGCTCATCTGCTTGCTCACAGGCATTTCTGTTGAACTCCTTATCAGAAGGATGCTACAACCAAATCTATCAGTACTTAGCTGAATTGTGGCAGATTTGACTGAGTTTGTAGGTGCAAACAGCAAGAAACCAATTTTTGACACCGATTATATATGTAAGAAGGTATGAACAGCTATGTTGGGCACTCAGACAACAAAGGTAACTTTCTTTTCCAGGTCAGATGGCTTCTCTGATTGCTCAAAGTGACTTAAACTCCTGGTGAAGCCCTGCAGCTGTCCCTGCTGGGATGTTCCCTGCAGCACAGACCCTACTGAGAGACTGAAATCAGCACATCCTCAGTGGAGCTGGAAGCAGCAAAGGAACAGCTCTGTAGAAATTCAATGGAAGCACGAATAGATGTCACTTTTGGGGCCTCTCTGGGTGGCTCCATGGGCTTATCTGAAAGCTCAGGGGGGGTCTGGAAAATGTCTGCCACTCATTGATGGGAGAAATTGATGGGAAATCTCTGCCACAAAGGAAGCCTGCCCCTTTCGTGCTCTGAAAGGGAGGCACCAAGCCACAGGACTCAGGATGTTCCCAGCCATGTGCAGCATGGAAGATGCCCATAGCACCCCCTGCGTATGCTTCTGGAAGATGGGAGTGCAACAGCAGGCCTGGCTGAGGAGCAGGAAAATGGTCTTTTTTTTCCTCCTTCCACCTGAAAGCAGCTCTTCTCTGTCTCTGAGATTTGCCTATGGCACAAGGCAGTAACGAACCTTCTTCCCCCTAATCCTACAACCCACCACAAGCCTTTTCTCCCTCCCTCTTCTCTGCCTGTTCCTCCATCCATCACCTCCTCTCCAAGGGAAGCCTGGAGGTGATCCTGGCTGCAGCCTGGAGCAAGGCAATTGTGTGATCACCCATGTTGGGTGCTCGTGCCCGTTGCCCTTTGAGCACCCACAACAGCCTCTGATGCCACCGGGTCCCTCTGATAACTCAACCTGCCCCCTGGCTGCTCTACCCTCCTCCCACAGCTTGCTTTGGAGTAGAAAAAGGAGTAACCTAAACCCATGTCCTAACAGCACCTTTCCGCTCAAACCCACAAAGCTATTTTTGCTCTGTGTACGGCCCCCCCTCTTTAAGCAAAGAGAAACTGTGCCAGCGCAAACCTGTCCTCACTTAACTTCGCTGCCATCCAGACAGAAGCTTTCAAGCAACAACAAGCAGACCCTTTCAATATTTAATCAGCTGCACGGCCTGAAACAGGGGGTACCAGCCCCAGCTGCCTGCGTGGAGCAGCCCAGGGGTGAGCCTGTCGTCCTCCAAGAGCCTCTCTCCTCTTTTGCGAGCTTGTTGTGGTGGGAAGTCAAATAGGAGCCCCGGCCACTGCTTCAGCTTTCAAACAGCATGGCTTTGAGGCACCTTATTTCTCATTCCTCTGTTTCTCAGCTGCCTTCCAGGTGTAAATCTTGCTGTCTTTCCTGCTGATGGCTGGGAAACTGCTGTGCTCAGCGCCCTGTAGCCGTAAGTCAGCAGGGCTTGAGCTCTCGCCCACTTCTCTCTGTGTAAATCTTGGCTGCGGGCAGGACTTTGCAGAAGTTGCATGCATTAGGCTTTTCCTAATCCACGAACATTTCCTACCAGAGGGCCAGAGTCCTGCACCCTCCCTGAGTTGCTGTGCGCCTCGCATCCCCGAGGCAGCCCCTCGAGGCTCTGGTTTCTCCCTTCCCATCCCACTGGAGATGTGGGGCTGGGGATGTCCGTGCTGCACAGCACCACAGGCACTGCAGCACAAGCAGCATCTCTGATGGTTTGCAGTGTCTGAGCTCCTAAGTGTAAAAGATACCCTGCTAGCATAATAAAAGAGACACTAATAGCCAACCCTAGCTATCCTCATCTAAAAGAAGAAAAAAATATGCCCAAAGCGCATTCAATTAATGATAATAAATGCAAGATTAATTGCAAATTCTCCACTTTGATTCACCGTTCTGCAGCTCTGGGAACACACCTTTGCTTTCCCAAGGTGGCACAACCTCAGAGCGCAGCCACAGTCACCAGAAGGTTAATGAATGGCTGTGGTGACAGCACACACATTGCCCCCGCTGGAAATGGGCTGTGTGTTCTTTCCGTGCTGGTCACAGCCAGAGGGAGGTTCAGCCTCCACCAAACCCAGCAACTTTGGGCCCGTATCACAAGTGGAAAAGCTCCTCAGCTGCTCCTGAATGCCAGAAAACCTTGACCTGCCAACTGCAGCTACACATCAAGAGATGAAACCACTGGGATTTCTCAATCTGTGTCTGCATATAAATCATTTAACACCCCCTCCACAAGTGCTCTTAATTAAAGCATGCTTGATCCCTGCAGTGAGACAGCCCTGTTAAAATATCCGTGAGTTTGGACTGTGAATGCGTGCCGGGTGGGGGTGCAGAAGGACACCTTAAAGCTCCCCGAGAAGGGGCTGGTCTTGCTGGTGCCTGCTCCGAGCTTCAGGGGAAGTAGAGAGGAATTAGGGTCACACTTCCTCACTCGTGTCTGCTGAAAGCTTTTGTGAGCCAGCCCTCTGTTGTTGCAGGTTTTTAGAAAAGGCCCACACCTGTCATGTACCCAAACTCTGCACAAAGCACCCTCTCTTCCTCCTCCCTCCCACCGATCAGGGCAGACTGAGCCCTGGCCCCAAAAAAGGGAGAACAGAATGGTTGCTTTTCAATTTTATTATATTATGAGGTGCCATATCCCTCATAATAGCCCATATATCTGTGCTCCTGGCAGAAACCCAGAAGAATTTTGCTTATTTTACTGGATTTGCAGCCCTGGGACTAAAATCGGAATCCACCCACCCAGGGATAGCTTGCAAATCTAAAGGAGCTTTTACCCATTAGTGTTAGCGTCTGGTGCAATAGATCCTCTGTGCCAAGTACAACAGGAGAAGGATTTTTGTGTACTGCCATTCCCCTGAACCTCGCCAATCTTATGGTCATCATCGTGGAGACATCTGATTAAACCTGCTTCTAAACTCGTACTCTGGCTGTGCTAATCCCCCTAAGAACAGGTCTCAGAGGAAATGGCAGCCACCAAAACAAGATGTCACCAGGCTTGTCTGAGGATTGTCACTGCTTTGTCACACTGCTTCATAAATGGGATTCCTCAAAGAAGCCTCAGTCACCACCCTTATGGGGTTTTCCTCTGGCTGCTACCGAAGAGGGAGTCACCAGAAGTCACACATGCCCATGGGAGCAGGGTGTGAGCTCAGGAGGTCAGGAACCTGTGAGCTGCAATAATCAGAGCTCTCAATGCTGGTAAATCTGCAGCAGCCTGAACATGTGCCATAAAGGACGAGACAAACATCCCATGGAGGAGGCCAGTTCTCTGGAGTTGTCCTTCAAGTGGGATGAACTTCCTAGCTTTCTTGCCCTGGCTAAATACTCTTCCATTTCCATTTCAATTTCAATTTCAATTTCAATTTCAATTTCAATTTCAATTTCAATTTCAATTTCAATTTCAATTTCATTTCGATTTCAATTTCATTTTGATTCCAATTCCTTTCACTTTTTCTGACCCAACCCTCCTTTCTAGTTCATTCCAGACAAGGCCTTGTACCCCATCTTCCTTCCCCCCCCAGACACCAGCGTGTGTTGACTGGCAGAAACGTGATGACAAAGTCGTGACTGCACGGGAAGAACAAACAGGCTGAGCAGATGGGCTGTGAGGGAGGAAGGCCTCGTTTAAAACACAAATAGCTGGTGATAATTTAACAGATGTGGTAAGAAAAATCTGGAGAGATGAGCACGAGGTGACTGGATTCCAATTCGAATCAAATATTGTGGAATTTTCCCAGGCAAGGAAAGGTTTCATCTTCCATCTCCTTGCTTATCTCATCCTGAAGAGATAATGACACTGATGCTACAGGTCTTACATGAATGATGTATTTTTTGTTTAGGATTTCACATGACTCCCTGTCCTTACCAAGTGGATTTTTCACAAGAGAAATCCCCCCTCTACAACCCAAATGTCCATGAGAAAAGACTAAAATTCAAGCAGAAGTCCAGAGTCAAAGATTTCAGAACCTTTCCTTCACTTCTCAATACCAAATCAGCATTTCTCAGGAAATATCTTTGGGATGCTATAAAGATCTACACATCTAGCAGATTGTAATATTAATTTGGCCCTAGAATTTCATCTTGGCAGGTGTACCAAAACTACCACAGATGGGTATGAGGATTTTCTCTTTATAAATATCACAGAGCACATTAATTACACAGAGGAAATGAACCCTTCTGAGCAGCACCGCAGCAGGGACCAGGAAAGCACAGTCACCGCTGGCCAACACCTCAGGTTGGACGTGGGAGAAACGTCAGCTGCACACAGACACACGACAGATAGCAGAGATACTCTGGCATCAACCTTCCCGCAGATTTTATAACGTAGTTCATCCAGAAAAATAAATAAATATAGAAATTATAGACATTTCTGGTGCTCTGAAGTGGTTTTCCTGCAAACAGGGAATGAAGGATTTTTAATCATTTGAAACAAACTATTTTTTTTCCTTTTTTTTTTTTTTTCAGTCAGAGGAAGCAAAACCTGCCCTCTAAGATTTTCCTACTGATACAATCATCAAACACCTCAAAGAACACGCATCTGGCAATTCCTGCACTCTTTCCCTCTTACACAGTGCTGGGATTCAGACACACACACAAAGCTCACTCCACTTTCCTGTATTCACTTCACCCACTGGTCACAAGGCACAGATTTTGTACAGAAGATTGTCACTCTGAAGCCCACTAGAAAACAAAACAAAACAAAACAAGCCAAAATTTGCTGTCTAAGAGAGGAGGATCCTTATCTTCAGATTTAATGTAACTGGTGCCTGAAACTCTAAGGATGCTCTAGAGTGAGCACAAGCAGCAGGGTGCCCCACTCCAAGTGCTGAGGTACCTGACATCAAGGAGTAGGAAATGGGTGAATTTGGTGCAGGTGGAGGTTTCTGTATGAATGCTTCACGAGAGGAACATTTTTATAAACAAAACACCCCTGCAATTTTCTCCAGGAGTAGTTTTTTTAACTCTGCCTGTCATAAATAAACCCAGAAAGAATTTGTTTTTGTATCACAAAACCAAATGTTTTCAAAAGCCTCTTCTCACTAAATGATCTTAGCAACTACTGGATCGAAGCACCAGGTTTTGGGTGGAACACAGGTCACTCTAGTATTTTTCCTCTTTCTTTTCTTTTCTTTTCTTTTTTCTTTTCTTTTCTTTTCTTTTCTTTTCTTTTCTTTTCTTTTCTTTTCTTTTCTTTTCTTTTCTTTTCTTTTCTTTTCTTTTCTTTTCTTTTCTTTTCTTTTCTTTTCTTTTCTTTTCTTTCCTTTCCTTTCCTTTCCTTTCCTTTCCTTTCCTTTCCTTTCCTTTCCTTTCCTTTCCTTTCCTTTCCTTTCCTTTCCTTTCCTTTCCTTTCCTTTCCTTTCCTTTCCTTTCCTTTCCTTTCCTTTCCTTTCCTTTCCTTTCCTTTCCTTTCCTTTCCTTTCCTTTCCTTTCCTTTCCTTTCCTTTCCTTTCCTTTCCTTTCCTTTCCTTTCCTTTCCTTTCCTTTCCTTTCCTTTTTTTCTTTTTTTTTTTTTTTTAATTTTATTTTTTCCCAATGGGAGCATTATCTACAGACCTCTGTGGATTCAATGCCACCAGGCTGCTAAGGCTGCTCTTAGTTTTATTACTCCCTGATCCTCTTTAAACAAGGGCCCTAAATTCCTGGTGTAAGAGCTCTGCTAGCAGCCGACCTAGACACGGGACGCCCATTTTGAGAGCCTCATGAGTTAAATCGACTCGCGGACCTCTTGTTCAGAGCAAGCCAATGCCCAGGACATCCGACAGCTCACAGTCCACGTAGTCCAGCTAGACCCCCTTCCTTCCAAGCATCTCTATTTGTTCCTCCCTATATAACAGCTATTTGCAATGCCTTGGGGACTGCTTTCAGGGGGAAAAACGCAGTGAGACCTCACACCAGAGAAAGTTTATCAGCTAGAAAAGTTGACGGGCTTTATGCACCAGCTTAGAGGCAAGAAATCATGAATGACCATGCAAAACTCCGGCAGTAAAGAGCATAGGACCTAAAAAAGCAGGATTTGGGTAGCAGCACCTGCCCATCCATTCCAAATATTCCCCAGACTAAGCTGGAAATACCATAGGAAAAAGGATACAGAGTGGGCAATGAAACGTTATCTGGGTTAAAGCTGCTCTGATTGCCTCAGCACACGCATTGTCTGATCCGCTCGGCTCCCATCCTCTCACTAACAGTAATTAAATTGCTTTGATGAGCACTGACCCCTAGAAAAGCTTCAGTGCAAGCCCAACTGGCTTTCATTGTGTTTTTATATTTTTTTTTCTTCCCTGTGGCTTTTTCAGCTCCCCTCCCTTTGCTTTTCACCCCCTTAAACCTTCTTACTTTTACACCCCAACTGCTTGTCCAGAAAAGGACCAAGAGAAAAGCATCCCTTACCAGAGCTGGGAAACATTTCATCGCAGCCATTCACCATCCATTTCCCTTCTTTCCAACCCAGGGGAGCCGCTCCTGAAAGGCTCGTCCCTTTCCGCTAGGATGTCACAAGCTGGAGATTAGAAGTAAATGCTCTGCAAGCCGAGCTGATCATCCAGGTACTGAGGCACAAGCAGGGGAAAAGTCCATCGGGCAGCGGCAAAGCCCGGCGCACACACGCACACCCCAGGCACAAAGCGCCAGGAGCTGGAGGCAGGAGGGAGAGCAGATGGGAGGGGGGTGGCTGGGGGGAACCAGGCAGCGGGAGATGCTAACGTGACAGATGTGTGGACTCCAAGTTAAACAGGAAATTGGGGATGCTCGGCACACGGAGGAAAGGCACTGAGCTCACGTTAAAGGCAAAGATTTCCCATGGTCTTCCCCCTTTTTGCTCCCTCTCTCTCTTCCAGCCAGGATTTCCCCGGTGATTTCTAGCTCGAACCTCATGCTCAGAAATAAGGCAGGCAGAGCAGGTGCTGCAGGACCAGCCGAGGTATTTCCCTTCCTTGCTGGGAGCTGGGAGCCCAGCATTTTATTCCCCTTCCAAATCAAACTGCCACCAAGTTATTTCAATGGCATCCTCTCGATGCTGAGGGTAAACGTGGGAATGCTGAACAGCACGATGAGGCTTTCGATTTGTCCCAGTTCTGGGTAAGGGAAAATACAATAGGGTCTAAATCCTGATTTAGGTTATGTAGGCTGTAGAGCAGAAAATAGAATAAACTGATTTAAATGCAGGGAAAAAATAAAGTGTGTTGGTGTATTTGGCTTCCCCACTAGCAAACTCTACTTTTCAGCAGTTGAGTCGAGGGTGGGCAGGGTGAGTCTGGGGGGTGGCAGCTGCACCGTGAGGGTCCATGGGGTGAGCAGTGGGGATGTAACTCCACGACAAGGTGGCAGGAACCCCGGTAAATGGTAAAATGCAAACATAAAAAACTGATTTATTTGATAAGGTCTGAAAAGCTGAGCGAAGGAAGACAAACCATACTGTTCTGAGATAGATTCCAGCTTCTGGAGATTAAGGGAGGAAAAGCAAGGGCCCCTCACATGCCCTGCCACAGATCAGCGGTGGCACCGGCTCTGTCCCTGCCTCAGAAGCAGATGCCCCTTTTTGGTTGTTGGTGCAATCCAGGCTGCCTCCTTCCTCACATCCCATTCCCCCCACACACACTCACTGTCCCTGAGCTGCGTTATTGGCTTCCCTTCAGTGTTTTAATGGAGCGCTGACAGTGATTCATTCGCACTCCGAAGAGCTGAACCTGAACTTGCGTCCCCAGCACTGCGTCTCCAGAGCCAGCCCGAGCAGGTACGCTGGGAACATCTTCTCAGGGGCACTGGCTGTGATCCCCAAAGCATCCCTTTTTCTGATTAAAGAAACAGCGTGGAAAAACCTAAGGAGGAGATTACACTTTGGGAAACCTCTGCTTTGGGTCCCTTGCTCCTCCTCCTACCTGCTGCCGCACTCCCTCATCTCTGCAATTATTTATAAAGCTCCGCGTCCTTTCCTAATCGGGATGCTGTAATGTTCCTTTCTGTGCTCCTTTTTGTGCCACACGTCACTCGGGTCTCACTCTGCACCCGGGCCCCTGGTGACCTCTGGGTGCTGCCAGCAGCGCCGTGAGTCACCAGCAACCTGCCCACACCTCCGCCTCCCTCCCTGCCACTGCCCTTTCCAGCAGGGGAGGCCTGGGGGGGTTTAACGCAGTCTAATCCCCAGGCTGGATAATTCAGGGAAAGAGGATTAGCCCTTCTGTCCAGGGCCCTCACCTAAATATAGAGCGGCCCTTGCTTTGTGTCACAGTTCCTTTGCTCTTCCCCATCCCACCCCAGGGGATGTCCCTGTGCGGCTGCAACCCAGGGAGTTACAGCACGAGAAGAGCAGGGGCGAGGATGCACTTCTGGGAAAGGCAGCAGGGCCCGGGCAGACCCATTCCCAGCCGTATATTTTCTCCCTAATGACTGCCAGACTCTCTTGGTAGGGTCACAGCTCTTCCTATGTATTCGGGAACCTGTGCCACAGTCCCAAACTACAGAGCATGACGGGAGGGTAGAAGGGCAGTGCAAAACCTGGATAAACCTGGGAGAAGTCGAGACCTCCAGTCATCCTCCTCCTCCCATCTGCCCCAGACACAAAGTGAGGGCTGGCACAGCCACCACAGGCTCTCTTTTCCTCCCATGTCTTTATTTGGCTGTCAAAGCCCTAATGGGTCCTTCAGTTGCTGTGATGTTAAACATTCATTAGCACCGGAGTAATTCCATAATCTTTTCAGACAAGAACAATTTCATGAGTTTTCAGCTTGTGAGCTGGAAAATTAATTTGCTGACCTGACAGTGCAGGAAGAGAATTTTGGAAGCAGGCTGTGGGCTTTGGTTAGGACTGTTCCTAGCCATGGGATTTGGTACCTGGGCCAGGAAAGGGGAATGGTAAAGCTGGGAGCTGGCACTCAGCGTGGGTGAGGCAGGGAGCCTGACTCATGCTGCACCAAGCACGGGCTCCTCCAAACCCTGACCTCCTCGCCGTGCTGCACGGGCTGGAGAGCATCACCACAGGTCAGTGGGGTCCCTCTGCTTTTTGCATCTAATTGCACCAAAAGCAACATTCCCAACCCAGGAGTTAATATGAGCAATGAAAAACCCCTTCTTCTGCACCCTGGCTTTTTTCTTACAAGGACAGACTGAATCAATTATTATTTCGAATCTAAACTCGTGTACCCCCTGTACCAAACACCAGGTTGCGTGCTTTTATACTCATCATACATGTAGGACCTTCCACGTCCACTTTAACAGCACTTCCAGAAGTTGGTGCCCTCACCCTACCTGCAGACAAGCAGCCAGATTTATGGAGGTTGCCTGCATGGGCTAGGCTGCCTGGCTGTCTTTTGGGTACCGCCTGGCTAAAACTCACATGAGGTTGCACAAAAGCTGGGCTTCCACCTCCAGCTCAGCTCCCTCAATAAACAGTTGTCGGGTACCAGGGATTTTCATGCAGGGAACATAAAAAGCTGCAAATAGCAGAACTACTTCATGGGGCAGAGCACTCTCTGCTGGGCAAGCTGACCAGGATGGCTGTCCTGGGGGGTGCTTTCTCTTTGTCTTGCTTTGATG
Source organism: Anas platyrhynchos (assembly GCF_047663525.1). Taxonomy (NCBI): domain Eukaryota; kingdom Metazoa; phylum Chordata; class Aves; order Anseriformes; family Anatidae; genus Anas; species Anas platyrhynchos. Next base: position 18,407,173 of record NC_092597.1, on the reverse strand, counting down.
CTCTGGTAGGGTTCCTCCAGCTCTTCCATTACACTTTGCAAAATCATGTCAGGAAAACCAGCAGTGTCAGTTCAGATCTGAACTCCCAGCTCTCCCGCAGGGAAGGGAGAGGTTCCCTTCCTCTTTCTGCTGCAGGATCAGAGTCCTGGCTTGGTGCTTCACCCCGGGATGGCCAGCGAGGCATTACTGGATATTCAATATACATATATATATATATATATAAAATAATATATCTGCCTAAGTAAGGCAGATCATTAGCCCCTTTCCTCTCTCTTCCCCCAAAGGATAACATCAGGGAGCCAGAAGAGCCATGAAGCAGCAATTTTCACGCCAGGTCGGACACATGACTTACTCTCTTCCTGCCTGTAATTTCTGCCCAGACCTCCCAGGGCAGGAAAGCCCTTTAAGCTCTGCCACTGTGCTTAAAAGCACCCAATCTCAACACAGTGAGGGTTCCTCTGAGCATTGCAATCCTCCTCACCTGTACATTATAATTGTTGAGTTGTTATTCTTTTTTTTTTTTTCTTTTCCTGAGACAAAGTGATCCATTACGATTAGCTTATTATGAATCCAGTTCCTATCGGTGATTTTTAATGGGATCCTGGCATTATGAATCATATTACTGCAGCTAGATGAATATCTCCCTTGAACGACATTTGTTTTCTAAGAGAAGAAGCAGTCCCCGCAGAGATGTAGGTCGGGATGTGCTGTGGGGAGCAGAGAAGTGCATGCACACACGCATAGCAAATTCCCACCAGAGAACCCATGTCCTGCCACAGTCACTGGTCAGAGTGTCAGCCCCACTAGCACCCCAAACCATCGCTTTCTCTCTGTGGCTTCATTTCATCCTTCCTAACAGAGGTGACGAACTGCAGTTTTCAGTTTTAGCTATGTTTAAGGTCTCCCAGGGTCTGGGGAAGATGATGATGGGGGACAATCCAAAGGGGTGCTGGTGGTGTGGTGGGCAGAAGGGTGAACAGAGGCACCCTGGGGTGCTACACCCACACCCACACGGGTGCACAGAGCTCCCGGATGGACACGGCAGCCCCTTCCCCCGTGCACTTTCTCCTTCTCCACCCCAGCCCACCCCGACCTGGACACACACCGTGAGCACTCATTTAAAAATTGCCCGAGCCCAAGTTAAGAGTATAAAAGACAGCAGCACATCCCCTTCTGGGGAGGGCACGGGCAGCTGGGCAGCGTGACGGGGCGAGTTTGCACGGCTGCTTCACTCCTGGCTGCCCCAACACCTCCAATCCCCTTACACGAACACAGTCCCCGACAGTTCCCGTGTATTCATCCCAACTCAGCCACCGGCTCCGCATCCTTAAGCACCTTCATCTCACGGCATCTTCTGTATTAATTTCTAGACAGAGCTTTTCCCTGCCTCTTACACTAACCTCCCCGGCACTCAACACGGAGCCCCCAGGACCTGCCAGCTTTCCATCAGCCTCTCCTCACCCTTTTTTTTTTTTTTTATAATATATAAAAGCACAGAGGGAACACCTTGCTCTTACCTTGGGCACCCTGAATTGCGTCCGGTGCTGCTGGCTGTGCGGCACAGTGGGGCGTGCAGCTGCGGGAGGCTCCGAGCCGGCATCTCCTCTAGCAGTGATGCAGTCCTGCCGGGCGCTGCATGCCAATGATGCAGCCCGGGGGATCCCAGCCTGGGGAGCCCAAGGTGGGGAGGGAAACGGGGGGCTGCTCGCCCCACCCGCAGCGCCACCCACCCCAGCCCTGCTGCGGAGCCGAAGGGGAGGGAGAGGAGGGATGGGAGAGAGCGAGAGGCTGCACAGCAGGCAAGGAGGGAGCGAGATGAAGCTCGTGTCATTTCCTCACAGTAATAAAACCCAGCCTGCTGCCTCAACGTTACAGCTCTAGCAGAGTTCTGCATTGCATGGTTTTTCTTTTTTACTTATTTATTTGTTTTATTTTGATTTTTACTGCCGTCATGCAGGCGTGTTTCTGCAAGTAGAGGGGATCCCAGCATGACTGAGTATTATTCCGGCACCCTTCCCCTCTCCTCTTTATGCACTAGCCCAGTGCTACATGCAAGACCCTGTCCCTGGGGAAGGTGGTGCTTTACATGCCACATTTAGGGGATAACCCTGCTGCAGAATAAACCTCTTCTGCTTAAATCCCCCTTGTGTTTATAAATTGAGAGCTCATTGTCAGAACACCAGCAGCAGAAAAACTCCCAGTGTCCATGCAATTTCGTGCTTGCAAGAGACCATGTGGGTAAAAGTGTGGAGCTTGTTCCACTGCAAGGATCCATCCCAAGTCACTTTGTATGGTTAAAAGAGATAAATGAGTAACGCAAAGGGGTGTCTTACTGGGAAGTAACACAGGCAGAGCTTGGCTACACTGCAATCCAGTTGTAGGGCTGTTCTCCAGGTAGCCAACTCTGCTCTCAGTTCAGCTGAGCTACCTGGGTATCAGTCACAGCAGCACAGATCTGAGGCTGAGCTAACGCCTGAGCAGCTCCCCACAGATTTGGCACTGTTTGCTCACCTTTGGTCAAGCTGGGGACTGCTCCACAGGCTGCTCCCAGCACCGGACTGCAGTGGGGCATACTCTCCATGTGCCCACCGAGTTTATAATAACTAAGAAAGCACTGCCTGTGTGTTTGAGGATGGGGAGCACATCCTGCCACATCCCTGCATGCAGAAATGCCCAGATTAGTCCAGATAATGGGGAATAGTAATAACGATTTTCACTGGCAGATTTCCACTGCTGCTTCTGGTAAACTAAAGCTAAAGAGGAGCACGGAGCTACAGGCTTATTGGTAAGGAAACAGGGACTGAATTACCCAGCAGCATGAATCCTGTGTACTTGCCATAGGGACAGAGCAAAGATTTGGGACTGCAGACCCAGCCACAACACAAGCTACCAACACTAGGAGTCATCATTCATCTGGCTGTTTCCAAAGCCTCTCTGTCCTGTATTTTACAGCCCATTCACTTGCCTCGGCTCACCTGATGTGAATCTCCAGCTCAAATGTGTTTGCAACTGCTGACAGCATTATAAATGGGGCCTGAAAATTCTTTCTTCATCCAGTTGTTTACCGGTGCAGTTCCTCTGACTGTACTGGTGGCACCACTTCCATATGCAAAGTCCAGGAGGTGATTAATTCACTTATTTTCACTCCCACTCATTTAAAAAATTGGAACTAAAATCTGAAGTTCAGCTTTATTCTCTCCAGTGTGATACATTAGTTTAATTGCATTTTGTGTTTGGTACAGGGCACTGACTGCTTTGATATTGGAACACTCCAGAAGTCAAATTATCATCACCCCTCCTGTAAGCTACAGGCCAAGTACCAAGGCTATGGCAAAACCAAAAAGCAAGCCAATCTACCAGAGGGACACTGAGCATCACTTTGTGTGCACATCACCCTACACGTCATTTCTCCAGCTCATTAAACCTTCAAATTCTTCAGATCTCAGTAATTCTGCTTTGTGTCGGATTCATTGCACCTTGCGTGGGTCATGGTCAGAGAGTGCAGCACCTTTCTTGATTGCATTTCCCCAGAGAGGGCTTTGGGGCAGCCCCGGAGGTGCTTTCCAAAGACCACTGCGGCTGCACTCTGAGGAAGGCTGCTTTGCCTTGCATTGCCTTGCATCTGCAGCTGGCATCATGAGGAACAAGCAGCAAACCAGCTGAACAAGCACCCCACTGTTCCTGCTGGGCTTTTCTCAACTCCCAGCAAAGCCCCTCACATCCATACCTGCACTGCTTTCTGCTGCCTATGCGTGACAGATCTAGCTAGAGGAAATTTATATTAAGTCTCATTGCAGGATAAGCAAGGAAGGGGACAAAAAACCTGGGAGGCGTTCCTTATCATTGGACTGTGATCATCAGTGCTTTTAATTACCTCTGCACCCCAGGCACATCCCTGCCTCTCTCTGTTAACTGCTGTCTTGTGGAGCCAGGCAAACAGGAGAGCTCCTCTTCAGCAGCTGCTCAAATGCTGTTGGGAAGGCGTACAGGGGAAACTGAAGCAAAGCAAGAAGGTTTGCAGGCTGTCCAGTGAAAGGAAGGTAATTACAGAAAAAGAAAGACCACAAGCAATGTGTGTTTCATGGCTCTGCCAGGGTGCTTGCTGCGAGAGGCACTCAATATCCCTGCTGCTGAGAGACCAGCAGACGGTCAGGGCAGGTCTTTAGGGTTTGGATTTTAGGGCTCTCTCCTCAAATGCACGCTCACTTGTCCTTCTTTGCATCATCTGCATGCAGAGATCCCAAGCAATGTTTGATTCCATCTGCTATTGTACCTGGCGAGTGGCATTACTAATACAGATAATGAATACAAGGCACAAAGCTATACAAGTGCTAGCTCTAATTACTGTTATTGCTGCCTGCTTGCTGGCAGATGTAGGTAAAGTGCTGATGGCAGAATTCTGGTTATCAAAAAAAGAGCTGTTGGTCCTCTGCACTGTGGGTCTCGCTGCAACAGGATGACATTGCCAAGACCCACGAACAAATTGTGAGGACAAAGCCAACAGCAAAAGGAAAAAGCCAAGCTGGGCTGCGGTGCGGGAGCACTGCGTTACCTCCCATCACAACAGATCAGAGCTGCCGTGTGTTTGGGAAATGGACGGCAGATCCCCCCAGCAGATAAATATGACATAAAGAGTTTTATGTCTGATGTGAAATCTGTCGTGCTAAAATAAGGATTTGGATCTCTGAAAGATTTCTGTGCCCATACTTCAGGTATATATGGGTATGGGTACATTCATATGGGTACACACATGACACCTGAAGCATGACACTTGCTACCTCTCATTGCCGTCTGCTGATTTTACCATTATAAGGAGGGACTAATGGCTGGGACTGGGAGGAAGAGGAAACAAATCTCAGCACATTTTACCTTTCACATTGAAATTCTGATCTTGTCTGTCTAAGGCTTGTTTTCACCAAGTATAATATTTTTTTTCTTAGATTAATCAGTCACTGTCTGTTTGGCACAAGCACTGGCTATCACAGCAAACTGAACAAATGCAGTCAGTGGCTCCAGACAGGCCTCTCCTCCTCAGAGAGGTGATAGACGAGAGTGGGCCTGCAAAATGCCAATTGTATTTGTGCTCTTTGATGTATTTCAAATTTAAAGGGCTCTGACACTACCTAAAACTGGCACATCTCCACTGATGCTGAAATTTCAGGGCAAAAGTGCAGCCATTGTGGCAATATCAATTCACCTGAGCTAAAAATGTGAACTGTAGAGGCCAGGCCACACTAGAAAAATAGCAAATGAGTGTAATAAAAAGAGCTTGGCTGAAAACTACTTGTGACATTGAAACTTTGGTTTTCCAAAGAGCTCTTAAGTGGTGCCCCTGATGCATGCAGCCACAGGCCAGTGAAATGCAATGCTAAAAGACTTCCATCAGCAGCATCACTAGCTGCAAATGGTTGAGCATGAAGGGATAAGGGTGCTTAAATTTCTTTGATCCAGCAGAAACCATTCCATAAGACAGGCCTGAGCAGAAAAACACAGCTACGTTGGCAGGTGTTGGTGCAAAGGCCAAGCTAATGAGCACAGTAGGACCTGTGCTGACAGTGTCAGACCCACTCAGGTGTAGAGCTGTCACTGTCACATGCAAGGCTCTGCTAAAGGCACTGCACCGTCGTCATGTCTCTGTAATGGCTGCATCCTTGACAGGCATCTCGAGGATCACTTTAAACTTTATCTTTTTTTTTTTTCTTTTTTCTTTCTTTCCTGCTAATGGTTCTGTTAGTCATGACTTAAAATCTCGAGTAAAATTGCAGTGAACCGTTAAAGAGCAGTTCAAACATCTTTTTCTTCCTTTTTTTCCCCTGTCTTTCAAAAAGGTTGAAATGGTGGAACGCATTATCAGGTTAACTATGACTCTGCAGAGCTCTTATGTGCTAGGCAGAGTTTATTTATGTGGAAAGGATGAATAGTTCCCTACATGTTAATAGCACAATCAACGACAAAATCCTTGGCATTAATATTTAACATCCTTTGTTATGTACATGCCTGACTGTTATCCAGAGAGGGCTGAGTCAGGAGATCAGAAGCTGCTGGGAATTGAATAACCATTATTTGTGGGATTTCACAGAATGGAAGCCGGAAAATAGAAAAGACTTTGTTTTTCTATATGGCCATCCAATTTTCAAGAGATTGTATTTTTATGGATACTGTGCAATATAGGCAAGAAATTATTACAACTGTGCTCTATGGCTTTTTTCAACACCTGATTTATTTAACATTACAGCCTGCTTAGTCTCGCTCTGTAGGTGTGTATAGGTATTAATTTTATGAGAAATGAAGGAGAAAATTTAATACTGCAAGCCCAGCAGGCATCCATTGCAAATTCATAACTATTCATGTAAGAGTAGGACAGAAATCAGAAAAAGAATCGGCTCTACGGAGCAGATACATACACATATTTAATATAACATATATTCTATATGTTACGTTAAATACATCTTAACCTTAATATGGGTATTCCTTTGGACCCATTGTGATACAGATGACTGTTATAGGTGTTTTTCTCCTGATGCCCTGCACAGAACAGGTATCGGTGTTGTCAGTAGCTTTCCCGATATCAATCTAGTTACAGCTGTTATTCAATTTAAATTGCCCATAAACGCTACACTTGCAAAGCCTTCCCACATTTCCACGATCGCTCTGTAATTACAGTAAATTTTCTAGCCCTGGTGTACAGCACTCTTTTCATGTGAGTGATTTTCAGGAACACTCTGTTTTATGTGGGCATCTAAGGGTGTAAGAAAATGTGCTATATTATATTACAAAGAAGTTTTATATGAACCTGTGATACCAGAAACAAAGAGACAGGGGAAGGAGGGGTTCGTGTTTCATATATTTTTTACTTGTCTGGAAGAGTCTTTTTTTCTGAAGCCATGCTTTCTGGGGAATTTCCTTGAGGGAAGCAAAGGGGCTTCCCCCTCCTTCAATAAAAGCCAGAGAAAAAAGGGTTTGGGGGATTTTTAGTAGAAGCTGCTCGCTCATGTTCTTGCATCTCGGCCTATACACTAGCCTGCTCTAAATCGCACCAGAACTGTTTGCACGGGGGAAGAAACTCGGTATAAAAAGAGAGAGAAGGGGGAGGAAAAAAAAAGTAAAAATAAATAAAAATCCAGGGAGCAGAAGTGAAGAGGAGGCGGTGAAAAGCAGGGAAAAGCACCAGAGGCAGCAGGCGCAGGGCCCAGCCGCCCCCAGCAGGCGGCAGCAGGCAGCACGGGCCTGCCTGGCTCCTGCGGCCTCCTGATAGCTGCTGCCCGCTGGCCAAAATACGAGCTGAAAATAAATAAATGACTGAATAAATGGTTAAAGGGGCAAGGTCCTGCAGCTGGGTGGAGACAATCCTAAGCATGAAGACGGGCTGGGAGGAGAGTGGATTGAGAACGGCCCTGAGGAGGACCTGGGGGTGGTGGTGGATGAAAAATGCAGCGGGAGCTGAGTGTGGGATCACAGCCTGGAAAGGCAGCTGCACCCCGGGCGGCACCGACAGCAGCAGCGTGGGCAGCGGGGAGAGGGAGGGATTGTTCCTCTCTGCTCTGATCTCCAGAGATCCTGCCTGGAGCCCTGTGTTTAGCTCTGGGGCCTCCAGCACAAGGATGTGGAGCTGTTAGAGCAGATCTGGAGGTGGCCGTGAGGATGGTTATAGGGCTGGGGCAACTCTCCTTTGAATAAATAAATAAATAAATAAAGGCTAAAAGAGCTAGGGTTTACATTACAGAGAAGAGAAAGCTCTGTGGAGACCTTCTGGTGGCCTTCCAGTACCTAAAGGGTGCCCACAAGAAATCTGGAGAGAGACTATCAGGAGGGTACTGACAGGACAAAGAGTAATGGCTTTAAACTAAAAGATGGTAGATTTAGATTAGATGTTACAAAAAAAAAAATCACAGTGAGGGTGGGAGGGTGATGGGGCACTGGCATGGGCTGCCCATGTGGATGCCCCATCCCTGAAAGTGTTCAAGGCCAGGCTGGAAGGGGCCTGGGCAACCTGCTGGTGGGAGGTGTCCCTGCCCATGGTAATGGGGTTGGAACTGGATGGGCTTTAAGGTCCCTTCCAACTCAACCCATCTTGTGATTCTGTGATTCTATGATTCTTTGAAATGAAGACACAAAATCCACAGGCGACTCCATGTAAAGAAAGTGAGAGGCCCCCTGGGCCTCAACCCTGAGGAATTGTGTGGTTCTTCTGAAGGAGCTCTGGGGAAGTGGAGATGGGACTGTGCTGAGAATTTTGGCCCCTGCCCATATTTGCCAGGTTGAGGTTGGTTTTGAGGACAGTTTTCCCTCAGAATCAGGCTCATTGGTGCAGGTGGGAACACAAGTGTTCAGATGTAGTCCTGGACCAGCACATGAGCTACTTTCAAGAAAAAAAAAAAGAGAGGAGATTTGCTTTTCTACTCTCAGACATGCCCTGGTATAAGACTAATGTAATAAAATATCTGTTATATATAAACAAACATAATGAGGAGCCGTTCCAATTTATGACTGCCATTCCTGCCTCCTGGGAGGCCTTCAGGGAGCCTCCCAGATGCAGCACTGCATTCACTGTTATCCCAAGCCCCACAACTGACAGACCATTCCCCAAACTGTGTCCTCCCTTCCCTCAGGAGCCAGCTGGATGCCAGTTGCATGTGCATGTGTGCCTTGCAGCAGGAATTTCATTAGCTGGGATTAGATAGACTCCTCCTTTCACCCAGCCCCCAGGGTAAGTCAAAAAGGAAACCCACAAACTTTTGGTTTTGCAAAGCGTGTGATGGCTCTTTATTGAAGCTAATGAAGAAAACAGTTTGCAGGTTACATGACTCATGCTTATATCCTCTCTAGCTACATGTAAAACCAGTGTCAGAAGCTCTCATCAGACAGTCTGACAGGTCAGCATGTGACCACAAACACCACTGCCAAGACACATGGGGTTTGATCCTCACAGTAGGGATGGGCACACAGGCTTGCTCAATGCTAATAAAGATGCTTTTGTTTTGTCCAGCTGGAAGCAGGACTAGCTATATACCCCATGTGAGGACTGGCTCTCATGTGATTTCCAGACCACTCTTTTCATATCTCACGATCTGAAGTGACATTAGAGACAGAACCCAGTCCTGCTCTGAGCTTCTGAGGCATCGTTTGGTTTGCCATTTGCAGCACAAGCTTTGGGCACAGTCCTCTATTAAGAGTCATTTGGGAAGGCCTCTGGGAGACCAGGTAGCTGGCAGATGCCCCACACAGTGTAGATGACTCTTTTAAACACTGATGTGCAGCACCACCATAGGACAACAACATTTTCGTGCTTAGTGGGAGACTAAGCATGAATGGCCCAGGAGTGCATTCTCCCAGAAGCTACAGCACAGCATAAACCTTGTGTACACAGCCTGAAGCCCTCCACGGTATGAACTGGCACATGTGCAGTAAACACATTTCATATGGAGGCATCAGGGTCCCTAACATCCTCCCTGAAGATGATATTATGCTGCCCTCTGTGCTGATTTCTTCATCGTGAAGCTTCATGCAGATGAAGCCTTCTTCAGAAGGCTTCAAGGCCTTCGTTCAGGCCTTCCTTCCATGAAGGGAGTCTTCTTCATTACAGATCCAAAAGACATTCAAAGCAACACACTTTTCATGTGCATGCATGCAACTGAGCTGGGGAGGGATCCGAGTCTTCCCTGGCCTTGCCAGACATGAAAGCAGCCAGATTTCCCTAATGTTTTGGAGACTGAACGGGGAAAATAGGTGCTGTGGGATTGCCAGGGCACTGCAGATTCAATTCCTGGCCTTCCTTTCAGCGTTTGTTTGTGGCCTCAACTCTGCCCAATTTCTTTAACAGGCTGGGAGGCAGATCATGTGCAAAACCCACCCCACTCCCTTAATCATCTCCTTTCACCATATGTGTGCATCTGCCCAGATGTGTGCTTGCTGCCCGGAAGATTTACTCCCCATGCACACAGTTTCCCAATGCTGTAAACAATCAGCTACTATGTTCCTCTGTGGGCACAGCACTTCCTTGCACAAAGGAGAGAAGGAGAGGCAGAGGAGGGGATCTCTACACACATTGCTTGAAATCACTGCCTTGCAGCATGCTGGCAGGCCTTGCAGTGTGTTGTGCTACATGTAAAGCTGCTCCCTGGGTTCTTTTTCTCCCATGCTTTGGCTGCAAAAGAGCTCAAAAAGCCAACTCAGACAAAAAATTGAACATGTGAAGGAGTTCTGACCCCAAAATGCCCTCAAAAAAGCCCCTGACCTTTGGTTGGACCAACACACCAGGTCATGAATAGGTGCATTTTAATGACCTCGCAGCACAAGCACAGAGCTGGAGCCAGTTGAGATAGCAATGCCAAGCAGGATTCACTGCACAGTTCCAGACTCTGGAAGACCTGCAGGCTCTGGCATGATCCTTCCAGCAGCAATTCAGTGCATGAATGACCAGAGAAGTTGAAGTCATGCCACAGAACAGGGGTACAAGAAGAGATGACTGGTGCTGCATGCGTATAGTGGGAGAGACGAGAGAAGCCACACCATGAGGGGAAGTGATGAAAATGTAAACCCAACTTGTTTCCACCCTTCTCTCTCTCAGTAAGCATCTTGGTGCCAGTTATCTCCTGGGATTGCTGGGTTTCTGAACCTGGAGATGCACGCCCTCATGGGAGCAGCTGCCTGCAGGCTCCTGCTGTGCCAAGAGCTGAGACACTTGGATGCCGCATATCCCCTGCCCTCATCAGATGGGAGCATCTCATCACTGTCTCTAGTGGTGCATCTCTCTGGTGGATGTGGTGCCAGCCAGTCAGCAGCCTCATCTACGTAGAGTTCAGCCTTGTCCCTGTTTTGTTTGCTTCTCTTCATGGCAACAGACAGGCTGCGGAGAAGGTTTTTCACCCACACACACTACCTGATAACAGCCTCGAACCAGCATCTGTTTGCCTGGAGGCACAACTCCTTGCTGCTAGTTGGGACCTATTTCTTAGGAATTGTTGCTAAATGATGTCACTTTGGAATGAGCTCCATGTCTGCACTACCTCACCTGCTCAAAACCACTGAAACTTGCTTCTGCCAGTGTCCAAGTACAGGGACAAATTATAAGGATAAAGCAGCATGGTTCAGGCTGCAGGACTGACCTGCAATGAGCCATGGCAGGGGGATATGCTCAGTTCCTTCCATTTAGGTCTACAAAGGCTGCAGACCAAAGAACTAAAGCTGTGCTCTGTACACAGTGCAGTATTTAACTTAAAAACACGGGTATTTCACAGACTTGCATGGAGATAGCTCAACATCCAGTTTGGGGTTGGCTCTTGCACAGCACTTGGAGCATCCTTTTAGCCTTCATCTTCTCCAGGTGATGGTCAGATGTGAATGGGCACCAAAATGCAGCTCAAACACGACTGTGGCACAATGGGGCTTGGTGCACAACATGCTCGCTCATGGAAATGTCACACACACTGCCAGGGGTGGGCAAGAGGAGCACTGGTTTGTGCCTCTCTCCAATTTCCAGCGACGCACAATGGTGTATTTTAACTTGGACAGCCGGGCCGTTGCTTCATTCCCCCATGTTTGCTCTTATTGTAGTGGAGGTACAGTGATCTAAGCTGCCACGCCATTTTTAAACACTTCTCAAATATGTTTTGGCCTGACCGTGGCGGGTGTGGGACCCAAGACAAACACCCAGTCACGCACAGACACACACTCGCACACTCAGACACCCTTCGCAGCCTCATGGCTTTTGCTGGCTTATGAACAAGGGAGTGAACGATCGGAGGGAATGCAACTTTGCACCAGAGCCCGGCGGAGCACAAAATCCCACCCAGCGCCAAGGACTCATGATTTATGTTTTTGTTACTGCAACAACAGGCAGAGGCAGGGGGAAGAAAACGTAAAATAAAAAAATAAAGGGATCTTTGCTGGATTTTCCATCCCCTGCTGAGAAGTGGATGCCTGATGCCAAATGGCAGCCAGGAATCACAGCAACACCCACGGGTAAGCACCCGTGCTGCTGCCAGCTCCTGCAAGGTTATCACAAGCCTTCCAGCATTCACTTGCCTTTCTGAAAGCCCCAGATCCTGGAGTCGTGGGATGAAGCTGGGATCTCAGCTTTTGAATTTAATAGTGGATGTATCCCTCGCTGTTAAGGAGAAAGGCTTGCAAATGGGACAGGTTCAACACCTACAAAGAAAATAAAGCAGTGTATCTACTGGTAAATGCTAAATGTATTTATTTATTTATTGAGAAAGGGTTTTAAACATTTTAGAAAGCAGAACGTGTTAGGAGGTACCATTACAAAGAGCTAAGTCTCAGCTGAGAGGATGCTGCGGGAGGAAAATAGACTTCTAGGTAGGCTGGGTTTTCCTGGCTTTTTCCCACCAGGAAGACCAGCAAAGGGAGAACATCTGGGTTCAGTAGCTGAGGTAAAGTGTTGTTTTTTTTTTCGTCAAGAATAAACATTAGAATTCAAAATATGAAGACAGAGACTCCCTAGAAAAAGAATTAAGCTCAGTGAGTAACCCTGCCTCTGTCCCAAGTTTAGACCCTGTGGACAGTACTGATTTATCAGTGTTTTGGAAGAAAGAGGTGGGGGATCTACACATAAAGGAGTGTCTTCCACTTCGCAGTGTTTGCTCGAAGAAGCTTGGTGTTGGGCTCTACCAAGCAGCCAGAAGGACAGACTGACGCCCCCACAGCCCCAGCCCCTGGGCATGCCCTGCTCTGCCTCTCCTGTTCTGGCTGCAGCTGACTTGGATCTGGAGCAGTTTCCATTTTTTTGTCCTATGCGGTGCTAAAATCAATTTCAGTGCAAAGCAGCTAATTAAGAGCAATAATTATGCAGATGACTTCAGAGCAGGGCTGTCCCCTGCCTTGCTGCAATTTTTCAACATTGAAAGTCAAGAAAGCTTGGATGATCCTTGCACCCATGTACAGCTTGAAAGTACAAAACGGGACGCTTTAAAAGACCGTGCTGATAAATTGCTCCCATAAATGATGAGAAATGTTTAAATCAATAAAACGTTTGTTTAGATGCCCATATGGAGGAAAGATACAGTCTGTTGCTCTTCATATTGGATTGATCCCACTGTGTTAAATTACAGCTGGCTACAGCCCTGCGCCGTTTACTGCACAGCTTGACAAGCATGTAAAATATTCACACTGAGCACAAAAATTTTGAGTGTCTGATCTCTGCATTGTCCTTGTCACTTCCTCCCAGCCAGGGCCAAATTAAAGGCTGCTTAATACGGGGGGGAAGCTTGCCACAGCTCTCCCGCAAGCCTTTAGCCACATTACCCGATATCCTCTCGGATGGCCCGGGGGAGCGAGCAGCTGGGGAGCAGATGTAGGCGGTCTTCTGCACGTGACCGTGCGCCTGCCTACAACGCTAGCCGCTTTGGGGATCTATCAGCTGCTGTGGGCTGGTGGTCATAAATACATAAATACAGCAGGAACGTGGGCAGGGTCTTAAAGGAGTCGCTGCTGCTGCAAGGCACCCGCTCTGTGCTCCTGGGAGGGTGGCAGCAGTGGTGGTGGGTGGCAGAGGGAGCAGCAAGGGCAACCAAGTGGGAGAAGGGAGCTCTCAGTGCTGCTCCCAGGCTTTGGCTGCTGTTCCTAGGTGAGCCATACCTTTTGGAGCAGCATGGGATATACCCAGGGATCCCATGGAGAGGTCAGGGAGGAGGCTGAGCCAGTTATTGGGGTTCCTGTGTTGTCGGTGCTGCAAAGTCTCAGGTGCTGCAGAAAGTGCTCAGTCTCTGTCCCAGTGGGTTCACTTCAGTGGGTTCACTTCAGGTAACTGTTACTCGGGAACTTGGGCCAAGTTTCATCACACCCCTCTAAACACACCTTTTGGACACGGCAAAATAGCCCTGTTTGTTTAGGGATGCTGCCAGGTGCCCTTGTGCTTCCTGCAGACACGCATCTTCTACAGCTTCTCCCTTGGGACAAGGAGCCCTGAGCCCTGCAAAGCCTGGGCAGTGCTGCAAGCAGCTGCATCAGGGAGAGAAGCAGCAAAAAGAAACGAAACCGATGTCCTTGTGAGGGCCAGTAGAGGCCACTGCTGTATGCTTTAAAAATAACTCCAGGGCTGAGGTCCCTGGCGTGGTCTTCAATTGCAAGCACTCTCCTTGTTCCTGCGTGTGTTTTCCTCTCTCCTCTGTGACATGTCTTGGCTCCAGCATCCTCAGGCGTGTTGCAGACAGTGTTGGGTCAGAGCAGCCCTTTCTGCTCTCTGCAAAGGGTGATGTCAGTGGCTGCATGCCTCCTTTCCTCGCCGCCAAGCTCCAAACCCACCAGCTGCCACCAGGCAAACTGTCAGCAACTAGAGCTGGCCAAGGCAGACCCCCAGAGAGCTAGGGCTAGCCCAGGTGCCTTTAAGGCATTTTAGTATAAAGAGTTTTTATAAAAGAGCAAGGAAAATGTAATCTGGACTCTCTCAGACTTGACAAGCTGAGAAACGTGGCACCTTTCACGGGGACAGAGTCTGCTCTCCTGTCCCTAGCACTTTGCCTTTGTCCCCTCCACAGTCCTGTGGTGCCTGTGCTGGAGGTGATTTGGGCTGACCCTTGTCAAAGCCTTTAACCATTGGTGATTGTAAAGATTGTGTGTGTATGTATGTATGTGTATATATATATATATATATAACCATGGGTTGCACATTGAAATCTATAAAAATATTGCTGCAGGTCTGTTTGTACATAGGCGGCGATGAAGCACGATGTGAAGTGCCTTTGATGTTTTAAATGGCTTGGATCTGTGAAAGTGAAGCTGAACTCCGCTTTGACTTTAATGAAACAAACAGAGAGGTGACTATGAATGCCAACTGCTACTTTTAAAAAAGGTACCAGTGTGGAAAAATAAGCAGGGCACCAGCGGTAATGTCAACAGTTCTTTTAAAAATAACTTAATTTCTTTAAATAACTTTAAATATATTTCAGAATAGCTGAAAATGTTATTTTAAGAGACAGAGGGCCTTTTTCATTAGATGATGAAAGAGGGTGTTAATTTTTCAGAAATCTGGCATTTTGTCAACATCTGCCTTTGAAATTTATGAGGACAAACTCGCTCCCTGTCCCTGTGTTTTATCAACTCATGCTCCCAGTACCAGGGGGAGCAGAGTGCTCTCCCCGCGTGCTCTGATGGCGACATGTCTCAGTCCATGAAGAAATGTGGCTGAGTGTTTTCAGCTGATACTACACCTCTTTTTGCTCTCCAGGTAGAAATCCAGTCACCAGAGGGTGTGTATTTGTGTGGCAGATGGCTTCCACCAGGCCGCTGGGATGCAGACACCAACTTGAGGCATCGCCTCATGGAGAAGATGTTAGGTGTGGGTGCAGTCTGAAGTGCCCAGCTTCACCATTAACCTTGTGCCCCAGTCAGGACCAGAACCCAAATGAGCCCTAAATGAGCCTAAAGTAAAGGTTTATTACTTTCTGCCTCAGTTTACCCACCTGGTCAGCAATGCTGGCTTCTTTGGTTAGTATTCGAATAATACTTCTGACAACAAGCGTGGCACTGTTCGTTTCCCACCTGTATCCGTACATAATCGCATTCCCAGCTCCCCGGCTGAAAGCAGCACTCCACAACCCTCTGCCAAAGCACAGAGGACAGAGGACATCGGGCTCCTCATGAGGGGAGGAGCAGAAGAGAGCAGCAGCTGCAAGGCCTGCTCCGAAAACGCGAGGAACGAGCGCGTTAGGAGGCTTCACGGCCCCCGGGGGCTAATAAAGCTTCCCGCTTCCCTATTTTCTTAATTCAGTGTGCTTGTTTCAGGCGTTCAGCAGTTCCTTGATGCTGAGTTACTGTGGGAATTGCCCAGGGAAGGCACGTGGTGTGCACGTGCGGGGAGGTAATGGCTTTACCATGAGTGGCCCGCTGGGGCTCAGAGCCAAGCGAGAGCCTCGTGGTGGCTGCAAGGAGGCTGAAGGGCTGCTCCTCACCCAGTGAGCATGGATCACGTGCAAAGGGCTGCACAGCTTTCAGGGGAAAATAGTTCAGGAACGAGAGTCTGTGAAGTGCTGGATCACAGAAATCTCTGAGGGGGGAAGAAAAAATAAATAAATAAATAAAATGATGGCTATCTGGCTGTTTGAGACGCTTAAAGTTCAGCTGATAAAACACTACAAATGGGCTCCAGGGAACCAGCTATGCCAGCAGAAGTAGCGTGAGGGTGTGGGGAAGCCTGCTACATGATCTAATAAATGGTAACTTCTGTGATTCTACAAAGCCATAGTAACAGGACACATCATGTGCATCTTCCCTGCCAAGTACAACCAGCTCCCTTCTTCGCTCAGCCTTTCAGCACACACTTGAGGTTGCCATATTACACAAGCCATACACCTGGTAAAGCATTAAAACCAACCAACACCCTTTACAGGCAAGGGAAGTTGATTAGTCTCCATCTTCATTCTCACTTTTAGAATAATTATCGCTGCGCTTTGCTACAATGGACAGAAAAGCCGTAAAACACAAACATCTGAACACTCCAAGGCCTGTTAGGTTTCTGTCTCTTGTCCTCTCAGTTAGACTCACGGTGAATTATGTCCCGCAGCAATATCAGAGTGCATAGAGGGGGCTGCCACGGCTCATCTGAAGGTAATGGGACACAGTAAAACTCATTGCCCTGCAAAGACTGTAGATATCAGCTGAGGTCCAGCTACTGAGAAGTGTTTGCACTTCCATCAGCAGGAGTCTGCACAATTAAATTCTGCATAAGAATAATCAGTTCAATATCTAAATGATCATCTGCAGAAGCAATTATCAGGTGGTGTATATAGGCACAGCAATTGAGCAGCCAAGTTCTGCTTGTGGCTTCTTAGTTACTTTTTTTTTTTTTTTTAAATACAGATTATTTCAAAATAGCCTTCCATGTGCCCAACGAGAAGTCTTGATTTTTTATTTTTTTTTTGCAAGTTCTTTTCATGCACAGCTGTAACCTCTTGGCCTGAAACTTTTTTCTTTAACCAGGGGTTTCACCACCAACTACAGTGTCTGCTTTATTCTTCTGGCTGCCACTAAACCTGAGAGAATAACTCAGTTCCTCTTTTCATCTCAAAGACAGCTGAAAAAGGAATCTCTTGTGATTACAAGAGCAACCTGATGTGACCATGTGTTGGCACAGAGAGATGAGCCTCCTGGTTTCACTTTCAGAATCAGATAGCTGGTGTGGCAGGAGTGTCTGTGGTTTTAACAATTATGCAGATGTAAAGGAATTACAAATAGTTTTATTGATATTTGGATCGGTGTGCAAATCAGCCAAACAACAGAGGAAGAGACCTGTTTGTCTATGTACATTAAGGTTTTCAACAGCTTTTCATAAGCCAATGAAATAAACAGTGTTCCCAATTTGTAAAAAGTGCAATTTCACTATCTTCAACGAGGAACAGCGATGTTAACGCCACAGCAAGATGCCTAATGCTTTTCAGGTCAAAGTTGGCTATATGCACCTTTGCTCCCATCGTGGCAGAACAATTTCAAGGATGTTCACTCGATTCTCTTCCCGTGTAACACTAAACCCTCAGATGTGGTTTGGGGTTGAACACATACATGCATCAGTGCTCTTGGTGTGTGACAAACATGAGAAAATGAGTGCCAACTTCTGGAAATGGACTATAAAGGAGAGAGAAAGACTCAAAATCAAAGCAAAGGACTTTGAAGGGTATAGTTATGCAAGAGAAACATCCTAAGTGCTGTCTTTCTGTGCAGCATCAACTGTTTTATGTATTCAAGACTTTTACGATACTAGGCATTTAATCTCCTGTTCTGCCGAGTGATCTTCCTCCATGAGGAGGCTCTCAACTTGCTGATCTCTTGCTGTAGGCACATGAGTTACTTTCTGCTACCCCAGGCAGACAGTGGGGGAATGGAGAAGTTAATAAAAAAGAGAAACACATATTTTGCTGAATGTCTCAGATGACAGGGTCATTTAATCAGCCACAAATGAATTCCCAGGGCTGGCAGCTTACCCAGGAGAGCTGCTGCCATGGCCCCTGCCCACCTTGCTCCCAAAGGCAGGTCTGTCATTTGGCACCACGAGAAAAGCAAAGGGAAGAGAGAAGTGGGGAGATGGCTAAGGACGGGAGGTCACAGGAGGGAGGGAAATGTGGTGCAGGACTTGTTTGTGCGAGGTTGAGACCTTTGGCTGGGTGCTTGTGGTTAGGCATTGATACGTATATTCTGGTCTGGGCACCCTTTCTCCAAATTGGGAAGGCGCAAGGCTACAAAGAAAGAGGAAATGGTAATATACTGAATCAGTTTCACTAATAGTGAAGCTCAAATAGGTTAAATGTCTTGTATTGGGGAAAAAAAAAAAAAAGAGAGAGAGAGAGAGAGAGAGAGAAGAAAACAACAAAACAAAACAAAAAAACAGCACCACCACCAAGAAAAACACATAACAATAATAATAACAATAATAATAGTAATTGTGGAGACAAAGACCTCATTAGTTGGAGAAGTCTGCAAACTGTAATGACATCCAGGACACCTGTCAATGCAGGGACAGAGGAGGCTGTTTGATCCTAATCTATTTCTTGCCAGCATGGCTCAGTTCTGTCCCTGTTTGATCTAGCAGAGGTTTAGATGGCCGGCACTGTGGCCCGCTCTGCAGCCTGCAAGGCTGGAGTTAAGTCTTCAGAAATACCCAGCTGACCTTGGAATGAGCTTTGCTTGGATTTGCTTACAGGTGGCGATCAAAAATACCGTGTGACGGCTGCTTAGTGTGAAATAGAACCCTTCCACACAAAAGCACATCAGTGTGTGTTGCAAAACACAACTTGCCCAGCCTGGGATGCCAGAGATGCCGTATCCCATTTGTGACACCACCAGTGTGATGGGCTCCGTAGCGCAGGCTGCTGAGAAGTGGTCTAACATTACAGGAGCATGGGGAGCTGCTGAGCAGCCAGAACACCAGCCCTGCAATGTGTCTGCCCCACAGCAAGCCCCAAGACAAGCCCAGGCTGCCCCAGCAGCCAGAGCTACAGCAACTGAAACACCGGGAAAAGGAGAAATGATGCTCTTGTGGTGGCTGTCCCAGGCTGGAATCTGTTTTTTCCTTAACAAGTTCCTTTGGCAACGAGCACAATCTCCCAGCCAAAGCCATAACCTATTCATATACATTCAGCATTAACTCTTCAGAGGAAGGGCAGAGGGAATGTGGTGGCATTATGCTGAGTTGCTGCATGCAAGCACAGCCCCCAGTGAATGCCCAAGTCCCCACTGTCCCTCCTGTCATTAGGATTTGTCACAAAGCTTCTTTAATTTTCTAGGATCCACGTGACATTCATTTACATTGCATGGTGAAGCAGCTTTCTTTTCCTCTCCTGATAACTGAAGTTATTTTAACCCACTGTCACAAGAGATCTGCACTTGATGACAGGCCAACTGTTCGTGCTGCTGAACAGAGTGATGTTCAATGGCCTTTTGTACTTCCCTGTGATTTGGAAGCGTGTTAAGCTGAGGAAAAGCACGGTGGATTTTTGCTGACCCCTGTGCACATCAGCAGTTCTGGTGCAGAAGTGCTGGGACCATCTGGTGGGTGTATGTCATCCTGCAGAGCTGGGCTGACTGGCGACGGGTGCAGAGCTTGTGTGCGAGAAAATGGGGCTTGGCGACGTGGGGAGAGGAACTTGCTGGCTCTCCAGCACTGGAAATTTCAGTAAAGGGAGTCTGCTTTGTTCTCGATGTACGAAGCCAACAGCCACAAACTGCTACAGGTACGTGTTGTAACACACTGCTGTTGGCAAAACAGCTGGTGGGTGGCTGATGATGGAGATTCACCGAGCGGTTCTTTAAGCAGCTCGTGTTCAGCCTGTGGGTTTTGTGAATGTGCCTCAAGTTGTCGATCAGAGCCGTGGGTTCCCTGGCTACGTTTGAGTCTCTGATGAAACACATGCTCCCTGTTTGCCTTCTGAAGAAGGCGTCTCTTTTGGTGCTTCTTTTTCATTATTCAGTGGCAAGTTCATGAATATCAACAGGAAAAGTTTGGGAAAGAGCTTAATGCAAGGATAGGAAGGGGAGATGGTGTTAATATGTCTGGATAAGTTGGGAATTTTTGCCACCACCAATGGGTTCCTAATGCCTGAAGGACTCTCCTCTCACTCCATCTGTGACTTGGGAAGTCTTACCCAGTCCACATAGATCCAGAAAGAAAACTTGGACACTGTGAATCAGAGATGCAGCACTCAGGTCCTAGACAGATAAAAACATACTGTTACATATCATGTTATAGATATAATTTTGGCCTGCTGCACCCTTCATAATAATTGCAAGGTTCAAGCAAGTATCTCCAAATGCCCTATCCATTGATGGTTTCTCTTAGTGGCCCCCACAAAAAAAAAAAACAAATAGACCCATCAGCTTTGGCATCGGTTCAAGAAAAGCCAGGGATGCCATATGCGTTCACATCCTGGCCACACGTGGTGATGGTAATAAATAATTGGTTGCAAATGCATGTGTTGCTTTCTTGATTAGTTGCTTTACTGTGGGATCTGCTGTATTGATTAACTTTAATCTACTTTGTATGTTATTCAGATCTGAAATTGAGTAGAGTGCAGGGGATGAGGAAACTGCTCTAATTTTTAGGGAGTATACTGCATTTGATTAATTTTATAGCCTGCATTGACTAAAAGCTTTTATGCTGGTCTGCTACCAATTTAACTCTCTGTGTTTGTCATTTTTTACTCCTGGGGTCCCACATAATTCAGTTTTGTAAATTGATTTGATTGATGTTTTCTGATACTTCAATAAAGCCTCTTGGCATAGACTTGTCTATCCCTCGCTTTGCACGTAACTGGACAACAACCACTGCTAAAGACAGAAATAGAATAGTATTAAATTAAAACGTATACTGAAAAGAACAAGATGGCCACGGCAGATGCCTGTTACCGGCATCCTTTGAAAAAGCACGAAGCGTAAAGCTGAAGTGCAAAAGAGCCTGTGTGTGGAGAGAAGAAAAAAATCCCCTGGGAGACAGAGGTAACAGTTTGCAGCCTGCAGGTCTCCTTTCCTCCCTCCTTTTCTGCTCCATCTCGCACCTATCCCACGGGGCTGCGTGAAGGGCGAGCCTCAGGCATGGCTCGAGCCTCTGCTGGGACATGCAAGCTCTCAGATCTCCAAAGATCTGGCAGAGGCAGTGAGAGGCTGTGCAAGTTATTGTTGGTACAGTCACTGTTATTTCTGAGCACAGGGAGGAGGAGGGCAAAGGGGAGGCGTTGTCACCTCTCTGCAACACCACCGCACACACCTTGTCCCTGCGTGATGGCAAAGCAGATTGTGGAGCTCTTCCTGTCCAGCAGCTGTTTTTATTTCTCGTTTTTGTGTTAACAGCTTGGGACCTGCACATACAGATCGAGCAAGGCAGCAGGTAGAGGTATAACACAGAGCTCACGAGATGATTTCTTTGGTCTTGAGAATAGTTAAAGCAAATACAATGTAAAATAAAATTATCTGTCCCAGCCAAAGATGCATGTGGGTGTACTTTTTTTTGGCCAGAAGAGAAAGGTAATGCTCATATCAGGGCTTCCAATAATACACCTAAGGGGGAGTTTTAAGGGCTTGCTGTTAGCGCAGCTTATCAGCACACAGAGGGGCCCATGAGTGGATGTGGGCCTGCTAGGGGTGCCCCACAAGTGAGCCACTAATGAAAAGGACATCTGCTGATAAGCGCTGCCTCCCGGACCTGAGAAATAGTGAGAGAGGACAGTGACGAGCAGCTGAAGACTGCAGCGGTGGCAGAGAGGTGCAGACCACCACCTTCTCCTCCCACGAAGCCCCACAGCCTTCCCACAGAGGGGCGGAAGAACCACGGGGAACTTCCTCTGATTTCCTGAATTAAGCGTGGTGCTTAAGCAAGAGTGCTTGCATTACGGTTTGGGTGTTTTTAATTGCTGTCACCCATTCCAGGCTATCTCCTGTCCTAAGGGCAAACTCCAGTGTCTGATGACTGTGACTTACTGAGGGCTTTTACATGCTGACTGCGATATATCCTTCCCAAGAAAGGGGAAGCTTCAGCTGATGGCTGCTCTCAATCACAGGCAATAATTTTGCAGTAAAAATTACTCAGCTCACAGGACTTTCCAGACGATAGTGGTAGGGAGTGAAGAAGTAAAATGGTATTCAAATCTCTTCAGGTGTGGCTGCTGTTATCTCAGCTACCAGTGCCTCATTTTACAGGCACCAGCTTCAAAGAGAAACACAAAGAAAGCCCAGCACACGATTGTCAGCCACACTCATGCTCTGTGTCTCAGTTTTGTAGCTGCTTAAACATGATGAAAACAAATCTTTAATAGTTGCTGCTTCCATCATTACATTGAACTCTGTTTTCTATTCAGTTGCAAGGACAGCTAATTTCCAGCAAATGGGAACAATGCGCTCATGTTGCTAATTCATGCCACTACACACAAACGTTCAGATTATGTTGTGCAGATCCAAATTCCATTCTCATTCGCGAGTGCAACTAGTACTTAAATCTGGTTCCCGAGCAAGGAGTAAGGAGCCCTGAAGCAAAGTTTGTGACAAATTAAACCCTGAAAGAAGCAATGAAAGAACATCTGATTATTTTATATATATATATATTTTATTTTTCATTTTTATTTACTGGACTTATGGCATGGGGGAACCAGTGTCAAAGACAATCTGAAGGCAAACAATTTGTCAGAAAGCTAGCATCCGCAAAGCTGCCACACAAATTTTCCCTCATCTACTGTCTCTCTTTTTTGGTTTGTGGTTATATGTGGGTGCAGGCAGGATATTTTGAGATAAAGGATTTGGGGGTGGAAACAATTGAAAGACATAAGTAGAGCACAGACTACATCCTGGTGAAGGCAGAGAGGCAGAGTGATGTGCCGATGAGAGCATGGCTGGGCATCTGAAGTGGCTGGCAGTGGAGATTTTCCTTGCTCTGGTCCTGGGCAGAGGCCTTACAAACCCTTCTGTAGGGTAGGGGAGCCTGGGCTGTGACCGGGCCTGAACCTCTGCCTGGCACCTCACGGAGCTCAGTACTCACCCCATGTCCCTTCCTGCCTTTGTAATTCCCCACATAAGTCATGGCCAACGCCTGGCGCTCTGGAGAAGCTTGCTCTCACAGAAATATATGTAATTACACCCTCTCTGCCCCCTTTTTGGCTCCTGGAGTGAAAGGGTCAGGCTGCCTGTGAAGGACGGGGCCCATCGGTCGGTCCCATCACCTCGTTGCTGTGCAGTCTGAGCTCAGGTGGCCTCCTGCTAAGCTTTGGTGCTGGAGGCTGCGCTGCCCCACCTCGCTGAGCAGAGGGCGAGGAGAGCTGTGCTTGGAAGCTCCCTGACTCGGCAATCTGCCCACAACTTCAGCCACCACATAAAATCTCCCCAGACTCCCCCATTTACCAGTGGGGAGTCATCGCCCAGAAACTCCTGCCTGTCA
The DNA here is from genome assembly GCF_047663525.1 of Anas platyrhynchos. Taxonomy (NCBI): domain Eukaryota; kingdom Metazoa; phylum Chordata; class Aves; order Anseriformes; family Anatidae; genus Anas; species Anas platyrhynchos. The sequence continues at coordinate 18,383,811 of NC_092597.1, read as the reverse complement.
GAAGTAAATTGAAAGCCATCTCCCTTCACAAATTCCTTGATATTTCTGTTTTCTAAGCTCATTTCCTTGCCTCCTGGAATATTACGGCTGTGGTAAACACTCCTGGGCAGTCTTGCTTGCAGATTACACTTGTATCCTCACGTGCAAAGCCTCTCTGAACTATTTGCAGCCTTTGTTTGCCTCCTGATCCCAAAGACATGGCTGGGGCCTTTGGCAGGCCTGGGGCCATGCCAGCCCTGGAGAGGCAGCCACAGACAGAGGTTGGCTCGCCAGGTTAGGGCCACCAAGCAGAGAACAAACTTGCCCTTGATGGACAGCCAGGAGGGTAAAGCTCCAGATCTCTGAGCGTGTGTTATGGAAAATTTTAGGCACCTGTTATCTGTCACCATGCTACCTCCTCCTGATTGCCTCACGTTATGAGGTAGGTTGGGCTGGGCTGGGCTGGGTTAGTCATTGTTTGGTTGGAGACTCGGAGGGGACAGAGCTTCTGCAGGAGGTGGCTTTTCACTAGATGGTGCTCTTTCCTGAGCCATCCTGTGCCGTCCCCTTTTTGAGTCTGGGAACTTCCCAGTGTTCCTCTTGTACGCCCTTCTTACAGGGATGGGAGGAAGGCAAATTAAACTGTATTTCCAGTATCCCTGCTCTCAGGTGCCTCACCCTGCTGGAGCCATGTATGAGAAATTATTGCTTTACATCCTGGTTTAAAAGGGCGTACGGTGTCGGTATGTCCCAGCCTCCAAATGATCACATTGCATGAGGGGTGAAACCATTTTTATTATTTCAGTTGATTTAAACGGGATCAGCACTGCACACCTTAGAAGACGATGCCAAGCTCATGCAGAGCACTTTCAGCAGGAAATCTCCACTGTACACAGCTCAGTGTTATTATTTTTATTCTCCAGAGAGAGCACACCAGGTACAGAAATTACCCGCATCCTTTGTCCAGCTCTCTGGCCAGCAGCAAGGTCTTTTTGGGAAGTACAGCAAGTGTTTTTGGGGTCGGCTGCAGTGAGGTGAGGCTGCCCACCTTTAGTGCGACAGGAATCGCACGAGTAACTCAGCGTGGCTGCTGTCTTTGTGGCTATGATCGCCTGGCTACCACCAGGGCTAGCAGGATGCATCTGTGTGCAGTAGGTTAAGCTGAGGGGAAACGTTGGGCCGCCACATGAACTCATTTCCAAGAGCTTCCATCATAAACGCTAACTGAAGGCAGGTCACCGCCACAACTGCTCGTGCATCTTCTCTCCAGAGGCCTCCCCAAACCTAGCCACACGCGGACCACAGGCCACATGAATGCGTCTGCTGACGGTGGGTTGCCATTGCCACCATTTTCTGGGGCAAGGCACGGGAACAGCGAGGGAAATTGTCCTGGATCAAACTCCACACCTCATGCAGCAGAGCAGCGGGAAGGTGCTGCGGAGCAGGACAGGGCTGCGGGCATGAGTGGAGCTGCTGGATTTTGTGCTAGGAAGCGATGTGCAGCGTGTGCGTGCAGCAGATCAGCTTGTGCTGGGGGAGGACTTATCCATTGCAGGAGGTGGGCACGCCAGCAGCAGCGTACCAAACTAAACAAGCCATTAAAGCTCCTGGCCAGCGTGTGGGGAGGAAGTATCCCCTTTAAGTAAAAATAAAATAAAATAAAATAAAATAAAATAAAATAAAATAAAATAAAATAAAATAAAATAAAATAAAATAAAATAAAATAAAATAAAATAAAATAAAATAAAATAAAATAAAATAAAAAGCACATTAAAAAAGAATTAAAAAATCAATAATAAAAAAGTTCTCTGCTTCTTTTCGCACCAGAAACACCCAAACCTCAGCGAGCCCAATGAGCGGGGCCAGCCAGGTGGCCGGAGGGGGGGGGTGCGGGGGTGCCACTCCCCGACAGCCCCGCTTCACCCGGGGGTCTCTGGGCTGAATCTCCCCCGACCCCAAGCCCCCGGCCGGGTACTGCCCGTCCCCCCACCCGGTGCCCCCTGCCCGGGGGCGGCCCGGCCCGGCCCGGCCCGGCGGGCGGCGCATGCGGGCTGGCGGCTCGGGGGCGGGCACGGCGGCGGCTCTCGGCTCGCAGCCCGCAGCCCCCGGCCCTCCTTCCTGCCCGCCTCCCCGGGCGGAGAGCACCCGGCCCGGCCGCTTTTCCCACCCCCCTCCCTCCTTTCCCATCTCCTTTCCCCCCCCTCCTTTTCCCTTTCCCTTCTCCCCGTCCCCTGTCCCTCTCCCTTCCCTCCCGGCCCCGCTGCTGCCAGGGGGCGAAGCCGCCCGCCCGCCGTGGGGTGAGTGTGTGAGCCCCGCAGGAGTTTTTGCGGAGGATGGGGAAGGGGTCTAGGGGGATAAAAAGGGGTCTTTTGGGGTGGTGAGGGAGTGGGGCCCCTCCGCGGTCCCTCGGACACTTCCCCGCCCTTCCTCCTCCTTCTCCTCTTCCTCGGAGCTTTTCTCCGCGCAACTTCGTGCGGAGCCGCTCAGCCTCGCGTGCTTTTTTTCTCTTTATTTTATTTTTTATTTTTTTTTTCCTTATTTCTCACTCTTTTCCTTTACTTTTCGCTTCTTTGCTGGCGCGCCGCGCCTCGCCTGCTCCCGCCCCTATTGTCTGCGGGCTGCCCGGGGGAGAGGGGGGGAGCGACCCCCGGCCGTGTGCCCGGGCTGCTGCGGGGGGGGGAGCACACGAACACACCCCCAGAAATACACAAACACACGCAGATCTACACAAACACACGCTTATATACACACAAACACCCCCCCCGGCTGGCCCCCAGCCTCCCTCCTCGCTATTCAGCCCATTGATGTGCTGCTGGGGGGGGGAGAAATCAACAAAACCTCGAGCTTCGCTGATGCAACTTTGTATCTTAGTTTGTTTGGGTTTTGCTGAGAGAGTAATCCGGGTTTTCAATCAATCTCCTCTGTTCTTGTTTTTTTTTCCCCACCTTTGGGGCTCAGTGGGTTGTTGGAGCCGGGCAGGGGGTCGTGGCTGGGGGGTTCTTGTTGTGGGGTCACCCTGCTGCTGGAAAATGTGCTCAAGGGGAACCCCACTTCTCCTAAAGCCACTGTGACGATTCCTGGGTGAGGATTGTGAAAGCGTGCTCGTTTCTTCACCTGCGAATTGTCCGAGCTGGTTAATCCACCGGCCGTGGCCGCGTTATCCCCACGAGTCATGGAAAGGAGCTGGGATTAGTGGAGCCGAGTTTTGCTGACCTCTGTAATGGGCTCTGCCCTGTGTCCTTCGCAGGGCTGCTCGTTAGCTGGAGCTCAGGAGAGAAAAAGTGCTTTAAAAAGTTTGTAAGGGTGTTCTGTGCTGGTTGCGGATGACCAGACGGGGTCTTGATAAAGGGATTATGAATGCTGTGCTCATGCAGGACAGTTGGTAGCTGCGGTGTTCCCTGCAACCCGTGTCAGCCATAAAACTGTAGGTGCTCATGGAGATACGCGGTGCAGTAGAAATATGTAAAGCATGTAGCTTCAGCGCTGAGTTTAGACAGTTGCTCTGAGATCTGTGAGTGTCTCGTGTGCTGGCAGTCTCAGCTAACGTAATCTCAGTGGTTTTAAAAGGCCAAACTACATTATTTCCCCCGGTGGTGACTCTCTTCAGCTGAAAATCCCTCCCTTGCCTGGCGTGCTTTTGGTGCTTTGCAAACCCTTGCCAAGTTGTAGGGGGACTGCGGAGGTGAACCGAGTTCCTCACAGTCCCATGAAGGTAAGGCACGCGTGATTCAGTTAGCGCCGTGTTAGAGGAGGTGTATTTTATTCAGAGATATCCTAGCAGTGGGTGTAGATTGACATTAACCTCACAACATCCGTGTCTGTGGGCAGAAGCTGTCTGTGCTAGAGGAGCACCCGTTCACGCAGAGGGCTCTTGCTACACCACTGCGGTTCCAGGCTGTCACCTTTCGTGGTGAGATGTTTTGCTTGGACCCTTTTTTTTCCTTTCTTTTTTTTTTTTTTTTTTTTTTTATTTCCAGGCCTCGTAGCAGGATACGGGTGCATTAAGCAAGGTGAGGATAACCCAGGCGTGTGTTGTCCCTTGGCATGGGTTCAAACATGTACCTATCTCCTGTGCTTATGGCATGAGCCTGGCGCGTCTCCTGTCTGTCCTCTCGGCGCTGCCCGGCGCTGGGCAGACAGGCTGGCCTGGGGCTGTTGCTAGAAGGGCACGGATGTGGAGTTGGGCAAGGCAGACGGGTTCTGCAGGCAGCCTGAATTACAAGTCTCCCCGCAGGTAGCGCGGCATCGTGTCGGCCCCGTGCTCCAGCCCGTGTCTGGCAACCAGGTCCGGAGGCCAAGGCATGGTCAGCACGGTCCAAAAGGTGAGGACGTGGCAATGCGTGGAGGAATAGGGGCCAGAGAGCCAGGCAGGAGCTTGGTGTTCATGATTTACAGCCCCACAGCAGCAGAGGAGGAAAAACGCAGTTGAAAAGTCCCAGCTTTTCATACAAATAGAGCCCTGCCAGGTAAATGGAGGGTTTTAAACGTAGGCTGTGTGGGGAAGCTGTTGGATGCAGGCTCACGCAGAACTTGCTGCTAATCTCTCAGCAGGATACGCTCCTGACTAAGCCGTGTTCTGGTCCAGGGTACACTTCTGTACTGAGAGGGGGATTAAGTGCTGTTAAAGGAATCTGGTTATTCTATCCAAAGCATGAGGTAGGGCAGCGCTCTATAAATTATACCAGAGGAGAAAAACATTGGTAGGCTTACTGGCAGTGTTACGAGGGCAGGGGGGGCTTTCGTAGAGCCTTCTGCTGGCATAAGAAGTTTTAACAGATAGCTGCTGAACAGAAAAATGGTCAGTAGAAGTCGTTGTGCATGCTGTACGTATTTCTTTTCCTCTCCTTATCCAGGACACCAACAGATCAGTTTTCTCTGCCCGGTATTTGGTGATGTTCCACTTGCCTATAAAACAGTCCTTGAATCAGCCTGGAAGCCTTCCTGCTTAGTACTCTAGCTCGTTATCTGCAATCTACGCGAGTGCTATTATATATTATTTCTGTGGGGGTTCCCCACACAGGCAACAAGTAGCCCGCAGTAAATTGAACCATGTAGCTGATAAGTACGGAGAATCTTTGGGTTTGGTTTTGCTAGAGATGGCAGGCAGCATGCAGAAGTTAACAGCTGGGGTGAAAGGCTGGGTAGTGCAGGAGGCTGCCAGGATGTGATTTGCTCTCCCTGAGTGATTGTGGCCCCGTGTTTTAGCAGGTTGATGGGTAGTGGTTTGGCGGCGTTGACCTGCTTTCCAGGCAGCAGCATCCTGTCTGCAGGCACACAAAAGGCTGAACGGCCACGCAGCTCAGGTGGGAAGCACCTCGCAGGCTGCAGCTTGGGATTGCCGAGTGCCAAGTGCTTGTTTGTTGCTTGCTTGCAACGATCACCCATGGGATGAAGGTAATAAGTGACTTTGTGGAGCAGCTGGTAGCTCTGTGGACATAAATACAGTTTGGCTGTGGCTCACCACAGGGGATACAGCCTGCCTGGGAGCCTGGCATGCACCACCTGCACGGTCATTTCCAGAAAGCACCACGCTTCTCTCAACCAAAACTTTGTGTTAGGGTGTTAGACACCATCAGATGTTTACAAAAAAAATGTAGTTGCCTTTCACCTTTTTTTTTTTTTTTTTTCCCTCTTGAAAACTGCTGACAACAATTAGATGTGGGGCGGGAATCAGCCACTCCTAGTACTTACCGAAAACTCAAACACTTAAATCGTGGTGCCGCAGCCTGGCATCGCAGTTCTTGGCTGCTTTTGAAAACAAAGCCAGGGATGTGGCACACCATCCTCTTGCCTTTTTATTTATTTATTTATTTATTTATTTTAAACCTGCCTTTCTCCCTTGCAAATGACTTTAATGTAGATCTGGAAGGTAAAGCCCATCACTTGGAGTTAGCTGGTTAGTTACTTTGGTTAGCGATAAGAAAATAGGATGGCAGCACTCCAGGGAAAGCAGCTAGGCTGGGAACTTGTTGCTGCGTTCAAGCTGTACGGATCTTTGTGGAAAACATCTACCTTTTATATATTTATGGCCCATTCCCTTTGCCACGCCAGCAGGGTGACTTCTCGGTTGCTGTCTACGTGACAAATCTGCCGTGACACCACGGAGCCAGTAAACAGCTTCATTCCTTCCCAGAGATTGTGGTGAAGCAGGCAATAGGTAAAACTTTGTCAGGGTTACCCTAACCTCGGACTGCAATTTCGTGAGCTCTTTTGTGTGGTGAAGCTGTAAGCAGCCTGTTCCTGCTCCCTGGCCGGGCCATGCAGGTATTTACGGGTCTGTTTAACGAACCAGACTGGGGCGTTGATTCCAGTCAAGAATAACTTAATATTCTTATTATTTCTGTACAGTTCTTACCTCGGATCAGTTCCCTGGTGGAGGAAAGCTCAGCCAAACGGCTCCTCCTGCCTGCGTCGCATCACCCTGTGCCTGGTGGGGCAGCGGCAGGAGATGCGCCCTTGCTCTGGTGCTTCCTTCAGGGAAGTTCTCCTGGAGCTGCACCCTTGGAAGTGCTTTTCCGATTGCAAAGAAGGCATTTGACTGCAGTGCCCATCCCTGTTTTACAGCATGTGAAGATGACTAAGGAGATAGATGTTTCTGAGATAAGCCAGTGAGTTAGAAGTTAAATTGTTTCCTTTTAAAGTTCCCTAAGACTGCCATTACTTCTAGGCAGGCTGAGGAGAGATGTCCCCTGCAAAAGTGAACCCTGACATTTTTATCATCTTTTTTTCCTTTATAACCATTTTAGGTACACTTACAAGTCCCTGAGGAAGAGGGTGTAATCACAAATACTTTTAAGTAGTCAACATTTTTTAAAAAGTTTGCAGTGTGATGCTTGCAGAAAATAAACTTTAATTCTGTTGTAGCTGTACTTGATCCCATGTCATGATGTGGTCATGCAGCCTAACAAGATTTTCATATCTATATCTATATATAGATGTAAAAAAAAATAAAATAAAAATTGGATGTGGAAGAGTTTCTTGTGTGGTTTTCGCAACAGAAAAAAAAATAAAGTCCTTGCTAGAATAGCAATAGAGTTCTCGCAGTCCAAGCATGGAGCTCCTTTGGGAGCCTCTCAAATACTGGGCATGGGCTTGGAGGAAATCTAAGTAAAAAATACCCCTGAAACTACTGTCAGCACCTCTTACAGATGTAGTATTGAGGGCTTGAAACAAAATGTATTCTAAGCATGTTGTATGAGGGAATGGTATGGCACCTTCTGCCTATTCGGTTTCCATAAAGACACAGAATTCACCCTTTTTCCTGTGGTTCCATAACTTGTCCTGTACATAGTGAATTCTTCTCCCATCTAGGCGCTCTTGTCTTTCAGAAGTGGTGTGTATATTTTTTTATTATTATTGTTTTTTTAAACAACAGATAATGCAAACGAACTGTCACAGTTTTCTTGTGTGGTTAGTCCTTGCATCAGTTTTCCAGTAGATTCCCTGGGACTGGTGGGGTGGTGATGGCTTGCTCCTGTCTGTGAGGTTGATCCTGTGTAGTTGCACTTCTGAGATGCTGTTTAAAATGTATGAGCACGGGTACTTGCAACTGATCCCCAACATCTTAATTTCAAGTGGTTGTGATACTTTCTTATGGTCTGTACTAAATGTTAGCCTTTGCCAGAGCAGCTGCAAAAAAATCTATCTCTTTTTAACTTCATTCAGGTGTCTGCTCAACCTCTCACAAATGCTACTAGTTTTCAGTCTTTTTGTTAAACTGCTTTTAACTTTCCATTTGCAAAATACGATCAGAAATTTCCCCAAATTGTTGTTTAAAGTGAAAAGGGAAAGGTAAAGGGAAGGAGTTAAGGATTTCCTTCTGTAGCAGTGACTTCAGGTGTGTTTTTTTTTTTTCTCTGAGTGGGAGGGAAAATAAAATAGGTGATGAATTACTTCATTTAAATGAAGAGATGAACCTTGGTGAGACTTATTCTTGCTGTGTGCGATGTACAGCGATCGTCTTGGAGTAGAGCAGGAGGGTGTATGGCACTGGATGGCGATGTTCAGAGCTGGGTGGTGAGAGACTACCTGACGAGCCGTGCTTCAGTCCCACATGTGGCTCCGTGCTTTTTATCACCCATGACTAATGCAGATTGGAGCAGTAAGTTATGTTAAAACCTGTGTCGGGCTTTGTAGCTTCATCTAAATTGTATCTGAGGTTTCTGGCAAAGTTACTTGGGAAAGTAAATCTCTTTCCCAACGTGTCTCTGCCCCCAGTGGTGTAACTGCTACATAAGCCCGAGTGCTACAGTTAATACAACCATTACAAGTATTTTGGCATGGAACAGCTGTTTTAAGCCAGGCCGCCTCCCGACTCAAGCTACTGACTCACCCTTTTCTCTTTTTTCCATGGGCGAAGGCGCCTGGGCTGCGTGACGCGCGGATGCTGCTTCCTGCAGGTATTGCGGCCGGCTGCGAGCATCCTGCAGGGCTGAGCCCTCTCCTCGTGTGCAAACCCAGCAGGGCTGGGTACCAGGACGTGTGGCACACTCGCCTTCCTGGCACGTGTGTCTTGGCACCTGGATGAGCCTTGGAGGCAATAGTAAGGAAGGGGAAAAATAGGGAATGCCAAGGTCTGGGGTTAATGCAGTGAATGGCGAGGTCTTGTATGGAGACTGCTCATTTTATAGACTGGTTTTCCTCCCGAGTTTCCTCTGGGATGCTGGAGCCTTCGGTCCCATAATAGCGTTTGGACAATGAATGCTTGGATGGAGGAAGCAGGTGTTAAAGAACGGGGGAAGTGACTTTTTTGAGGGGAGGGAAGGGGAGACGGGATATCAAGATGTGTTGGGTATACAGGGCGATTTCTCTTGATGCATGAGTGCATACAGCGTTGAACCCACGGCTAAGATCACAGCAGAACTGGGGCTTGCCCCTTTCTCGGTTCGCATCACTCGGTGAGTCAGCTGAGGAGTGAGGCTTATGCCGCCGCGTATCTAAGGTCTTACGTGACAAATTCTGTTGGGTTTGTTCCGTGCTCTCGTAAATCTTGCGGTGTAGCAACAAGGCTGCCTCGCTGATGGCACTGGACGTCTTAAACTCTGCACTTTGAGCTCGAGGAGTGCTGTGTTTTAAACAAACCGGGGATGAATGAGTTTGTGTGACCTAGATTAAAACAGTTCCTGCAGTCTGAGCTGAAGCTCTTTAAGTCAGTGCAGATATTGATCCTGGAGATGAAAGTAAAATATGACGGTTCACATGCTACGTAGCAGATGTTTTTGCATCCGTAGCTGAAAGACTTCCCACACTGGGAGTAACGACAGCGCTTTGCATGTCTCCATGGGGTTTGCAGCCCGGGCAGGAGCTTCCCTTGACAAGGGAGTCAGATTTTCCATCGCTGAGTGGTTTGTGGCCGCTCCACCCATTTTACGATGAGTGATCATCGTCTGCGAGCGCGGCGTTACACGAGGTGGTGAGCAAACCTTTCGTTGCATTAAATGTAAATGTTTACACTTTCTCTTCTCCTAGCAGCTGCAAAGAGGGGAGCTTGTCTTAACCGAGGGCTGGCTAGAGAAATGAAGACTTCAACCCCCTTTCCCTGTGCTGCTGTGAAGGGAAGGCTTGTTTAACAAGCAATCATTTCACAAGGTCCAGGTGACTCTTCACGCTTTTGTGTGATGCAAGGCGAAATGTTGCTGCAGACGTTGGGTAGCTGCGGGTTTTCCTGTATTGAGCAGCGCAGTCATCACCAGGAACATAAATCGTGCCTCGTCTGCAGGGCTGCTGGGGGTGTTCGCTGGGGATTTCGGCTCAAGAACTGACCTGTGCCCGGCTGCTTGTGCAACGTGGGCTGAGCTCAGAGCCACTTCTCCGCGCTGGCCGTGGCCACTGATGAATTTCTGAATGAGTCTTCTGGTCATCATTGGCTGAAGTAGGGTGTGTGCAGCATGGAGGCTGAGGGTTTGAGGGCTTTTGAGGAGGTTGCCAGTGCCTGTTTGGGTGCTCGAGTGGGGGTCTTGCTCATCGTCTCCAGAAAATGCTGGGGGGAACAGGGTGATGGGACAATACAACTTGGCAGGCGTTTCTCAGCTAAGGCAGAGCCTCGGTCCCAATTGTACTGAGCCCTGTTTTAAGCTAGAAAAAGAACCAGCTCATTGCTTAAAGAGCTTGCAAGCTATGACTGCAGATAATAAATATGTTTGCATGGATGTTAAGAGGATTAATTGTTTGTGGAGCGCGTTGGATGTAGGAAAATCCAAGCAGTGCTGGAGAGGTAACCAGTTGCCTGTCATGGACATGTCATTAGTTTGTTTCTCCCTCCTCCATTTGGATTACAAGCGACATTTGCCCATCTGTGAAATTCATGTCTAAGTCCCACATCTTCCTGTATTCTGGGTATTTTACTTTTTACTCTTACAGCTTCCTCACGGGCAGTAGCTTGAAGGTGGTATCAGATGCAGTATCTGCTGAAGAGGTGGGCCGCAAAACGCGGTGTGCTTCCTTCTGCAGCTGGAATTAGCTCTGTTTAAACTATGGGGGAAAAGAGTGCTTAAGACCTCCCTGGTTTTGGCTTTATCAGATTAACTAGGATTTTGGCAGGACTTTGTGCTGCTTTTTCTTAGCCAATCGACTTGCATGTGAGTATTCAGTAACTTTCTTGTGTTATAATCTCAAAGTTCAGAAGTCATCAGGCTGCCTGAGAATAATCAGAGATCCTGTCCCAGCAGCGGGTGTACAAAATGCTGGTGCTTCGGAGACTGATAGCAAGCTCTGAAATAAAACCTCAGAGCTACCTGAAGAGCACGGAGGGCTTATGGCAAAGAAAATGCTTGAAAATGTGTATATCTTCCTGAAACTGCAAAACGTGTGCTTTCCCAGCCTTTCTTTGCTAAGCTGCTTGCGTGACCCATTCCCTCTGTTGTGTGCTTTGAGATGGTAGATAAATGGCAATCACCCAGTTATTGTACACTGCGTTATACAAACCGAGTGAGTGTTTGAAGTGTCTGAAAATGATAAAGGGCATTCAGTGAGTGTAAATTTAGAAAGTCTTTTATGCTCTGCTTGGAAGATAGATATTTTTTTTCCTCCCTCTAGAAATTAATTTGTGATCTTTGCCAACTTTTACTAAAAAATCCTGTCTCATCGCTGCTTCTGATACTAATAAAGAAATACCAATACCGTTTGCATAAATACCTGTGTGTATTTATGCCTGGGGCTTATGATATTCCAGTGCCGAGAGAAAACTTGGGCCGTTTGGAGGAAACGTGCTTCAACTCTTGTTAAGTTTTGTCTTCAGGAATGCTGCATCACTTGATGTTTGCTTTGAGGGAGCTAAACTGTTTTCTTTGTAAGGATTTTTTTTTTTGGCTGTCTTAGCTAATGCTGGATCAGAGCCACTGGATAACGTGAGAATGAGGGATGGGGTTTGCTTCAGTCCTTGATGGAAGCCGAAATGAAGAGCAGGGAGCTGTTGCAGCATGGTCATGATGCTCAGCAGAGCAACGTTTTGCTCTCCTGTACGTAATGCTTTACTGTGCCCTGGGATGCTGTTACACAGGTGTCTAGCAGCAACAGGGATTTTGGGAATACACCTGAGCTGGAAAATGCATGGATGGGCTATGGATGTGCCCTTTCAAGCTAGGGGGAGTTGCAGAGTGGCAGTGGCATGGAGCACACTGGGAACTAATTGCCACCTCTGCTTCAGCATCAGCAAGCCGCTCCTCATTCAGGAGCAGATTTCTGGATGTGATCAGGGTGCTGTGAAGCACGAGTGGCTGGTTTTGCTAACTACTCCTTGCAGCAAGGCTGCGATTCACTGCTGGGTGCAGGAGGCTCGCCCCCGGTACGTGCTGTGTCGGGTGCTGGGGGTAGGTGCTTGCCTGGTGGTTGGTGCCCGTGCCTGCCAAGGAGCCCAAGAAGGATCAGGCCAGACGCTGATTTTGTTTCCCCCTTCAAACTTTGTGTCAACTCTCCCATCTCTGTTATCCAGAGAATAAACCTGATATGGCCAGCCCGGAGAAGTTTTGATGCATCCAGCAGCCGAGAAATCAAACAAGTCCTGGTCTATTCTTAATTTCTTGCGTTTCCTGTGGTTTCATTGTTTGTGTTACCAGCCCTAATATTTACATACTTTTGAATGAGCTTTTCTTTTTTTGGAAGATACTGCTTTGTTCATATGCCTTGCAGAACAGGTTCTTCCATGCTTTTTTTTTTTCTAATAACCAAACAACTTCGTTTCTCAAAGGAGTAGGAGGGGAAAAAAAGGGAAGATTACAGGAAACACCGAAGGGAAATATCTAAGAATAGAATTGTTTTTTGCTGATGATATGCTAAGACTCATTCTAAACTTGCATCTACCCTTGCAAATGTCCTTGGGCTCTTTGAGAGCTTTGTAAAACTTCTTGCATATCAAATTACCTGGTCGGGGGTGCTTTCTGTGAACAGCACATGCATTTACAGTTGGCATTTTAAATGCAAAGGTGCTTCTATGAAAATGATTGTAAGAACAAAGCTGTCCTTCCCAATAAAGCCCCAAAGTGCGAGTCAGCGGGCTCTGCGGTGTTAATATTTAAAAGCAGTGCTGGTGTATGTCCTGCTGTATGGCTCTGGGAGCTCGGATGTAGTGTTTTTCAGTGAGGCAGGGGAATTTTACAGTTAAGCTCCTTGCCTTCCTTCAGGGTGCAGGGGAGTGACATCCTCTGGCCGTGTTTTCCATGGATGCTTGGTTTCCTCTAATCATCCTTTAGGAAATCTTATTTTATTTATTTATTTTGAAACTCATTCATTATTTTTTTTTAAATATTGTAGTCCCCAGAGAAGTTGTGATCAACCTCTATTTGCAGGTCTCGTTCTTCCCTGTTGATTATTGTGCTGCTCTCCCAGTGCATGCCTTCTGAAAAGAAATAAGGCAGAATTTGCGGACTTCTTTTCCCTTAGATTTCCCCGCCGTGGAGTAAAACCTCTTTGCACGTTGATGAATAGTGGCTGGGAAGCCTGTCTAGCTCTGCAATGGGATCCATAAATAGCATTAGTGTCTGGTTTGCTTCGGCGAGGGGAGCGTGCCGTGGTGGCAGGAGGGCAGCCCCGCTCCCTGCAGGAGAGGTTCCCTGTCTGGGCAGTGTTCGCCAGCACGACGCTTTAAAAGAAACATGATACAGAGTGTGCAGCTTAAATATTTCAAGCACAAAACCCCTTAAAAGCTTGTGCAAATACTGATTTAATAGAAATGGGCTCTGTTGACTCTTTTTTTGCTCTCTCCTCTGCGGTGGGCTCGGAAAGGATGCAGCAGATAATAAAGCTGTTGTGAAAAAATGTTTTTTCCTCATCGCCCTTTCTCTCCTGATCTCTTGCTGTTGGGGCCACCTCGGGACAGGCTGAGAATGTCGTCAAAACGTGCTCTGTGCATAAAGCTGCAGTGTTTTCGGGTGGACAGGGCAGCGCGTGGCAGAGCTGTTCCAGCTGCCAGGCTGGATCTGGCAGCCAATTCGCAGACCTGCTGGGTTTCAGCATTGAGGGTTGGATGAATGCCGCTGAAGTGCACCCTCCCAACAGTCTCTAAGGTGTTTTTTTCTTTTTTTTTTTTTTTTTTTTTTTTTTTTAAGCCAAGAGTGTGCCAGGTTTGGTCTCAGGAACATTCGGTTTGCAGCACACTTACTCTGGAGGAGAAACTGGGCAAGAAATCAGTTTGTTGTGGAAGCCAGAAGGAGAAGGTGACACGAGCCACGTTCAGGCTGCTCTGCAAAGCGCCTGGTGGCTCGCAGGGCAAAGTGACACAAGGCAAAGTTGACGAATGGGAATAAAACCGGCTTTTGGCTTTCCCCCTCGGCGAAGGCTGTGGTGAAACGCTCCCCTGCTGCTCCGCGTTTCCCTTTTTCAACTGCTCGTGGCATGGTTATTGCTAGATGTTGAGAAATGTAAATAACACCAAGGTAGTGAACCCGGCATTCCCGGCTCCTTGGCAGCATCCTTGACTGGAAACATCTGCCTGCGAGCCCTCCGCCGCGCGCTTCGCTCACGCAGCTGCACGCCTGGAGCCTGGGTCTGTGCAGAGCCCTACGTGCTGTCGAGTCCTAGCAGCTCTCCTTCGCTTTTCCCTGTGTAAACCAGACAAAATGGAGGAAAACCTAGAGGTTAAAGCAAGTGATTAATGTGATTTTTTTCCCTTCTTTGTCAGATAAAGTCGATAAAAGAGAGGTGGTGGTGTGGAGCCAGCCTGAAGCGAGGTGGGAACGCAGAGGGGGAGCAAGGGACCTGTCCTGGGGACCCCCGAGAGCAGATCTGCTGCTCTGGGCAGGATCTGGCCCTGCTCCCAGCCCCTGCTTCCCCGCTCGAGTTTCACGCTCAAATCACAACCCCTCACGTGGCCCCGATGCGGCAAATGTGGAAATAAATGCTGCCTGGCTCTCTTAGTCCTATTATCTGAACGGGCTTCGCTTGAAAGGACGCCTTCATCTACAGGCTTGTAGCCCGGTGGTGACTGAACTGCTCGTGCATGAAACCGTGTCCTGAACAGGGCTGGGGGAGAGAAGGAAATTACATGAAACCATAGCAGCGAGCACAGAGAGGAGGGTAGGAAACCACCCTGTCAATGCTCTTGGTGCTTTTTCTCTAGTTCGAGTGGGAGATCTCAGTCGCTTTTTACTAAGTGGGCATTAAAAAAAAAGTCCAAGAAGTGATGCAAATAATGCAGGAAACACGTAGCGAATGTTTTGCGATTAGGAGAGATAGTAACCTGGTGCTCAGAGCCTTGGGTCCGCTGCAGGATGTCAGCGCTGCTGGTGCCGAAATGGGTGAGTTTTGTGTGGCGGTAGCGTTGGCAACTTTGCCTCTAATGCAGACTTTGTGCTGTGCTTGCTGCAGGCTTCCTGTAAACTGTAGGCAGCGCTTTCAAAGCTTGTTAGGATTTTAAAAAAGGTCAAAAATCTTTCTATTGCATCGCTTCTGTTTAAAGCAGGACTGCACGGCTAGATTTTCTTGGGCTTGGGGCATAGTAGTTAAATTAAAACAACTGGGTGTGATACATTTATGAAAATGTTTTTGCATGTTTTTTAAAACTTCTTTTTTTTTGTTTTCTGTCAATATGTGAAATACTATTCCTCTAAGGGAGTCCTTAACTGTGCTAGCCAGAGAATAAGTCTACATGCAATATATCCAGTTCTGAAAAAAAAAAAAAAAAGAGGGTTATTCATAACATAAATTACATGCCCAGAATTAACTAGGATTAAAATTACAGTGAAGACAGGCTAATAAGGGCTGTACTCTGCCTAGGAATTTGACTTAAAGCCTACGTTGGAGCCTGAAGTTGAATTTGAGCTGCCAATTCAGCAGAAGTGTAAAACGCCTCCCTGTATCAATTGGAGTGAGCTAATCCAGAGTTTGAAGTGAATTAGTTTTTCTTCTTTTCGTTGGACAGATTTACAAAGAATTATTCTGATTTTTGTTTTCCCCTCTGAGTCATTCCAAAGCTAACCCAGTCATTGCATAACGCAGGGGGGTTGCTGCTGCTGTCTCTCTAGTGTCTCTTCAGGATTTCCAGCACTGTAAGTAATCGCTCAAGGCAAAGGTACACTAATATCATTTGATGAGCAGGAAGTCTACAAATAGCTGTGGTGTTGTGCCATAATTACATTTGCAGTGATGCAGGTGCTCGGTCTTAGCTTAGTCAGGACAACCAGTGCTTCAGATGGCCAGCTCTGTACGAATGTACGAGTGAGGAGGTGGGGGGGTATTTGGAGGACAGTACAGGAGCAGAACTGAACACAAGGGTTTAAGAAGAAGAAAAAACACCCAAAACTACCCTCCCAAAAAAACAAAACACCAATGAAAAGGTTTCAAGATGTGTATTGCTGGTGGCACTGTTCCTGGCTTGGCTTTGCAATACCAAAACCAAACCACCTGGACGCCCATTTCTTCTGAAACGGTAAGATGCCTTCCTCGAGACTCTTTGGGGCCAATTCTGGTGGTATTAGTTTGACGTGCTGCTGGTTTTGCTCAGGTGAGTCTCCTGCTGCTGTCCCCAGGCTGGGTGTTATTTGTTGAGGTGCTGTTTTCAGCTCGTGCTTCTCCCCCCTCAAACTTGTCCTTCGCTGACAAGCTGCAGGAGCCCTTCTCCTGATGGTCCTGGAGGAGCACGGGAGCGGTGTGTTCGTCCTTGAGAGGCTGGTTAGGTGACACCCACCTCTCCTCCAGACAGACAGAGTGTGAAAGCACTTCATTAATACTTAACTGGAGTACTTAGCAAAAGGGCTGGAGGGAAGGAAATACTGCCACTTAAATAATGCCGTGAGAAAGGCTTGCTTGTCCTGCCTGCTCTGGTCACAGCAGGATGACACCCTGGCTTTTGTAGCTTTGTGACCTTGTGTCACTGGCCCATGAGTTTATTTGGGATCAGACTGATGCAGGAGAGGGGATGATAAGCATATGGGACTGTTTCTGTAGGTGATGTTCCTTGCTGAAGTTGTCTTGGAGTGGTTATTTTGAGAGGAAATCTTGGCTCGCGTTCATTGAGCTGAGCTATCGAGAGCAGCCTGTGATGCGGAAGAAAAAGGAATGGAAGAAGGGAAGCAGGTTGGGGAAGGCCATGTGGATGAGATAAGTGGAGCACCACTCGCCCTCTCTCTTGAAGTCCCCAGCTTTTCCTCTCTCTAGAAATGGTCGGTATTGCAAGGGGGCTTGGAGGCTTGGAAAAATGGGTTTGTGTGCAGGGAGCTCACGGGCAGAGAGTTGCAGAGCTGTGCCTGAGCTTGCTGTGGAAGTTTATCACTGGGAGATGAACTGATGTCTTCAGCTGCCGTGGCCCCAGAGCTCTGGGGACATAACAGAATGGTTGAGAAAGGGAAAAGTCTAAATTCCCCAAGTGTCTGGTCCATCCCATGGGGCGGTGTGTGCTTACTTCTGCAATTATGAATGGCTCTCCCCAAGAGACACCGCGATAACTTCACTGCTGCCCTCCTGTTATAAATACAGCTTCTTCTGTGCTGTTGTTCAAAGGCTCCTTTGGAAGCCTGATTTAATCGTGGAGCTGAGTGAATAATTCAAAAACTTTTTTATCAAGCACTTGTTTAAATTCTTAAATGAGCTCACCATAACCTTTTTATGCACCCCTCCTGCATGTGTCATACAAGTATTAGAATAATTGAGTTTTACTAGCGCAAATGTTTCTGTGAAGCGAATTTTTAGAGCTTGATGTATGACTGTTTATGGAAAGGGGGAATGTTAAAATCTCGCACACCAGTGTCTTTGCCAGAAACTCTCGCTCGCTTACTTAGGAGAAGGGGAGGGGGCGCGGGACCCTCGGCTTTGTTCGAGCAATCCCATTTGTCAGATTGACTGGTATGCAGCTTAAAAACCGAGCACGTGTTTAAGGGAACTTCAGCTGTATCTATTTTCCAGGCCTTTCTACAAACAGTAGCAGTACTTTTTAAAATATTTGCTTTTTTCTGATAAGTACTATTTCTGACTTTTTTTTTCCCCTCGTCTCCCCTCCTTACATGAGAGGAAGCAGCATGTTCACGATGCATCTGCTTAGCATCATGGAGTAGCTTGGTGCTGGGATGCTGAGCAGAGAAAGTCCCCAGTTGTGTTTCGGGTCAGGTCTGCTCCTGGCATGCAGACCCGGATCAGACTTGGGGAAAGCCTTGCTGAGGGTCCTTCGGGTGTGTTTAGTGGGGCTGCTCACCTGTGCTGGTGTTTGGTGCTTGTACAGCTCCCTGATGTTAGCTCACTGCCCAGCAGCGACTGCCTTTGCAGCATCTTTATTTGCCTTTCAGCCAGGATGTTTGGTGAACCAGCTTCATTCATCTTCCGCTTCCGAAGTGAAGTGGAAGACTTAGGAATTAAAAGCCAGCTTGAGGAGGGGCTGAGGATTAGGTAAGCAGCCAGGAGATGCTGTATTCTCTGTGGAGAATAGTTGGTAATTGGTTACAGGAGTTTAGCAGAGGCTGTTTATTCTGTGTGCACACAAACCTTCTGTGCATGCCTTGGCGGCCCTCTCACCCTCCTGGCAGCAGCGAGCGAGTGCTGCAGCTCCTCTCGGCAGGCGAGAGGGACAGTCCTTACTTCCAGAGCATCTGAAGGTTGGGGAGCTGAATCTGCTGGGCTTGCTTTCTGATTTTGGGGTTTCTTTGACTTGTCTCTCAGCTTTGCTTCCAGACTCCTTTAGCAGACTGAATGTGCATTGGGAAATGCAGGTGGTTGTGCTGAGCACGGCTGCTGGTAAGTGTCCGTGTTCACAACATATCAAGAGCATTGGAATTGCAAGCTTGTGTGGTGGAGCAGATCCTTGGAGTGACAAAGAAGCTGCTGTTGAAATCTGCTTCCTTCAGCCACAGCTATTCCAAGTATAACTGTTAACGGCACAGAGGCTAGAAATTAGACAGCCGTGCATCTGTATCCAGGCCTGTAAAGGAGGAAAAAACCCATAGGTTGGTCTCTAGAAGTAGGAGCGTTTGTTTGGGTTCTCCAGAAAAACCCCAAAGCACATGACAATAACCAATCTTGGATTTGCAGAATACCAGCAGGTCACACATCAGAGCCCAGTCAAGCTGTTCGTCTTTGGGTTTCCTGAAACTGTCACATGCAAGAAGTCATATTTTACCCGAAGGAAGATTAGCTGCGTCCAGATAAGTAACAGTGGGCATTGGCCTTATTGTGACTTTTTTTTCTGTTGTGACCAAGGAGCCATCTAGTCTGCGCCTTTTCATGTCCTTGTAATGCGATGAGTATCAGTGGTTCATCAGCTCCAAACTGCCCGTGAGTTGGACTCCTTGGACTTGAAAACTAATGGGAAGGTTTGGGTGCACTTTCTTCTCTTGCTTTTAATTAAATATTGGTGCAACAAGGGGTGTTTTGTGACAGGAAAGGCCCAACAATCTTACAAAACGTGCAGAAGAGCAGGCTGTGTCTTGTCATCCTATTACGACATTCCCACCATAGGCAACACCCTTTGTGTTTTGATAAACTCACCCTTATTAATGGTGTTAAACTGCAAATTAAGTAATAAGAACAATTGCTTTTGTGCACTGTGTGTTTCTAACAGCGTATTAGCTCCTCAGACGTTGCGATGCAAAGGGTGCCTGCAGATGGGTAAGTGGCATCACTCCCACTTGCTGTGAGGGGGATCCGAGATTTGGCAGCTTTTTGTGAAATCCCCGCTAAATCTGAGCGTTTGGCAACTGAAGTCGGTGATTGCAGCAGGCAATATCTGTGCCTCAGCCCAGCACGAGGAGGGTGAGCCCCAGCTGAGGTCTGACAAGCAGCCCGCTGGTGGCTGGGCTGGAAGCCACTGTCGTCGCCTGGCTCCTTGGTCCTTGCTCTGTCGGAGAAATTACCTGAGCACAGAGCAGGCTCCAGGGGCCGTATGTTTTGTGCTGAAGTCATGTAGGAGGTTAATAATAGCTGCAAGGAGAAAACGGATCAAGACGAGCTCCAGGTTTTGTTATGGCTCTTTTTTTTGCTTGTGGTGGGTGTTTGCTGGAAGGGGATGGGAGCGAGGAGTGCTGGTGGACGTGGTCTTTGCTGGGACCAGGAGAGATGTCCCGAAGGAGACCACAGCATTTTGAGCCCACTATTGTTGTGCCGTTTGCTTTGGCGTACAAGAGGAGATTTGGCAGCCTTGTCCCTTTTTATATACATGCCTACCTTACCCTCCCCGTGGGGACCTGTGGACCATCTCTGCTGGGTTTCTGTGTCATGCCAGCTACGCTTATTCCTTCTTGCTGCCTTTTGGAGGTTTGTACACCCTCCCTGTCCGATTCAAATTGGTGCCTGTTTTAAAAACGAGCAAACAAAAGACATCACCTTGTGTTTCACATCTTCCCACTCATATAGAAGTGTAATAAAACATTTCATTATTTTTGCTTGCGTTAATTTCATTTAACACATTGTCTGGGGGAAAATGGTTAACGACTTGACGTCCATTTGGAATGAATGGAATAATGAAGGATAGCAGAGCTGGTTTCTTCTGAAGCTGCATGCTATTTTCTGCTGTGGGTGTTTTGATTCTTGTTTATTTTGCAAGCTATTTTGGAGAAGAATAGTCTGGGAGAGGGGAAGGAAGAGGCAGGCTTTGCCCCTGCAACCATCATTGTTAGCCCTGACTTTTGGTTGAGGTTTGCTTCTTTGGCTTGACCTTTCAAAACTTAAGAAATGTGTTTTTTGTTTGCTTTTCCATCTTTTTACATTTTAAAACAATTGTAACTGTACCAGATTGTTTGAACATTAATAGGGAGAATGTTTTTCAGCATCTTGATAGAGTTTCCAGGCAGCTTTTCATCAGCCAAGTACTATACCAGGCTCTCAGTGGTGGGGTTTGTTTGGTTAGCTCTGAGAATCTGCAAAGCAACTGTTGAAAATTGCTGACACATGTTAAGTAATGTGGAAATCACCATCCTGCTCTGCTGAAGTCTGAGCGCTCATGTCTGCAATGAGAACAGGACCTGACCCTGAAAATTGCACATGAACTGTCTTAATCTGGAGAGCATTTCCTAGACAGTGTCTTCCCTCCAACTCTAGCTAGTTTATCCTATCGGTATTGGGAATTGTTTGAATTTAATTTATATTTTTTTTATTTGCTCAATCTGTTAAAAATATCCTGTTCTCCCTTGTCCACGTATTTATTTTTGATTTATTCAACTACGTGCACGCTTGGTGATGCTAACTTTAAACAAAACAAAATCCTGATCCTGTAGTTGAATATCAGGAGAGGTAATACCTAACCCTAACAGCAATGCTCTTGGAATAATGCTTATTTATAAGAAATCCATCGTCTTCCACTTCCCTCCTGCAAACCTCCACTTTTCTTGCTTTGGAGCAGCTGTGATCAGCCCGCACAGCTTCCCTTCCTCCTCTCCTGAATAAATCCAACTACCTTATCTTCTGCATCGGAAAGTCTTCCCTGGCTTTAACAGCCTCTCTAGGAGCACATATAAAAGGGGCTTTCACTAGCTAACAGGAAGCGAAATGAATAGAGGAACTCTTGATAATGGCCTGTCTGTCTGAGCGCGGGATCAGCCCGACGAAATTGTACCAGATTGGTGAATGATGGTGCTTCAGCCGGGGCCAGAATTATAAGTTTTTAATCTTGGAACAAGCAAAGACTTCTTCCTCTTAAATAGTCATCAACTCCCTCTTTGATTTGGAGGCCTGTAGTCATCCATATTCAGCTCGGCTTTTTTTTTTTGCTTTGTTTTTTAAGTCTGAGTTCATGAGTCTGAAGAAGCCTTGAGTAGATTTTTGTGCAGCAGTGATTGCGGGGGGACCTGGTAGTGCCCACATGCTCCCACTGCCCTCCGCTTCCGAGCCTTTTAATTTTTATGCCCAGGGTAAATTCTTGAGCATCACAGCTTTCTTCACATGGGTCTGTGCTGTGCTGCCCTCAGGCTTTTGCAATTAAGCCCTGGCATTGTTTGGATATTTTTAATGAGCCGTGCTTTTGGTTCCTGCCACCTTCAGCCCTACGAGGGTGGGGGATGCCTCCTGGCTTCCCACCCCACAGCTTGGGCATCCAGCAACACGCAACAAACAGAGGAACAAATGACCAAAAATCCAAATGGGGCAGCTTGGCTAATTGCCTTATCCCCAGCTCGTCTGCCAGATAACACCAGTTTTAACACAGTCCAACATGACTGACATTTGAGGAGCTGTGTTGGTAAAATACTGGCAGCACCTGTGGAAAATCTGCCCTGTTGTTTCTGATATGTTTGCTGCCTGATTAACACCTTTTGCTTACAAATTACTGTCTGAAATGCAGCGTGATGTAGTGAATGTACTCCTTTTTCTTTATATCGCTGACTTCATGTCCCAAGGAAAAAAAAAGTAAATGAGAGCTTTATCCTGCTTACTAAAATTTTGTACTTTTCTCTGTTGTTTCAGACCCGTTTTCTTGGATTTTAGTACTGGAAGACTCTCAAATGACAACTTTGCTTAGGTAAGTGAAGCAAGACTTTTTTTTTTGTGGGTCTTTTTTAGAATCACTTCCCCTATCTAACTACTTCTGCATGTTGTGTTGTAATTGTAAGCTGCCAGCCAGCTGCACTGCATGTGCTGTGGTTAGGGCTAGAAAGATGTAGTAAACAAAAGTAGGGTAATGCCTGTAGTATGACATAAGGACCTCATTTATTAATTTAATCAAATGAAGTGGACATGGTGCAGAATAATGAAATACAGCTTTCATCTGCATATTACTGCATCATCTTATCGATTTATAAAAGTTTGTGTTTTCAGAGTTTCCCTCTTTTTTTTTTTTTTGGAAGCCAACTTGTTTTACTGGTATTTCTTAACGTCATTTTGTTAGGAAACTGAAGTCTTAGTATTTCCAGATCTGCAGTCGCCTCTCTTCCATCCCTTTCTGTTCCCTCGATAGTTCTAGGCAGCAGTTTTTGACGGTGAGGACAAATCACAGAAATCTTGAGATGTGTTTTCCTGAATACCCTTGGAAATCTTGCTCCTGTGCTGTTAAATAGCCCAGCAGTGGTCTGCATGATGGGTGGAAGGGCCATCAGTGTGCTGCTGTGCCAAAATGCACTGTTTTTTCCTTCCTTTGTGATGGAGAGAGGATTTGGTTGCTCCCTGACGCAAGGTAACAAGTTCACTTACAGATACACAGCTTCTTCGGTGTCCTAGCTGGAGTTGCTTGTTGGAGGCCAAATGGTGACAGCAGCACTGAGATGGGAGTAGAGCATCCTAGCATCTGTGCTAACTAATACAGAAAGGTCTGTGAAAGAGTTTTCCTTTGTCACTGTTCTGTGCCGCCGGGCCCCTGGCTGTACCCACCCTCTCTCCCTTTTGATCTGTGTCCAGTGGCTGCTCAGCCCGTAAGCTGCTGGCCTTGGCCCCTCGAGATCACAGACCTCAGTGAAGTTAATCCAGTCCTAAATCAGGAGCGTGCTTTAGTCTGCTTCTCCCTAGTGTTTGTTCCTCTACAAAACTTGGTTTAGCAAAAGGGAAAACTCCAGCGAGGCTCTTGGATTCCCCTCTGTTTTCCATTTAGCTAAGTTTCCCGAATGGATCTGTTTGCTGTTCCTGTGCCAGGAACTCGTGGAGCCTCACGTGGCGTGGCTTTTGCCTTCTCCAGAGATGCACAGACCCTGGCTGGTGGCCTCCCAGCTGCGGGGTCTGCACTAAGGTGGGCCCTGCAGTCCTGCTGGGTGCTCTGCCAGGCGGCTGCAGGCAGGAATGGGCTGTACGACCTGGCTGCTGCTGGCCATGCCAGCATCCTGCACGTTTCTCCAGTTCTCAGAAAATACCTCGGCAGAACTGTGCACGTCTGAAATAGCTCGTCTCCTCATGTGCTCTTTGCACCTTTGATTTGATCTTGCTGGAAGGTGAAGGGTGAGGTGAAACTCTTTCACAAGCCCACCAGCAGGAAGGGTGGGCTCTTACTTCAGAGCCGTGTTCTGTGCTCAGGACTGGCCCTGCTCCTCCGGATGCAGGAGCAGCAGCTCCTAACGTTTGTGCCACGGCCCTGCTGCTCTCATTGATGTCAGAATAAGGAGGGTGCAGCAAGCCCAGTGTTCTTTCTGTGTGGGGAAGGCGTTCGTGCAGGAAAACCCCTGGTTTCTGACTTATTCCATCAGCACCACTGCTTGCTTGGGGCCGGGAGGGTGTGCATGGTATCTAGCAATGCCTCACTCCTAGGCCATGGACACATGTCCCCGTTGCAGCGTGTTTGTGGTTCCTTTGTGTCTCCTCCACCTGCCTGTGGCTTCTACCAGGCAGCCTGGGGGTGACCCAGCTGCAGCATGGGGCTGTGTTGATGCCGCAGCTCCGGGGAGCAGGCTGCACCAAGCAGGCGGGCGTTTGGGCAGCGGTTCTGAAGCCAGCCGAGGAGCAGAGCCTTTTAACTTTGTATATTAGACACATCTATGAATATATGCAGAGCTGGCTAATAAATAACCCGGGGAATGGTAGTTAAGAGGAAAGGACATAATTAATTCTGTCGTGTACTCTGCTTTAAAGTCGGGTCCAGAGCAGTAATGCTTTATGCTAGAAAGGTAAACACTGTCATTATTCAGCAACAAAACGCGCACGAGGCTGACACTGTTTTCCTCCTTTTGATTTAATAATTTTTTCTTGTAGCAGTTTTAATATCTCAGATGGTCTTTGTTTGGTGCAGTGGAAGCCTGGTGAAGCCCTACGCTTTCCGAAGGATCATCACTCCTTTATTTTAATTGAGTTTTGCACGAGTGCTGCAGTGCTGACACGGGTTGTGTGCTGTTCGAGAAGGCTCTTACTGCGTGTGCTGTGGTCGGGGTGCTCGGCTGTGATTCCTGCAGTGCAGCTCGGAGGGAGGGTGTTTCGGTTTCATCAGGTGATCCCTTTTCAGCTCCCTGCCCTGCTGTGTTGACCTAGGTCAAATGCATGTGCGTTGCAGAAAAAATCTTTGTGGAGATGCTATTAAATAGTTGATGTTTCTGTTAATTTGTACATTTTGTTTTCTTCTTTTATACCAAAGCACAGAGAAAAAGTCTGACTTAGAGCAAATGTAACTTTACATCTGCTTCAAGTTCAACATTTGTTGTTGTTTATTTAGAGGGGGGAGAGAGGAATGGGTGAATCCTCAATTTTTGTCTTAAAACATGTAAATTGCTATCAGAATGATACCTTTGCTAACAAGTGTAGCTGTCATGGTAAGAAGTTATTTAAAACAACATGATTAACTTTTTGCCTTACGATCATAACTGATAATAGGAAAAAATGATAAACTTCACTTTGAAGTGCCCACCCTTACTATTACACATAAGCCCACCGCACTTCTGATCTTAGCAGATCTCTGGATGTATAAACACACGCAGCTGAGCAAGGAATTGGTATCCCTGTTCCTGTTTTGTCCATGCTGTAGATGAGCCAGCCTGAATACCTGAAAATCATTTGAGTTTGCTTGAGTGAAGACGTGTATCCAGAGTGTTGTGGTGCTGTGCAACCCCTCAGTGCCTCTTCTGGGGAGTTTTCATGCCAGTTTTCCAGCTCTGGCTCTCCCAGCAGCAGTCATGGTTAAAATGCACTCATGGAGACACCAGTGCAATCTCTGATGTAGGTCACAGCCACCTCCTGTATAAGTGGAGGAGGGATGCCTGTTACTCTTAGAGGTTTTCTTTGGAAGACCAACATCTCCTCAGTGTGCCCTTGTCTCTCTCTGTCTCCCCACCAAATTATACCAAGAAAAACTCTTTCTTCTTCCACTGTTTGCAGCACTGTCAGTTCAAAAGTGGCTGGTAAAAAAGCAACATGGTAAATTATATTTCTGTGCTTCTTCAGGGTTCTTCTGACTCCAGAAAGCTTGCAAAACTCTGAGGAATGCGGAGAGGAAGGGAGTCCTTCCTTGGTACAGAGCCAAAAGAAGTTGCATGTTGTCGGCTTGCACAAGCTCTCTTTCTTCGAAGTATGAAACATCTTTTTTTGGGGGGACGGATCTGATAGAAAATTGTTTGCCCTTGGTGGGTGGCATGAAACACATTGACTAGAGGGGCTATTGTGTGGTTAATGTGCTGTTTATTTTGCATCCAGTGGTCTTTTTATTTTGCTGAGGCAGATGGAGGGTTTCCCAGCCCCACAAGCACAACCATGGGAGAGATTAGTTGGTTTTAGGTTTCACCACTTGAATTACGAGGTTAGCCTGAGACAGAGATGCATCCCTGGGTATGGAAATGGTCTTGGCCCAGATCTTGTCTAGCGATGTAAAGCCTGAGAAAGGACCAAGAGGTCAGCTTGAGCTTCTTAAGGAATGCAATGTATGTTCTTTCTGTGGCATGTGTGGACTGTTGCTTTTCTTTCTTTTTTAATTTCAAAGGGGAAAAATGGCTATAAGCTCATGTGTTAATTTTTTTAAAATGCTTTAATTGTAGCTCACTTTACAGCCACATAAATATTTATAGCAATGATACTGAAGCTTCCATGTTAATTCTATGAGAAATTTTGCCTCTTCCACAAAGGAAAGAGCATTTCTCAGAGCCTCTGCCTCTTAGCACGTCTCCCCTACTTTACCTGTCTTCCAACTGCCCAGCTGGGCAATGTTCTCAATCTGCAGACACTGGGATTTTTTTTGCACAGATAGCAATAATTAAGAAACTACTGTGCAGTTCTCCCAGTATTTGTTACAGAAGTGAGCTTTTTCTATTCGTGTCAGTTAAATGATTGCCTTTTTTGACGGTGCGTAGAAAACTGAACCTCTGGAACAAGCTAAAATGAACAGAAGCTTGTTTCCTCTTTGCTCACATAGGCACTTATTCACTTCCCCATCTGCTTTGACTTTGAAGAGCGCTGAGATTCTTCCTCTGTCTGACCCACTTGGCATAAGCTAGAGCAGATTATCTTTCTTCAATAGCCAAGTTTATAGGGCTCCAGCTTATTCGTAAATAATCCTTGGAGTTTTGAGTGCTGCCTTTCTCCTCCTTCCCCCTTCAAAAACTTACTTGCTGTCGTTCATCTACAAACTGGGGAAATGCTTTTGCACTTTATAGGTAGAGAGGAGAGTTGGCTCTGTCACTAGGCAAGAGGGCGTGTAAAATGTGTGGAGGAAATTTCTCAATGTCTGCATGATTTTAAGTATTTCTTTCATGCAATTTCTGTTCGTGGTCCTAGCACAGAGGAGAGCATTGGCTGTAGGGAGAGCTTTGCTCTGCTTGTTTTTGCACAGAGTGTGATCCTGATCCAGAGTACAAAATCAGTATGAGGCAAAATACAGGGCCTGCATACACAGAAATGCCTTTATAGAAACATATACTTAATGTGCTTCAAAAGAAGGACAGAGAGCGCGGGATGTTTTGAAGGCCAATGCTCTGTCTTTGCTCTGTTCTCGAGTGCCTACATCAGTAACTGGTTTGTGCATGAGCAATTATTTTAAGGTAGCATTAAAACTCATTTTCAGCTTTCTTGAACATCCTTTTCTACTGCTCTGTTGGGACTGTTGAGGTAAGCTGTGGTACCCGTGCAACTCGTCCCTTTGTGTCTGGCTGCGTACTGCAAGCGACCTCTCCTCCTGCTCATGTTCATAAGGATGTGCTGTACCTTGACAGGTTTTGATGAGTAGCTATCGATGGCAGCACTTATTGATAAAAGATAGTGTTTTATAGAATTATTTTTTTTATCTATCTGCACCTGAAAATTTACTTTACAATGATCTAACATGTAAAAATCCCAACATTTTCCTGCTAGTTTTTGTAGGTCCCACTCAGCTGAGTCTGCCAGAAATTAACTTGCATCTAAGCACAGTTACTAAACCTTTGACTTCTACGTGTTTGTAGATGTAGAGGAATAATAAGAGTAGCAGAATAAATATCCTTGTTTTGGACTTTGCTTAATAAGGGAGTGGTGAATACCAAAAATATGGAACGACTCGAGGTGGTCATCCTGCTGTCTTTAAACACTTATTTCTCGTTGCACCAAGTGAGCTTGATTGCCTGATGTAGTCCCTTGCTTTAGCCCTGAATGAAACAAGGCATGACTTCACATCTGCTTGCTCGTAGTAGCCTGGTATTAACCAAGAGCGTATGTATTTCTGGGTTCTGGCTAGCTTTCCTCCTTTTTTCCTTCCTTAATTCTCCCACGTTTCTAGCCATTACACCCCTGCCAAAGCGTGGGGTAGTTTTTTTGGTTTTGTTTTGCTTTTTCTCTGCAGGCTTCGGTGTGGATGTGACTTTTTCGGTGGACTCCATAGTTCTGCAAAGCAGCTTCTCTCAATTTGAGTTTGCAAGCCTTGTGACCTGCATGTGGCCCTTCTGGCCCCTGGGTAGCCAGAGACAGCAGCCCTTTGCAGCGAGAGAGGCTGTGCTTTTTGTCCTGCTTTGAACATGTGGGATTCTAAGTATTTCCTATTAGCTGTACCAGTAGTATAAACAAACTGTTTTGTTTAGTATAAGCTTTTTATCCTGATAGGATTGGAAACATCTTATAAGGCAATGAATATAAATTTAAAACTAATATTTGTCATTATTTGAATAAACATAAACAAGGATGGTATACAAAAGCACTGATGTTCCCAGCCTAGGGACCTGAGAGACGGACCTACTTGGATGTAGGCTGTTCACTTTTTGCCCCCTTTATTGAAGTTAAGGTGTTGTCCACGAAGTTCATACCTCTTAAAATTTGTGTCAATGATGGGATGGATATATATAATGTACACATATATTGCAGCAGAACTTTGCCACCCCAGTTGGCTTTATACAGCTTGAGTCCGAATCAAAACCTTTAAACTGGAAAGGGTAAAGTAGCAGATAGCATGCTGCAAAAAGTCTTGTAGAGGACTAGAGGGTGGGAGTAGTTCCCAGATCCTAACACTGTAGAGAAGTTTCCATGCTAGTCTGTTGTATTTAATTGGTGTACTAGAAAGGAAAACAAGAAGCCCCTTTGTCTTTATAAAGTTTTTCAACTCTGTTTAAGTTCAAACTATCCCATTAGATTCAACAACAAAATGATCAAGCACTTGTCTGGATGCCAGCACTTCCAAGCTCACTGTATTTCTGTGAATCAGTGTTAACTTTATGAAAAATTAAGCTTAGGGCTTGGAAAAGGCAGATGCTGATGAGCATGGGGAGGGAGGAGAAAGAGAATGTAGTGTTCTGGGTAATAACGTGACCTCTGACTTTATTTACCAAGTAGCTAGTGTTTTTCATTATAGAAAATATAAAATTTTACCTCCAAGGAACTTCGGTTTGGCGGGTGGAGGAGTTCATAGTGCTTTCAAGGCCTGACTTCAGTTCATAATTCATGTATCTTCACAGGCTGAGAGTGTTTTGAGCTTTAGCTCATCAGGCTTTTCAAAAAATTACAACTTTGCAGATGTGAGAGAGGCTGAGGGAAAGCCCTCGCCTCAAAGTGGTGGTAAAATGTAAAACTCATATGGGTATGGCTCTGATCGACATCCATTTCAACGTTCCCATGAAAAGCTTATGAGCTGGCAAGGATTCAAGGACGGAAAAAAATGCTCTGTATACAACATGTTTTATTAATGTTGAAAGAGTAATGTTGCTCTATTTCAGTGTCTGCCACTGCACAGAATAAGCTCAATTTGGCTCTTGTAGACTTTGGCTTTTACTCTGTATTAAACAAGGTGTGACTTCACATGTGCGTTTTCCTAGTAGCCTTGTATTAATCAGGGGTATACATATTTCCAAGTTTTGGCTAGGTTTCCTCCTTTTCCTTCCTTGATTCTCCTGTGTTATGGAGTGAATTCATGATTCTTGGCCCTCAGCTGGTATTGTAAAGTGTACTCAGAGTAAGCCTTGATGTTAAGCATCACATCTCACTTACTTGCAGTGATGACTTTTTCCCTCCTTTTATATGTAAAGGTGAATTTGAAATTAGGCAGCTGAGAAAGTGGTGTAGCTTGTTGAAACTTGGCAAGTCTAGTTGATCTAATAAGTGATTTAAATGTATAGATAGATATTTCTAAGGGAAATTAGTGTTGTAAAACATGAACTCTAAGATGAAGTTGTACTCAATTTTGTTGAGTACAAAGTCAAGTTGAACTCTAAGATTGAAGTTGCACTCAATTTGTGCAACCATAATGCTACGGGTGGCATATAGACAATTCAAGCACAAAATTCCAATTTACAACCATAAAAAGTTGGTGTTAACTTTGGTAAGATGACCTCTGCATCAGGGCTGGCTGGTGAACAAGGCACAGCTGATGGAGACAGCTGAAGTGGGAACGCCTGCAGCGTGCAAGGCATCAGGTCACACGCTGAAAAAGGAGCCTGAATTCAAATCCTGAACACTGGCTTCTTTCACTGCCATGCAGTTTGACTGCAGGATTATGCCAGGGTTCTTTGGGACTGGGAAAAGACGTGTGGATATCTGGCTACTTAAGAGTACCTTTTGCTTCCTGAGTTATCATAGTTAAACATTAAGTGAGATTGCCTCCTTATACTTCTGATTCGTGGGTACTGCTGCTTCATTAATATTTATGAAGCACTTCGAGCACTTTAAAAGTGCTGTAGGATTACAAAACATTATGGCATTTGCATGTGCATGCTCTTAAGCATTGAAGTTTCCAGCTCCTGCTGTGCAGCCGCCTGGCTGAGTCATGCAGGTTCTCCCTGCCCCAGTTCTTCCCTGATCTGTGCACTCCTCCCACTTGACCAAGCCACCGATTTATTTTTTTTCCTCACCTTCCTTCCTGCCAAGGGCTGGTCAGTCTGTCCTTTGCAAATCAAGCAGTTCTTTTCCCTGCTTTTTCACATCTCCTCCATAGCAGCTCTTTTGAAGCCAATTGTGGTAGTTTCCTCCCCGTGCCCTGTTGGCATGTTTCAGTGGTGCCCATGGACATCTTGACCTTCTTACCCATGAGGTTGGCCGTTGGTTCCTGACAAAAACAAAGCCTTTCCCCCCATCGGCTACTCCTTGGGTGAGCATCAGCTGCTCTTCTCCCCAGCGTTTGCATGGAGATCCCTGGAGCTGGAGAAGATTTTGAGGCGGCAGCCAGAACCGAGGCCAAAGATGGGTGTGCATGTGGGCACACGCTACAAAAGAAGTGTTTTGGTGCTGCCTGTGTGACGGGGACAGAGCGAGAACATGCTTGTCCAGAAGTCTGGTGAAGGTTCACCCTGATGGGTATGAAGGCCTGGCAGACGTGGTGCTCCCCCTGCAGCAGCCATCTTGTAATGGCAGCCGCTGCCCGTGTGAGGAGCTTGCATTGCCTATCTGACCTCTACATGTTTTGGAACTTATTTATCACCACTAGGCAACCGAAAAATCATGCTGAGCATGGTTTTATGTTTTCTGTTTTTATTTAGTTTTATTTTTTGGAAAAATTCCCATTTGTCAGATCGGAGTAGGCTGGACTTCTTAATATGCTTAATATACCATGTCTAACTAGAGATGTGGAAATATCACCTGCATCACCAAAAACTCAAATCCCCTTTGTTTGTAACCAAACCAAAGCTCTCTGGGTCTATCTGTGCTACCTGTGGCCCTGGCACCAGTGCTTACGGCTGATGTCCTCTGGAAGAAAAGCTCATGTAACTCGGTCTGCTTCCCCTTGCGGAGCCGAGGCCTTAATTCAAGCGTGGATAAAGCAAGGAATTTGATCAGGCCTCCTAATGTCGGTCACACTTTGAATGAAGTGAAATGGAGTAGGGATGAGTTACAGAAGACAGACTTTTTCTTGTGAAATTTGAAGTATTTGGCATGCCACTGAATATATGAGGGAATTGTCCCTACCTATTTTGCGTGTTCCAGTTCAGCTCCTTGCCTCTACCTTTGTGTTATGAGCGGATAATATGGAAGAATTCTTTTATTTTCTGCAGTGTTGTGTGTGGCACAGCTCAGATTGTGAAGTCCTGCTAGCCGAGTCCACCAGCTTGTCTTGATTTTGGATATTGCTGGATTAAGACACACAGTGAGTTGCTTTTAATCCTAAATTCGATCTGTGTTCAGTCTGGCAAAGCTGAGAACGTTTTGCCACGCTGAGACCCCTCTGTGGGGGTTGTATGGGGTTTCTTAAAATAAAACTGAGAGGAAGGGAAAGGAGAATAGATCAGGTGGTTAAGTTGCTATTACTGTTTGCTTACTACAGCAGTAACTTTTATTTTGTGGCTTTTCCCAGGGCTGGGAGAGGAAGGGAAGGAAGGAGGAAGTTAGTTGTACAATTTTTGTTAAACTGGGTTAGCTCTTGTTAAACTAGTGCCTACTGCAAAGCAAAATTCTGCATCTTCGAGACACAGAAATAGTGCAACTCTTGGAGGATCTGGACTCGACTCACCGTCATCTTTGTGGGACAAGAGCAAGCTGAATGCAGCAGGGCCTGGAGAGTTTGCATGCTCTGCTGATTTTTGGTATTCTTCAAATCCTGACAATGCCATGAGCTGGCATGAACATTGTCAAACTTTGCTCCGGATGCCCTTCGTGCTTGCTGCTGTGCTCCTTCCCGTCTCCCTTCCAGTCGAGTGTTACCAAAATCTTGTTTCTTCCCCTCATAGCTCTAGTGAGGCAAGCAAACCAAACCTTGTGCAGGCTGGTAGACTGAGAGCTGAACCTGCTGCGAGCTGGGTTGTGGATGGGGAGGTGAGCTTGGTGAGGGTGTCTTTAAGTCTCCTGTCCTGCACCTGCCTCGGCCCACGCGTTGTGCTCATCTTGCTGGCCTGGGGCTGGCCCTTTGCCATCAGTGCTTGTTTAAGAAGTTAATCCTTCTAAAAGGCGCTGAGCCACTTGGCCGTAGTGTGGTTGCTGGAGCTACGGGTGCATGAGACAGCAACACCGGGGGGAAACAGGGGGAAACACTTGCTGCTTTTTATTTGCATGTGGAGTTACGAGAGCGTGGGGTACGTGTGATGGCGTGGAGTAGTTTTTATTTGAACACTGGCTCAGCCATGACCTCCACACATTTACATACTGAAATGAGGTATTCAAGTCATTGCAACGTGATAGGAAAAATCTGTTAAGATTGCAGTTTATTTTTATCAGCTGACCTTGTTCCAACTAACAAACCAATTTTGCTTAATCTCTTTTTTAGTTAAGCATGTTATACTTAAAGGAATAGATTACTAGTATTATTCAAAGCATCCCTGAATCCTGTCCGTTGCTCTCCATGCTGCACAGGTTGATATTTCAAATTATGTGCATGAAAGTAAGGGGAAAAGCGAGTGAATGGTGTACGTAAGAACTGTAGAGTTCACTTGCTGTTATTCCTGTGAGCTGGTTGCACTTACAGTTTCTCCTAAATTTACATTTGTATTGCACCGTGGGGTGGGTGAAGTGCCACACACCTGGGGGTTTCAGAGCAAAAGTTATCAATTTGGCAAAGCTCACGAACGCTGTAACCAAAGTTAAATCTCGAGTGTGTTTGGCCTTCCATCCAGCTGGTGTTTTTGTAGAGCTGAACTGGACTTTACAGAGGGGGAGGAGGTGGCTGGGGGTGGCAGCCCTGCCTTGCAGAAACGCTGCTGTTCTCATGTGCACAGCCTCTGTTGCGTGCCGTTTTTCCAAGCTTCTTTCCAAGCTCTGAGGAAGGGGCAGAAAAAAAGGTGTTGGGCATCTCAAAGCCAGACTGCGTCGGGAGGTTGCTGGTGTCATTCAGTGACTTTTTAGTCCTGGTGTACAGTGTTGGGACTATTTGAGCAACTTTGGAATTTAGGTCCTAGAAAGAAGAGACAGATGGGAGCAAATAAGATGAGGCTTCGTGCTTTTGTCCCCTTTAATATGATAATTTATGCCAAGAGAGGAGACCCCTTGAATTATGTAAGTTGTTTTCTTGGCAATGATTATGCAGAATGATGCTTGCCTGCTCTTAAAGGTAATACCAGAAAAGTCTTCCCTCTCCTTTCCTTGCTGTTGTCAGCCTTTATAGTTAGCTTCTTTGCTGCAGTGACCCTCTAAGATGTGTGGTCTGTACGCTACCAAAAATATATGACAAATAAGCTTGTCCAGGTGAGAACATGGCCTCGATGCACAGTTGCTACCTAGAGCCCTAGGCTTGGAAGAAGTATTAGTGTTGGAGATGGTGGTAAAGAGTAATCTTCCAGGTCTATATATTTAGTGCTTTTAATGTTTTACCTATGCTCCTGTACTGTAATTTTTTTTTTAATTGCAAGGGATATAAATATTGTTACATTACAAGGGAACGCAAAAAACTTCTTTCAATTCACACTACATTCGTCGTATAAAAAAAAAAAGTCTAACAGTAATGCTGAAAAGCTTACACCTTTTGAAGCTGTGTGGAGATGAATATTCAACGTATGAGCCAGGAGCAAGCTGCAGCAGGGATTATGTGAGAGCTTTGTGTGGGAGGAATTTAATTCATCCGTAGTTTACATAATATAAAAGAGAAGACCCCTCTTTCTCTGACTTAGGGGAGTGGCCCCACTAAAGTCAGAGCTGCTATTCACATGAAGGAGGATTTGCAGATTGTAGCCTAATTTAGATGTATTTATTTGTGTAAGACCAGCTCAGCGATACAGATAATGCACAATTTATTATGTCTGTTAAGCTTTCAGACTTCCATCCAGTTTAGGAAGAATTCACTGGACTTTATCATTCTGGGAAATGAGCCTGTCATTTCCTGAAGAGATACAAGGAGCATTGGCAAAGCTTGTGATGATGCCAGAAGTGTTTCTCTGTAGTGCTTGCAGCCTGTATAGCACAGAGCACCCAAAAGGGCAGTTTGGAGTATGCTTGTCTTACAATATTTAACCAACCAGAAGCATGGCTGGTTGAACATTGCCTGTGATTCTGACTTGGTACGTGACTTACAATGCCCGGCAGTAGTGAAGCACTGGTGCACAAATACCGGGAAGTGGTAGAAGTGGAAAGAAAGAGCTTACAGCTTCGTTTCTGGGAATTTCATGGAGGAATCAAGTTCCTACTCCCACAAGAGACCTCCTGGTGGCCCTTTCAGACCCGAGGACCCAGCATAAGCTTTCACAGCTTTCCTTTGCATTACTGTTGGAGGGCGATGAGATGGAAGTGGGCAACCGTGAAGCAAAAGTGAGAGGCTCTTGCTGGCAACTCAGCAGAGCTGGGTGCTCAAAGAGAAAGGAAATTACAAGATGGCAGCTTTGTAGATTCTATGATTATTTTTGAGGTACGATTTTATTGACCTTCCATGATCATATCTGCTTTGGGGTATACCTGCATTTTTGTATTGGACCTTCCTCTTTGAATATGTTGGGCACCTTTCTCAGTGCTGTTAGAAGTCCCCCAGACTGCTCATCCCTTCCATTTGAGCCATGATGCATCTGGTGACGTTTGTCTGAGAAAGTTTCCTCTTGTTGCTCTTGTTCCTCTTGTTGCCCTGAGAATGCTCGGGGTTATATTCAGCATTCTTCCCTCCTGCCTATCTGGCTCAGAAGGGGCTGGAAAATCCTCTGTCAGAAATTGGTAGGTGTTTCCTGTCTGCCTGAGGGTGCTTTGCTACCAGTCCACGCCACCGCTGCCTGCAGCTCTGCTTTGTGTTGCCTTGTACCAGCAGCACATCCCTGGGAACATGGTGTACCTGAGAGGAAAGGCACGAGCCTGTTACAGAAGTTAATTGTCATGGATGCTGATGTGGAGAAAGTTTGTGTGGCCAGCACGATCAAAGCTAGTTTTTAAGGGGAGAGAAGCTGGATGTGAGAGATGGCTCGCTGGTGGGAGCCTTCCAAAGGGGAAGAAACACAAGCTGCTGGCTTTTCAGCTTTATTTTAGGGGAGAAGAAAGGACTAAGGGGTCCCTTTCCCCAGGTGAGTTATATTGATGCAGCAGATGGATGGAGCAGAGTGAGCACTTTGACAGGTGCCCCGCTAGCAGTTTCACGATGCTGAATGTGTCCACTTCGGTTTTAGCTCCTCTCATGCTCCATCCACTCAGTGCCAAACATCTCCTGAGGATGGAAATGAAGCTGGGCTCATGCTGCCTGTTGGCACTGAAGAGCAACGCCTGGTGCCCCGTTTTCCCTTTCCAATGCCCTCCTCCAGCCTTTTGCTGCCGAGCTGGCTCGGTGCCGGGCTGCTCGCAGGCGGGCAGCACGATGTGCTGCGGGGACAGCTGCTGGCCTCCAGTGTCCCTGAGCTGCCCATAACGAGGAGTCCTGGGACGTTTTCTTCAGGGCATAGCCCGCATTGCTCTCACACTCCCTTCTGCCTGTTGCTTGCCATCCCAGTTGTAAGCAGGGTAAGAAGGAGGAGTGTTTGGTTTGGCTTCGTTTAAACCAGAGGTTGAAATGGTTGATCAGTTTTGAGAGGTAAGAGCAACAAATAGGGCACAATGGCGTGTTTTAATGGAGGAATTTGAGGCACAAGGATTGTTGCACTGCAGACTTCATTGCTAGCGCCAAATGGCATGTCCGGAGAGCTCAGCCTCCTCACCTCAGGTGAGGGTGTCCAGGCTTTTAGGGAGGAATTCTGTAAACTAAAAGACGTTACCCTGAGTCTTGTAGTGACATAGCTCAGAGGCACGGCTCAAGTGCTCTGTGGTCTGAGGGTGTCTGCCCTGCATGTACGTGGCTCGGGTCTTTGGGGTGGATGGAGCCTGAGTTACCTGACGGAAGGGACTTCTCCCTTCTCGTAACTCTAAAAGACTTCTACTTGGGGGAAGTGTCCTTTTTCCTCCCCGTTTTGTTGTGCCAAAGTGCATCGGGACTGTGCAGTAAAGCCACACATGCTTACAATAAAAAGAAGAATGAATCTGCATTCTTCCCCGTTGCTTTTATGTGGGCCTTTTGGCTCACGCCTCACAGGCTTGTTAGAGGCTTCCAAGCCAAAAATGCAGCTGCATTTTTCTGTGTCACATGCTGCCTTGCCAGGTCCAGTAATAGCAACCATTGGACAAGAGAGTAACACAACCTGCCTTACCGCAAGTGTGCGCGGAATCAGACTCGTGGGAAGCTCGAGATGACTTTCATAGCAAGTAAAAAATGTTGATCGCACTTCCTCCTTCTCCTCATCCCCGCGCATATGCTGCTTGTTAACACCCTGGATGCTTGTGGAAATAGTAGTAATAGTAAAGTACATCTCTGGTCTGGTGATGGAAGATCTGTTTGCAGGGACTGGATTGGGAGATCTTTCTGGGAAAATAAGTCTCACAGTAAAAGAGAGGATTTGGATTACGGTTGGAAAGCGTTGAGAAATGCATAGTTCTGGCAAATGATACGTTCAGCTGAGAAAGGAAATGCAAAGCAGGGACCCGGCTGGATTCTCCAAGTGGCTTGCATTCCCTGCGTAATGCAGATGTTTCTCAGAGCAGTTTACCAGCACGTCTTCCACATCTTCAGTCCCCCGAATGGTAGTCTTGTCTTTTATACTTTCAGCTTTTGGGGGTTTTAGTTTTAAAGTGCCGTGAGAAGATTTGTTGTTCTAAAAAGCAGAAATGGAGCAATGCTTGGAATTGTATTTTGAAGTCATTTGGTGGGCTGGTAGTTTGGCACTTCTTTAAAACGTTCCGGAGAAGCCCCATGGTAGCAATCAGCTGCTTCTGGTCAGAAGACAAACTTGTAGGCTTTGAGAAAGGACACGACTGCTTAACTGGAAAAAATGTGCAGTGTTGGATCTTTCCCCTGGGACGGTGAGGATAAAAGATGCTTTTAGTGTTTCCTGAATTCATAACAGCACTTGATATGTAGCCCATCCTCTCCCTCTTGTGTAATACATACACGTTCTCCATGTACAGGTTTTGAAGTGCCTTTCTGTACAGTTCTATGAAGCTTCTTTAATCCATTAATAAAGTGCAGCGAATACAGACTATGACTGTAAATAGCATATACTATCACTGAAGAAAATTCATCATCTTGGAGGCTGTTTTAGACAGCGCTTTTTGTTTTAATTAGGGAAAATGCCAGTTTACCAGTGCTGCTGCTTTTTCACACTTCAGGTTGTAATCTTTTTTTTTCCACAGCAAGATAAATATCGCTCCCTCTCATTTCTGTGTGTAAGATAGTGGGATGTGAGGCTTGTCCTGCTGCTTCATGCTAAGATTGGTGGTGCTTTTTGGGGAAGAAGCACATCTGGATTACCACCCAACGAGCACTGCATGTTCTGGTACTGGTGCTGTAGGAGCCTTAATGGCAATAAGAAACCAGATGAGCTTGTAATGAGAGTTTGGGTGATGAAAAAGACTAAAAATCTTTCACGAGTCTTTTCATGGTGCTGCAGTTTTCTATGCTGACTGCTTTTAAGTTTTCTGTTGATTTCTAACCTGTAGCTGTCAGAACCAGTGTGTCTTTCAGTGCCTGGTGGATATTTATGTGACAATATTTAAAATGCTGAGTAAAGATACAGCCAACATAGGTATAGTTCCTATGGTCTTGCTCAAGAACCTGTGACTGCATTATGTCATTGAATGTTTGTAAGATACCCTGCAAAACAAACAAAAATACCAAATTCTTCACCCAATTATTTCCAGTAGTTTCATTATCTGTGAAAATAATAGCCTTCAAGACAGTGATGTTTTTCTGCATATCCTTTTGCATTACACGTTTGTTTATTGTTATTAAAATAACTTCCACATTTTGCAACTTCTGTTCCTTCATCAGTGTGAACTGCAACTGTTTGGATTTCTTACTTTTTGTAAATATGTTTAATAAAACTTTGGTTTTCTTATCAAGATTGATCCTAAACTCATTAAGGAAGCACTGACATGTAGTTGAATCTGCTCTAAGGCAACATAAGCACACCTGTGTGTGCACAGGTACCTTCTAGTCAAATGAAAGGACAAAAACACATTTCCCATAGGTGTTTAAGGAGCAGATTGTGTTATTCTTGGACTCTTCCTTCTCCTTTTCTTGAGATAATCTTGGAGCTGAGCACTGGCCCTTCTAATCCAGCAGCGAGCTCCATCCCCTGTTTAATACCAGCGGGACGGTATTGCCGCCGACCTCGGTGACCTGCTTATTTTGAAAGCAGTGCACGCTTTGCTGAGCAATGGGGAAGGCATCGAGGCCTTGGCTCTCCAGCGGCCTCGAGTGCTTACATCCTAGCAACTGATTAGCGATTACTGTGGGACGAGGAGATTCAGCTCCTTTGATGTCAGCCAGCTAAAAACCCAGGCGAACGCTATCCAAGCTCTGCAGAGCCTCCCTGCCAGCAGCGAGGGAACAGGCACCCCAAAGCGTGCTTCCCCTGCCCTAAAATCTCCCAGACTGGGCTGTAGGCCCAGCTTAGCCTGTGCCCAGCTTTTAAAGGGGTAAAACAGGGTGATGGGACTCTTTCCTGGCACTGGTGCCCTCAGTCTCTAGGAAAATGCCATTTGGCAGTGGGTGGGTGTTGCTTGAGGCCTTCTCGTGGAGGTCAGGATGGGAATGGGCCCCCCTCTTTGGTGGTGGGGAGTGGGGCTGGATGAGTCACTTTGCTCTGCCCTTTTTGGGATAATGCCGCCTAGATCAGTTGTTAAATGTGGCTGGCTTTGTGAAGTTCCAAACCAGTTAAACTTCTGTTTTCACATCAAGCCTGAATTGATAGGAAGAACGTAAGCTGTGCATAGACCCCGCTGTTGGCTTTGTCCTGTTGCACTCTCGGGGTGGCAGGAGAGTGGAGGAATTTGGGAACAGAACAGCAGCTGAACACAGCAAGGTGAATCAAGGGCAAAACAGGAGGCTTAACTCGCAATTTCCTTGTCTTTGTTGGTTTAACTCTGACCCTCCCTGTTGTTCAATGTTTTGTATTTAATTTCCTCGGTTGCTTAAGGAATGGTTGGGGCCAGCAGAGGAGCTTCAGAGGTGGAGCATGCAAGATACAAATCATGAACCTGTGTTTTACTCCCAGCAGAGAGTTAGGTTTTTCAAATATGAGGTCAGAGAAAGTAGATTCAAGTTTCAAAGGTGTGGAGGAAGCTTTTAGTCCTGGGTGGCTCACAACTTCGTTCTGTAGCCTCGAGGATGAAAAAGGAAAGTCCAATCCTAATTTTCTGGTGATGCTTGGAAGGTGCTAGATGAGTGCATTCACGAGAAGGTTTTCTGGCAACAAAATGGGGTTTGATCTCTTGCCGTATCTCCGTGTTGAGTTTTTGTTTCCAGCCCTAGCACTTTGTTTCGTTCCTCTCCTGATGCTCTGGCAGCTGGAAGGTGGAACTTGCAGAGGAAACCAGCTGTACTCCAAGCTCTTGCTTGGCAAAGCTGCTGAACACAAGTTCTTTGGGGTTACTGGGCTTGGCCTCCAGCTTTGAATCTCTCCTGTGAGCCTTTACAGACAGGGCTAATCCTGAAGTAATCCTGAAAATATGGGTGAAATTTGTCAGCCTGTGACAGAAGCAATTGAACTTAAATGATCCCAATACTTTCTTCTGACCCTAACGTTGTCTCATAAAAGGCCTGGAACAGAAACAGCCTCTCAGCCTAACATACCAAAGGAAAAGCATAGTCAATAGATAGATGTTAATCTTGTAGAAACTCTGGAAAACAATTTGTTTTTTCTCTTTCCCGGTCTGCCACCACCCTTTTCATTCTTT
Organism: Anas platyrhynchos; assembly: GCF_047663525.1. Classification (NCBI taxonomy): domain Eukaryota; kingdom Metazoa; phylum Chordata; class Aves; order Anseriformes; family Anatidae; genus Anas; species Anas platyrhynchos. The sequence goes on along the minus strand of NC_092597.1, from coordinate 18,344,046 downwards.
CTTAATCGCATGCATACCTGTTAGCCCTTGGCCACTCAGGACGTTTGCAGGAAGAGATCTCTGTTGCTTGGGAGCTAATCGGCTTCTGCTGCTTGTCCTTTCTCCACCTGAAGTTCTCAGGAGATCTCCTACTCCTGCGTCACCAGCAAGACTTTAGATGTAAATGAAAAGCCCTTCCCTGCCGCCCATGGGGAGAGCCCTCAGGTCCTTCAGCCCAGCAGGCTTTCCTTAGGCACCATGAAGCATTAAGTCTTCCATGGGCACTCTAAGAGCTATAAGATTTATTTGCCTTTTTAAAGCAGGCATTTTAAAAGCTTGTGTGACGGTACAATTCTTTGTGAAACAGACTTTCTTCACCTGTGACACTAACACTTACTATGATGTGATCAGTTATCTGTGATCTCTAGCAACCTCTAGTGCTAACTGCTTATTCTGTGTACCCCTTGTGTTTTTCTCTTTGTGGGGAAACAGCATGATGAGCGTTTGCTAACATTAAGAAGTGGGTTAGATGGATCAAGAAGATGTGGAGATTGTCAGAATGCTTTCTTAAAAACTAAATTCATTTTTTGTTTAGATTTCTGGACAGGCATTAAGTTCTAGTACCTTTTGTTTTCTATCACTTGTAGACGTACTGGTACTTTTCCATATATCTGAAGCATATTATTTATTACTGTTTGTGTGCCACAAAAGGTAAGTTGACATCTGTGTGTCGCAGTCCTCCATGCTGTGAATCTACCCTCCTAGTCCTAACTGTGCTATGGAAAAAAGTGCACGTGCCCTTAGACATCGTGGTGAGCATTTTAATTGAGCATATCTTGGAGCGCTTCGTAAGTATAGATCAGAAAAGTGGTGTTTAGCAATAGATGTTATCTGCAGAGTAATACGTACTTTTAAGTCTGCTGTTGTTCAGGGCAGGGCACCTGGAGGGGGAAAAAAGACACAAAAGTGAAATCATTATCTTGAAAAAGATAACTCAAGCATCAACAAATGAAAAACACAGAGTAAAGGTATTTGACCCAAGGTAAGAACAATATTAAATACCACGGCATGGTCCCTGCCTTAAAACATTTTCCATCAGAAAAAAATAAGATACCAAGCAAATTGGTGTCCTAAAAATAGGCAAGTGGTTTAGACAGTGACTGGCTGTCAGTTTGTCTGGTTATGGTTAGGGACAGGTATCTGTCCCAAGAAATGGTAGCGTGAGTACTACTTTTGCTGCTGAGCTCACTGATTCCTTTCTGGTTCTGAGTAGGGGATGTATGCTCTTGATCAGCAGGCACAGGACAATTAAATCTGGCCCTAAATCTTCCTGGTAAGTCACGCTGCCGAGCATCCGGGCGTGCCCCGTGCAAGGAGCACACGCGTGCCCAGCAGCCGCGGTGCTTTCCGTACGCCGTGGCCTTGGAGCGGCACCATGGATCTGTGAGTGGTTTGCGTGTGGGGGGGTAATTCCTGCGTGTGCAGGACTGCCCCGGGGTGGGTCTAGGATGACTCCTGCAGCCTGTTTACGAGGACAGCCTGTGCCTGTGATACGGGCTGTTGGCCAGATGGACTTTAGAACTGTATTCGGCTCCCTGTAACCATTATCTCTGTGTGCTGCTTTGTCTCTTTTTCCCTGTTCCTAGCAAAAAAACAAGTCCTGGGTCAGATGGTAATCAAATGTGCTGCCCCAAGCTGGCTGTGGTCAGCTGAAACAGTGCAAGGAGCAGTATCTTTCCTGGTCCTGATAACTGTGCTGTACTGAAGAGGCTGTGCGGCTGTGAATACCATTGACAAGTCCCTCTCAGCTCAGGATGGCCAGTTAAATATCGTTGTTTTTTTTTTTTTGTTTGTTTGTTTTGCTTTCTTCAAGATAACCCTGTTTACTGTTGTGCAGGATCATGACAAGTCCTGGGGAAGGCAGGCAACGTGCGAACGGATCAGCATCAATTGCAGGAATATGGGAAAGTGGAGATCCAAAAGATTCGGGGCTGCGCTTGCAGCGGGTGAATCACCACTGACACAGGTGCAGATGGGCAGATACATGTCGGAAACCCTGCGAGCACGTGGAAATGTGGGCAGTGCCTTCTGCTGTGTTCCCGTGTTCATGCTCGGGTAGTACCTGCTGGTGCTGTTGACGCCCAGGCTGTTGCACAAGCAGGCAGGTACAGGTGCAGTGGCCAAAGGGTGTGTATCAGCAATTACAGTCAGCTGTAACTCTTTGTTTTTCCTGCACTGCGCTGATCAATGAGATACTCTGCTGCACTTCAAGGGGTGGGGGGGGAGCAGTCTGTTGAGCAAAAACTGCCGTCATTGCTTTAACCAAAGATGCTTTGCTGCAGGGGATGGTTAGGAGGAGAGAGGAGCGAGTCTGCCAAGGAAGGTACGGGGAGATGTGTCAGCAGGGCTGCGTAACTCCCTGTGTGCCCACAGCAGGGTTTGGTAACTGCCCGCAACCTTACCGGCATTTATTTTTGTGTTTGTTTTTTACAGGATGCCAGTGAAGTCATGGTGGTGCCAGTGTTGTAACTCGCCATTGATAAAGGGGGAGGAGTGTGTTCTGCAGGGAAAATAAGGAGCAGGTCACGCTCTGGCTGCTCCAGCCCATGTGATAAACCCAGGGGAGAGGTGTGCAGGCACAGCCAGCACCCAACCTTGCTGCATGAATGCAGAGCAATGGCAGGTTTGGGGCAGTATTTGATGCCAGTATTCTGGACACAAGTTATATGGATGCTTGCAGGCTTGTTTTGGAAATATATTTGCAGGTTGCAAAAGCTTGTACTTCCTCCCCATGAATTACTGAAGCACTGGGCTGTTTGGTTGTCGGGCAAAATCTGTGTGATGTGCTCATGCAATTTATTAACAGCCCTTGCTTTTCTGCTCGGAAAAACACAGCTTTTCTGTGCTGTGTTACCGTGACCTGGCTCTTTAAAGATATTGTTGCAGGGCTCTGCATCCTGAGAGGGAGGAAAAAAACAAAAGCAACTGAATGAAAATGGTCTTTTTGTTGGAGAAGGGGGAAAAATAAAAGCTGAGCTACATGAAAGCAAATCAGACAACCCCCTGAAAAGGCACTCTGCGGCTGCACACTGTTAGTTTTCCAGCCACCCCATGACGTGAAGTGCCTGATCTGCTGCTGTTGAAAAAGGCTTGTAGCAGTGCCCTGTGATAAGTTATGCTGTTGGAGAAATGGCCCTGTATGTAAAGAAGCAGAGTACAAATGCCACGTAATTCTCCCAGCTTCGCTGCTTCGCACTCGGTGATATTTGTGCAGCTCCCACTTGCCCAGGCTGCTTCCCCGGGGCTTGGCTGGCCAGGAGGGCAGCGTGTGCCAGTGCACCCAGAAACAAGCTGTGGGCCCTTTGGCACGGGGTGAGCCCACAGGCTTCATTCAGAGCCCTCAGTGATCTCTGAAATGAGGCATGCGAGCCCTGCCTGCTGTCGCACAGAGCCCCATTCATTGCCAGCCCCGCTGCTGGCAGCCCCAGAGCCCGCAGCAGCCACTGAGTGCCCTTCTGATGGCGGGGAGCAGAGGAGGGACGGTGGGCGAGACGTGGAAGTGAGTTCTGGAGTCCCTCACTGTTCAATACCTGCATTGACTGCGGCACGTAACTCCTTTTGAAAGCCCAAATAATGCCTCCCAGCCCTGATACTGGTACAGTGTTTTTTCACTTGAGCGCTTTACAGAGAGAACGAAAATTATGCTGCCAAACTGCAGTTCAGCACTGTGTTTATTGACATAAAAGCTCAATACAGCAGAGAAGAAAACTTTAAGCCAAGTGATTTCTCAGTTACGCGGTACCAATGCTATGAACAGAGATCGGTATTATCAGGAAGTATTTGAACCTATTCATGAAAAGAAAAAAAGGCAACACGTGGAAATCTCAGGGTATGTGCATTCTCGTCCACATAATGTGCATTCTCGTGCTGTGAGTGCTCATCAAATAGCTACATTGCTGCGTTTGTTGTCGCAGTTTGTGGGTGATCTCCCCCTGTAGACCCGGTGCTGATGATGCTTTCTGAAACAGGATTGCAACAGGGAGCAGAAGTCACCATGGCAGTAGAAGTAGCAGGCACTGCTAGGGGTATGTTGGAAGCGGTCCCCACTCTGTAACGTGACCTGGCGCCGGACAGGGTGAGCGCTGCTCTTGGACAGGCTTTGGATGCTTTTTTCGAGTTTGAATGTGAATTTGGCAAAGAGGAATGGAGAGAAGGGATGGCTGTTTGCTTTGGGGCATCTCTTGTGCTCTGCTGTGCGTGGCACTGCTGCTAAAACAAAGTGCTTCCCGTTCACTCCTTCCTTGCTGATGGGGGATGTGGGTGATCTCACATGGCTGGAGCCAGGCGGTGTCTCCGGGAAAACGTGATCCCCGATACGAGTCCGAGGAGCTGCCTCACTGTGTAATAGCTCGAGCTGTTGTGCAACCCGCCTGTAATCTGAGCGCCGGGTTGCAGGTTTTTGTTGCATCACTGGACCTTCTCTTTCATTATTGGTTTAGGAACATTAGACAGATCTCATTTATATAATTAGGCGCTACGCAGCTCCGGTGACATGTTGTTTTGAGCAGTGAAACAGCGTAATCCTGTCATGCCTGGCAGACCCAGGCAGCCTGGCACCCTGAGCAGCTCCTCTGCAGGCAGGGGACAAGCCACCAGCGTGGGGACATGGATGCTGGGCGGCGTTACGTGCGGGCACGTGGGTGGAGAGGTGACACCCAGGTGGTTTGCTTCATTTTCTGAGCCTCATTGTCCCCTCCCAGCATTTACCTGTGGGGTCTGTGGACAGCCTGGCGAAGGGATGCTGAATGGCTTTACTGATGTGTCAGTGGCTGCTAGGTACAGATATTTGCCTGCAATATCACAGAATCACAGAATTTCTAGGTTGGAAGAGACCTCAAGATCATCGAGTCCAACCTCTAACCTAACACTAACAGTCCCCACTAAACCATATCCCTAAGCTCTACATCTAAACATCTTTTGAAGACTTCCAGGGATGGTGACTCCACCACCTCCCTGGGCAGCCCGTTCCAGTGCCTCACAACCCTTTCAGTAAAGAAATTCTTCCTAACATCTAACCTAAAACTCCCCTGGCGTAACTTTAGCCCATTCCCCCTCGTCCTGTCACCAGGCACATGGGAGAACAGGCCAACCCCCACCTCTCTACAGCCTCCTTTAATGTACTTATACAGAGCAATAAGGTCACCCCTGAGCCTCCTCTTCTCTAGGCTGAACAAGCCCAGCTCCTTCAGCCGCTCCTCATAGGACTTGCTCTCCAGGCCCCTCACCAGCTTCGTCGCCCTTCTTTGGACCCGCTCAAGCACCTCGATGTCCTTCTTGTAGCGAGGGGCCCAAAACTGAACACAGTACTCGAGGTGCGGCCTCACCAGAGCCGAGTACAGGGGGACGATCACCTCCCTAAAATATGTAAAACATATGTATGTTTTGTCCTTATCATTTGCTTTCTAAGCACAATAAAAGTGTTTTTGTTTGTTTGTTTGTTTGTTTGTTTGTTTTTTGTTTTTTTGTTTTCCTCATTTCCACAGTCATATTTTTAGTTTTTTAGTTAGGGTGCCTTGCAGCTGCTGATGACTTGGTTTCATCCCTGCGGCGGTGCAGTGCTACCTCGCTCCATTTCTCAGATGGAATTGAGACAGGTCACAGTTAAGACAGATTCTAGCACGAAACCCCTGGGCTGCTGCCCAAGCAGCGGTGTCACATTCAGGCCTGGACCAGGGGGCTGGAATGTTAGGGCACCCCAAGGCCTTCCAGCGTCAGGTATTGTGCGAGAGTTGTTTGCTCTTAGTGTCTTGGTGAGATCTCTAACGGGGCACAAAAATACTGCAAACAGCAAACCCAGAATGTCTTTGGGATCTGTCTCGAAGCTCTGGAGGGGAAAATGTGTGTCTGGTTTTAAGGAGAGTGAGCAGGGAAGTGCTCGGTTGGGTGCTGCCTTGCTTCCCTCTTCCACCGACATGGAAAGATCCATGGCCACAAGTTCAAGAAGGTGCTTTCAAAGGAGTTTAAGGCTAAAACTCAGTGTATACGAAAGAAAATAAAACATCTGTACGTCATGCCATTGCATGTGGTGCAGAGCAAACAATAACATTGAGCTGTTCGCTAGAATCCATTAATTTGGATTTCCAAGAGGTGGGAAAGAAAACTTGTCTTATTTTAAAATTCTTAGCTTTTCTTCATGCAGCGTGCCATCTCGGATTCTCCCCTCTAAGCAAAACGTATCCACTGTTTAATTTTGGAGGAACCTGGGGTGTGGGTGGTAAATGTGATGAGCAGCGTTCTGCCCTCCGCTGTGCCGGTAGAGATTTAGTGTGAGGCAGTGGTTAGCGGATCCGCTTTGCCTTTCCATCTGTAGAGCACATTTTAGGCAAAGGAATTTTTATTTTCCCATTTATATTGCCAATATGTGTCCATAGCCATAGCAAATTGCTACGTCCCACCGAGTTGTGCTGCTCTTCTCCAGCTTCGGTGGGACCCGCTTGGCTTTCCCGTGCGGTAAAGAGGCTGCTGCTCCCAAGGTGGCTCCGTAGCATGTGACTGTGGGAAATGTCCAGGCTCCCTTCCCTAAATAACGAGGAAGCCTGGTTCCAGAGCATGGGATAAACTTCCAAAAAGGTCTCATGAGTCAGTTTTTCCTGGGAGGCTGAGCAGAGGCAGGAAGAGGACGTCCTGCAATGAGAGCATCACGATGGGTAAGTATAGGCCGTATATTAAAAGCAACAAGATAGCAGCAGCGTGCAGATGTGCATCCAGCAGGAGCTGTGGAGGGGAAGCAGGGCTTTCCTGGACAGCAGTTGATATGAAATTGCAAGGAGGTTTTGTAACGCGCAACAGCCAAAACTCGGAAATACTCCAGAGGTTTGTTTGGGTGCCTTAGCTGCAGGATTGGCTGTGTTTGGGTGTCTTGGCTATCCAAAGGTTCCAGCTGTATCAAATAATCCAAAATAATGAGCAGTTCATCTCCGAGGCCATTAGTGCCCTGTTCTTGGTGCTGTTTTTTGGGTTTGTTGAAAGCTTCATTACTGCAATTACAAACAGATGGTGAGATAACTCGTTCTACGTGTCAAAACTATCAGTGTGCAGAGAAGAAAACAAGTAATGCTGCTCAGAATGAGAAAATGGATTTGTGTTCAGGGAAAAAAAGAAAAAAAAGAACAAGCTGGGAAGTGTTTTCCTCTGCGATGGCCGTGTTTTGGCAGGCAGGGAGTTCTCTGCTCGCTTGGCTGGGCTCTGCAGAGAGCCAGCTGTGAGCAACTGCCCCCGAGGTCTGGATGCTTTGGTTCCTGCTGAGCACCTGCCTTCACGAGGGCCTTGCTGGCTGCTTCTGCCCACCTTTGCTCTGCCCTTTTCTGCCCTCTCCCTTCCCAGCTGACTGCTCTGGTGTGATTTAAACACAGGATGACTCCGGCTCTCACTGTTTGCAGTCGCGGTCATTCGGTTCACTTAGAAATGTGCAGAGAGCACCTGCTGATGTGTGACTCCTCTGCTTGTAAAGATGCTCATCACCTCTAAGCTATCAGGCTCTATTTTTGGGAAAAGAGCTTTTTTATTGAAAAAAAAATTACATATGTAATTGCCCAGTTTCACATGAGTTACCTTTACTTTTTAAAAGTGTGCTTACGCATGCAGGAGTTATCCCATAGCATTTCCATGGGGAGGAGAGACCTTTAAGGAAAGGATTATTTGATTTGGACAGCTTTACTGGTTGTGCAGTTCACATACGGAACTGAAAGGTATCATAAGACTTCTCAATATTCTTTGTGTCTCTCTGTACTAATCTAAGAAATCGTCCAGAATTAAAGCAAACAAAACAACCTGTAAGGATGTTACGGTCGGTGTTGCTGCTTTTGCATTGGGAAACCAGTTGATTTTCTCCACTTGCTAATACTTTCCAAGTCACAAACATCTAAGTGAGTTTTGCATGTGCGTCTCCGTATACACACCCTCATTCCTTAATGGATATGATGAAAAGCCCGCAGTGATTCACAGCAGACTCACTGGGTACTTTACCAGCAGTATCTATGCCCATGCTGCTTGCCAGCTCACGGGAGTAGCAATAAACCCTCCTTTCTCTGCCCGAGAGTTGTATGGTATCGAAAGCCAAGTTATTGGTCTCCCAAATGAGTGAAACCACTTTGTTGCTGTAGTGTGTGCCTTGGAGAGAGGTGTTGATCACCAACCTCTCAGATCAACACGGGCTCGCTAGTAGGAGCCTTGGGTTAATGTTGCTTACTTAATGTAGTTACTCATTGCTTTATCAAACCGTAACCGTGCTTTAACACGCGGTCCTGCAAGTAACACTGCAGGAATGCTGGAGGGGAGTTCCAGGCTGTTGGTTTGTGACTGGGGGGGTGATTTTTACAGGTTAATGAATCCAAAGAAGGTTTGCTTCCCGTGCCTGGGATTGAAGAATTCAGGCAGTTCTTGCTGCTGCAGTTGTTTGCCACAAAAATATAATTTAGAAATGTGTGACACCAGAATTAAGTTGTTGTTGCACAGTCATGGGCTCCTTCTTTTTCTTTCTTTTCCTTGATACTTTAGGAGGAACAAGAGGGTAAACTTTGTTCTTTTTCCAATTTGAAATGCTCTGTGCTGAAGTGTATATTTGTGGTAAAATGCCTTTTATGCACACAGTGCCCTGCAGCACCTCACCAAACGCTCTCCCCATTCCCCAGCAGAAGCCTGCCAGCAGAAAACAGAAAAGTTTCAGTCCCAGCTCTCAGAGCACAGGTGTCCAACCAACACTGCATCGTTCAGGCTCTGCTGTGCCTGTGATGGATGAATGAAGGAGGTTTGTTTTGCAATGCATCATCTCCCAGTGTTGTACCTTCCCCAGCCAATTCACCCAACACAATTGATTCCCCAGCCAGTAACCAGCTCTGCCATTGTTCCTGATGCGCTTGTAATTGCGCTTTGAACTCGGCAGGTTGGATCAGGCTGCGAGATTCCCTGATTACAGATGCTTTCCCAACCAGGCAGCGTAGGGGCAGCATCTCCTCTGGCTGGTCCAACAGGAGCAGGCGGTGCTGCGCGCTTGCGTTGGGGTGATGGGTGCCTATCTGCAACCCTTCCCAGTGTGGTAACCAAACGATGGCCTGAGGTGCCCCGATAGCTTTGATTTAGCTAATGCAATCTCCCACACAGCGTTTATTTAATAAACAAAATCACAACCTGTGCTTTTTCTCCTCTTGCCATTCAATCCACTCTGACTGCTCTTTCCAGGTGTGCTCCGTAGACCAGGCTCAGCCCTGGGGCTGGAGCAAGGGGAAGGCTTTGCCTCAGAGCAGGAAATCTGCCTGTGGAAAAGTGTAGGCAGCCCATAAGGGTTTGGCAGAGGCTTGTTGCTAGATTTTGGGCTTCATTTGCCAGCCGTCTGCCAGCTATCGCCTGCATTTGGTGCTTTTGCCTGTTCCAAAATGCCTTGTGATAAAGAGGGTTCACAGGAGGGAGCAGCTGAGGGAGCTGGGGTTGTTTAGCCTGGAGAGGAGGAGGCTCAGGGGAGGCCTTATCGCACCCCACAACTGCCTCAAAGGAGGTTGTATTGGGGTGGGGATCAGGCTCTTCTCCCAAGCAACAAGTGATAGGACAAGAGGAAATGGCCTCAAGTTGCACCAGGGGAGGTTTAGGTTGGAAATTAGGAAAAATTTCTTCGCTGAAAGGGTTGTGAGGCACTGGAACAGGGAAGCAGTTGAGTCACCATCCCTGGAGGTATTCAGAAGATGTGTGGATGTGGTGCTTAGGGACATGGTTTGGTGGTAGACTTGGCAGTGCTAGGTTAACGGTCGGACTTGATGACAGAGGTCTTTTCCAACCCAAATGATTCTGTGGCTTCCATCCCCATCAGCCTAAGTGTTACAGGGCTGGCCTGGGTGCTCAAACCAGGCTCCCCAGCAGCCTCACTGCTCCCCACACCTTCCCAGACCCCACTGACTCCTTCTTCCTCTTTTGCAGGAGCTGAACCTCGTGTCCTGCCCTGTGCTCGCTGGGGGAAGGCCCTGAAGGACATCTTGGAGTGACGGTACTGCTTCATGCAGTTCAAGTAAGGACAAATGTTTTGGCAGCTCTCGCGTATAAGTGAGCACTGAGGCGAGGTGTTTTGGAGAATGGGTTTGCCTAGCTTACCTGCTTCGTAGCAAGAGGGGATGCTCGACAAATTATTTTGCCATAAAATATTTTTTTTTTCAGAAGAAGCAAGAAAAACAAAATAGAAAATAAATAAATAGAATGGTATGAAGAGTGCTGAAGGATTATGTGAAGAATTATGCTCTCACAAGTGAACTCGCAGCAGTTCTGCAGGGTCTCGCCCTTTCCATCGAGCCTACGCCATGGTATAAAATCTCACTTAACGCTTAGGGCACCAGCTGCTCTTCCCTGTTATTTCAAGGCACTGAGTGCATGTCCTGAGGGCAGACAGGCGGTTGTGGCATTCACAGCCTGAGGATTTCCCTGGGGGCTGGTCCGGATGGGAGCTCAGCTCCACAGGGCTGGCTTCCCCGGGAGGACGGCTCCTTGCTGGTGCTGTGCCCCCTGCCCCACGCCCTGTCCTGCACCATTCCGGGTGTCCAGGGCTTGTTTTTCAGTTCCGAGGGCTTCTCGGTGCGGTGAACCAGATCAGGGCATGGATCTGACCTAAAAGCTAACGCACAGTTGCTGCAGGACTGTCAGGAGCTGCTCTGACTCATGCAGTTACACCCATTCTCTCCAAAAAGCCTAGAATTGGCAAAAGCTTCTAGCCTGAAGCAAAGAAACTGCGAGACTCTTCTTTGGAAATGGGTGCTTGGGCTCTCTTGAGGGAGGAAAGGAGGGAGGAAAAGCACTGCATGGGAGTTGTTTTCTCCTCCCGCTGTGTCTAACCTGTTTACCTTCTGCAGCATCTCACATTTTCCATGGCAGAGCCCGGGAAGACTGGGGCTTTGAAAGCAGCGTGTTTAGCAGCGCGGGGTCCAAGTCATTTGGCGTTGCTGAGCTCTTGCAGCAGCTGGGCGGATTAACCATAAACTGCTGTTACTCTAGGGGGACAAGTTCTTATTGTGATTATTTTGGTTTGTTTTCTTCAGTGGGTTCGGCAGGGGACTCATACCTATTTTCAGATCTCAAGAAAAGAAAAAAAAATAAATCTTTGGCAAAGTTATGAATGAAATGTACTTTGCTGGGAAATAATTCCTGTGAGGACGTGGCTGGCGGAGGGCAGGTCCCCGAGTCCATCATCAGCTCAGCTGCTCGCTAGCTGAAAGTGCTGGGGCATGGTTAGAGGAGGAATACGCTACACCGGTTGCTGCACAAGAAGAGCAACTTGTGGTTTGATTAGCCATTAGTTTCTTAGCTTATTGTTCGTTTCTGGAGCACGGGAGCTTGGGATGAGCAGCGCTTGCTGCAAGGGAAGGTGCCAGACCCTTCCCAGGGCTGATTTCTGCCATGCCCAGCAGCAGCGGTCCCTGGGTGCAGGCAGCAGGCGCTGCTCACCTGGCCTCCTGGGAACAGCCTCTGCATCGCGGCTGCTTTCGGGTGTGCTTCCTCTGAAGGACCTGGAAAAAGTTGTGCTTGAGTTTAGGAGTGGCTTTCCTTATTCCTCGTAGCCTTTCCTTTTTTCTTTTTAATTTGCCTGCTGGTCAAGTATTTCCATAATTGTGCTTGTAATGATCGTCTTTTCATTTCATTCATACAGTGGTTGGTGCTTAATGAACTTCGCGTTAATGAACTCTGTAATATTTAAAATAGGCGTAACATGAAGAGGAAAAAAAAACAACACACAACAACAAACAACAAGAACCAAAAGCCAAAAAGCAAACCAGTAATAAAGGGATGTGTTTCCACTCCCCAAATTTAATCCTGCGTTATAACATAATTGCGTGGAGCTGCCTGGCTGGCGAACAGCTGCGCAGCGTGGGCTCTCGGTTCTGCATAGCTGCTTGTCCCTGAGCTGGGGTAATAAATGATTTACTGGTGCGGCTGGGACCTGTGGGCGCTTAACCCATTCGGCTCCTCAGGGGCCAGCCTGAAAGACTGCTTTGTAAAGGCTGCCGGAAGAAATGGTTTCAGGTGCGAAGCTGGACAGATTGCAAAGCTTGCTTTATTGCTTGTGGGCTAGTTGCAGAAACGCTCGAACGCAGGTGAGGTGGTGAAATTGGGTAGAATCTGTTTTTGAGTGGGTAGCACTTGCTAGGAGTTGATGAATGATGTGCGTTTTTCATGACTTTAATGCCACAGATGGGATGCTCCAGTAAAACAACTATATTCTGTGGCTACCTAAATAAAGTATTTGTTAGAGGACGCTATTTTTCCTATAATTAGTTGAAAGAAAAAGAGCATTTAAGAAGAAACAGTTCTTAATCTTGCAGGGACAGATGTTTTTGTGCTCTATAGCAGGGAGTGGGGTGAGCACAGGGGCTCGAGTAGGAAACCTGAGGTTTCTGGTGAGGCTTCTTCTTTTGGCAAAAAAGACCGAGCACACGTTTCCTGAGTATGTCTGTGATGCTGAGAGCTGGAGCATTTGAAAAGGGAGTCTAGATGGAAAAGCAAGTCATGTATTCCTCAGAAAGGTAAAGTGCCTTCAAAAGTTGGGTACAGAAGCTCTGACCAAAACGAGAGCAGAGGCATCTCTTGGATCTTGCTCTTGATGCCAGTTTTTCCAACTCTACCTGTGGCTTTGGCATTTAAGATTGATGTGTGCACTCACTAAAATATGTACTGGCTAATGACCTGGTTTGCACATGCTAGGAAATGCTTCTTATTTGTCATCATACAAATATGCCTGGTGCTTTGGGCCTCATGAATTGTTTTCCACTCCAGGCCTGTGTTTTTGGGAGCACAGCACCAGTGCCGTGCCTTGCAGAGCACAGAGGAGGAGGTCTTATCGCTCATCTCTAGCACTTGTTTTTTGTTTTTCCTTGCTACAAACCATACAGGGTAATATCGAAATGATCATTGCTCAGTGCAGTTCTTAAAATAGCACAGCACTGAGAGTCTGGAGGACAGTAAGGTGGAGAAAGTTAGTGTAAGGCCACATCCTATAGCCAGGAGTTCGGGGATCAATGGCTAAAGGCTCTCCCACTGCAGGCGTTTCAGTGCTAATGACAGCTGTCCATCAGGCTCATCCATTTTATACCCTTGCGTAAAATCCTCCCCGAATCCTGCTCGTCCCTTCCCATCACATTTTGCCTGGTGCTGTGCAGCTGGAGGCACTGTAGGTGCTGTAAAACACATCTCCATTTCCAGAGGTAACCAACTGCAGTCTTTGTGCTTCTGTTTTGCCTGCCCAGCTTGGCACACCTGGGGCTGGACCCCATTTCTGCAGACAATGCTGGATTTACTTTTCCTTTGAGAACTGGGGCTTTTCAAGAAGCTAAGCACCCAAAGTCAATAACAGCTCTTACAAACGTGGTTTATCTTTGAGGACTTCCTTAGAATTCATTCCTGAAATGTGTATTCAAGCTACGCCGTGCATTAAAAGGTATCAACTAGGTTTTACTCAGATGAAGGGGCATCGAGAAGATCTGCTAAGGATTTCTGGCAGTTAATATTTGAGCCTGGGCTCAATGTTTCATGCCTACGTGAAACAGCTGCCCCAGAACCTGTTGTAGGACTTAATTTGAGTATAAACATACGTGTGCTTTTGCGTACATGCTGCACTTTAATTCAAGTCAACTGTTAGGTCTTAACTTTATTAGGATGTAGCTACTTGAGCTGAAGATGGGGCCTGTGGTTTTTTATTTTATTACAGCAACACGGTAGCTACTTTTTAAATGCTGTTTGGATTAGGAATTGGTATCTTAATTGTTGTTTGCCTTTAGTAGTATTTTAAAGTAAAAATTGACAAGCGAAGGCAGGGTTGTATCTTATTACAAGTGAATTGTTTGACAGCGTGTGTGTATTGTAAAATGTGAAATTAATCGCCCTGTGCTGATGACCCTTGTACGTTTACAAAAGGCTGGTCTTCATGGTGCACAAATAGATTCCGGACACAGGAAAGAGGCTTATGACAAGAGGATGAGATCAGTTTGTATAATTAGAGCTAGCTAATAATCCTTTTACTCTGTTGTTTCAGCTTCTACAGTATCTTCATTTATTTGAAATTGAGCATATGGACTGGAGGGTGATAACCACGGTGATTTGAGTTTTGTGGGGGTTTTCTGTCGAGTGGTGGCAGTGAAGAATCCAGATGTGCATCTGGGAGAGCTTGCTGCCTTCCTCTGCTGGGCACGGGGGATGCTGCTACTTTGATTAACCCTGCAGTCCTTGATCTGCTTCCAGGGTTTGGGGAGGAATCAACCCATTCAATGATTTTTGACAATTGTGAGATGCCAGTGGTGCAAAAGAAGAGATGTAGTCCTGAAACCCCAAGTTTTTGGCCAGGTGTTCATCCCTGGAGCAAGAAAGGGTTGACAGAGCTAGGTAAGGGAGTGGGAATAGCATTGAAAAAGCTTGACCTGATTGATGTGTGTGTGTGTGTGTGTATATATATATATATATATATACATGTGGATGTATAATTATGTCTGTGCAGCCTCCTTAGCTTTGTGTGGAGCTTCGTTATTTAGAAGAGGATAACTGGAAAAACTGGGGAGCAGGAAATCACGTTGCTGGGAGGTGGGTGACCCAAAACCACAGCCCCATGATCCAGACCAGGCTTCAGCCCATTAACAGCACGGGTCCGTTCCTGCCACCAGGAAGCTGAGCTACATTAAGCAAAGCGAGTTAATCTATATCCAGAGCGTTTTATTAAATCATCAGTCAATTAAATCAGTGACGCTCTGTTAGCTTTCGTTCCAGCGAGCTCTGCACGCAGTTATTAAGCTGTTGCTGTAGCAACTCTTGGGCTTCTGTTTGTTGGGCTGGTGCATGCGAAGGCCACAGTGCTGAGCTCTCCAACAACATTCAAAACTTAATAATAATAATAAAAAAAAAATGGGTTGATTCTGTAGTTCTTTTTCACTCTTTTGCTGGGAAGGAGGGCATCAGAAAGTTTCCTTTATGTTTTGTGCTGTTAAAGCCAACTGCATCCACCTGGTTTTCCAGAGGGTGACTTGCAGGGCTGCCTCTGGTCCTTGGGAGGTGAGGGACAGAAGAGCCAGGCCGACACAAAATGTGTTTAAACCTCCTTTCCATTGCTCACAGCCAAGAGAAACTCCTCTGTATTTGTAATTGAGTGGCAACATATGGTTTTGTTTGCAGACAGGATGCAGCTGGGAAGCAGCATCACCTGTGGAAATGCTGCACGAGCGATTTATTTTTAATAAGCAATCAATTTAGTGACAAAACATAATCTTCAGCAAGTTACATGAATTCAGATAATTGTATACAAATATCTGGGATTTTTTTTTAAGCTCACCACTTTCCTGCTCAGCTGCGATAGTACACGCCGTGCGCTGGGAACTTCAGGGCTGCCACACCTTTGAGGAGAGGTTTCTCATTTCCTCGCCTCTTCTCCTTTCCACAGTCAATGGCTTTTGCTGCTGGTTTCACTTACCTGTGTGCTTGCAAAGGAACCTTTGGATGGGTTACTTGCCTAACTCCTCCACCCTCCCATTTCTGACCAAATACGTAAAATTATGCCTTGGTATATCTACAGGGAATGTCATTCTGTGTTTGTTAACATAATGCCCGGAAGCATATACATTCATCTCCTGTCTTAAGGTTTATTTTAGTCACTGCAGTTGCAGCTGCTCTATTTATACAAATTTCTCCCTGTGTACAGTTGAAGAACTGGGTTATTGGTTTATTTCTCCTGACTAAACCGAATGTAGGTTTTGCCCTCAATTTTTTTTGTTGTTGTCGGCTTGCACATTAGAGGGCATTAATACATCATTTAGAAACGTTGGTCATTTTATGAATAGCAATTTCTGGTATCCTTTCAGTGTGAATGAAGCTAATGGGACTAGGCAGGCAAACAACCCAGGGTTTCACCCAGTGCCACCAGGTGAGAGTAAGTTATTGCAGATGTGAACTTTGCAGGAAGATAACCAGCAAAATACTAGACAAGGCAATGCAAGTAAAAGTAATGTTGTACAAGACATTGGTGTTTTAGTTCTTTGTGTGAAATTCAAGGCTCCATCAGGAACTCATCTGCACATGGCCAGCTTGTCTTTCAGCCTGCCCCACACTTGCTGTTTCCTCCTGTCTCTGTTTATCTCGTGGAGTTTACACCAGGAGCACTTGGGGTCCTGAAACCCAATCCTCCTGATATTTCTAAGCACTCCATAAATTAACGTTTTGTAAAACCGTAGCTTGTGGGAGTGCCCGTGAGGACACGGTGCCTTGCTGACTGAGGTTATGGTTTTGGAAGCTTGCTTTTATTTTTGTGTTGTGGCCCTGTAGGATGAAGTCAGGGCCCTGAGAGGTGCGGTGCTCCTCGGTCCTCACTCAGCCCATTCACATCAGTGGCAGGACTGCCCGTGGTGCCAGCAAGCACTGACCGGATCCAAATGGGTCCAGCTGAATAGTTAGTGTAATCCCTGTGTTTCTTTAAACTCTTTTGCAGTTTGAGTTGTTCCTCTGAAGAAGGAGGATCTGAGGAGTGCTTGTAAGACATTTTAGTGTAGGTTACCCCACCATGTGTGTGTCTGTCGATGGTAGTGTTGCGGTGCCAAAGTCTGCTGATAGCTGGCTTTCTTCTAGCTGATTTGCACACCTAGGGCTGCTCTGATATCTGTGGGGTATATGTGCTTTGGGGTACCCGGGGCAGTGTTCCTCTAGACCCCTGAAATCACAAAGTTTAGTCCTTACAAGGACTGGCATCCTCACACTGCAGCGTTACAGAGCTGTTTTTGCGTGATGCAGATTCTGTTACAGTTCGGAAAAAAATCCTCCTCCTCTGACTCTCAGCCTGGCCAACGCTGTGATGCAGTGCCCGTTACAACTGGAAAGTCATCCTGCTTTCTCTGCATTTCTGCTTATCTATTCAAATGCCTTCCATGAGATCTGTAACTTCATCAGATTCTCCGTGTGTTTTTTGGCTGTCCTCTCCTACCCGCAACCACAAGCTCTTTATGGCTGGGGCTGTTTTTGTACAGCTGGGAGCGTGCGGTTGAAGCTTTGCAAATACAGATCGTTGTTTCTAAAATCAAATGCTAAAATAAGATTTTTTTTTTTTTTTTAAAGTATTTAGATAAAGGTAAGATTTAGCAAAACTTAAACTCGAACTGTATCTAAAACTGAAGTTTACCTTAAAAAGAAGCTTAAAACAGAACTTCAAAAGCTTGAAGAACTCAGACACTTCACACTGAAGTGTATTTAGTCATGTGCATGGTGCATAAAGGAGAGGAGAGGGGAGAGGTGGGATCCCACCGGGACACCGAATGGTTTCAGTGCCTCTGATCACCCCGTCAGATGTTACCATATCCAGAGAGACCAAGCACAGTAGTTTGTCCTCTTCCATTTTATTTTGTGCAAAATAACATGGAATTTCTCTACAAGAGGCTTCAAGAGCTCTCACTGTATTTGTTCTTTAATGCTTAACAGAGCAGAAAGGCATCCTTCCCGTTTTGAGAAGGTTTCAATACCGTTCGGTTTTACTGACCTGTGCAGTTCTTTGTAATGCCTAAAACCACTGTTGCTTTTATGAGCTTGAACCTGGACTTCTATTTCATGTCCTACTTCAAAATTTGCAAACACAAGGGATTTCATTGTGGTATCCTAAGGGGAAAAAAAGGAATAGAATTCCAGAACCCCTGCAAGATAAGCATCTGCATGGCCTTAAAGCCTGTCAGAAACCTCATGGTCATTGAAATCCCAAAGGTTCAGCTGTTTGGGAAAAGGCACATGAGTATAAAGGCAACTGCTACTGGAAAAAAAAAGATCGCAACATCTGGGGACATCTGAATGTGCCCATAGATAATTAATAATACAGGCAGGAGAAAAGGGTGAGTTTGTTGTCAGATGAATTCCTTTTGTTCGCTTTCTATAAATGTTTCAGTAAGTGGATTTATGGGAAGCCTTTCCTTCTGTTGACATCGAGGATCTCCATGTAGTCCCGTGGGACGATGCAGTAAGCCTGGGTGCTGGGCAGCCGTGGGGGCTGTGGGATGTGTCCGTGCCGCAGGCTGTGAGCGAAATCCATCTTTGTGATGAGTGCATGATGGAGATACTTCTCTCCAGTTACATTTTCATAAGCCAGTTATGTGATACACAGCCGAGAGGATGCTCTCTGGGTGCAATGAGATGTATTTGAGTGGGTGCCTGCTATGTTCTGGGCACTGTGACCACATTGTCTGCTGGAGATTTGGCAGGATCAGAGCAGTTCCGATGGTTTTATTCCCCCCAGGTGACAGCCTGCTGACAGAAAGTGATGCTGGCTCTGCCACGAGGGTACCCAGAGCAGGGCTTGTGCTGGGTGGGAGCTGCACAAAGGATGCTCAGAGCTTTTCCCCCACTGTGGGGAGCCCGACGCCAAAATGCCCATTGCTCACGTGAACTGGTTTGGCTCTTCGTGCGGTCGCAGCTTTGGAGACTTTCTCAAGAGACAGCATTTAGAGTAATCGCATTGTCTGCCTGCTCCAGCACCGTAACAAATCGTGTTTGGGGAGGAAGCTGAGCCCTTCCAAGCTGGCCGTGACTGGCATTGTCATTTTCTTTCTGCCGTGGTAAATAGCCTTTTAGGTTGTGTACATGCAACAATTGTTTCTGGTAGAATACGTCAGCGTGTTTGCTCTGCAGGCTGCGTGTGCCCTGCCTGCAGAAAATGAGCTTGTCTTGGTGATGGAAAAGGCAGGATGGATGTGATTTTTCTCTTTCTTTACAACACAAACCCTAGCGGGCTGAAGACCTTTAAAACAAAGGTGGAGGTGGGGTTCACGTTTGCCTTTTCTTGCTAGCTTGGCTTCCAAAACAGTTCCTGTGCAACCCGAATCCCTATCTTGCAGCAAGGCCAGGTATTCTCTCTGCAGGCAATGTTATCTGATAGAGCAAGTGTGCTACCAGGCCAAAAAGATAGGAATTGCTTTCTGGGGCACAGGCGGGCATCAACTCAAAGGATGTGTTCCTCTAATTAATGTAGAAGAAAACATTTTATAACTTTTCAGCTTTTGACACCAAAGAGCCTTGCTTTAAAAAAAATATCTATTTTATACATAAAGTAGTCTGACTTATTCATTGATTAGGTTAGGGTCCTTATGAATCTTGGTTTAATAACTCTGTCTGGTCCTTTTTTTGTTCTAATTTTCCTTATCATATTAAGCTTTTTCAGGGACTGCCTGCCTACTCACTGGCTGGGGAAGTTCACTTGTCCAGAAAGCTCAACGTACTTCTTTGGTGACACAAAGTAGTCTTTCAGACTTACCTCTCACTCAGTTTTTCTCATATGATTTTGCCAAAGCACTTCCTAACATGATAGAATATCTTCCAAACCTGCTTGTCTCCTTGCAAACTAAGTTTGCATCCTTTGAAAAATGGGACTGACATATATATTATGAAGTATTACATCATTTTATTAAAAGTTACCGATGTGAAGGCCAACTAGTAGGATAAGAGGAGAAAAATCTTTCTGCAGGAAGTATTTCCAGGGTTTTTTTCTGGGTTTCCCCTTTTATTTTTTTCCCCTTGTATTTTTCCTGGTTTTCCCTTTTCCCGAGTATTTCCTGGGTTTCCCCTTTTTTCCTGATGAGAGGTGATGGTAGTCTTACTTCCTTAGGCATCGGCTCTTTACTTCTTTTGGACTTTGTGACTTGTTATCCTTTTATTTCAATCAAAACCATCTCTCCCACAAAACAAGGTTACCGAGTGGGAGTCTGGGACACCGGCTCATCCTCTCCTGACCTGCACGTGCTCTTCTCCCCTTTCCCATTTCTGTCTCTGCTCAGCTGCAGCCAGGTGTCTGCCAGGAAGGTGACAGAGCGGTACCACATGCCTTTCTGTCGAGTGGCAGAGAGGATGGATGCAACTCCCTTCATTTCTTGAAGCACGGAAACCAAACTCACTGTCGATGGGATACCCTTCTGCTCTACGCGTTTTTGGTGCCTTTGATTCAGTCTGCTTGAGCTAAAATTCTTTTCTGGTGTTCACTGATGATCTTAAAAGGAATATTCTTCTTAATTCTTATTAATGCTCATGTTGTCTGCCCTGTAAAAGTGATCTGATGGAAAAACTTCATCGAAGGAGGCTCAGCAGTGTTTGCAAGTTGGGAATTTCAGCATAAATGGCTTGATTGTGTCAGGCATGATGTGCAGGGCATCAGCATCTCACCTTGGGTGAAGCTGGCAGGGCAGATCTTGTGCTGGAGCACACGAGCTGTGGTTCCTCCTGTGTGTAAAGGTGTGAAGAGCGTCAGCAGTAGGTGCTGGAGTGGCACCTCGAACAAAAGCTGTGAGAGCAGGGAGGAGGCTCGCTGCTGATCAATCCTATGGCACTGCAACCCCAACATCAAGCCAGAAGCATCAGTTCTGGTGTATCGCAGGTCCGTGCTCAGCCTTGCTGGGAAAAGGCAGGCTAAAGCACCTGTGAAGCAGTCAGCGAGAAAGGAGAAGAAAAGTCTAGCTCAGCTACCTGACTGCTTCTGTCAACAGCTCTCCTGCTTCTCAAACCTGTGTCAGGGAGGGGACGAGCAGTGGGAACGCTAAATGCTGCTCTCAGCGGGCGTGTTGGGGTTCAGTGCATGCCCCAGGTTTGCACTTACAGCCTTCCTGCCTATTTCCTGAGGCTGTGGGTTGGACTTCTTTGAAAGCCTTGATTCGATGAGTGGGTAGAGCAAACACACGGGGCAGGACGGATGGGGTGGTGGTGGGACTCCTGTGCAGGGTGTGAGAAGCTGGCATGTTCCCCATGGGTTTGTCTCAGCAAAGCAAGCAGCTGTAGTCAAAAGCGAGGTGTGACCTCGCTGAGAGTGTTAATTTGGGGTTTGAGCGAGCGTAGATGTAACTTGCAAATCAACTGAGGTGTTTTGTGTCGTGACAATAACATACCTGTGACCTTGATGTGGAAGAGGTAACGCGGTTAGCTAAGGAAGGGAGGAGGAATGTATTTGAGTACATTAGAATAACTTCCTTTCCTCTGAGCAAACTTCTGAGAAACTAAAATGGCTGATGAAAATGTAGTAAAGCTAATTATTGGAAATGGAGAGGAACTTGAGGAGGAGAATATGCAACTTGCCTGTGGTGTCCTGGGCAAATACAGGCCTGTCGCATTCTGTTTTCCTGAATTTTTCATGCGACAGCCTTTAACTTACATCTTATCTGTATTGAAGGCCAGTGGTAATATTGCTAGCATAGAGTTGTGGCTGAATTTCAGGGATAAAGAGTAATTCTAAAAGTTGTTATAAATGCAAAAATTTAGATGTGTTGACTTTGAAGGTATATCACGCTATATCTTTTATCAGCAAAAAGAAAAGTTGTTCGTGTACTTGTCAAGACTTGAAAAGAAATGGTGAGAAAACGATGCTTCATAATAACTCCCTTTAAGCATTCTCAGACGAGACAGAACTGTTCTGCTTCTCTTGCAGCAATGCATTTTTAAACATCATATCCAAGTACTACCAGATTGCTGAGCCGGATTGCAGGGCTTTTAATTTTGCTTTGTGAAGGGAACTGGTCTGTTGCAATGAGACTTTGTTAAATAAATAAATAAAATAATCCAACCATGAGGTGGGCTTAAAAGGGAGTGTTTTCAACTCTGGTTTAATCTCTGTAAGACACAATAAAATCCCTTGGCAGATAATGCTTTGAACCCGGTCATCTTGAACCAGGGGAACCCGAATAGGAGAGGGAGGTTCAGCTAGGTCACGAGGCACATAGACAGGGCTTGTGTGATATATTTTATTATTTATTTATTTATTTAGGTGAGAGCTCAGTAGGACTGGAATAGCAGGAGCATGTTGTAAGGCAGACAGAAGCAGCTTTTGGAGCTCACCTGCCCAAATGCTATCGGTCCCCTGTTCTCACAAGCAAGTAATTCTTTGTAAAAGCATAAAGGCAGGGAAAACCAACCACCAAGTGTAACCGTTTTAAGACATTTTGGTTGTTGGAAGGGACTTCTGAGGTTGAAAATAGGTTTGAACACAATAGATTTAGAAACTTGAAAAATGTTCATCAGGTGGTGATGTAGGGCTTGCTGCAGAGGTGGGATGTTTCCGTGAGCAGGCTCGGCAGGTAGCTCGGATGTTTCGGCATAACCAGTGCAAAAATGCTTCTCTGCAAAATAAGGAGAGCGTGTGAGGGAGCGAGAATGGCTGGAATCAGCTAAGAAAACTTCTGTGGTTTGATTTCTGTCTCACTAAAGGCAAACTGCGGGATTTGGACGGGAGTAAAATATGAACAAGATCCTGTGTTTTCATGTGGAAAAGCAGAGTGGTATTTTGTCTCCTTGGAAGGGGGGTGAAGTACTTGCAGAGCAGTACTAGTACTGCAGACAAGAGCAGCAACAAAAAAAATCCATTTTAAACCCTTTTGCATTCTTTCATCTTAAGATCCCGAACTGCTTAATGCACGCTCTAAATTAAAACTTCCACTTAGGGAAAATATTTGCTGCTAGACTGGAGAAACTAATGGAAGTGAAATTCTGGTTGAACTGATTCAGAGCTCAATACAGGCAACTCGCCCGGGGTTACACTGAAATTCCAGGAGCAGACCTGGAAGAGGAAAGTTTCTGGACTAAAATTACTTTGGTAGGATGAGTAACAGTAGTTTTTTGAGTGAAAAAATCTAATGCAAAATCACAAGCGTCATCTATTTTGTATGTTTTCCCTCAATTTTTTAAGAAGTGTTTTGCTGGTTTGATTTGTATGCTGTTTTGAGATACTTCTCAAGCACAGTCCAGTTCGGGCACGTGGTGGGAAAGGGCACCAAATGAATTTGGGGAAAGTTGGGCTTCTCCACAGCTGGAAGAACTAAAAAATCCTTACAGACATTCTTGGGTGGGAAATGGGGCGATGTATTGACAGATGTGCAATTAAAGACTGGTAATTGTCATCAAAAGCAGCAATGCTTGGAGGAGGGGTGAACGGAGAGCGAAGGGGAAGGCAGTGTGACTCGGAGTATCTCCAGTGCCATCAAGGCCAGTGGTTCAGATGAGGAGCGCTTTGCCCTGCAAACCATTTTGGAAATGTCTTTGATGTCAGCATAAATGGAAAAAAAAAAAAGAAAAAAAAAAGTAACAGAACCTCGATGGCCTAAAAGAGAGAAAATATAAAATTGAAAGTGGCTATTAGGAACAGTAATGTGTGGGCACTAATACTGCGTTGGAAGTTTAACGTTCTGCAGCTTATGGAGAAGTACTTAACATTTTACAAAGAAAAGCCTTAAATTTGCCTTTTCTTTTTTGTTTCAGTGTTCTGAGGTCATGAAACTTAATCCACAGCAAGCTCCATTATATGTGAGTACAAAGTTTCAAAGTTTTTTTCCCCTTCCCTCCTGTTCCCATAAAATGCTTCCCCGGCCATTGCTGGCCATTCTGCTCATTTACGCTTTGCTCCCCGAAGACCTTGCTTGTGTTTGTTCAGTAGCCCTGCAAATGCCCGGTGATAACCCCCAGGTAAGTTACAGAGCCCCTCTGTCTTTCAAGGAGCCAGTTTTAAGGAAGCTTTCTGACATGTTGTAGTGCTGTCATGTAGCCTGCATAGTGCAGGAATCCCCCTCCTATTTTTTTTTCTTGTTTTCTTCCCTAACGATGACTGGAGTGAATGACTCGATGCGTTAAGAGGCCATAAGAGGAAACTGCCTGAGTGGAAAATAGGACATCCCAGTGTGCAGCACTCGCCCACTGTGCTGATATTTTTCTGCTCAGAGTTTTAAACGTGGCAGGGAGCAACTGGAAGCAGCGAAGAGCTGGGCTGCACTGCGACTCCTGCAGCAGGGCATGGCTTACGTCAGCCTCCTGCAAGCTCGTAACCTCGATGGCTGAGTTAATAGGGAACAATCTTCCTCTCGCTCCTGAATAGCAGCTTTGTTGCAGAATATGGGGACTGTCAAACTAGACCTGAATTTGTGGGGGTGTATGCATGTGTGTGAAACTTGTGCCAAAGCTGCCAGCCAGGGCTGTAACCGTTTACTTTCTGCAGTGCCTTGCCACGCACTGAACAGGGTTTGCCGGTGAAGGTTTTAAGGTGTTTAAGGTTTGTGGTCCTGCCCACGGACCTTGCTGATACGGGTAGAGCTGGGTACAAGGTGGAAAACTTGGAGGAAAAATTGCTTGCAAGTAGAGCTCTGAGGGGTAGGAGTGGGAGACTGCTAGGTCAGGTAGTTGAGCTGTGGCTTAGAAAGTGCCATTTGTTGTAAATGGTAAATGGTAGATTATATTGACCTTTAATTTCATGGAAGCTTTCAAATTCTGTCTAATTACCAGCTGAAAGTTTGTACGACATTGTATTAGAGTGTATTTTCTACCTACTGTACTAGGTCTTGTACTTGCATCAAGATTAATGTTATACAGATTGATCTGACTTTGGCAAAGTGGCCTTACTGGAGTAGACCACCGTGTTCTGTATTATTGTGAAACTCAATTCAGCCCAAAATGTGTTAAATTACAAACATACTGAATACAGGGCGACTTCGAAGAAACCTAATCTAAACTTGGGCCCTAATAAAAAAGGATGAAACTTATGTGCAACTACCTGCTGTAGATGCCACAGCAGAAATGTATGAATGGCAGAAAGCAGGATAAAATTATTCTTACGTCTTTTGAACAGTGCATGACTTACCTAATCTGGAGGCTTTGTTTTCCCAGTCTTATCTTCTGACTTAGTTTATTTTCCCACCGTTTTGTGTGGTTTTGCATTCAGCATGTAATACTTCAGTGGCAGATTTAAAAGTTCTCTTCCCCACGTGACGGTGAGGAGTACTTGGCTAAGGTCAAAGTGGAAAACAATGATTGTGTGACTCTCAGGAGTCTGTTCCTTTGCAGTGGGAATAAATTCATGACAACTTCATTACTACATGGACTCCCTCTTCTCTTCCCCCCTTCCTCCAGTGACCGGGTGTATATGCAGATCAGATCCCTTTCAAAACAAACAAGTTCTGGCAGCTTAAGGAAGAGGAAAAAAAAATATAAAAAGAAAAACTGAATGACCTTGGAAAACAAATTGTTTAGCCTTCCTGTTTGCTTTCAGTGTAGATGTTATGTACATTTTAAGATCAGCTTCCGTTTCCCTGGCAGTACTAATTGGCTGCTCAGCTCATCTGAGGGAGCTGTTAGATGTGAGCAGAACATAAAGGAAAAAATATATCTTCCTGGTACTTTCCTGTTTCAGAAGGCAGGCACAACAGTCTTGTGGGCTGGCCATTGGTAGGTGAACGGCAGAGCCTCACCATGTTCCTTGTTCAAAGCGATGCTGACTCTACTTTCCTTGTACAGGCTCCTCCTTCAGCTTGCTTTCAAAAAGCTGAGAACAGTGTCCCATGAATTTCATCTCTGTGAAATAAATGACGGGAAATAGCAAGCCATACAAGCATGTCCGGGGGTCTCCCTACATTTGCCTACTTTTCGGTAAATCACTTCCCTCAAGTTTTACCCTTTTGTGCCTGGGGCCATTGCAGTGCATCCTTTATCCTCTTCCACTTTTAAACCAATAGCTTAGATTCAAGATTACTTGATTTTATTTATTTATTTTCTATATCTTGCATGAATTTCATCCTGAAAGTTCTCTGCAAAGTGAAGACTTTGACCAGCGAGCAGAAACAATACAAGAATCTGTCTTACAGAAACGTTGCATCATTTGGTAATAGCAGCAATACTTTTGGGAGGAGAAAGTGGAAAAATACTGTCTCTGGGTCAGTTCCTGGAAGCCTATCAGACAGAGCACATTTCATCCTATCTGATGATCGGCAAATTGCCCAGATTCGTGCCTCCCAATTCTGAACGATGTTCTGGGAACCCAAGATGCCCAATATACTTAGAACCAAAATGTTGTGCGTGAGGGAGAGGAGGGTACTTCCACATCTGAGCTGACACAGGGGCTGGGCTTGGTGCCGTGCCTGCCGTGCCAGCAGCACAGTCACGAGGCGCAGGAGCTCGTGCCAGGAGAGATAGGGCAGCGAGGCGTTCCTCGATATAACACGGCGCGAGGTGCTTGACGGCAGGGTCAAGGAGCCATCTGAGCTGTGTGGCTCCCAACACACAGTTTTTACAAAGGACGAGGCCTGATGTCGTAGCATGGATCTGAAATGAAGATGCCCAAACCCACTTCTTTCTTCTTGAAGCACCTCAATGGGCTCTAATCTCAGCTGCTACTGTCAGGGGGGTTCTGAAGAATTGGGGTAGCAGAGCTGCGAACTCCTCAGAAAGGTCTGCTGTGGTTCACGGGTTCACGTAGCTGTGATGAAGGGTTGAATTCACCCTGTTAAAGCAGTGGCCCTAAGCTTTGTGGTACAAACTTGAGTTTAATCCAGAGGTGGTCTCCAGTTCATAATCAGCATAGCACAGGGCGGGCTGTAACAGGACCAAGCTTTATCTCCTGGCTCTTTCACTGGCATGGGTCGAGGTTATGACAAGTAACTGTCACTTGGCTGGGGTGAGTGTCTCTGCTTTCTGTGCTGGGGCTCTCTTGGATGTTTTTTTCCCCCAGTGTGTAATTGTATCAAAAATATTTTGCATAGTCTGTGGTGTAACTGTGGATATTCAGTAGAAAAGGGGCTCTATGAAAATCTTTCACATACTTTTGATTTCTTCAAGTGCGTTTTACTGCAAGATGTGCAAAAAAATAATAATAATAAAAATAAAAAAAAAAATAGTCCATGTGGCTGGGCAGTCCTTGGGCAGAAGGTTGCAGAAGTCTTGTGTTAATGGCAGGCAGGAAGCTGGGAGTTGAGTTTTGTTTGTTTGGGTTAAATACATGCAGTGGCTTCTCTGATCTTCACCCTCTTATGGAAGTTGTATGTCTATCAACACAAGTCAAAGTTTCAGCCTGAGTATTGCAAAGTGCTCCCTAGCTGTTGTCAGTGCGTTGTTGGAATATTCAGGTCATCAAGGAGTACGTGGGTAGGAAAAAAGGGCTCAGCATTGCTCTGAGTAATAGAGCCTTATTTTTAAGTGGCCTTTTTACTGTTGTGATCTGTAAATGAAGTTCTCTGTTCATAAATTAAATAACTTACATCGATCACTTAGCTTAAATACTGCTGTTGCTAAAATCCAAGCGAGAAAGAAAATTCAAAGGAGTTTTGTAAAGTGTTGATCTTTTTATAAATGTTAGCATTAATTGAGAGGCCAGAAGAGTATTCAGCAGGAGATTTAATTGCAGAAGGATCAAGGATCTC
Organism: Anas platyrhynchos; assembly: GCF_047663525.1. Lineage (NCBI taxonomy): Eukaryota > Metazoa > Chordata > Aves > Anseriformes > Anatidae > Anas > Anas platyrhynchos. The sequence goes on along the minus strand of NC_092597.1, from coordinate 18,316,882 downwards.
AAGCTGCGTCCTTATTTCTAACAAAACTTCAGTAAGTACAGAGTGCACATGAGTAAATGACCAAGGTCGGTTCAGTTGCATACAATATCCTGGTAGTCGTACTTCAGAAGTACTCAGCAGCCTCACTGGCTTCTGGCTGTAGGATTACTGTAATGTTTTTGATCATCCTTTTTAACCCATTCACATCTTCTGCCACTCTGAAATCAACGTTGTTTTTTAGAAGTATAACCTGAGAGCAGGACTGGGTATGGGAGTGCTGGAACAGGACGGAGGTGACAGGTAGGGGTGAGCTGTGAAGCATTAAGTGGCATCTTCTCTTGATTACTACCAAGACTGCAACCTTAGATCTGTCTTTAAGACAGGAGTGTTTTTTCTCGGTGATAATGATCAGTGGGTGTGAAATGGAAAAGATTAGCAGCTGGAGAAGGGTGATGCATCACTGCAATTTTTTTTTCCTTTTCCTTTTTGATTAAAAGGAACAAACGCTCTAAATCACAGCACTCCTCCTCTGCACGGTTTGTCTAAGGTGTGTCCGCATTATTCGGGGTGACAAAGCCAAATGTGTCATACCCAGAGATTGTATGGGAGGGCGAACGCTTAATTGATAAAAGTGCTCCCATTGACTTTGGTCTTTAATCAGGTCTGCAGACTGAGTCTCTCGTATAAACTGCCACCTGGGAGCTGCGCAACCCGCCGAGTTGCTCAGGGAGGGTTTTGATAGAGATGAGAGCTCTCACTTCCACGCCAAAATGCCGTGCAACTTAATGAAGTATGAACTTCAAAAGCTTCGGCAAGAATGTACTGACCCTCTCTTAATGTAACCTGGGTTTTGGGTACAGTAGTTCCTCTCTTCTGTTAATGAATGAATTGCTGTAGGTTACCCATTGTGTCACCTTTAATCTAGAACGGGAAGAAAAGAGTAATGCTTATAATAGGAATATATTTCTTTCACTTGCATATCTCACCCAGAATGAAATGCCCTTTATGTGTGTATTCCTCAGGAGGAGTAATTGTGATAACCTCTGATGTTTGTGTTTTAAGAAAAACCCTCTTTTGAATAAATATTAAAGGGTTAAAGAAAATAAGCACGACACAGCTTTGAGGCTTGTGACAGGAGTGTCTGTCAGGTTGTTATCATGTCTGAGACAGTCCCAAGTATGGCTTGTGCAGTGTTATGAGCTGGTTAATTAATCTTCTTCAGAAATCTTTACCAAAGGTGTAAAAGGAGAAAATGAAATACCTTTGTAGTCCTAATGCAGTAAAACATTGCTATTAGGTTGGCATCGATGTTTTAGTTAATCTACTAATGCTGAATTTGTTTTCTTTGTGGCATCTATGGTCACAAAAGCCACTGCAATGCCCAAATATGAGATCAGTCCAGCAGAAAAGGTGGAATATGCCGAGTGTGCTTTTAATGTGGGAATTTCTCATGAAAAGCACTATACAGAAGCCCTGTCCGACTTTCTTTTGAGGTCCTTAGGCAGGAGGAGAATGAGCCTTGATGTTCAGCTCAGTGCTGTGGTGAGAGGATCTGATAAGCCTCTTGTCTTTTATTTGTTGGCCCTTGAGTTCTTCTTAATGACAAAGTAGTTTGCTGCCCCACCTTCAAAGTGTCTTTGAATTACGAGTGGAAGGCCTCTTAGCACCCTTTACAAATAAAATACTTGCTTGTGTTCCTTGTGGAAGAACCTGCTACTTGTTTGGTTTTAAGAAAGTTGGTTGGGGCACCCGATCAGATGGACTTTGGAGAGGAGCACGTCGCGTCTTTCCTGGTTCTGTTTTCATTCTGCAGGCAAAATCATATCCTCCCTAAACTGTGTCCTCATTTCTTGAGATTTTGTTTTTTTAAGTCCTTGATCCACATTTTTTTTTCATTCTCCTCTTCCCAAACTGTGGTCTACATCATGCAACAGAAGTCCCCCTACTGCTGAAATGGGATCAGCACCTGCCACCTGAGCTGGGCATCATGTTGTGATGAGCTGCTGCTCTTGGGTACCCCAAAAAAGACTGTGGCTCAGATGAGTTACCACATGGCTGCTGGCTTGCTCCTTTTAGACGAGGCATCCTCTAGCTCACAAGATCCATTCCGCGTTAGCGTAGGACTTCTTTTGAGTGGTGACCCCTATGGATTTACTGCAGATGGTTTTAGCTGGAGAATTGAGAAGAGGCTGCCTGACCATCAGCACTGCCTTCCTTCAAGGTGAGCCATGGGTTAAATTGTAGCTCAGAGGTCTCTTCTCAGCGCTTTTTTGCTATTAGCCAAAATCAAAACGCTGGTGATTTGGGTTCCAAGCCTTCCTCCCATAATTGTCCATTTGATCTTTGCTTCTGTGATCCTGTTCAGTGTGTGTGAATGTGCTGGTGCACAGTAAGTGGCCTAGCTTGGAGTCTAGAGAGCTTGCTGTCTGAAGTTCTGCCCTTCAGTCACCATTACTTGGCAGCACTGCTTGTGATCTTCAAATAATAAGAATTCCAGAAGAAAGATGCTAGAACTGGTACAAGGAAAGGGTGGGAAAGTAGAGAAGGCATTAATCCCCTCTTTGGCAGTGCTATTAGATTGGTTGAACCTGCTTTCTGAAACTGTGCCCCACTGCAAACATGCAAAAGGAATCCTTGTATTGTCACACTAAGAGATTTAATAAAATAAAATTAAAAAACAAAAAAAAAAAACACTGTATATTACACTGTATATTATACCTCTTAGGTTCTGAATTTAGGGTTCTTTATGTCTTGAAGTAGCTGATGAGCTGATTAATATCTGGAAAGATGCTGAGAGATTGCATCCCAACCCCAGTGCTGGCTGATTGCGGTGCCTTCCCTCCTGATCAGTGGAGCTCAGCACATGGTGTTTAAGAGGATGAAAATGCTCTTTAATTCCTGTTCCTCAATGGAATGTATTTATATAGCTTATAAATATTCTTCCATTACCTTTAGGACAACCAACCAGATTTCTTATCTTATCTGTCAAGAGGCAGGTCCCTGCTTTATTTTCTGTAACAAAATGCAGCATTCATTTTGGGAACTGTTAGGCTCGAGCCAATTTTGTCAGCAAAGCTAACACGAGGGTGTTTTTGAAGATGTTGAATTGATGAAGGCGTGATGCTTTCAATTAAACTCTCAAATCTCCTGTGAAAAGCCCATCTGCTCCTGGTCTCCTTTGCTCTACCTGCAGCGCCCTGGTTCCCAAAGTTGTGCCGCATGCAGTGCGCTTGCAAGCACTCGTCCCCTGCAATCCCATATTGTGCATAAGTGGGAAATAAACTGTGATTAATTGCTCTCTGCTAAGATCGATGCTATGCACTGCCATCAAGTGGCAGCTGTGCTGCAGGATGTGTTTTCAGTGCTGCTTTCTGCAGGGCTGCCTGCATTTCTGTCTGTTTCAAAGCGCTTTGCAGTGTTACAACAGTTTGCTCTGCATAGCAGTTGTGGTTGGGGGGTTCTTTTTCAGTAAGGCAATGGTTGTAATGGTTTCTGTTCCCTAATGGCAAAAAAGTAAGAATTATGTCACTTTTTAAAGAGAGTCTTAGGCATTACGGTAGCTCCAAGTACTGTAGCTACGAGGCTAGAGCAGATATTTCGCAGCTGGCAGGAAAATCAGCACTCTAAAACACACCCTGAGCTGTGTCTCTTTGAGGGCTTACTGTACTGTAGAGGATGCTGAAGTACAAGGAAAATGCTGTCCTTCTATCTTATGCCTTCAAATGTTAGTGTTCAAATCTGATTTTTTTTTTCCCTTTAAAACCCATCAAGACTATTTGTGAAAATACTGTGGTGATAGGAGATTGTTTCAAATAATGTGTCATCAAATGTACTTTATCTTCCAGGATCATATGTACTTTATCTTCCAGGAATTGTGACTCTCTTCAACTCCCTGATGCCAAGAGAATAGCTGGATTTCTGTTTCTTAGTCACTGAATGCGTTCAGGCTGTCTGCTCTTTCTTCCAAGCTCTACGAATTTTGTTGTTATTGCTATGTGAGTAATTAGCAGGATCAATCACTCAAGCTGCTGTTAATAAAATGTGTGGTTCAGTTCACTTACAGTGTAGTGAAGAACAGAAGAGGCTGTAGAAAGAGGACAGAACAAGACATTCCTATCAATTTGGGTTGTTTTTATAGGAAATAATTGTAGTAGTTTCCACGGTTTCTGAGAAAAACTCTTTAAGAGTAAGATCAGCACTTGCTATGGAAACTGGATGGTACCGGGGGGAATATTCTGCTACGGAGACTTACTGAGATGAGAAGTGGACCTCCACTGCTCCTCCCTTCATGCCTCTTCTCTGGACCAGAGCTCTGTGGGGCTTGCTGTGGCTGGGATTTGGGGTTGCTGTCAACAGCTGCTTGTTCCAGCAGTCCAGGCCATGACAGCAGGCACACAGTGTTTTAAATGGATGACCTGGCCAATATTAAACTGCTCAAATAAATGAAAATAAATCAGTGTTTTCTTCACTATACTGCCAGTTCCAACCACACAATAAAACTGTGTTCCCAGCTATTCTTCTTATCAGAGTAGATCTTCCCTAGATTTTCTTCCCTAGTATCTAACAAACTTTTGAATGACACTTTTCTTATCCTTTCTGTTTTTCAGCTTAACTTTGCTTTTTGCCCTTTTGTTGTTAATGTCATTGTTAATTCTTATCACATCCTTCTGTGAGCTAAAAACCATTAGACGTGCCCTTGGCTGGTTAGTTTAGTGAAGGCTGTCTGCCCAGCACGGCACCTTGCAGAGGCCCTCAGGATGCTCTGAACAAAAGCAGGTGATGGAAGTGCTCCAGAGGTTGTGGAGCCGTGTGCTGAAGCAATAATACACCTTGTTTGGCTCTTAACCACCCGTTCTAGTAACTTCCCCAGCTCTGTGCGCCTAAGTGATGTGTCATAAAGATACATCCATAAAGATAAATTGTGTGTCGTCTTCAGCGCTAACGAGATCCTGTTACTGTGATGGATTTTCTGTTGGCAGTCTGCAGAGATCTCCCGTATTAACGTGTGTGTAATACCCATAATAGTCTTCTGACACTCAATAAAGATTCATCACTGAGCTGATTGATATGAGATGTAGACATGCTCTGTCAAAGGATGTGGGCTGCTAATGATGGTCTTCTTTAAGTGTATCCAATTCTGTTGGAGCTTGTGTTGCTCACAGTGGTTCGGAGTAGGAAATCCATTCCCTGGTCTCCCTGCACCATTTACCTCTTTGCAAACCAAACCCACTGCAGATTTAGACACCCGAAGTGGCATGGGACATGGTGTAGCTGTGAGATCACTGATAAATCAGCTGTAACACTGTGGGCTCTGCAGACAGAGGAGGTGAGCAGCACAAGTTGCACTCAGAATGGATCTGCACGAGCCAGCATGGGCCTGGAAGCAGCAGTTCCTATAATATCTGTAAGTATCAGTCCGTCACAGCTGCCTCTGCCCCCTTAGCACGAGGTAGGGGACTATTTATTGATGCTGTGTTTATTGTAGGTGTCTGTCTCTACCCATATATTCCTTGTACCCGAAGAGTCTTAGTTAAAGGGTCTTTTTTTCTGTATCCTTTCTTTGTTCCCTGTGTCAATCTTTTATCCATCAGTGTGCTAAGCTAAACTTATTTTTGGACCGTATTCTTCCTCACCTTCAGGGGGAGAAAATGTTGGACAGAAGAAGGTTATTTTGCATGTGCAAGTCAGTGCTTTGGTCGTGGCTTTGTGGCTGATGCTGGACGAGGAGCTGGGCTGGCTCGGCGCAGCCTTAATGAAATGTGGAAGGTGTCACCCCGAGTTGCTCGAGGGGCTGGCAGCAAAACCTGTAGCATCGCTCTGCTCTTTTGGTGGCCTGTGGGCAAGCAGTCACGGTCTACGATTGTGTTTTCCAAAGGGCAGCAGACTGCATTGCAAAATCTGTCTTTCTGATCAAAGAGGGGCTCAGCCTCCGCGACGCTAACCTGAAACCTTGCTCTGGCACAACCAATAGTGCTGATGTTCATTTAAGAGGAAAATAAAGTTAGTTGGGAGGCTGTGATTTTTTTTTTTTTTTTTAAACCACTGAAGTCATTCTTGTAGTGTCTGCCTTTGTGATTTGTTTTCTTAAAAAAAATTAAAAAAAAATAAAACCTCTGCCTCGTGCTGCTTTAAGATCAAGGCATCTGCACTCATTGGCCACGAGGAAGGACCCAACCCTATCCCAAGCCTGACTCTTTGCCATTCTGTTTATTTCTGGAGTCTTTCCTTGGAGGTCTTATCTGCGGGAGAGGTTGCAGCACTCTGGCAGAGTGCCATCCATCTTCCTTTACGCTGCTGACCCGGGTCACTGCTGTTATCGGGGGGATATCTCCATGTGAGGAGCCATTTCTAGAGCTGCTTGTGTTTGGGCAGATGGCACAGCACTGCCGTTTGTTTCTGGAGCCTGGAACTCTGCAAAACAAACTGCTTTTGATACGAGTTTTCTCCCAAGTGCTCTTTCAAGTCTATGAATACTGGTGAAATTGAGGACGTCTGTAATGACTGCTGTTATCTCCCTGTAACGTATCTCTGACCTCTTCCCTGCTCCATTCCTTTTACATATACAAGTGCTGGGAGGCTGTGGGATACATGACCACATTTGCAAGAGGGGCTGGCGTTTCAAAATGCGTCTGGGCCTGAAGTGTCAGCCCTAACAGTGTTCCCAAGGAGGAAAATACACTTGAGATGAAGCAAGATGCACGCACAACATCCCCCATGTGCAGGCAGAGAGGAAAGGTGGATGTTTCGAAGGAGGACCTGTCCCCAATTCCACCTGTCTCCCTCCCAATTAAGGAGCCCGTGCATCTGTGCCTGTTTTTTTTTCTGTAGAGCTGTTCATGTGTTTGTGTGCTGTGGCATCCCCTCTCGGGGGGGGGGGTTCAACACATGTTTGCATCACACTGAGGTAACCTCAGCTGGGAGGGATGCACCAGGTTACTCAGCCCAGATGGGGGCACTTTAGGGGCAAAAGTTTGCCAGGAGCAGGAGTTGAGCCATTGATCTAGTTTACTGGCAGAGGTGAATGAAAATAGATCATAGAAGATCCAAATGGTTGTATTTTGTTGCTTTTCTCGTGGGATGATTTCTGCTGTGTTTTCTAAAAGGGCTTTGTTGTTGCCTTTTCTGTCCTCCAGCTGGTTTCAGAGCATCCTACACTTCTGGGTTTAGGTGGAATTGTCTCACCCTTCTCTTTGATTTTGTTTAACTTGTTTGTTCTCGGTCCTGAGCGCTTCCCAAAGAAAGTGGGATATAATTGAAAAGTCAGCTTTTCTTTTAAAAGCCATTTGCATGAAAAACACATGGCGAGTTTGACCCATTATTCCCATTTCATTGGTGGGGAAGCTCAAAGCCCAGGGATGTGAAGGGACTTGCCTCCTGCTGCAATTACAGCCTGATTCTGTGGCAAGCTGTAGCAGGTGTAAGAATGGGACCACCTCCATCTGAGAATTAAAAAAATGAAGGTACCGATGAGCCTGGATTCCTTGAAGGAGGAGGAAGAAGGCACAGCTGTGATTTCGGGTCTGTTGTCCTGGTATGGAGCAACTCTGTTAGGAGCTGCTTGGAGCTTTCCAAAGGGGAAGGAAAAAAAAGATCTGTTTCAAAAGCATATTTCTCCTTTTGTGTCCTAACGTAATGCAATAAGCAATGACCCAACAAGAATTTGATTCATGTTATGAGCAGTGGAAACAAAACAAAACTTGTTACAGTGGCAGGTTACGCTTACTCATCTAATCCAGAGCCTAATCCAGCCTCTTTAAAAGAGCATCAGATCGCTGACTTCTACAACATCTCTGCAGGAGGAAATATACTGCAAAGAGGTTTCTTTACTTGCATGTGAATCTCTAAGCCATCTGATACATTGATTTTCTGTCCAATATGACTGCACTGCTTAGGTTTTACCTGCATGAAAAAGCAGCCAGAGATGGCAGCGGTAATCAGCGGTTAATTTGGCTTTTTTTTTTGTGCAGAACAAATGCAGCATTGCTAGTTGTTAGTGTTTTCTCACTGAAAGCAGGAAGCTAAAGCAACGCTGGAGTGCTTCAGCTTCGCTATCTAACACATGCTTTATTTCCATAAGTATTTTTAGACTTCATGTGGGGGGAGGTCAGAGTGGGTGGTTAATGGGTTAGGTAATGCACTTCACAATTCCCAGTATGAACGAGGAGAGGAAAAAGTTTAGAAATCACATGCTTCACATACAAAAATAGAGTGTGCTTCTTCTTTTTATTATTATTATTTGGTAGAAATTTTAAAATATGTTAGCCAGCAAAACAAGAATATTGCCCCTTCGTACTTTGGAGAAATGTACCTGCAACTGGGAAATCTGCCCCTTGCCAGCTAAAGTCCCATTTTTCATCTTAGTGCTTGCATTTTGCAAGGGCTGCCCCTTGGGGTCCTGCTGTATGGGATACTCTGTGAGCACTTCCCCCAAACCAGGTTTCCAGACCCTTGAAGTGGCAAAGAAAGGTTAAAGCCATTGCTCCTTGTTGGAAGGTGGATATTATTTCTGAGCTAACAACGCAAATGATCTTAATTCTTTCCAGCTTAAAGCTTGTCAGCCTCATTGCCACTTGCAAATATTGCTAATGTCATCTGTAAGGACTCCTTTGGAGATAAATCATTCACCTTTACAGACACAAACTGACCCTCAGAGGAAAGAAAGGATTACTTCGACTTTCCCCTACTTTGCCTACACACAACCTGCGTGCCTTTATAGTTGTGCCTCTTGAAAATAAATACCTGAAATGGTGCAGTTGTCCTAGTACTGACAAGCAGGTGCCTTGCTGCTTTCTGGTTTGATTTTCAGACCCAGTAGCTGGATCTGGGCCTTTTTTACAGGTAGATGTGTTTATGCTGCCTTAAGGAGAGACGGACCGCACCGGCATCCCTTAGAGTTGTGTCGTGGTGGTTGAAAGCCCAGGACCAAGTCTGGTTTTCCCAACATACCAGGCATCTGATGAGGCAGACCAGATCGTACGCCTTCCCCCTTCAGTTTGAAAAAGGGAATGTTTTTTTTCAAGTAAAGAGCAGCATCCATGCTCTTTGCATCACGTTACAGCTACCCCAAATGCTTTTTCAGAGACTTTCAGATCAAAATGAAGGCAAGGGTGACCTCTTTCATGAATGGACAAAAATGGAATGTTTTCATTTCCAATGGGATTTAAGCCAAGTAAATATTAGCCGATCCAAACTAGTTTTGAAATTAAATTATTCTTATTTGTTGGAGCATTCCAGGGAATGGCTTTGATCTGGCTGTACTTTCACCAAAGGGATATTGGCAGACTGACCTTCCAGTTCCAGCCGTTCAGGATGAAAGAAGGGTTATAATAACCACCTTGTGTGGCAGTGATACTGAACAGATGACTTTTTGGATAATATTAAATGAATAAAGGTAAACATACTTCAATTAAGATGTTTTTGGAGGCTGAACGCAATAGTGCTGTTGGAAGCTCTTCTATGCGGGTCGAAGGAATTTTGGCTGCGTTTGCAGCCGATTTTCTTGAACTCCAAAAAAATGTTTGAAAGAGAGAGGCTTGCTCTGTGCACTATTTCCTTTTCGAATAAATACGTTGTCTCAAAGTGACGTTTTAAAATTAAATGAAAGCTGGCAGCGAACGGCGAAGTTGTTAATAGCTGGGAAGGGAAACGTGCGTCGAGGGAGGGCTGTATTAGGGCTTTGTTCCTCCTGCTCCCCGGTCACGTCGCGCACAGCGAGCTGAGCCACGCATAGTGCAGCCGGGATGTAGCTCCGAAGACACCTGGGAATAAACAAGCACACTGCCATTAGGTGGCACCTTATCCATCTTGTTGATGATATTTGGAGGCGATGTAACGTTTTAATTAAAAAATAATACTTGTGCTCTGCTGTCGTAATAAGGATATTGGGCTTTTCCCGTCCATCTCGGGCTGGGTTCTCCAGAAGAGCAAGAAGAGGGAGTGGGGTGGTGGTGACCGTCCCTCCATAAAGTGCTGGGGAAGCACAGCTGAAAAGCTGCCAGCTGGTGGGGCTTTGTGTCATCTTGGCTGGAAAGGACATGGTCTGTCCTGCCCCAAAGCAGGGCCACCTCCACAGTGAGGTCCAACTGCTTGGCACCTGCAGGTATCTGTATGAGTGAGGAGTTCATCTGCCTTGTTAAGCCTCAGCTTCAACAGATTTTGGGTTTCTTACCTGCGTTTACACAGGCACCGTGTTGCATTAACCTTTTTATTCTGTCTCTTTCATCGATAACAAAGCATACGAGTTATCATTGCAGTAATGCTGCAAATTAAATGAAATCAAGTGTTGTAGTGGCGAGTGCCTGGTTCACATGTATAGGCAGGTGTCTTCACACATGTTTGCTCTGCGGGTTTGCTTTTATGTCACAGGAATTGGACTGGCTGCTCTTGGATTCAGAGTTAAATAAAAATTCCCCTTAAGGGACCCTGCTTCAGACAATCAGCCCTGTTGATGAGTATCCGTAAATGTCACCTGCATTTTTAAGTCCATTTAAGTGCTTTGTATGTTCATGCCTTAAGGGAGGAACAGTTTGAATAAGGACGGATATAAAAGTCAAAGCACAAAGGCTTTGCAGGTTAAACCTTCAGCTTTTTTTTTTTTTTTTTGAACATCCGCACAGAACTGGATCCTTTTGCTTGCAGTGGGATATTTAGTTTTCAGCTCAGCGTGTGAACTGGTCATGCTTGAGTTTAAAGCTTGATTTATTTCTATTTGCACTTGTTTTTCTTTTAACACAATGTATATAACACCATATATGTGCAGACTCTGGAAGTCTGGTCTGGTGTTATGATGTGGCACCTTCCTAAAACCTCTGTTTCTAACTCTGCAGCCATGGAAATGCAAACTAGACTCCCTGCTCCATTTACCTTTTGGAAATCGTGGTGTTGTTCCTTTTAAGACTGACCCGTACCTTTATTTAAGACTGGAGGCTGGTTGCACCTGCCCTGACAAACCTCATTTCTATCAAAAGCAGTATCCTGTGCAAAGCTGCCCCCGGCGAGAGGTACCAGGTGGGAGGAGGAGAACTGGGCATGAACTTGGAGAGGGGAAACTGCTGGGGCATGCAAGGAGCTGAAGGGAGGGAGACAACGGACAAGGCTTGAAACAGAGCATGAGAAGCGATGCTGCCGTGGCATGGGTGCACAGGGGGGCTTGGAAGCCTTGGGTTTTTCCTCAGTAATTCTATTTGACAAAGAAGGGATGAACTGAGTGATCTCAAGGAGAAGGTTTGAAATGAAGTGGCATGCGTGTTCTGTTGGCTATGCAAATTAGAATTACATAATCTGCAAAAATAATAACAGCAAAAATCCTTTCCAGATTTGCAGCTGTAACCATATGCTGAACGGCGTGGCGGCCGAGAGCTGGCTGACGCAGCTGGGGTGTAAAACTGGGGCATCCAACTGGTTTTGATCTTTGAGGGAAATGGGGCAGAAGGTCACTTCCCAGTCTGTTGCTGACGGTGTCTTGTAGTTTATACAACGCTTCTTCGGGCAGATAGAAGTTGGGTTGTCAGATCAAGTAAGCATGCTTCATGCTTGCAGTAACTGCAAGCCACCCTCCTTCCCTGCTTTCCCTTCCCCAGGGAAAGCTTAGTTTGTTGGACATTGCTCCTTGGTTGTCCGTACAAGTGTAGGAATTGCAGGTGGATTTATTTTATCCTTTGCTAGGATAGCAGTGATGATGATGCATGTCCTCTGTGTACATCGTTTTTGCTCACAGCAGCTCATAGATGCTGAAATAAGTCTTCATGAAGTTAAGCAAGAATATTTATCTCATGTACAGGCCTAACAAAGTAATAATAAAAAAATATAAATAAATAATGCAGTAATGCTGCCGTAATGTTGCCTTTGCCAATTTGCAGAGATGGACCAGTAACCACTGGGTGCAGCTTCATTGCCTGGCTGTGACAATCTGCTGATGTCCTTTTGTCCATGTTGCTTCTCGTGGAGGTGGAGAAACCTCAGTGGACACAAAGCTTTTCTATCTTTGTGTTTATTGATGGAGGATGAGATGCATTCAGGGGTTGAGTTGGTCACACCGGAGCTGTCAGCTAGCTTGGCAGGGGAAAGAAATGAGGAAATTAATTTGTCAAATTATGTGAAGATTGGCAATTTTGGGCTGCTAGCCGTTTTGTTTTCTTAGCTAAGTATTTGTGGGGGGACGTGTATATATATATATATATATATATTTGTGTGTGTGTATCCATCCATGTTTGTGCTTTTAAAAGACCAAGTGCGGGGCGTGCGTCAGCCAGACTTCAGTGAAACGGCATGATTTCCCCATGTGAAGTTGCTATTTTGAACATACCCCGGAGATTTCTACGTATCTCTTCCCAGAGCCGTGCTCAACATATTTTCTGGCTGGTTGGCTGCCTATAATGCTTGATAGTCTGGCTAAGAGGCGTGCTAAGGCTGACTTGCATATCTGCAAATTAGGATGGGCCCCAAGTCATGTGAAAGGAGTGCAGGAACAGAAAGCAGCAGCCTCGGGGGTAGAGAAGTTTTATTTCATGCAGTTCTTGCGAATGTAAACCTAACATATTTTTGTTCTTTTTCCTAGGGTGACTCAGTTATTACCGTGCAGCTGACTGAGGAAGATAAAGTTGAAGATGATGTAGTTTTCTACTTGGTCTTCACTGGGTCAACTGTCCAACACTGCACAAGCACAAGAAAGATTAATCCTGGGAGTCTGGAGACAATTTCTCCTGGTAAACAATTGTCTTATTTTGCGTACCAGTGTATCCATCCACGATACCTACTTAATTGAAGTAGATTTAAATGTAATTCTGTTTTGGTCATCATCTTCCTCGTTTGCACATTCATTGAGGATGTGTGGTTTGGATTACTGCTTTTGCCTTTTAAAAATCTCTTGCTTGACTTCACTGGAATTAATGACTCTGAGGTGGGAATTATTTAATGTGTAACTGTGGAGTTCTGTTGTTGAAAATACAAAGTTATATTTACTCATAGTAAAAAACAACAATTTAAAAATGTGAGCAAGATGCTGGAGGACGCATTTACAAGGTTGGAGATGCTATTGTCCAAGTGGTGTGCAGCTTGTTAAGATCTATCGGTGCTTAGGATCTGCTTAATTAACGTGGTGATGTTCATTACTATAGGCCTGGTGAAACACGGCCCTTTTTCCTGAAACCCTGCCACGCAGTTCATTCAAACACAGCACTTCTGAAACTCTTGGGCAGGCAATCAAACACACACCCGGTGCTTGGTGCCATCCCTCCAGCGCCAGGGGCTCAGACAGAGTGGTTTGTCACATTAAAGCCCACCACTCTTTTGCAGTTCAAGCAAAACAAAGCAAATCAGCGCGGCGTTTCCCTTCGGTGACTTCGGGACCGTGGGAATGGGCATGTTCCAGGCTGCGGTCCCTGCCATTAACCTTTCCTTCTGACTTGTTGCTATGCAGCACATTGATCCGAGTGTGAGAAAAGCGTCTGACATTTCCACTACATGCAGCATAGCTGATGTGTTTGAGTGTATCGCTTGGTTTTGTGATTTATTTATCTAGTGACTAGTTTTAGGAGATGTGCATGAAGCACAATTCGGGCTCAGGGCTTTGCTAACGAAATAGGACGTTTCCTCCTGGCGATTAGCAGCTAGGAGTTGGCCACCCCTTGCTCATTTCCGGCCCTTTCTGTGCTCTCGGGGTCGTTATTATTGCCTGGGAAGAGAAGCCTTTTTACAGTTCTGGTTCCTGGAAGCTGGTGCAATGGGTTAGGTCACCGCCTGTTTGCTCCCAGCGACTCGCAGCCCGTGTGTGCGCGGGGCGCTCTGGGGCTGCGACAGCGCTGCTGGCGGTGACCTCATCTCCCTGCGGGGACCCAAACGGACGAATTGCCAAGAAAGGAACTGAAAAGATGCTGTGTTCGTCCTCGGCCGCCGAAGGAACCAGAATACTTCATGGGATTTCCGGGCAGCAGTAATGCTTTCCTACAGCTCTTGCCCGGGCATCCTCTGTGCCACGGCTTGGCTGGTGGCCGTGCCTCATCCCCTGCCATTGCTTCTTCCCATGTCCTGCTGGCCCCAAACCTTAGGGAGCTGCTAGGGCGGGCTCCTGGGGCTCTTTTTGTCACCATTAGTCGGAATAGGTGGGAAATCTGACTCCGCTTCTGATTCAGAGGGAAGGGAGGTAATTGCTCTCAATTGTTCCTTGCTTTATAGCGGGTTTTTCTTTTTTTTTTCTTTTTTTTTTTTCCTGGTTTCAATAGAGTTGTGATTTCGTTGCGTGGGATGCTCCACAAGGATGGTTGCTGTCCTAAAATGCGATTTAGATCAGGCAAATACTGAGCAGGGACCTCAAGGAAAGGCAGTCGTGTGCCTTCTAGCCAGAGCGAGGGAAGAGCTGACATCCTAGATGTAAAGCTACCATGGCATAGCACCTTCTGCTGTGCTCATACCTCATTTTGGAGAAACTACCTGAATTAAAACAAAAAAAAAAAAGACTTCAGTGGTGAAGAAGATGCTGGGGAGAAACAAACTGGGAGGAGAGAATCATTTTATCACGCTGACACAGATGTGTTTGTCCAGCGTTACTTCAGCACCGACTACTCTGATTTTAATACAGCCCTGACTTATTTCAGCCCAGCTCTTCCTCCTCCTCCTTCCTGCACCCTGCAGTGGGTCTGTAATCGCGTGTTTACATCGTAAATTCAGGCAGTTGCCTTGGAGATGGCTGTGGTGACTCAACGGCTGGCTTTATTTGACCTCCCTGCAGGATTAGCCATCAGCAGCAAGAGGCAGTGTGTGGGAGCCCAGCCCTTGTTTAACACCCGAGCCTGGGCAGTCAGCAAGTGCTGTGCCAGTAAACTCTGTAGGCAGATTTTAACCAAAACTTCGTCCTTCTCCCAGCCTGGAGCTGCTTGCCTTTACCTCCGTGCAGCAAGAGGAGTTGCGCATCCCAAGGATGCTGCATCTGCTGGAGGGGCGAGCAGGGCTCTGGAGGATGAAAGGAGGGCTGAGTTGTAAGAATTGATCCAAGCCCCTCCACCAGCCCTCCTCAAACCTCCTCTGCATCCCTTCTGGCCTCGCAGCTCTTCTCTCATCCTCTTCCCAAGGCCTCACAGCTACATTCAGTCCCCAAGGGCTTCAGACAAAATCCCCCAGGGAGCAGGGGTTACAGGGGAGCTGGTGTTCTGCTAAAGCTAATGTAAAGACAAAAGACTGATTAATTTTTTTTTTTGTTCTTGACTTTGTCAGGAGTTTTGGTGAAGTATGGGGGTGTCAGAAGCAGAAAGGGAAATTATTTGATTACATCTGGTGCCAAAATTAAATAGAATGTTTTAGCAAAGCTTTCAAAGGGAAATCACATTTAAAAAAGAAATCTCGACAACTCAAGGTGGTTTTAGATGAGAAATTAAGGAAAATGAAATGGAAATATAAACTGTCAGAATACATCCTAGATTTTTGCATGTGAAAATTCTCCATTTCCTGAAAGGCTTACCTAAAGAAAAGCATACAACGGCAGTCAAATGACTGCAGCATTTTATATAATTACTGGAGCAACCTGCCTCTGCCTTATCCTGTCTTTAGCATCAGCTTTAAACTTCGGATGGATAAAGTTAACAGTGCTGCGCAAGTATAAGCTTTTTATTTCACAATAAAAGAAAGGATATCAGATTGTAAATGTATGGCAGCAACTTCTCCTCAGAGAAAATGTTCAATTAAGACATTAGATTTTGCACTCTGTTTGCTAATTAGCTTGTATCCTCTGTCAGCGTGTGGCTCCCTGGCTGCTGGTGTGCCCCTGGCAGTGCTGCTCGTGGGATGGTGCTGTGGAGCCTCCCACGATCAGTGCCTTAATAATTAATGAGTTGCACAAGTTAATAAGGAGAGAGAACGGGCTTTTGTTTGCCCATGGCTCATGTTAAGAATTTCTGGGGTGTCTGTGCCCCCTCTCTGCAGCGCTCGCTAGAGCATCTCTCAAACATCGTGTTCAGTTTGGGGTGCATTTCCCCATGCAGGGAAGATGATTAAAAACTGTGCTGTTATTTTACAGGAGTGTAAGTTTACCACATGCAGCTGTCAATCTGCAAGTATCGAGCTTGAAGTGAAGGCACCTTGAATTCTGACAGCCAGGTGCATGTGTGTAGGAGAGTCTTTTGGACAGGAAAAGACTATAAAAGTGACATAAAAGTAAGGAAAAAATGCTCACTACGGATGCAGTAAGATTGTGAGTCATACTATAGGAAAAAGAGAGGCAAGGACTGGGCCCAAGAGGCTTCAGGGGTGTCGGATGTGTCCTGGTTTGCTGCCTTGTTTGTATCATCAACAGAATTTAGCAGCTCCTAGTAGGGACATCGAGAGGAGCCCAGCATAGTTGTTAATTCTTTATAGATAATTAAGTGCGTATCGTTTCAGCCTCAGTGTCTTAAGAAAGGTACCTGAATATGTAGCTAAATGTAGATTCAGAAATCACTCGAGGGATGGAATAATACCCGTGGTTTTGCACTTGCTCTGACGGATGGGCTGGGTGGTTACAGGTGGTTCTCCTGCCCCACTAGTGGTTGTGTCAGGGATTTAGGAGAAATAGTTTCCCCTTGTAAGAGACAGGTTCTCAGCTGATCTGATCGTTCATAACTAAAACATCAAAACAATCTGCTGAGTGGCAAGAAATGGCAGTGAATCTTCTGTGTGCTTCCAATTGCTCTTTTGCCATACTAAGAACAAATCAGGCTGTATCCTATAACTAAGCTTCTGTTTGCCTTGGTGAAAAGGTACCAAAACCTGATTTTGCTATTGCTTTACTGGTTCAAATTTTCCATAATTTAAGAAGATTTCCTCTCTACCAGAGGTACTTAGGAGTTGTGCAGAACTATTTCAAGCACTTTCATCGGGCTCTTCCCCTGTTAAGGTCCATCCGTGTGGCAGGTGGAAATGCGGTGGCACTGAACCTTTCTCTCCTTTGGATATCATTAGTTACCAAAGCATGGCCACTGCATTTTGGGAATTAAGAAAATACCAAAGTGTAAGCAGGGAAGGACACGGAGAAGTGATGGCACCTCTGCTGCTGTGGCTAAACTGATGTTGCTGCTGACATGATGCAGTCCTTGTTACTGTAGTGACTAAGCCTGCTGTAATCACTAATACACTTTTCTTTCCAGCATCTCTGCTGGGTAGGGAGGGTAGTGGAGACACTGAATGGCCAAGCAAATGGCACATGGTGCTACAGAAAGTCTGTCAAAGCAAGGAAGTGAAACTTGATTGCAAGGCAGCAGCCTCATCTCCTGCCTCTGCTTCTGGAGCAGTTTTCTCCCCCCCCCCCCCCCCAAAAAAAAAAAACACAAAAATAAATCAAGCCTCAAAGCATGGTCCGGCAAACAAAACAAGAGAAAAAGCACGACCTCATCCCCATTCGCGTGAGTCAAAAGCCCCAACCGCAGTGTGCAGCGGGGGCAGCTCAGGACCAGCAAGCTGTTGGGCAGATTTAGGGAGAGCTTCCCCAGACATGTTTGGAGGAGCTCACAGAAAGAAGCCCGTGGTGCTGTGAGCTGGTGTGCTGCAACTGTGGCTGCATCATCCGGCACGGGTTTGGCTTTGTGCTAGAAATGTGGTAGCTGGGAAGCATCAGGGAGCCCAGTGGAGCAAAATAGGGAGAGACAGGTACTGTAGGTGCTGTAAATGCAATGCTGCAGCAGCTCGTAATCAGACCAGGGACATGAAGGAACAGCACGTCTGTAAGCCAAGTCACCGAAACAACAGCTAAGGTGATCCTGCGTGGTGTGATGCTGTCGTGATGCATTATATGGCCACGAGCCTTCTCGGTGTAACACCTACACCGCTTTTTCCCGTTGTCTGACCTCAAAAGTTAGGGGATCCTTGCCTGGATTTCAAAGGGAAGGAGAAGCACCATCAGAGGCACAAGGTTTCCTGCAAGAGTGCCCTGCCCGGCTGCCAGCTGTTTCCCCAGAGCCGTAACCCTCCCGTGAGCTGCAGTTGGCCCAGTCCTAGGCAGCTTTCTGTCCAGGGTGCAGCTCGGGTGGAGAAGCAGGTTCTGATTTTTATTTATTTATTTATTTTTGTGGTTCTGAATTTGTATAGCTCTTTGTTTTTTTTTTTCCTTCCTTCCTTTCTGCTAGTTGAAAGGGTAAACTGAAATTAATTTCAATTAGTTTGGAAATATTTTCATTTCAAACTTCTATTTTACTGTGAAATCCTTTACATATGTTCATGCTTTATTCTCTCCTACCACAGACTCTGTTTTCCCTGAGGAAACAACTTTTCATAGAAAAAGCTATATTTCATGAATTACAATCTTTGTATTGGTAGACCAAAAGGGTAAACAACTTGCATAACAAATGACCACTTGGCAGTACCAGTTGTGGATTTTAAAATACTCTTAATTATGAAACAAAAAAATCCTAAAATAGAATAAAACAGTGTAGCCAAGAAGACTTTTTGCAGTCCATCCTCTTTGGTGTACTTAATTGCTCTAGGCAGCGCAATTAAAAGGAAATGATGCCAGTTCGAGATGACATCAGTCACAGGAAAAAGTGATTGAATCTGCATTGAAATTATTTATGAGGTAATGTGTGGGGTCTTACACTTCTTCAGATTTTTAAGAACCTCTGCAGCATAAAGGACCTTAAAAAATCTTTCTACACTCTCCATATGAGTAGCACAGGGTTTAAAATGGAAAAAAAAAAAAAAGGCTCCTGTCTGTCACTGGTACAGTGCCTATGTATTTCATGAGGTCTCTTGTGATGCAAGGGGGAATACAGTAACTGTAAATCCCCTACACACTTCAAATACAGGCTCTAGTTTTCAGAACCAGATTTTGGGATTTCTGAAGGAGAAAAGAGCTCTTTCTCAGATAGCCATAGGAGAGAGTCCCTTGACTTGCCTGTCTACAAGCCACCAGATGGCAACATCTGGTGGATGCAAACACAAGCTGTTCCAGGGGATTGCTGCCTGTCTCCCCTGTCCTGCTTTTAAACCTCCTTATAAGACGTCTTCAGGCTCAGCCCCACCACGGTAGCTCCGAGGATGCAATTAGCCCAGTGGTCCATAGTCACCTACCAGGCAAACCTAAACACATGCTTCCAGCAGGGCTTTAAATAGCCGCCCAGGCTGGGGGCCCATTGTCTGCTATCTCAAACGTGAAGTCTGAAAATAGGGGGTTTGGACAGGATTTCCACTTTCAGGGCAGTGGGAAATGAAATCATGTTTTAGTAAGAGCTCTGTTTAGCAGCGACAATGTTTTGTCTCCATGTGTGCCTCGTTTAGTGGTGAGAAGCCTGCTCAGGGTCCCGCTGCCACCCTTTTAACCACACCCCAGGTCGATGACATGGTGTCCTTTGGCCGGCCAGGTCTGTGACCATACATTAACCTCTCTGCCAAGCCCTCACAGCTCCAAACCTCCACCTTTTATCCTCCTCGTTTGTTTTGCAACGTTATTGCGTGGAGGAGGCAGCGCTATCGGACCCATGCATCTCATCTGAGCAGGGATGAGCACAGAGAGGCCAGAACCTCGCGTTCCTCACTTTTTGTTGTTGTGCATTGCCCAAAGCAAGTTTCACCGAGTGGCCCGGGAAGGAATTCCGTAATTGAAGAGCTGTTGTCTTGCTTTAAACAATTTTTAAAGTATGGGTTTATGTGAAGATGAGGAATTCACTTTATCATGACAGAAGCAACCGCAGTGCCCATTGCTGCATAGACTGGAAAGTTTTAAAATTTCTGTATTTTTCCTGCAGTTTGTTGGCACGGTAGTAGCCAAGCGCTTCTAAATTTGGAGCAGCAAACTGAGGAGAAGGAGAAATGGGGTAAAATGCAATAGAGGAAGAATTAGGGGGTGGGTGATTTGACTTTTGTCACGGTTAGGCTAGCACAGAAATGATGTAACTTTGTACTGTGGCAAAAACTGTACGGAGAAGAGAACAGCATGTAGCCTGAGACATCGGCGTGGTAAAAACTCTGCCGTGTTTGTT
This sequence comes from Anas platyrhynchos, assembly GCF_047663525.1. NCBI lineage: Eukaryota > Metazoa > Chordata > Aves > Anseriformes > Anatidae > Anas > Anas platyrhynchos. The sequence continues at coordinate 18,296,969 of NC_092597.1, read as the reverse complement.
GGAGGAGGTAAAATTCAAGTTGGAGTATTGCTGGACGATAGCAGTGTGGCCGTGGTCACGATTTAGTCATTTGCTTTTGCTCTTTTGGCCGGGGGTCCGGGTTTCTGGAGGCGACTGAAGGCAGTCAGCGTTGTGCGGCGTTGCAAACCCAGTTGCGCTCGAAAGCTCTGAGATGTCTCTTGCAATTTGTGGGTGCACCCACGTGCGTGATTTATTCAGCCCCCTGCGTTTTTCAGCCTTCTGAAAGGCAAAGCTTTGCAGACAGCCTATAAATAGGCTCGTCATTCACCCTGACGCACCCGGGTTTTTCACCTCTGTGGTGAGTCAGAAGGGTTTTGTTCCTCTCCTGGAGGGGAGCGCAGCGGCGGGTGGCCGGCACCCTGCTTGTGGCACCCTGTGCTAGGAGAAAACCACGCTGTCTGCCTGCTGGAGCAGAAAGGAGACAATTCAGAGCAATAGCCTCCGTTCCAGCGCTGCCCTGAGCTCCTTCTGATCTTGGGCAAGTTACTTAACCTCGTAAAAACAGCTTTGGGCTTGTTGTGCAGATGATAACCACTTATCTCCTGAGAGTGCCAGAAAGCTGAGCTCACTTCTCCTAACGCTGCTCGACGTGCTCTGGGAAAAGGGGCTGTTGAAGTTCAGCTGCTGGTCCAGGCGCAGGAAGCAGGCCTTTGATGTGGACAAAGCCCGGCCCCACCAGCGGGTCATGCAGAAGGTCGTGTGTGCGCGCTCGGCTCTTCGGGCCCTTTGCTTACGATGTCCATGTAGCTGTTTCAAAGCAGGGGGCAGAGACCTCTTGAGCAATCGTATTTAATTGCTCCTCGTTCGTTTGAACTGCTTGCCAAAGTCAGAACCTGTCCCAGACTCTTCCCCCCCTGAGCCTGACATCTCCTCGGATGTGAGGAAGGAGAACATCAAAGCGGTGTGAGGGGTTGCCCTTCAGAAGAGCATTCCCCAGGGCTTAGCGGGATGCTCGTTTGATCCCATCAGATGGACACAGATTGTCAGCTCTGTCACCTCGCTTTCAGGGCCGCGTTAGGTGCTGGTGGGAGTTAGGAGAGGTTGTCACCTCCGCTTGTGTCACGTTGAACGCTCCTGCATTCATTTTGCAGGAGCCTAAATTGCATTTCCTTAAATTTGCTGCCAGCCTGGCGCTTCACCTGTGCCCGTTTAAGGAGACCACGTTTCTAGACTGAGGTTTCTCCAGTTGTTGTCATGACTGAGCTCTTGCTGCCCCGCAGAAGGGTTGTTTGGCTTCATCACAAGGAAGCAACCGTCCTGATGAGTTTCTCCATCACTGCTAGCTGGCCGTGTTTGCCTCCAGCTTCAGTCCTGAAGGACAACCGGCTTCCTGGCAGAGTGGCTGTGTTCTAGGGTGTTGTGCAGATGGGATTCTTAGGGGAATAGAGAAAAATAGTTTAAAAAATAAAAATAAATATCAAAGGTTTAGTTTTTCTCATGCTATTAGGCAATCTTTTGTTATTTATTTTTTTTTAACTTCGCATTCTAGAGAAGTTGCACTGCTTTGCATGAAGGAGAGCCAAGTTCACAGCCCTTGAGTCAGCTTTCGTAGGATAGCACGGTGCTGTTCATGCTGCCTACAACTTGGGATTTTGTGGAGGTTTTAAAAAGTGCTAGTAAGTCTTACTGGCTCCTTATTGTGATATTCAAAGGAAAATGAGCAAAGCAAGAAGGTATAGGGGGAGAGGTGTTGAGTTCTGAACTGCATTAAAGGGAAATGCCCCAAAATTACACCTTCTGCCTTGAGCATTCAAGGTTTCTGCTGTGAGGACGGATGGAGTTTGTTCATGGACCTCCTCTGGGCCACCGAGGTCTCTGCCACTGCCTGCCCTTTCAGCTGGTGACGGACTGAACTCTGAACACGTGTCCATATTTCCAAGACCTCGCTGCTTTAGGATGCAAGGAGTAACCTCATCCCGTGCTTTTCTCCAAGTGAGGCTTAACCACAGCTTCCAAAGAACATAAAAAAAGGACTTCTCACCCTTACCCTTAGTTGTAGCATCAGTGCTAGTTTGTCTGTTCCTTCAGCTTTCACATCATTTGTCTCTGAAACATTTCCAGCTGCACTTGCTCTCCTTAGGAAGCCGCACAGCCTTGTCTCGGACAATTTTGGTGCTGCCCACAGTGTCCTAATAGCAGTTTTGACCTTTCAATTAACTTCAGAATCGCCTCTTTCAGCAGACAAACCTGTACAGATGCTCTGTTCAAGAGCCTCAGAACAGATTTGAAAAGTTGGCTGAACGGCTGCAGAGATTAGGGACATATTTCCCTTTTGTCAGTGAAATCAACGGCAAAGGGCCCTGACACAAGAAGGAAACTTTCCCACTGACCACAAATAGGGGCTTAAATAGAATTTTCAAGCCTTTAAAAATAAATCGTCATTTTGTATTTAATTAAGTCGGGTTTCATGAATGTAGTAGGATGCTGAGGTCATGGGCAAAAAGAAGCTGTTCCAGTAATTAGCATCGGGTCCATGCTGTTCTGGCAAAAACAGCGCTGACGTCAGGCTGACACTGGAACAAGGAGCTGTGCCGCACGGTGGGCTTGAAACATGAACCTTATTATTGAAGGGGCACGTCTGGCAGTTGCCAGTGCTGGCTGTGTTGGGCACATAGTATATTTTTCCTTTTAAAATTGCCAAAGATCTTTTTTCCTCCTCTAAACTTTATTTTTTAAGCTTCTGGGTCAGTTAAAACTGTTGCCACACCAAGGCATCCTTTCTCTGGCTTCCCCTGCCCTAATTAAATAAAGCTACCGAGCTTTTACCCGTCTTGTTTGGCAAATATGGCAAGTGGCCATTTCCAGGTTTTTATTTAGCAGAAGCAGCTTAGTTTACTTCTGTCTTTTAGGCTGTGCCCTCCTAGTGATTGCTGCTTTGTAGGTCTGTGTCTTAGGTGGCATTGTGGTAGTTGTCGGCCGAGCCAAGAGCTTGGACAGCTTTTGGAGCAGGCAATTTCACGGCACCTGGGTTCTAGTTTCTGGTGAGTTCTTGAGTCCTATGGAGCTGGAAAAGAACTTGTCTGACCGTATAATCTAGCTGGTTGGACCACTAATTTCATTGGTGCATTGGCAAAATCTTTACTTGAATTACCTAGTGCTCTTGAATTTGCTTGTAGCTGATCAAAAATAGTCTGGTCAGATCAGAGCTGCTTAGATATTTATGGATTTAGATTGCAACAAATAAAAAGAGAGGTATTACACATTCCTTTTAAGATCTACAAGAAATACTTGTCTCTGCAAATATATGTAAACTCACAAGAGGGCATTTAATATAGAGTTGTGACCCTCAATAACTCATGCTTATCTGATTTAATGTAAAGAGCATGTGTGATTCTCTCTCCTATACCATTTCCCTTGGTTTTATTTTGCAGGCCATGACTGCTGTGAGACGGTGAAGGTGGTACTTTGTGCCTCCAAAGAAGGCCATCCCATTCTGGTCGTGGCAGAAGAGAGTTTCCAGTTCATCCAGGATGAAGCCTACGACGCAGCCCAGTTTCTGGCCACCTGCGCGGGGAACCAGCAGGCACTCATCTTCACCCGCTTCTTGGACCGGTCAAGACCACCTGCTGCCGACGTGGACTTTTTGGATGAGAAAGTGGCTTTAGCATTTCGACACCTGAAGCTGCCGGCAGAATGGAACGTGCTGGGAGCAGACCAGTCCCTGAACGGTGAGGAGCATGGGGGCACGCATGAGGTGGGGCTGGGAAGAGAGGTAAAAAGTCACCTGCTTTGGGAGCCATCCACGTGGCTTTCAAAATACGTGTTGGTCTTTGTGCACAGAGGTGGGACATGATGTACCCCGTGTCCTACTGCATTTTCTGCGTCCTTTGCACTTTAGACACCCCAAAATGCAGAAGGCACCGATGTTTCCTCTGTGTCTTCTGCTGTAAAATAGGGCACGCTGTGGTAAGAGGTCAGTGTTGTAACACCCACCCAGGTGGGGATCCCTTTGTGTCTTTGCAGTGCTGTGCGTGCATCAGCATCGTGCTTCTCAGCTTTCCTGAAAGAAATGGGTCTGTGTAGGAACCGTAACGTCCTGGGGAATATTAGCCTTGTGTCACAGCCTCGGCACGTTGATGGATGGTGGTTTTACAGCACAGGTGCAGAGGGATGCGATGTGTGCAAAACGCATCTTATGTCTCTTGGAGGAGCTGGCTGCCTGCCTGCAGGCAGCACAGTTGGTGTGAGAGCACCCCGAGGCTTTGTCCAGCATCCCTGGTTGTATGGCCGTCTGAGCGAACACAGATGTTCCCCAAAGTGAGCCTGGATAATTTTGTGAATAAAAGAGAGTAGAAGTGGGAAAGCCCGACTTATATTAGCCCTCAACCACAGCAGTGAGGGCTACTGAGCTTATAAATAAAGGTCAGTGCTGGCCCAAAGTCTGTGATAAATGCAAAATAGAAGAGTGGGAGCATTTGAGGTGCTGTAGCATGTCCATAGCCTTGGAGATTTGTTGGTTTTATCACAGAGGAGCTTTAAGGAAGCATGGTGGGGCACTGTATTTTGGCAAATAATTTAATGTGGCTGTGGGGCACCCACTGTCTCCTATGGGATACACCAGCACGAACACTGGAAGAGGAATGGGACGTGGTTTGTTCAGCACAGAGGTTGCAGTTCTGCTTGCCCTGACGGGGTTTTCTGCAGGAGTTTTTTTTTCTGTTCTTTTTCTCTGGTTGTTTTTGTAAACATGAATGCATGGGCAGGCAGCTGAAGCAGTGTTAGCAGACATTCAAAGATGTGATCATATTTAGTGGTTTCTGGATAGAAATTCTGACGCTGTTGTCTGTTTACCAGCAGATAAACACTTGGTAGTTTTTTCCTGATGTTTCTTTTTGCATTTTAAAAAGTTGTGATAACACAGGCATTTCTATTTTGTTTAAGTGATGAAAACACAGTCAAAGACTGACAAAGCGCTGTTAATTAATGAACATTTCCATTGAAGCTCTTAAGTGTTGCTGACTTTGCAGGAAGGCCGAGATCTACTTTTTCTTTTTGACTTTGGTTACTCTTAGGAAAATCAGTACTTGGGGAAATCAGGCCGTAGGGTTTCCACTGATTTGCTCAGCATACACTTCTGTGCCTGAAAGGCAGGATGGTGTGGGGCTGGGAATGCTGATGGACCCAAGCAGCATCTGTTACATCTTACAGTGAGGAGGGGGAGCTGAGCGTTTTGGCATCGTGTGCGAGGTTTCTGGAGGCATGCGTTCGTGTAAGGGAACAGACACCATGGCAGGAAATGCAACTTTCATCTGAGAGCTGCTGCTCTGAACTCTTCCCGTGCAGGGACTCCTTTCACAAGTAACCGTGTAAGGGCAGCTTGCTTATGACTTGCTCTGGTTTTCATCTCCTGACCAGCTTTTTGTCCGGAGGCAGATTTATCTGGTGGTTCGTTTTCAGTGAGCTAATTATGCACGGGGAACTTGGGGGAATTCTTGTGATTGTGACAGGAAGGATTTGTATGTATAATCATCTTTTTGGTCACGTAACCCTAATTTGGTGGGACGAGGTGGAAGTGATGTCTCTGGTTCATGATGGAGGACTGCTTTAGGAAAAGCTGCTCTGTGGTAAAACACAACACCCCTCTCTGGTGGTGCTTGTGGGTTAATTTGGGGTTTGGAGAGTAAAAGCATAGCACAGATTGAAACTGTGGGAGCACGAGAACAATTCTGCGTGCTCTGGCCTGTGCCCATGCAGCGGGCCAGCCCGTCCTGCATTGCATCACTACCTACAACAGTTCCTCCGATTCATATTTCCCATTTTGCTAAATGTCACCGCCAGATACTTCAAGTAAACTTCTCGAAGGAGAAAATACTATAGAAATGAGAACAAAAGAGAATGTCAGATCCCTTCGTGAAGGATTTTTGCGCTGCCTCTCAGCTGGCATGTCTCTATGGGCTCTTGTGGGCTGCAAACAAAACACTGCTGTTCAGCAAAACCTCTGAAAGCAGGAGCGAGCAGCGAGCCTCAGCCAGCTCTCTGGGCATGGCAGTGTGGTGGGAAGCACTGTTCGGAGGTGGCCATTGCTATAAAACACGTCTAAAAGGGCATGTTTTGAAGGGCTGGAGTCTAGAGACAGGTAGGAGGTTGTGGCCTTTCTGCAGGATGAACTTGGGTACACGCTCTGGGGTTGAGCACGGCTTGGTGCTGGTTTTTGGGGAGGGGATGGCTCCAGGCAGGGCTTCCTTCACCCACTCCTAAGTCTTTCAGCAGAGGACAGTGAGTTGTCACACCCCAAAGGGCAGAGAGGATGCTAGAAGTAACACTTAATAAGGAAAAGTGCAGGATTGCTCTGCAGCAGAGCTATGCAAGAATCGTGTGCTTGCTTATGTTTTGGTTGCCAGACCAAGGCCTTCATTCTTTAAGGGTTTGCCATTGCTCAAGATTAAAGGCATGGTGCGTTCTTATAGTCAAATTGCTAAGAACACATTGTTTCAGCTGCGGGTTAAAAATACCTCTAAAATTATTTAAAACTGCTAGAGGACATTTGCAAACATTCCAGTGGAACACCTTTTTTTTTTTTTTTTTTTTTTTTTTTGTCCATAACCTACTTAATTACCTGTTTCCATTCAACAAGAGAAGTTTGTTCGGTCTCCGTAATCCCAGTAGTCTTTCACACTAGATTTTCTTTACATTTATTTCTTGTCATCTCTTTAGACATCATTTTCGTTAAAATAAATTGAAAATAAAATCAATGTTTCTTCCTGTGTTGCCATCAGAGAATTGTCAAAAACCCAATATGTTCGTTTGCAGTATTCTCACTTGCTTTATTTTCACTGGTCTGGAACAGCGTAAGTTTTTGTTGCTTAAAAGGAAACTGTCCCCAACTTAAATGCATTGAGCAGTATTGATTGATCTAAGCAGTAATTTAATTGAATTTGATTAACATTGCTCAAACCAGTATTTATTAATTAATATTGCTCTGGTACAATGTAAAAGACTAAAATAATCTGTTGCCACATTCCCCTGTTCATCACCTAAAATTCATTGAAAAAAGTGGATTCATTTGGACCTCAGTAAGCTCTGAATGAACCCTTTGTGCCAAATTTAGCCCCAGACTGTTTTTGTAGGACTTGGACTTTGATGACAAGCTTTTTGTTCAGCGTGGAGCAATACCCAGCCTGGTCCAACCAGCGACCGACAGCGATGCTCGTGTGGTGGAGGGCAGTGGTTGGACCTTGTGAATCCCTGATAGAAAAGCGAGTTCAGAAAACAGGATCCTTTTGCTGAAAGTGTTTATCAGAGGTCTCACCTTACAGCTTTCCTTGTCTGCTTTTCTCTGGGAAGATGATGCTCTTACCCAAATTTCTCGTTTCTAATTCTTTACCCTTCTGATTTGGTCACGGATTCACTTGAATAAGGTTTCCAACTAATAATTTCTTTATGGAAAAGTTCCCTCATTAAAATACACGTCCATGTATAAAGCCTAATCTCAGGCTTTCCTCGTGTCAGCTGCTCCCACTGAGTTTCAGGGCATTTTGACCAACACTCTGGTCCTGTGCAGAAGGAGCTGACTGGAAAGCAGAGAAGGGATCTGTGGAGTTTTGGTCCTATTCCAGTAGCAGTGTTTGTTCACTGTGTTTTTGCTGTCTGGTTTGGTCTTAGGATGTTGTACATCTGACTTCTAAATTGCCTTCCTAATCTCCACTTCTTTCTTTCCTCATTCTCCACAACCCCACCTGCAGTGTGGGATACTCAGGGTGCAGCCTCCTACTTGCTACTTGTAGAAGACCTCAGAGAAGCCTTCAATCCTTAGTTTAGAGGAAAAGGCCCCAGGAAGACTTGCAGTAATTCTGCATTATGTCTGTTTATCCACAGATAGAAAATATTTTACAGAGAATGCTAAACTGTTGTTGTGCTAGTAAAGGGATTTTGGGAGAGGAAAGTACAGGTCCCGTACTGAACCAGGGGTGGGAGCACCTGAGTTTCCTGATGCTATCAGGGATCAGGCAGAAGATTCATGACCATTTGGTTGGATGGTCTGGACAGTGAAAGAAAGCCTGGCATGTGCTGAGACCACAGAGGATGGAGGAAGCAGTGCAGTAGAATCACCTAGGTTGGAGCAGACCTTCAGGATCATCGAGTCCAGCCAACCTGGTGCCCTGTCAGTGGGGCAGCAGCATGGCCTTGCCTTGCAGGGACCAGACAGGGCTTTCGCTTGGGCAGACGAAGGCTTTTCCAAATCCAGAGAGCAACTGAACCCCTTGGGCACAGGTATCCAGCCTCTTCCCCTGCATGCTGCTGCTGCCCTGGGGCCGCGGTGTCGTCAGCTCTCTGCTCTTCCCCCAGCCCTGCTCCAGCCCTTCCCGGGCTTTGCCCTTAGTTCTCTGTCAACCTGCGTGAACTCAAATGGCATCCAAAAGTGTATCTCAGACTCTCCGTAATTAGGGATTGCTTTTGTTACCATGGTGTTCCAAACACGGCATTACTTTCAGGTGCTGTATAATCATGTCAGTCTTAATTATTGCAAGTGCACTGCAACTTTCTAAAGAACGTGGTCGTTACTGTTGTTAAGGGTAGGGTTATTTACTGTTCCCAGTGACATTTGGAAGGCTGTTGTTAAAACCAAACAGATGGTTACACTTTATATCTAGAAATCAAAATTTAATATGTATTCTGAGGGTATGTGCAAGATAAATACAGGACTGTAATTTTCTATTTTAAATTATTAAAGAGAAAATAAACTAACTGGAAAATGAAAACAGTATTTGGAGATAGAAGTAATGATTATGGCTTGTTTGTGTTGCAGCAGGGAAACAAGGCAGGAAAAAAATGAGGGAGGATCTAAGGCTCAGGTATGAAGAGCGTACAGAGCTTAATCCTTGAGTTAGCTATCAGCAGTAAACAGATTGCTTTCAAAATTCCTTTTAGGAAACACTGTCCGTTCAATTTAGTCATCAACATAAGTGGTGAAATCCAGACCTGTGGTTACGATCGTGGCGGTGTGGGCTTCTCAGGAGGGTGCTTTCGGAGCGCTGTGACGATCAGCCCGGAGAGCGAGCCCTTCCCCTGGGAGCGCGGGGAGAAGCCGGCCCTGTGATGAGCTGTGAGATAGCCGCAGATGCGGGTGGATAACCAGGAGGCCATCGTAGTAGATAAAACCCGTAGCATCTCCCTGGCTTTAGGAATGCAGCTGCTGACGTCCTCAACACGTATGGCTTCCCAGAAGCGCTGAATAATAAACACCCCTGTGCAATACGCGCTGCTTAAGAAATAGAGCTCTGCGAGCTCACCAGGTAGGAGGTCGGTGGAGAAGAAGTTGCTTTGCCCCAGTTTGGAATAGTCTGGACTGCGTTGCAGGTTTGATAACTTTGCACCAAACCCAGCAGGATTGTACTGTACAGTGCAATGGGCTACCAGGATGAGAGATCAGAAAGATCCCTACAGAATACAGAAACAAAGTCTGAAGAGGGAAAGTAACAAAGCCTTCTTAAAAAGAGAAAAACAAGAAGCCTGAAAAAAAGCTTTTTAAAGTTTCCAGAAGTAACTAAAATGAAATTTGATTATTAGGAGCTAATGTTTTTTTCTGTTGGAGCATGTTACAGGGATGTGGCTGATGATGTTTTTCTGACATAAAGCTTTAGTCTGCTCATCTCCTGCACTCCTTTTATAGTTTCTTCTTGAATGCTTTTGGGGTAACAGTTACTAGTGTTCTTTTCATTGGGCTTTGTATTCTTTCCAGTCTGCTTCCCACCTTTCTCTCTGCCCTCTGATAAAGGGCTGTATATAAGAAATCAGCATGACCTTTTCTGAGCCTACTGCACGAAGTACTCTTTCACCTACAGCACTCGAGAAGATGAAAAAAAAAAATCTTTTCCATACCTAAATTTAATGCCCTCTGCAGTGGAAAATGTGAAGCAGAAAATGCTTGTTCTTGCTCAGCCTGAAATGTACTGCTCAGTCTGTGGCTGAGAAATCGTTGGCATGAGAGCGTTTCTGTTCCCTTAGATATTAGTGGGAATGAGGACATGAAGATCCTTTGGTGTGCTTTGAAAAATTTATTGTTTATAAGACTAAAAAAGAATTACCCACACATCGTTTTATTAACTGAACTCAAAACTCCAAACACAGTGGCTTCGCCTTGACCTTCCTTTGGTACTCATCTCTTGAGCCTTCATGCAGAACCTCGGCATGAAGTGACAGCTTGTTTCTGCTCTCTGCTCCCTGTGCTTCTCAAGGGTTGAGCTGAGCACTGAGAACATTTCCAGCCAGAAACAAAGAGAACAAAGTTTTAAGGCCAGACTTGATGGTAGATTTCAGAATTGCCAAGAATATGTGATTTCGTTTGAGAAACAAGTGAAGGTCACCATCCCAGGAAGATGAGTGTGAGATTCTCTGAGCTGTTCCCGTCCATGTCTCTCTCTTCCTCAATGAGCTGTCTCAGCCTGTGGAGGACAAAGTGAGCAGTTTGGTGTGGCTAACTCTAAATAAACAACAGGTTTCAAAAAGGAATAGTTTATTATTATTATTACTGTTCTTTAATCAGGATTAAAATGAAAGTTTTTACTTAAGGAACAGTTTGTGTTCTCAGATGTGTCATACCCAAACTGCTTTTTTTCCCTCTTCAATGCTTTTTTGTTTAGTGATAATAGCACCTTAAACTTTAATCCTTTGCAGTTAGCAAAGTACATTTGATGTTCTTCTACAGATTTTTTTTTCCTTAGTTACCCAGATAAACTGTCTGTTCATGTGTCACAGCTGCAAAGAAAAATACATAAAAATAATACATCTAAAGTCTTCTGTTTTGCCAGCTGGATTAGAGTGCCCTGCCATTATGGGACAATAATCATATGTTTCAACTCTTGCCTATTACTAGGAAACGAGAAAGGAACAAAAACAATCTTGGCCTTTCCAGTATCGTGTGTCTTGTATTTCCACAGTTTCCTAATTGCAAGAACCTTTTTGTTGACATTCAAAGAACAGCCATTTTAAGATGAGAAGCTCATGCTTGACGTGTGGTAGGAGAAAAAGCTCAGGTTATTGCTTGTTAAAGCTTTTGTTGTTCTCCATAGCTGGAGCATGCATTTTACACCATGCCAGGACGCTGTAACCATCGGCTAAATTTCCAGTGTCCCATGGTACGAGCTTCATCCTTTCAGAGGTAGTGTGGCTGTAGGGTTGCTGCCCAGCTCCCTCTCTTCTCCATCCCACAGCACTCCCATGCTCAGTGCAGACGCACTCTTGGCTTGTTCTGAGCAACGCCGTTCACCAGCAGATGTATTTTTCATTGTATTTTAGTAGCTAATCCAGTCCCCAGATGGCATGCGCCTTTTCACTGTAGCTGTGCAAGTTTTGCACACTCTGAAACCTTCTAAAGCCATTGCCCAGGGCCCCGCAGTTGTTGTATGCACAGTGCTTCGTCTCTGTGCTGCCATCATCCATGCCCATCTGTCAGGATGGCCTCGGGCCAGTTTATATGTCAGGCAGATCCTTTCAGCTGGGCCTGGAGAGTGAATTTGTGTGTTTAGTACACTCGGGATGGCAACACGCCACGTCTTGTGCACGTCTTCTGTGCACGCCGTTGTTGCTCAGAGGCATTGGGGCAGTGCCACGACCACTCAGTCGCGTTTGTAGACACCTCCAGCCACCTGCATCCACCAGCCTGACAATAGTGAAGATTGTTTTAAAAGAACGGGGAAAAGGGTGGGATGTTCAAAAAGTACAGTCAAATGAGCAGCTTCACTCCCATGAAGGTTCGGGACATCGGGAGGGGCATTTCCTCTCTGGAAATGGGAGGCAAGGAGGGGCACCCAGCTGGAGCAGGGGTGGGATGAGCAGCTGCCAGCACCTTTCCAAGCCCACAGCTGGGGTGTGATTTGCTGGTGAACTGTCAGTTGGCATGAAAAAGATGTTGGTGCCTAACCATGCAGCTCTCAGCTGAAGGAGGAGGAAAGATTTTGATCCGGGAGTCCGTGCTTGTGCTTTTCAGGTTTGCTCTGCTCAGTTCTGGTGCAAGGGTATCCGTTTCAGCAAGGAAGATGATGTCCCCTTCCAACAAAGCAGCTACAGCAGGAGCTCCCTTGCTGGAACAGATGCAGTCAGACCAGTGCAACACGTTCTTTATTTGGACACCAGTCATTTGCTCCAACATAAGTGCTTTTGTGCTTCCTACATCCGCAGCAGGAAGAGTTGTATTGCTTTAATTATGCTAGCTGACTGCCAGTTTATTCCTACAGCTAATGTAGGAATTTTGTGCAAGTTCCCTGAGTGAAACCTTGGGCATCTGCTTTCACTCCACTTAAGTCCCACCTGTATCCACGCTTCCTCCTTTTTGCAACCTCCGCTGTAGTTCTCCCGTTATGTCTTATCTATAGGGTGTGTTATTTCTCATTATTTGTTAAGGCCAAGACTGGCAGCCGTTGATTAACTACCTTGTTGGTTGTTTATTTCTAAAGCACTACATTATAGCACTTGACACCAAAATCCTTGTCATTACTCTCCCACAGGCTGAGAATTTGTCTCTTAGTGAGCTCAGCTATTCTCTTTTCCTCTGATCAGCTGGAGCCTCCATTCAGACACACTCATGTATTCAGGACAGCGTGGTTTTGCTTTATGGTAATCAAGAGAAGGCTGGGGAGGAAGGCTTGGTTTGTAGCCCAGAAACCCAATTTGGAGTCATATGGAAGAGAGATGGTGCCAGAAAGCTTTGGTTCATGAATACAGATTAGTTCTTCAGGAACTGATCCAAAAAGTGGGGAAAAATCGGTGTGTCAGGCAGGGCAGAACTCCTCTTTCTGCTTCGTTTTCACTAAAGGTCTTAATGATGTCCCTTAAGAAAGAGAGCAAGAAAAACAACAGCCCGCTGATGAGATGATTTCTCTGGAGGCACACTTCTTGGGGAAAAAATAATTAAATCTTAGATGCATTATGCACTTGCATTTTTAAACCTACTGTATAGGTTTGGCTGGCGACCAAATTAATACCCAAATAAATCATTGCTATGATATTGAAGGTATTCTACCAAGCGTGCTCAGTGGCGTGGTTTACGCAGACCCAGCTGGTGCTTTTTTGTTTTTGGTGCTGCCAGTCAATACTGCAATCCTTTGTTAATTAAAAGAACAAATTTGTGTTTCTTGCAGTTTTTTTAACCCGAATGCTTTTGCCCTCCCTACAGAAGTACCACGCTTTGATCTGCAAGTGCCGTATTTCAGCAGTGCATCTGGAGCCCATTTCTGGTTGAAGCTTTTCAGAGCAAAGTTGTAGGGCTGCAGCTTTTAGAGGAGGGGGATACTTTTCCGAGATGAAAGCTTTAGGCTCAAGAGTGACTTTTACCAAATTAGAAGGTCACGGTTATTAAACATAAAAAGCAGCAGTGGAGATTACTAGTTTATAAATGCTGCTACTCAGAATTACAGAGCTACTGTGGAAAGCTGAGAAAAGCTGGTCTAAGGCACAGTGAAACCAGGAAATCAAAACCCTCACTTTTTTATGTCTATATGAGAGGCTAAACTGTTCTCTTTTATAACCGCTCTGCATATGGGCTTCAGTTGCAGTTCATTTTCTTCCTGCCTTGGGACAAATCAGTGTCCCGTTAAATAACAGAACTCGTCCATTCCTAAAACCTGGTCCTGGGCATGGGGGAAAAAAAGGGGTTGGATGTGCAGAAAAACCCACCCGAATATGCTAGGATCTATAGGGCAGCTTTGTGGTAGTCATGGCTGTCCATGAAGCCGTTCTTTTCACGTTGACTTCTGTGATCTTTCAGTCTTATCCCAAGAGGTCCTGAGCGTGTTCAGTCCCACCATAGCCAGTCCCTTGCTTTCAGGCACTGGTCTCTCCTGGATTTCACAGCCAGCTTGTGCTGAGTGTGTTTTTCCAGGTGCTGCAGTGTTTAGGTTCCTTGGCTTTTTGGCTGTCAGCACCTCCAGTTTTGTGCCAGCCATTGTGCAGTCCTCGGCGTGTGCATGGCTTGTCTCCAGTAGCAAGGATGTGGGGAAATGGCATTCACCTCGACTGCAGCCTGCAAATTCCTATTTCTTTTCCCTTCTTTATTCCCAGAGAACATCCCTCGGGAGACACTGATGCATTTTGCGGTGAGGCTGGGTCTGCTGCGGCTGACATGGTTCCTGCTCCAGCAGCCAGGAGGAAGAGGAGCGCTCAGCATCCACAACAACGAAGGCGCTACACCCGTGAGCCTGGCCTTGGAGAGGGGCTACCAGAAGTTACATCAACTTTTGACAGAGTAAGGATGATTTTAATGGTTACTCGTCTCATTTTCCATTCTCTGCGTCATGCTTCCCTTTACTTTATCCTTGAGGAGTGTCTAAGAGCTATACTCTACCCTTAAAGACGTTTTTTCTATAATTGTGCTTTTACCTTTATTGCTAGAAGCAATGGGGGCGTGTCCTTAGGATTTATGGTAAGTGCAGTAACACTGTTGGGTTCTCCTTTTTTACCGCACAGCGTTCTGTTTCCAGCAGTCCCTTAAAGCCCAACATGAGTCACTATAACATCGCCTAATTAAGACAAACCTTATGCAAACACAAGAGGAAGCGCTTTGCTTCGAACGAGTACAGCTGGCCAAAAGAACGTAGCTGGCAGGCTTTGTGGTGATGGTTGGGGACTGTCACGTTCTTATTTGGTAGATTTGGAGGTTTTTGGTTAATACAAGGCCACAACAATTTATTGAAATAAGGCAGCATCTTGTAGAGAACAAATATCTACCAGGATAGGTAAGAATTTAGGTAAAAATTAATGCAGGTATTTACAACAGAAGCTGAGAAGCAGCCAGGTCTTGCCAACTCGTAGCCAGTGACTTACATGAGCTCTTACTGCAGCATTTTACAAGGAATCCTTCAGAAAATGGAAAGCTGTTTTCAAACAGCAAGTGTTTGGAGTACTAGCTTTAAAAGCTGCAAATAATAAAGACAAAGAGCTGAAATAAGTCTGGGGGGTGGGGATTTGTAAAAGAGGAAAGATTTGGTCTGCATGTCTGTTATTCTGATGCGTAGTTCCCTTAAGCTTTGTTATTAACTTTGTTTTTCTGATTTGAATCTGCAGATGCTTAGGGTTTATGTTGAGGGACCCAATGTCATGTTTAGGAGTCTTCTGTGTTGTCTACATTCTCACGCAACATTTCTTTATGCTACAAACTGTAAATTATTCTTCCCTCTATAGTTGCTGGACAGGATGTTAGAGGCAGAACAAATAAGATCTGCTGCTGGAGTGACTTCATTTAAGTTTCATCTTTAATAATTCAGCCAACCACAAACCAAGTGGGGATGCAGGAGAAGGTGCAGGGTGGGACAGGAGCTATACTCTAACCATTTTTTGCCACCATTGAACCAATAGAGAGGTGATGGTAGTGTTGCTTTATTTCTTTTCCATGTGAGTTCAACAACAGCCACATTGTGAAAATACTCAACACTCTTGCAGGCTATCTTGTAAAACTGGAATATGCCAAGTTTTCCTGTAACTGTGGCGTGGCAAAGTTCTGTTAACACCATTAGTCTCACCTTGGAGAATTTGCATCCTATCAATAAATGTAAATTAGCCAAAACTTGATTATGGAGCTCACAGCAAAGAGCAATCTGCATATCAGTAGAGCTGTTAATTTAAAAAGAAATGGGAAGTAAACAAGAGCTGTTACAACAACTATTACAGTGTAGCTGGTAGGGTATTTCACAACCAGTTCCAATAGTGGGATGGCAGTTCTCTCTTGGTGGAAGAGAAACGAGCACGTGGGTTACATGGCATTGCCCTCTGCCATTCATTCATGCAGCACTGCTGCTGCAGTCCAGGGGATCTCTCTGGTGACCTTTGCAGCTCATCTTCGAACACAAGACACGGTGGCAACCTCAGTACCATTAAGGTGCTGGCCCCTTTCTTTTTAATATATCCTTTCTTTCTTTTTAATATATCCTTAAACTGCTTACATGGATTAAGCAGAATTAAGGTTAGTTTTCCTCTTGGGCCACTTGGGTGGAAATAGGATGCGGAAATATCTGGTGGCCGTGGCTCTGAGAGCTGTGCTGCCTGTATGCAGTGCTGCCAGCAGCATGCCCAGCAGCAAGCCGTGGGTGCTGGAAGTCATAGGGCCCCTTCTTGCTGCAAAGGAAAGGGAAAGGTGCCATGCTGCAAGCTCGGGGCTGCCCGGAGTGGTGGCAATGCTGTGTGATGTGGGGACCACCACGGCCCTTCGCATGTGGGGATGGTGGTTGCAAAATGAAGGTGTCCTGTTTGCACAGCAGACATTTCCTGGTGCTCAGTGCTTTCTGCAGTCGCATAGGATCAGGGCTTGAAAATCCCTGCTGGGAGGAGAACTAGTGAGTTTCAAAATAGAGAAAAGCAGCCAAATTCCACGACAAGAGCATATATCATTTATGTGCTGTCAAAACACAATGGATGCTGTACAACCGCTTTTCTGCACTCTGCTTCTGCACAGGCTGTACAATCCACGCACACAAATTTGGCACACAACTCGTACCACTCAGCAAAATACGGAGCAGCAACGCATGTTAGCGAGAGCCCATACAAAGGAGTCATTATTTTTACAAGTAATTAAACTGCACTTCACAAAATAAATGAATGCAGTGCGTTTTGTGATGCATTATCCTTGGGGGGATTTTATTGTTCACTTGCTTGCTAATTTGCAGGACCCTGCGCTTCACAATGATCCTCCTGGCCAGCATGGGGAAGGGGTGAAGTTTGGCTGTAATTAGGGTCCAGGCACAAAACCTTCTCCGCTGATGCAGTTTTGTCTGGGTTCAGCTGCAGAGCACTCTGATTCAGCCGCAGCGTAAATATTTTTCTCAAAAACTTAATTACGCCGGTGACATTTTGGATTTCTGTTTATCAGCCAGGCTTTCCCTTTTCAGCTAGCTGGTGTGCATTTGAAAAAATGAAAGATGACTTCAAGCGAAATGGTGCAAGCCTGAGAGTCGCCTTTGCTGTGGGCTTCAGCTTGTGAAGTGGCTCCTGCATCCTGTGGCAGGGCCGATGCAGGCTGCTGCTTTCGAGGCTGAAGCGAGGAGCTGCAGAGGAGCCTGCGTGGGCTGCCTGAGCTGGAGAACGAGATGCTGATGTGCTGATAGCAGTGCTCTTCGGTTGTGTGGCATCCCTGAGGGTGCTCATTTTATCTTCTAGATTAAAGCAAAAGTCTCACAATACAAATGGAGTAAGATGGTGCAGAAGGGCAGGACTTTATTTTTAGGGACAAAAAGCATGGAAGGGTTTTCTCTAGGAATATTCTGTGCTTTCTATCAGCTTGGTGTGCAGTTGTTTCTTAAATACACCTGATCTTGCCTGAAAAAAGCCTCGGACAGCAGGCAGGTTGCACAGCTCACTCTGAGCTTCAATGATTTCTGAGTGCGGTAGGAGTGAATTCAGAAGCGGAGGCTCCTTCCTTGAAGCCTGCTACTTCCTTATGTTTAAATTGGGCAATGCTCGCTCCAGGGCGTTGGCAGCCCTCGTCTGCTGTGCTCCTTGGAGAAGAGAGGGCTCGGGAGAGGCAGTGGGGTTGTTAACCAGGGGGAGCACGCTCCGTGTGAGTAACTTGGCCTCTGCAACGGGACAGCTGCATTTTGCACTAGTTGGTGTTTTCAGATCCAGCCCAGCGTAGTAATATAATCTGCCTGCCAGCTCCATGTTCTTCAGTGCTCTGCAAGTCAGGCAAGTAAAATGGCTCCAAGAAAGAGCGAGTGTTCACAGTGTCAGAGGAGTCAGAGCGCCGTTCTGCGAAACACACACTGCTTGGTAATCTGATTTCCTTGCTGCAGAACAAAGTCCTGTCCTGCAACCCAAACCTTGCAGGTTTTTCTTTCTGCGAAGCCAAATGCTTGTCGTTCCTTCCCAGCTGTGAGTGATTTATGCCCTCTGAAAGGGGAGGCAGAGAAAAGTGAAGTCGGTAAGAAAGCATTTTTCCAGTCCCCGCAGAGCGAAGGATTTGGGACTTCAACAGTCTCTGGAGTTTTTTACTCTAACGTTAGTTCTGCTTTTGCTGGTTTCCCTGCACGCTTCTTATTGCCGTGGAGCACTTCTGTGTGGCTCTGTGTGTAAAACCTCCTGGTAACAGCCAGGAGGCCCAGCGTGTGAAGCCATCAGCCACGATCAGCGTGTATTTCCAAAATTAAACTGACCCAGATTTAATTAGCACGTACAAGAAATAGCTCCCTGGTAGCAGGAGTGTTTGGTGACCATTTTGCAATACTGGATTATCACTTGCTATTGTTCTGGTTTTATGTAAGTAATTGATGGAGTCTGTGCTGTAAGCTCCGTGGTGCCTCTCAGATGAGGAAGCTTTTGCAGTAACTTTACTTTGGTAATTGAATACACTTTTCTGGTTTTCTAGGCCAGAGCAAGAGGATTTGTCTGGCATCTCATTTCCCTGCTCACCGATGCAGCACGTCCTTTCAGCATGTGTTTTATGTCAGAAGTGTCCGGTTCGTCTTCAGCAGGTGGTTTAAGTGTGGTCTTAAAATCAGGCATTTCTTACAGCGCGGCCAAATGGGGACAACAGTTAAAGCCGGACACTTTTAATCTAACGTTGCTGCTAGGTTGTTCCATTAACTTCAGTCTGAGCAGGACAAGAGCCGTCTGTGGTGCAGATGCTTTCCAAAATCACAAGTTTCCTGGGGCTGGAAATGTCACCGACTGCTGTGACTTCAGTATCAGGTTGTGGCACTGCACGTAACGGGGTGCTCGGACGCTGTCCCCTCTGCGCCCTTCCCTTATTTATGAGCTGGGAACTGGCTGTAAAAGCTCCCAGTCTCCCCTCAGTCACCTCTTTTCCCGTTATTATTATTATTGAGCGTGAGTGAGACACAGCTGGGGACATGCAGGTGCCCCAAAGGTTGCCACCTCAATAGATAATTTTATTTTTGGCTAACCAGACTCAGCAGCGAAGGAGTTTACTGAAGTAACTCTCCGTTATCTAGTGTTTTTCCTTCCCTTCTCCCACCCCAAACTGAGCAACAAACCCTTTTGATGGCTATTCGGGGTGCAGGGCAGTAGGTTTTAGGGCACGGCTTGCTCTCATTGTGCAGCCTGGTAGGAAAGGAGAGCAGCTGCCTTTGTCTCTGTAAATGCTGGCTCAAGATTAACGTTTAAAGGAGCATTCAGAGTCATTAAAAGGGTAATGAGAGAGGAACTGATGAGAGATCCATGTGTTAAGAGGACGCTGTTTGGCTACAGAAGCATGGGAGTAGGAGCGATCCAACAGGATCCGGTCTTGTGGCTGCGTGTTGCTGAACTTTGAGATGACTTTCTGGGACGTGGTTGTTTCATTGATGTTTCTTCCTGCTTGGAAAGATGCTGGGGTGCCGTGGGTTTCCACCGGCCCCAAGAGTACAGCAGAGGAGCAGATGGGAGTGGGAGCAGTCAGGTCTGAACGTGATGGAGCAGGAAGAGTTTGTGCTTCCCCCTTTCCACCTACTCACCCACTGCACGCTCCAGCTTTTCCTCTTTTCCTAGTGTCTTCCATCATCCCTATTAAAACTTATATTTTCATTCATCGGCTCCCTCCTTGTCTTTGTTTTGTACTTATCCACCTCTAATACAGAAGAGAGAGAGGAGGCTTTGTCCCTGTGGTAGGAACAGCATTTTACTGTCTCTGATACCCTGCTTGGCAATCAGAGGTCCTAGGAGGTGACGTTCATGTAAACAGGCCTGTGAGGAGGAGAAAGAGGACATTTAGAAGAGATTTGAGAAGATTTGGTAAGATATGAGAAGAAATGCCCCCCAAGCAGGGCATCTTTCTTGTTAGGTATGGCTATGAAAATACAACAAATGCAAAAATTCGTTAAACCACAGACAGCTATTGCATCCTATGGAATGTGTGTCATATATATTGATACATAAATACACTTGCTGTCAGTTTGTAGTTTTTATTTTTTAATATATAATTAGCTTCAAGGCCTGAGAAATGCCTGGGTTTAAGAGTGCAGCCCCTTTGTGGTAGGAAATAGGTTCTGTTTGCTGAGATAACTGGCCGTGCTCTCTTAGGATATGTGAGTCTGCACACAGCTGTCGAAGAACAAGCCAGCTTTCCTCCCGTGTGTGATTTCCTATTGTATGGTGTGTTGATCATGGGACTGAGAAGTTAGCATTAAATATTTTGAATCTGGTCGTTAAATATTTAATCTGATATTGAAGGATAGGTTGTGCAATCCTGAATTCAGTGCAGTGTCCAAACCCACTGCAGCTCATGTCTGTGTGGAGTTCTGTAAGAGGTTGGTCATCGCTACTGCAGCTGATGAGCTTTAACTCTTTCTTTCCTCCAACATCAAAAGCGGTCCAATTAGTGAGTGTCTTGTGAAATTGTCTTATTTAAAAAACTTTTTTTTTCTTCTTTTCTGTGGCTCGGTACATTTGGAAGCACCTGAAGTATGAGTACTGTGTTTAAATCCCTTCCCAGTGCATGCATTTGCTTTAACCCAACCTAGCTTGTCCTAGTTGCACCTGTTTTCTCAGCCTCCTGTCTGGTAGGTGCTGATGAGTACAAAATTGGGGAGGACCAAAAAAGTGTTTGTGTGCACTAGTACTTTGTATGTCACTACAGACTGTGAGGCTGTTGATGAAAAACTGATTGTAGCCATACAAAACCCCAACATGCTTGAAATAGCTTTAAGTACCCCAACTTTTAAGTACCCCAACATTTCTGCAATAGCTTTAAGTTTAAGTTCTGTCTTGTCAAATTTCTAAGAAACTGTTTCCATTTACCTTCCAAAAAAAAAAAGGAGTAATAATAATGTTAAAAGGTCATTAAGGGAAGGCAAAGTGAAAATGGATGCATTGGGTCCTCTTAGGAGTAATGGCACTGCCACTAAATATTAATTGCCATTAGTAACGAGCAGTTGCTGCCATTATCCGTAGCTGTTTGTTGCTGGCAGTCTGCAATTTCCTTTGAAGAACACAGAGATCCGTCAGAGTCCCGTACCCAGTTCCGTGATGGGTTTAGGAAATTGGCTTTTTGTGGTACAGGTTTCTGGAGGCTTGGTTGGAGACTCTGGTGCCTGGTAAATCTGGGTGCAGGTTTTCATCGGAGGGACTGTTTGTTGGTTTGACATCTGTAAATTGTCAGTGGAAGGGACGTGTGGTGCAGCAGCCACCCCGGGCAGCTTCCTGCCCCAGTAGGCACCGTTCCTTGCTTATTCCAGACCACAGACACTGCTTCTCCTCTCTTCAGTGTGATAATATAACAGCAAGAAATCAGAATTTGACTAGGAATGTGAGATTAAAATTCAGTTTAGGTTTTATTTACCCTACAGATAAGAGCATCTGAATTCTTGCATTTCCTAGTTTTTGGCTGTAACCATAACACCAGTTGTTATGGTGTTGTTTTTTGGTTTTAAGAGATTTTGTTTTCTCTATCACATGAATGTGGGAGCTGGTGCTTTCAGAGTCGCCCAGCAGCTGTGGCCAGGCTCTCAGTAAGATCCCAGGAGCTGGCAGCGCTGCGGCGTTTGTTTGTTCGGCTCAGAAATGCGGAGGGGATATCCCCAGGAAATAACACCTTGAGTTCCCACACCGCCTTCCTCACCCGGCTGGAGAACTGTGGGATTCTTCACGGGGTTCTGCCTAGTGCACTGAGGCCATTTTGATCCTTTTCTGATTTCTTCCCCACTCCTCCTCTCCCCTGCGGTTAAAACCTGTTATCTGGGTACTGGAAAACCCTTCCCAGCACAGCCAAATTTCAAACCTCTCCCACCGACGGTTGCTTCTGAAACTTTTGAAGGCGGGCAGAGCTTTTTTCCTCCAGTCAGAGCTCAGTTGTGTTTTTTTTTTTGTTCCCCTCTTCTCCCTTATCTTCCCTCTTTATAAAAATATCTTGCCGGTATCTGCAGGAAGCTAGGAGCCGCTCTGTGTCACTGCAGGCTTTCCTCTACCTCTTTCCGCCTCTCCTTGGCCTGGGGCCATCCTATCTGCCCCGCCACGAGACCAGAATAGGTTCAGAGCACACAAATGCTGCACGACTCCTCCTTCGCAGAGGACGGCCCCGCTTGGGCACTCGGTGGAGTTTTGAAAAATAGCATCGCTTGTGGTCTTCCTCTTGTCAGATGTGCAGGGGGTGATGCTGTGGTTGGAGCAGAAGAATTAGCACCCGGGGCAAGCAGCTCATGGCCCGAGAGCATTTTGGAGGTGGTGAGGGTGTGGGTTTGCTCCTCCCTTCGCAGTGTTTGGGGTCAGCATCCTTCCTTGAGCCCCGTTTCCGCAGATGAAGGGCTGGCTGGTAAGTCTTTCCTTTGTCCTTCAAACGCTGTTCTTTCTTGAAGTCAGCGATTTCCCTTCTGGGAAGCCTCTGGGCAACAGAAAGCTGGGTCAGAAGCGGCAGGGAGTAGAGCTGGAGGACTCCTTCCAGGTCTCTTCTGCGTGGCTGTGCCCAAGGTGGAGGCATCCCAGTGACCCTGGGGACCTCGTTGGCCGGTCCTTGCCTTTTTGAACCAAGTGAGATATTCTCTTCTGGAGAAGTCTGGCTCAGAGGCGGTACAAAGGGAACTTTCTGTTCAGGTATCTTTCAGGTCTTTCTATAGGAAGCTGTTGAAAGAGGAGGGTGAGAAGGAATTGCCCCAGGCTGGTTGGATGCTATAATAAGACAGATTTCCCCTGTAGTTTAGGCTTCTGTGCTGAATGGAAGCAGACTTTCAAAATACTCAAATGCAGGAGTTTCTATATATGTTTCTTAGTAATTTTCAGTAAATATTTGCATATTTGTTTTTATCTCCTAGTAGCGCAGCTTGGGTATGCACTTGTATATAATTACAGCTACTACAGAAATTGCTAATCTATGCAAAATGAGCACCTTTCCTGGTGAGGGAGCACCAAGTGTGCAGCCTATAAAGCGTAATTTCTGAACAGATGTGTGTTTTTGTTATCTCAGTACAACCCAGGGCTCGCAGCGAGCCAGGCAGGGGACACACAAATGGTTAAGTTCAACGTACAAGGACAAGTGAGCAGGAGCATGTTCTCATGTGATCTACATGCTCTTGAAAGCAATTGAACAGCAGAAATAGCAGTGAGCCAACGAGTTAACGCTCGGGAGCACTCGTCCTCTCTGCTGCAGTCCGTCAGTGCCACGGATGCATCGGTGTGCAGCGCACGCCTGTGATTCCCCTCCAGGTTTTGAGGCTTTGAAGCCACCGAGGGTCCTGCAGGTCCACAGGCTGCTTTGTGGGCGCCTATTTGAAGATGCTTCTAAGAGCACTTGAAACTGGTGAGAAAGCGGAGAAGGTTGCTGTGTCCTTTAAGCCTGCTGATGTTGGCCTCACAAGTGGGTGAATCTGGTTTTTGTGCTGCCTGCTTCGTTGTGCTCCACGTGGCCCGGCGAGCAGTGATTTCTCATACATGACAGCTGAAAAGGAAAGTACAGACAGAAATGGCTGTGTTTCCTTGATAAAGGAAAGTCATTTATTTAGCCACTCCGCACTTGTAATGGCTCAGTTGACTTCAGTGCCTCGATGACTGGATTTATACAAATCACCACAAAAACCTACTCGTCCTTCTGTGCCTCCATAGCAATAATGATTCTGTTTAAATCAAGAGTAATTCCGCAGAAGTCAATTGAGTTACGTCGTGGCTAAGGGTGGAAGGCATAGATTCACTTTGTCTGGATTTGCTTTGTGTCGTGCTGATTTAACCCAAGATGAGTCACGAGAGGAGGTGGGCTGTTGTACCGGGGCACAGCACATCAGCTGCTCGGCTCTCCTTGTCTCCAGCTTCCCCGCAGTGCTCTGCCTGCTGCTGTTGCCACTCGTGGTATCAATCATTTGATCGTTACTACTTTGCTTTCTAAATTGCATGGCTTCCCGGAGAGGTGGCCTTGTGGCCATACTGTCGGCTCAGGCTAATGCTCAGCAGCTGCAGTCCCAGGGAAGGGATGATGGAGAGGTCTCTGTTGCTCGTGCCCGTGAGCAGGTCAGCGTTAGCCCCACGTCCTTCAGTCCCTGCCCAGTTCTCTCCTGGGAGCTGTCTCTCTCGTTAGGGCGTGTGATGGTTTTGGCTTCCTGAATCAGTTCTGATTCAAAATGAAAGCTACAAACCTGAAGCTTCAGATGAACACCTTGATAAGATGACTGCTCCTACACCCCGTTGAAGTGACACTGCTGTCCCTGTGCAGCTCGGTGAGAGCAGCCACGTGAAGAATTACTGCTCTGAGTTGTAAGCTTGTGCAAAATCAGGGTCTGACGTCTGAGATGACTGGACAGAGATTTCTATTGACTAGAAGTAACTGCTGAGCTAGTTTTTCATTCTGATCTCAAACAACCCCCTTTTTTCCTTTCTTTTCCTTTGGTAAGTGGAACGTTGGTGTTATTGCCGCGGAAGGACGGCGGTCTCACCGCACTGAGGATGTCTCGCGTCAAAGCAGTTCCACAGGGCAAGCAGAATTCGTTTCAGGAGTGACAAAATTGCTGCAATTTGATGGCTGTTGGGTGTTGGTGAAGAGGTGTGCTGGTTTCGGTGTAGAAGTTGTAGTATCTGTGTCATAAAAATCGTTGCTTCCTCGAACTTGTCTCCCCGCAGTCTTTCTTTCTGGTATCTGTTGTTCTCCAGCAGCTACTTTGGTGATCTTCACCTGCAATAAATTCTGTTTTAAAAGCAATTGCAGTGCCCTTTGCTACTCGTGTTCTCCTTGTCTGGGGGAAAAAAAGCAACAGGTCTCTCTACCTGAGATAGACCTTGTGGAGTAGAGCTTGTGGCTGGCGCTGGCTCTAAATCACTTTCATTTTCAGGACGGAGACGTGTGTGTGTGTGTTGTGTCTGTCTGGCTCTGGAGCCATTGATTAGATGACTGTCCAGAGTGAGGAACAGCGTGCATGTCCTGCTGTGCACCATCCCTCCTCGCTCTCAGACTAACCCGCGGTTTTGTTTCAGAGAGGAAGCCAGAGAGCCGGACTCGTGGAGCACCTTGTCCCACACGGTGCACGCCGGGGAGTACTGCGTGAAGCACCACCGGCGGCTTGATGTTTACTTGCTGACAGCTGAAACCAAGGAAGGGACGAAGGCCAGCCTGGAGAGTGACATACGGCAGCTTCAGCTACACATGCAGAGCCACCAGCACCGGGTAAGGAAACACCTGTGGTTATTGAATAGACAGGGAGCTGGCTGGCTGCTGCTGTCACGAGCAGCCTGGCACCTGGTGGGGTGTCCACACGCCAGCACCGACTGGGGGCATGTGTACCAGTGAGTCTAGATGTTTGCTTTGGATGTCTTTAGCAAACATCCAGGCAGACACCTGCCTATTATCTCCTTGGAGCACAGGGAGATCTGATAAAGCCGTGTTAGGAGGAACATCAGACAGGGAAAACCTTCGTGGAGGTGAGGTGCGTTGTCCTTCCAGCTGCTGGCAGCTGTTGGGTGGCGTGTGTGTGCTGGAGGGGGTCAGGGCTTGGGGTCTGGCACCTTGGGTACATCTGTGTTTGGATAAAAATTACAGGGAGAGGGAAAGCTGATGGAGAAAGCAGTAGTTTTCTTGGTGCCTCAGTGTAGGATTTGGAGAAGCCCACCCCAGCCACACAGTGTGCATGCCCATAGCCCTGCCAGCAGTGGTACAAGGCAGGGGCTTGGGAGGTTTCCTCTTGGTGCTTGAACATCAGTGCCAAAGGGATGCGCTCGAGGGGGGAAGATGAAACAGCGGGACACTTCTGTGCAACTTCTCAGAACTGCTCTGCGTGTGTTGCACAGCTGCCATCGCTTTATCACTCATAAACCTGCTGCTGTGGGGGTGTGGGGTTTAAATAACAGTGCTCCCAGGCATTTCTGTTCCTTTAAGCAAGCAAAGAAAGAACTGCAGTCTGCATTGGGCTGGGGGGAAGTTCAGAGGTATCGGCCACCCTTCCCCGAGCCGGAGATGTTAGTTACTCCCCATCTCGACAGAAACTGGTGGCATGAGTGGCAAAGCAGAGCTAACTGTGAAATCGCCTCCCTGCACTTCCCCTTTTCATCAGCTGGCACTGAGGCATGGCCGCACATCGAGCTCGCTCCTTGCTTGCTAGAGCCAATGCCAGATGGGTACATTTCATCTGACAATGAAATCACAAAAGGCTATGTTTAGACTTTTTCTTCCCAGCCCTGTTTCACTCCACATCTAATCTGATTTGGATTTGGAGCGCGGCCCTGTAATGATTGCGTTTAGGTTCATTTGGGGTCGGGTGGAAGCCAGTTGGCTTCTTTTGGAGCCGCTTCTATTTTTCAGGCTATCAGCAGAGTGACTTCACCGCGAGGATGCTGGGGCTGCCGCCGCCCCTCCGGCTTATTCCAGCACAAGTGTCGCCGTTGTCTGCGGCCATCTCTGTCCTGGCCGGGGACCAGCAGCACAGTGTCCGTGCTCAGCTGCAGGGTTGGGTGGCCGAGGAGATGGTTCTGGTTTTGCTGCCCTTGCTGCCTGCCTCCTGTGCTCACCTGCACTGAGCTTCCTCCAAAAACACGAGCTGCGTCGTGGCTGGCAGCTACGCAGCTGCAGGGGAGGTGGGTGGCAGGGTTGTTTGCAGCAGGAGAACCATCGCAAACACCAGAAGTGCGCCCAGTGGTCTGTGATTCAGTGATTTGGTGGCCGTGGTCAGAGTTTGCAAACCTCAGTGTGGAAGGAGCAGTAAGTGCAATATCCTTGACGCAGCAGGGATGGGCTTAGCCACGGTTTGTACATGCAACACCCAGAAGTTCCCTGCAATGCATCAGCTGACGCTGCTCCTTTTGTTACCCGGGGAGAAAAGGGTTGTTTAAGCTGGCATATTTGGTGTGAAATCCTGTTTCTTTGGGAACTTTTAGAGTCTCAAAGAAGATTTGAAGGAACCTATTGGAGTTTGACTGCTAGGGTACTTTTTTTTTGGAGTATTTTTATGAATAAAAGCAAAGAATACCAGAGGTTTGAAATAGATTCATTAGTGCTGAATTTAAGAGGGCCACAAGCACTCATCACCTGCTGTCTGTGTGTCAGCGTGTCCTCCGAAAGCTGCAGTGAAATCCCAGAGCCTGCCTCGAGAGCTGCGCTCTGCAGAAAATCAAGGAAGCTCTGCGGGGTGTGCGTCCAAGGGCTGAGGTTGCTCGTTAATTTAGCGAGTCGCTTTTTGTGGTGTGTGAACTCTGAAATGCAGCAGAGAAGAGGGAAAAAAAAAAGATGATATTGAAACAGAGATGATTCTTTTTAAATAAAGGTATGATTGTATCAGGCTATAAAGCCTGGTGGATTGTGGAGAAGGCGGATATGCTGGAAAAGACACGCAGATGAGACAAACCGAGTGCTTTGCTACTGTTCCACAGTATAGCACATACTAATTTTAATACAGTGTTGTCGTTTTGATTTTTTTATTTCCACGTAGGAAATAAATTTCAGCTATTTAATGATGCATGCATTTTTCATGAGTGGATTCAATGATGAGTTCAGTCCTAGAAGCAGGAGATGAGCGTGTTGGGCAGTGGCAGCCAGCTGCCCTGTCTGCAGCGGTGGTTAGAGCAAAACAGGGAAATGGAGCAACACAGAGCAGACGTGGGGAGTGCCATCGGGCAGGGGTCTGAAGCTCTTCTGCAGCAGTGTCAGCTCAGGCCCCTTGGGACCGGGCTGGTATGCATTTGCATTATGTGGTAGATCGAACTCTGCTGTTGACTGATCTTGTATTTAAGTGCACTGAAGAGCTAAGAGCACAGCTAACTGAGAAGCAATGGCAAAGGGGACAGAGCCAACCTCTTCTCGGTGGTGGCAGATGGTGTAGCAAGGGACAAATCTCAGCTTGGAGGGGTTGGACTGGCTGCTAGGAAAAATTCATTCACAGGAGGATGGTGTGGGATTGAAAGAGGTGGCTCAGAGACACCAGGGTCCTCCATCATTGGAGGTTTTTGGAACTTGCCAGAGCCATGGCGAACCTGAGGTAACACCAGTGGTAGTGCAGGTTGGATGGGAGGTTGGACTAGATGTTCTTCAGAGGCTTCTAAAACATTCCTGTCGTTCTAACAATGTCATTGTTGCTGCCTAACAAAACCAGCAGGTAACACGACCTCGGCACTACATCTGTAGCTCTGTCCCCAGGGCTGTGGAAATCAAGTAGGAGCACAGCGGGAGCAGGAGTCGTATGAAACAGGGGGTTGTGTTCACAGGTCTTGTACATGGTGGATCCAGAAAATAATTATAATTTGTTTGTTTTTTTGTCTTGTTACAGAGTTTAAGGAAGCAGACGGAGCCTGTACCGGGAGATTCTGGGAATAGCTGCGGTGGCGGAGCAGAGCCAGGTGGTCACCCAACCACTTCATCTCAGAGCCTGGAAGAAATGGCAGGAGAAGGAAGGGAGGAAAATCCATCTGATGTCATTCACCTCGACAGTGGGCAGCTCTCCGACCAAGCCCACCAGGAGGACAAGAGCCCCAACGGGAGCTTGGGAGCTGTCAGTGATGGACCAAACGGCCTGCTGAGTCTGGGGGATGCGGAGAGCCCAGCGTGCTCTTGTGAAAGTAAAAATACCGTGACGTTGGGTGAAAAGGAAGAGGAGGGGCCAGGCTCTGCTGAAGGCTCTGGGGCCGCGTCAGATGAGAACGGCTGCACAGCGAGCCCGCATGCAGGCGTAAACGGGGCCGTAAATCTCCCGTCCTGTGGAAATACAGATGAGGAAGCTGGAATGACATCTGCTGGAGTTGTTCTGGATCAAGCTGGCTTGTGCAGTAAGGATAGCACCCATCAGGAAGCGCCGGCTGCCGAGGAGCGTGCAGCTGAGAGTGCTGTCCCTGGGCTCCAAACTGCAGGTGAAGCCCCGGCCTCCCCGGCGGGCACGGATGTGGCCATGGGCCAGACCGAGTGCAGGAACTGTACCGGGGCGGCTGACAGAGCACCGGGCCACCAGCAGGTAGAGGATAGGATGGCTGAGACTGTCAAAAGGAGGACTGTGAATCCAGAAGAGCGACTGGCAGCTGAGGAAGAGCCAGCCAGTGCTGCTCAGCCTTTGCTCGACGGATTTAATGGCTCTGACTGTGCGGGTGAGGAGGATGCAAACGTGGGAGTGGTAGTGGCGTGTGCCAGTACGAACACAGGTATTGGCACTGGAGGTGTCTCCGTTGATCTTTGCAAGAGCGGTGATAATAAAGAGACTGGAGCAGGCTCACGCACTGATCAGGTAACCGTTGGCCTTTTGGAAAGCCAAGGTGATGCCCGTGTGGAGGAGAGGCAGGATGGCACTGCGAGCACCGCGACAACGTTACCAGCAGTGAATGGCACGAAGGCTCCTGCATGTTCACCTGAACCTGGTCTTGTTTTGGAAAGCCAGGGCAGTGCTACGAGTGGGGAGCAAGAAGGACAGGTGGAAGTGGATAGCATGGATGGCAAATCCAGCTCGCCCTCCCTGGAGGACAGCTTGGAAATGGATGGCCCTGAAAATGGTGATGGTGCTGGAGCTAACCAAGGCAGCGCAGAACCTGTGCATGGCCAGGGAAGCAGTGAGGTCGCTGAGAGTGCGGGTGAAGCAAGGGAGGGTGGTGAAGCCCAGAAAGAGGAGTCAGTAGGAACTGATACCAGCAGCAGCGGAGATGGAGGAAGCGTAGACTCTGCAAACGGAGCTCAGGAAGTTGCTAGCTGCTGCCCTTCTGTTGATCAAACCGCTGTTAACGATGCCATGGGCGACAGCTCAAAACTGGATGCTGCTCAAGTGGGAGAGCAGGAGCCTGCATCGCTCCCTCTGGAGGATGCACGTGCATGCCTGGTGGAGCAGGAGCCTCCACAAGATGGAGAGGAGGCAGCAGAAAGCCCTCCGGGGCAGGAGGGGATGAGCAGCGAGGTGAAATCGCTCTCACCCCATCCCAATGCAGAGCACCCGACCGGAGATGCTGCAGCGGCACTTCCCGGGCAGGAGGCAGCCCTGCGCGGTAATGACCCTGGATTATCTCCATGTGCCAAGGGCGCAGACTGTGCAGAGGATAATTTCGTAGGCACACCCTCTGTAATTCATAATGAAGAATCTAAACAAAAGCAGGAAGTGGCAGCAGCGGCGGCGGCAGGCTCGGCAGAGCTGGCCCCGCCGTGCAGCAAGGAGCATGGCGAGGTAACCGGCGTGCTGGGGGAGCATGCGGGGGTCCCGGGCCCTCCCGAGCACGGCCTCCAGCCTCAGGCAGAAGGAGGCACGGCCAAGCCTGAGCAGGAGGCTTCTGACAGCAGCCGGGAGCAGGTTTTGTCAGAGGAACTGCTTGCCACGGTTGTGAAATCCTCCGCCTGCAGCCCAGGGGGGCCCACGGCCGACGTCGATGCGGGTGCTGGGCTGAAGGAGCCGGTCCCCAAGGAGTCGGTGGGTGAGGCTGGGACAGCGGGTGCTGGGGAAGGCACCATGCAAGGAGCTGAGCCGCCAGGTGAGTCGCTGGTGGCAGGGAGCAGCCCTTGTCCGGACACGGGGCCGCCCCAAGAGCGTGGTCCCAGCCCGCAGCGCATCTCCCCGCGCAGCAGCACCCCCGAATTAAAGGATGCTTTGGAAGTGGAAGCTCCAAGCGTGGCTTTCGAGGCTGAAGAAATGTTACCGATAGCAGCCATAACCCCCATCACGGGGTACGAGGAAGAACAGCAGGATTTGGAGAGTGTCCTTCCCAGGGCAGCGCTGCAGCCCATCGCGGAGGAGCCCACGTGCGACAGCGACTCCAGCACAGACACCGTGTGTCCGGGCAGCGAGGGCGATGCTGCTCCCGCTGCCACCGCAACCCAGGGGGAGGTCTCGGCACAGCCCGAGGGCAAGCAAAGCCGAGCCGTGTCGGAGTCAGCCCTCTCGCCCTGCTCCTCTGGCTTAAATGCTGTTGAGTCACCGGAGCATGTGGGAGTAAAGAGTTTGGTTTCGGCAGACGATGGCTCCTCTCCGGATAAAGTTCCTAAAATGGTAAAAAGCTTTGATGCCGTAGTGTTTGCAGCGGGGACCCCTTCTTCTCCTGACCTACCAGCCGCAAGAAAAGCGGGGCTGGAGCCCCAGCCTGCAGTGGATGTGGGAGCTGGCCTGAATGGAGAGGCGGATTTCAGCTCCTCCGCCAAGAAGTCGGACGTCAGCCTGGCACCGCGAGCTGCTGAGCCTGGCACAGGTATGGAAAATCGGGCGGTTTCCTCCTGTGCAGCTTTTCTTTGCCGGGCTGCCCCCAGCATCAGCACAAGAAGGGAAGTGAGTGCATGAGGCCTGCCTTACAGAGGAAGTGTAGGTGTTTGGGGGGTCGCTTTCTTTTTGCTTTCTTGTCTGAGAAGTTACTTACTGAAACTTGCAGCCCAAATGGATGTTTCTTGGCTGGAACGGGAGGCAAGGAAAGGACATCCTCTCCTGTGAAGCCGTGCAGAAGAATTTCTAGCACGTAAATCCCTTCTGGGGAAGGAATGAATGGGAGGGAGATATTTCGACCGCTGTATCTTCAAGTTACATACTTCATTGTGGGCCTCAGGGTTTATTTGCTCAGTGCTAATTTGAGCTATTCCTTCACTTTTCCCCCCCGTATTCTTGCTAGCGTACAGTCAGAGGATACGGCAGCGCTGCCTTACGTTTTCTTTCCTCCTCGGCTGGAACAGCTGCCGGTGTCCTTCTGAACTGTGCAAAGCCACGTCCTAATTGGCGGGGTTAGGTCATTTAGAAGAGAGGGCCAGCCCTACCCCCTCTGCCTTTTCCTGTCTGCAAAGCTTTTGTCGGGCAGAGCAGCCGGGGTGTTTTCCAGTGCGCTTGGGCAGGGCCGGAGCTCGCCGGGAGCTGGTTCCCTGCTCGCTGCGGCCAGCTGGAAGCAGAGGCAGTGCTCCTCTGGGAGCAGGGATGCTGTGGGACAGCCGTGCCTCGCTGAGGACAGCTTAGACCCCATGCCCGTGCACCACGAGCTACCCGAAAACGCCGTCAGGTAACGCTGAGAAAGGGGAAATAGACCTGGATAAATGGGCTAAGCGAGAAGTGAGTTGGTCGCTGGAGTTAAATCAGAGGTGGATTCGCTCCTGAAGCGTGGAGCTAATCTGATCTCTCTGTTCCACCTGTTCCGGCAGCTGTTCAGTGCCAGCAGCTGAACTTTTTCAGTTGCCAGTTTTTTCTTTTTGCTATGAGAAAATTACACAGTGCATCCTATTTCACAGCACTGAACAATCAAAAGAAAGAAAAAAAAAAAAAGATAGGAATAAATTAAAAAAAAAAACCCTGCCATGATATAAATCATGAAGTTCTAAAGGTTTTTCACTGATTTAATGCTGGGAGCTTTTACCTCGGTCTAAATACAGGATAGAGTGATGGCAGAGGATTTGGACTGAAAAGTGATAGCAGAATAACTGGGGGCAGGGGAAAGGTTTGATTTTCGGAGGGGTCACTAGTGGGTAGCTCTGGCAAATACTGTTTTCTTTGATCTCTCTGAGTTTTCTTTGAGTTCTTTGGTTTTCAGAAAGTTTATTTGTCAGGAGATAATCAGTAAATGTTAGTCATTAGTTCATTAGTAAATAAGTAGAATGCTTTAAAGGTGGATTAGAAAGCTGTTTTCAGAAAGAAATTTATTTTTGTGCTCTGGCAGATTGACATTTCAATGGGATGGGAGTGGCTGTAAGGCAATACCTGGGAGTGTTAGCTCTGGGAGCTTCTTGGGTTTTGCCTCATTACAGCTCAGGTCTTTATCTCGGGCTGGATTCCTGGAGGCACGATGAGTTTTTAAAAGGAAATGGAACGAAACAGCTCAGTAAGGTGGTAGCTGAAGTTAGAAAAAATCACAACAGTAAGGCATCGTTGTGTGTTAGGGCATGGAAAGGGAAAAAGAGGAGGTGATCCTGATACAGGTTTAAAATGTGTAAGGATTTAGGATTAAAAGACCTGGGAATCCGAGGGTTTATTGTCCTGTAAAGTAGGATCTAAAGCTGTGAGATGGCAGCGTTTTGGGACATGGGACCTGTTGTTTGTTGCTGTTAGTGTGTACATCTCTGCACGCTGATGGCTGTGCTTCATGCGGCACGTTGTGTGTGCTCCTCCTGCAGCAGCCTTCAAGGCTTTGTGGGAATTCCTCATTGCTGTGTCAGTGTCGGGGAGTTTTCCCCGCAGTCTGGGGTTGTACAGAGGATTTTGTGAGTAGTCGGTGCTCCGAATGAATCAAATCTTTTTTTCAAGAGCCGGCAATAAAGCCTTCTCAAAGGAAGTGCAGGTCACGAGGCTGTTTCTCAGAAACACGTGTGGTCAGAGGCTTTTATTGTCATGCTAATGTATCAGACACGCAATCAGCTGGTGCTGCTGCTGCCATTCCTCCAAATCAGAAGTTGAACTCTTTAAATTTTTATTTTTATATTGTAAAACTGTCCTTAGATATATACCCTTTTTTTTTTTTTTCCTCATTGCATCTTATTAGTTCCAACCTCACCCCAAAGCAGAGACCTCAAAGGGACAATCATCTGATCCAGATAAACATCTTGCGTCTGATCACAAAATTGAAGGAAGGCAATGGATGTATGAGATCCTCCTTTCCTAAGACAGCTCCCCATGCTCTTAGATTTCTACTCAGAGCTGTGTTACAACCAAGCAGTGGGTCCTTCAGTGATGTTATTTGCAAGTCAGGCAGAGATAAGCTCTTCGTTTAACCAGCAGGCAGTTAGGGTTTGAAAGCATGCCACGACAGCTAGGCTGGGCACGGAGAGGTAACAGAAAGTGTCCCAGCAATTCGGCTGTGCTGACAAAACACCTCCAGGTAGGTGCAGCTTCTCAACAGCAAGCGACCCTGGCTGTGTGGTTGGGGCCTGGCATCGCTTACAGACACCATAACCACTGCCCCTGAGTGCTTGTTTTGGGAGAAACTTCCCTGGTGAATCTTCTCATAGATCTCAGCCTTTAAAACAAACACCCCTTGCCAGGTAGGAGCACGTCACCCTATTTGAGTTTTACTACTCACCTCATGGTGACGTGCACAGGCGCTTCCTACAGTTTCCTTCCCCTCGTGGAGGAGCAGGGTGAATCGATAACGAGTGATGCTAATGACGCTGCACTTGTGGTAAGGTGCTCTGTGCCCTAAAGGCCTGTGGTAATATTATAATACCAGTCTCTAGTTTGGGGTTGTGCTTCTGAGTAGCAGTTTACGAAGAAGTGACAGAGTGCAAAAAATGATCTGCTTGTGTTTCACCCCGAGGGCGACGTGGAAGTGAAGCACCCAAGCCTCAGCACACAAACCACGTGTTCCTGCTGTTTAAAACTCTTGATTTTTATCTAGCACAACCATAAAATGAAGGTCTGATCCTGCTAGGATTGAGCTGAAATGCTAATTGCTGACCTTAAAGGGAGCAGTGTTCTTGACACACTGTTCAGGACATGAAAATGCCACGAGCACCGCCCGGGCTGTGCTTTCAAGGCCATTATCAGGGAGGGGATTGTCATTAGGGTTTCTGCTGCTCCGATGGGGAAGCAGAGACTCAGCCTTAGTAACTCGTTCAGATGCATGGAGGAAATCTCAAGCAGAACTGGGAATCTCCTGATGTTCTTCTGATGCCTACAGCAGCGTTTGGCCCATGGCTTGTTCCTCCAGGTCTTACACCACCCTGAGTATCTCTGTGCTGCTTGCTTCTGTCCCAGTGCTCCAGCAGTTTCCTTCTTACACCTTTGGACCAACCTGTC
Organism: Anas platyrhynchos; assembly: GCF_047663525.1. Lineage (NCBI taxonomy): Eukaryota > Metazoa > Chordata > Aves > Anseriformes > Anatidae > Anas > Anas platyrhynchos. The sequence goes on along the minus strand of NC_092597.1, from coordinate 18,262,476 downwards.
AGCTGTCAGGGCACATTTCTCCCCATCATGGCATTGCTGTGACCCTAAGCAGTTCTCCTTGTGATCCTTATTTCTGCTTTTCCAGTAAATGGGACTTTCAGAAGCTTGTAGCGTCACCTCAGATTTCTGAGAGTCTGCCACTAGCCGCACACAAACACATCTAACCGAGACAAAGTTATGCCGATTTGAGTTAGTAACATGGGGTTATTTTATCAATAGTGCATTGCAGAACCAGATATCCCTAAAGCCCCAAAGTCAACAACAGATTTAATGCTAATGGAAGGCCATTGGCAGCAGTCGCTGAAGCAGTTTTCCAGTTGAGATGGAGGCATCCTCTTGCAAAATCCCCTCCTTGAATGGGAAAATTCGCTGCAAACATGCATCTCCCTTTAGAAGGCGATGACATTCATGGGGTGTTGGGTTTCAGGAGAAATGAGAGTGAGCGGGATTAGAGCAGGGCTTCAGCCCTAACACTCGCCTGCTTTGACCAAGTCTCTGCGCTCCTCCACGCTGGGCTGCGTGACCATGGCGTGGGCATGGCACTGCCACAAGCCCCTGGGGAAAAATAAATGAGTTTGCTCTAACAAACTGCTTTGCAGACAGTAATCCTGTCATTGAAGCATCATTTTCTTTACATTAATTCCTGGTGTTCACGGGTGTTGTGAGAGCCGTTGGCTTAGGGGAAAAAGATTTTTACAGCTTTGATGTTCATGCCAAGGAAAGGTACACAGAAGGGAACCCCTGGGGGGCGGTGACTGATGAAAGTTTTCATGGTTTTGCTGGGCACAGAAAGCAGCAGGGACAGAGCGTTTGTACCAGAGCAGTGGTGAGGAGGGGGAAATTAGCTGGGGCTTTGTGAAGTCCACCAGACGATGCTTGGCCTTTCTAGTCCCGGGACCAAACCAGCATCCCGAAGGCAGAGCTGAATTTTAGAAACTTATCATTTTTTCAACACTGAAAATATCAATGGAGAAGGCAAGGCTCATATTCTGCATTCTCTTCGGGTTATGGTAAGAAGAAAAAGAGCAAAAACTTGGGTTCTTTAGCTGGAGGGATGGGAGCCAAATGAATACATGGGCAAATACACGCAGATGTGCTCAGCCTCACCTAGAGCCTCCCAGGAGCAGCCCAGCCGCACGTTTCTCCCTGGGCTTGCTGCTGTTTCATAGTTTCCTTCAGCCCAGACACGATAGTTGTTAAAACTAATAACAAACAAGCAGCAAAGTCGGGAATGAAACCAGATGTCGGGAGTAAAATGGACTTGTTGAAGGGGTTTGGTTTTCTTTTTTTTTTTCTTTTTTCTTTTCTTTTTCTTTTTTTTTTTTTTTTTGAGACTGGTTTGAATAAACAGAAAAATCTCAGCAGCACTGAGCGAAGTTTGTTTTAAATTGCCTGTGCAAACCTTCTGTTTTCACAGGGAAGTTGGAAATGAAAACTGAAGATGAGGTGGATTTTATGAAAGATCCCAGAGACAGCGCAGCTTGCGAGGAAGCGGTGAGTGTCGTTTGTGCTTTGTTACCTGCTATTTTTAATGTGCTTTTTAAAGAAGTGCCACCGCTGCAGGAGACGGCCACCTAAACTGCTGGTTTCCTTCTGCAGCCTTTGCAAGGATGAAAGTTGTCGCTGGTTGTGACGCTTTGTTTTAGCATTTTAAAAATAGCGTGGGCTTTTTTGGTTCTTGCGTTTCTAAAATGCTCTGGGTTAAGCCACGTTTGGGTTGTGAAATACAGATTGGCCCAAAAGGTTCCTGGTGAGGCAGCGTTGTACAAAGATGTGTATGAATAAGGTCATTATCCGAACTGAAGTGAGCAGTGAGGAGACGTACAGGGATCAAACAGGAGGGAAAACCCCAAATTCCTCACAGGGGGGAAGCCATAGGAAAGGGCTGAGCCAGAGACCTGAAATGAGTTGTGTTGGTTGTGTTACCATTCCCCCGACCCCTCTGCTTTGCCATTTTTAAGCACCGTCTGCGATAAAAAATGTAAATATTGAGCTCAAAAGGAATGTACTTTTGGTTTAAAACACCCCTACTGTGTTCTGTGCTTTATCAGGAGCTGGGGTTTTTGGTCTCACCTTTCTTAGCTGGATTTGCTTTTGCTCCTGGGTTTTATATATAGTTTCTTGTTCCTGAAAAAAGAGTGTTTTGTAAATGCTAGCTTGCTCGGAGCCTGTGTTCGTGCACGTTGCCGCTGAGCAGCTGTGTTTGTGTGTTAGCTTGCCATTATGAAGCTGTTAAAAGAAAAAAAAAATACTGGGGAGATGAGTTAACATTACAGGGTGGAGCACCAAAAACTTTGCTCATCCCACAGTAAAGCTCTTTAGGCAGAAGAAGAGTCTTGCCAAAGCTTGTAATAAAATCAGGTTTATTTTGTTTTTAACAAGTTAAGGCTTAATTTCTGTAGCTGTTTGCTCAATGAGTTACCCGGGGACTGGAGCTAATAGCTTTTCAAGGTAAAATCTGTGCTGTTTGATAAGTAAGTCTTTTGTTACTGGAATGCGTGAGCATTAAGATGCTGATGTTACTTTACTGACCCTTTATTAGAGATCATTTTCACAACTAATGCTTAGGTGCCGTACAGTAAGATATATTTAGAAGGTACGAATTAGGACACTCCCTGTCCTCTTATTATATCAGTTTATTTTCAGCTGCTTGCCTCTCAAACAAGGAAAAAAAAAAAAAAGTAAGAAAAAAAGTAAAGAAACATTGAATTTGGCTTCCATTTTGCATGTTTTACAGGCATTTGGAGACTTTGTGTGTGCTTTCTTCTCTTCTTCCTCTCCACCTCCCCACCCCATCAAACACCTCTTTAGAAATCTGGCTTTTCTGTTGCAGGAATGGGAGTGTCAGGGGAATGGAAAGTTTGCTGCAGGACTGACACGGTTTCCTGTTGCTACGTTCAACAGAAACAAAATAACAACTGCACTATATTAAGGCCATTAAAAAAAAATATGGTGCAAGGCTTATAAATAGAGCTTAATTCACACATCTAGGTTGAGTAGGGAGCTGGCCAGTGAAAAAGCAATCATGAAAAGTGCATCTCCTGCCCCGTCCTGTCTCTGCTTTATTTAGTGCTGACTTTTTTGTAGCCAGAAGTCTTTCAGGTGCTCATTGCCTTCTCATTACTGAGCCATTTTGTGGTTAGTAAAAGCGGTTTTCTGAACTTGTTGCAAATAGAAGTGTTGTTACTTGCAGCTGGTCAGGAGCTGCAGGTATTCAGCAGCCTTACCCTGCTCTCAGGAACCGGGGAAAAGCTGCCTGGGAACTGCATTAACCCTTGGTTTGTGGCTGAGAGGTTTGCACAACGTTGTTTATTAATACGCAATGCGGAAAGCTGTTTGTACACACAGGCTATTTAAAAAATAAAAATAAAAAATTGGAACCTAACAAGTTCCAGTACTGCTTGTGTAGTGGAATCGGGCAAAATAACAAGAAGATCAAACACACTGGAAAGAGAAGGGGGAAAAATCCTTCTTGTGAGTTGGTTTCCAAAGACTTGGGGGTTATCAGGACCCTTGATGCCAAAAGCGTGCCCCAGTGTTACATGTAGAGGATACACGTGCTGGGCCTGAGTGAGGTTCTTGTGCATGTCACGGAAAAGCTGCAGCTGAAAAGTGTTTAGGAAAATAATGGTTTGTAGGGTTGTAAACACTGAAAAGAAAATAATGGAAAAATGGTTTTTCCAATTAAAATGGGTTTTTAAAGTGTCTGTTTGTTAAATCACCAGAATGCTTTCTCAGAGGTTGGGTTTATTCAGCTACAGAAATTCTGTACCAACAGTTCCCCCAGTCCCTTTCGTGCTGAGTGAGTGCTCATCCTGCCGGAGACTCCACCAGTCCTTATTGAGCTCTTTTGGGGAGGGATCTAGAGCAGAGCTGGGGTGACAACTTGATGTGATCTATGAAAATTAGACTTTAGCATTTTTTAAATTGAATAACTTAAGATCCTTGATGTTAATGAGAAATCTGCTTTGACTTTTACATACTGTAATAATTCAAAGTAATTCAGGAATGGAGCTGGGTCTCTTCAACAATATGGAAGTTAAACAGCAATGTGAAATGAGCTGTACCCTGATATACTTTTCTTCTTGTGCTGATGATGGCAGAAAGCAGTTATGATTCATTACTTGCTAAATCTTTGACTTCATGTAGCAGACTAGATAAAGTTGCACTTCTGGGTTCATCTGATGGCTTCTGTTGTCTAAGCCTGTGGCTGGAAGAAAACAGAAACAGTTCACTGGGAAATGGCCTTCTCTTTGTATTAATTGCATTTAGTTAGATCTTATTGAGTTTAATGTTTCCTAGCTCTGACACATGAATTAGTTTTTAAATGAACATCTGTATTTCCAGAAGTTGCAGCCTACCAGAAAAAAAAACCATGTCATTTCAAAATAGTTTCACATAGACTGAAGCTTGAACAAAATTTGCAGTTTCATCTCCCCACTCATCTAAGTACTACAGCAATATATCAGCGAGGTCAGTTTCTGGAGGAAAGCTTGCAGTATTTTCAGTAATGGTTTGGAAGATGGAAGTGTGTTTATAAGACTTTCAGATGACATCAGGATGGGAGGGGTTGCAGGCACTTGGGAGAGCAGGGTTAGAGTTCAAAGTGACCTTAAGAAACCAGAGTGCGTCCAGATAAGAGAAGAAGGGGGATGCAAACCGTCTCGCTTGCAGAGAAGAAATCAAAATGCGCATTTACCAAGTCAGGATTGCCAGAGAGTGATGCATAGAAAACAACCGAGGATTTTTAGCGGACCACAAATTAAGCATGAATCATCAGTGAGAGGTGATTGCAAAAGAGTCGGATCTTGTTTTGGGTTACTCTGAAGGAGTGTCACCCATAAGACAGGGAGGTGACTTACTCATGCGTGGTGCTGCGGAGACCTTGTCGGTGTCATCAAATCCAGTTGTGGGTGTCCTGCTCCGAGGCGGATGCAGGCGTGCTGGAAGGTGTCCAGAAGGAAGCAACAAGAAAAGATTAAGGAACGTGAGAAGAGGTTGAAAGAACTAATTTTGTTCAGTGTAACAAAAAGAAAACTGTTGTGCAATCCAGCAGGCTTCCAGCGTGTAATAGTGGTTATTAAAGTCCTAGATTCCCGTGGCAGCTTAATTTACTGATTTGCTAATTTGCCAGGATGATTGAGGCTGGATATTGAAAAAACTTCCTGTTATCATCATGAAACTGTTGCAAGACCACCTAGGGAGGGTATGAAACCTCCTTCCCTGGGAGTTGTTGTGGATAAGACAGCTGGGGCAGAGCCCAGTTCTGTTGCTGGCCATTGCTTTTGATTTGTAGGTCCCTAGGTTTTGTGGGTGGTTTTATATTTTTTTTCCCCTTTCTTTTCCCTGCAAGGTTCCTGTATGCTTCGTGTGCATGCACTGCATGTGTGTGAGCTTGCTCTGCTTCGTTGCCTTCCCTGGCCCTTGCAGAGGGACCTGCAGGGGGGATGGAGACCTGGGGGCAGCAGCTCCTGCCCAGCCCCACGTGCTCCTTCCAAGCTCCTGTGCCGTGGATTTCAGTTGTGCAGCTAAAACGTCTGAGGACCTTCTCTAAAGGCTCCAGCCCAGGGTTTCAGGAGCTGAGCGAGGTTTTCCCTGTGCCTACCTGGTGGAGGTAGAAAGAGGCAATGGGATGGACTGGGGTGGCAGAGGGCTTACGGGTGGCAGAGACCCGCACAGGAGGGAGGTGTTGGGATGGGCAGTGAGTGTGAAGGATCCCAAGGTCTGGCTCTCCCCCAGCTCTGTCTCTTGTCCCTGGTGCCAGCAGATAAGTGGAGACAGTCGCAGACAAGGTGTCCGGTGTCACCCCCTCTAGTGGCTGCTGCTCAGAGAGGAGAGCCTGGTGCTGGAGTGAAGATAGGAGATGCTTCGTGGCTCAGAAACGCTGCTTCCTTCCAGGGTCAGAGTCCTGCAGGCTCTGCTTTAGATTTAGATTTACTTTCTGAGGAAGTAATTTCTTTAACAACCTGCTCACAGTGAGGAAACACCAAAATTTTGGTGCCGGTGTGCACCGAAGCCAGCTTGCTCCACGTGTGTGCATAGAGCTCTCCATGCCGTGTGATTGTCCACGATCGCGTGATCGCATTTTCCAAAGGCTCTGCAGAACAGCTCGGGAAGCCTCCCAACGGCATGGGGAATTTCAGACCGAGTGGCTGAAGTGTCAGAAACAAATCAAACCAGGGTGCCGTGGTGGAAAGTGCAGCCCTAACAATAGGCTGTGTCCCAGCCCTGCCTCTTTAAAATCACTTGTGTAACTCTCTCTTTGTAAATATTGTACTGTAACTAGAGTAAACATGGAAAAACCCAGCCAAAAAGGAGCCTGCCCGAAGCCTGGCATCGGTGCTGAAGGGTGACACACGACTGCACCGGTCAGGGCTTTGGGCTGCCCATCCGTAGGGCCCTTTCTCACACCCACTGGCATCCTGTGCGTGCCCCTGGGCGCTCCCAGCAGAGGCTGGAGAGGGCTGGGAGGAAAT